>NW_027361832.1:572500-1172500 GCF_039654945.1 Dendrobates tinctorius | reverse complement strand
CCGACCTCCACCCGCAGAGCCGCACTCCACATAGAGAATAATGGAGCCTCCAGCACCGACCTCCACCCGCAGAGCCGCACTCCACATAGAGAATAATGGAGCCTCCTGCACCGACCTCCACCCGCAGAGCCGCACTCCACATAGAGAATAATGGAGCCTCCGGCACCGACCTCCACCCGCAGAGCCGCACTCCACATAGAGAATAATGGAGCCTCCAGCACCGACCTCCACCCGCAGAGCCACACTCCACAGAGAATAATGGAGCCTCCAGCACCGACCTCCACCCGCAGAGCCGCACTCCACATAGAGAATAATGGAGCCTCCAGCACCGACCTCCACCCGCAGAGCCGCACTCCACATAGAGAATAATGGAGCCTCCAGCACCGACCTCCACCCGCAGAGCCACACTCCACATAGAGAATAATGGGTCTCCAGCGCCGACCTCCACCCGCAGAGCCGCACTCCACATAGAGGATAATGGGGCCTCCAGCGCCGACCTCCACCCGCAGAGCCGCACTCCACATAGAGAATAATGGAGCCTCCAGCACCGACCTCCACCCGCAGAGCCGCACTCCACATAGAGAATAATGGAGCCTCCAGCACCGACCTCCACCCGCAGAGCCGCACTCCACATACATGGCTGCTCTCAGTGCTCTGTGCTGTGCGCACAGGACCTGTGATGAGGTCACAGGAGGGGAGGAGACAGGGGTCACATGATCGGGGGCCCTGACACCTTACCTCCTGTGATCTCATCACAAGCCTTTGCACGCTACCAGCAGCACCAGCGTTCACGCTACTTGTAGATGCTGCTGGTAGCAGAGCACATAATGCCGCCCCCACGGTCACTCACTTTTAGGTGGGGAGAAGATGGAGTGCCATTGGAGCAGCCAGCAGGAATGTGGTGGGGGCCCCGGGGCTGAAGCCCCGCTTGCCCTGCCTATAATCCGGCCCTGCGCGGTGGCGGATTATAATGGGGCAATTTACTGGCCTGGGCTGTGGGCCCCTTAACCCCACTGGGCCCGGGGCAACTGCCCAAATTGACCTCATTATAATCCGCCACTGGCTGTATGGGAAAGTGATGAAACTGTATGGGAACAGTATGCAGACATAATATAGACTACGTGTGTATGCTGCTCTGTCATACAGTGATCTTTCCCGCCTCACTAGAAGGGCTTGTGCCCTGTGTTACAGTGTGATAATGATAATAAAATGTATTGGGAGCATGTGTATGACATGGGGGCACCTGGTTAGGGGCTGCACGAGTGGGGCTGCGTTCACACTAGTGTTTTGGTATGGTGCGTTGTGATGCGTAGCAATCCTGATGCATCCTGATCCAGATTACATGCTAACATAGATAAAGAAGGCAATTAAGCATTAAATGCTACAGTACGTCCAGCTGTACAAGAAATGGGACCAAATGTGAAAAAATAAACATCAGGAAGGGAAAAAAAAATGTGAAAATGAGCTGATTTTCCTGAGTAATGAGCGAAGAGCTGTAATCAGCAGAACGCAACGGCGATTAAACACTGATTGGATGGAGGACGAGCGATGCTGCCGGAGAGGAGATAGCACTGTGCTGCGCTATGACTCTGGGGCAGGATTACAGATGTTTGCAAGAAACTGAGGCATATAGAGGATTAATGTGTGGGCAAGAATGCTTTACCCCCTTCTCGCTGACAAAACGTATACTTGCATCCTAGATATGATGATCATGCCTTTTGTCTGTTTAGAACACCCCTGGGAGGTGATGGGAAGACACAAGGTGTAGTTCTTGCCATTTAAAATTCCTTTATGTATCACTCATCATAGTGACCTATTGTCATTCAATCTGATTCTGGGGGGGAAAAAAAACTTAAAGGGAGTCTAAACACAAAATGACTGAAAGTACAGGTGCTCAGTGCACCCTTGGTGAGGCCGGTCTAGGGCACCTTCTGTCTGCTTTCTATCTAGCTCTGCCAAGGGTGCACTGAGGACATATTTGGTATGAACAGTCATTTTGTGCCGACAGACTCCATAATCGCTGGTCTTATTGTAGACAGCTTACCGAGGTTGTCCTGCTTAATCTTCCATTTTAACTGTTACAAGGAATATATCAAATTGGATGTAAGTGTTTTACTTTTTCTTTTACTCAAATGAGAAAAAAATCAAAGACTAGCTATAAAATTAATTGTTTGACCTATAACATGCATGCCTGGAGTTACGAGCACCTGTTGATTTTTTTTTTTTTTTTTTGGGGGTGGGGTCTATTCAGACTTTTGCTATGGGGCCCCATGATTTCTATGTACACCCCTGCCTATGTGACTGCAGACTTGTATTCCAACTAGACTTGTTGGGCCTTGTTCAATACACTTGCATTGAGCGAGGCTGCACACGTCTAGTCGGCATGTGACTGCATGTATGCAAATCACATACTTGCCGTCACACACCTTCTGCTCCTGGCTCTCAGCTCCAGTGCGTGCAATATGAGGAGTCTGCAGTCACATACTGTGAATCTTGCTTTGTATACAGCAGTCACAGTGCAGAAGCAGGGTCCACACAGCGCTCTCACTGCGACTGCAGCAAATTCATCTCTTTACCCTCTTGTAGTGTAGAGAACACGCCACGGTTGCATTTGTCACTAGGCCACAGACTGCGTTACTGTCACTTCTGCACAGTGCCCTGGTTCTCTAGACGGTTGAATCCGTACTCCGCTCAAGCAGGGGTCATGAGCCTCTGTCTCCTGGGCTGCCCATGTTTCAATCACACTTATCATCATCGATTGATCGGAGGGGGTCTCAGAACCTGGACTCCCATTGATCTACAGTAGAGACATTTACAGTGCCCTGGTTTTCCTGGTACTGCCATGGGTGGTGCGGATCATTATCCAGGATTCTCACGTACCTAGTATTGTGTGACTACAGAAAGCTTATCTGCCTGAAAATGCAGCAGGAATCCATAGTTCAGGAAGAGAGATATCTTATTTATAACCACCTCTTTTTTCCAAGAGTCTCTCCAGAAACTTCACACCATGATCGATCCGGAGGTGTTCCAGGAAGATCACCATCTCCAGTCACCGATGCTTCATCTGAACAGTGATCGAGGATCATCTTCACTTTCTAACACAATACACAAAGCTGACGATTAGATCACCATATAAAGATATAAAGAATCACCAGCTGTAGCGCTGACTATACCTTGATGGCTCCAGGTATAAACTTTCATCATCCATTTCACTGGTGATAGTATTACCTAAATACCGGCCATGTAACATTTGTACCCATTTTTATCTACAATGCATAAAATACTTTGCACTGCTCATATACAGCCCCAAGGTAAGCCTTTCCATTCAAAGCTGCTGTTATAATTGTCTGCAATGTTACAGATATAGTGTGTCCTGGTCAATGTCTCTGTGAGACTCACAATACTCCGGACCCCTTTCTCTTTTACCCTCTTCCTTTTCGCACAGCAGATTTGCTTCCTTGATTTAGTGTTGAGGCTGCTGTAATCACAGGACTTTAGTAAGTAACATATTACCGGTAACTTCCTGTTCGGTAAGATATTCAAATCTAGCCATACATGTTACATGGATGTCTGCTGAGCTATCATTCGGCAAACAGCTATCTCTCCCGACTCCCCCCATACATGGGAACACTGATGTAGAGAGGCAGAGAGACCCATTACCAGAAGTATCTGGCAACAGCATATCTCCATGTTGAACAAAGGATCGTGTAGCTGGAATTCAGTTGCCTGATCCTTTTGTTCTACATGGGAATAAGCCACATGTCATGGAGATAAGTCGCTGCTGCGTATGTCCCTCCATATAATCTTTTGGAGATACTTGGGAGACCTCCATACACAGATGATGGTCAGCCAATCCCATCAAATTGGCAAATTCTGCTAACTTATGTAATGTGTATGGGGACCTCATCACTTTCCTCTATCTTTTTATCTGCTCCAACAGATGGTATTAGTAGAGAAGATGTAAAATCAGATGATTTTTCATCTCTATTGTCATCCATATGTAATCCGTATGCCCGTTTTCTTACATCCATGTGCCAGTCGTGTGTCCATTTCTTACACCCATGTGAAATCGATCCTTATGTCCATTTTTACATCCATGAGCCATCTGTATGTCTGTCTTTACATTCATGTGCCATCCATATGTCCATTTCTTACATCCATGTGCCACCTGTATATCCGTTTTTTACATTAACATGCCATCTGTATTTCCATTCTTTACATCCATGTGGCATCTGTATGTCAGTTTTTTAAATCATGTGCCATCTATATGCCCATTTTTTACATCCATGTTCCATCCGTATCTATGTTTTATATCCATGTGCCATCCGTATGTCCATTTGTTACATCCATGAGCCATCTGTATGTCCGTTTTTTACATCCATGTACTATCCATATGTCTGTTTTTTACATCCGTGTGCCATCTGTATGTCCGTTTTTTACATCCATGTGCCATCTGTATGTCCGTTTTTTACATCCATGTGCCATCTGTATGTCCGTTTTTTACATCCATGTGCCATCTGTATGTCCGTTTTTTACATCTGTGTGCCATCTGTATGTCCGTTTTTTACATCCATGTGCGATCTGTATGTCCGTTTTTTACATCTGTGTGCCATCGGTATGTCTGTTTTTTACATCCATGTGCCATCTATGTGTCAGATTTTACATCCATGTGCCATCCGCATATCCATGTTCTACCTCTGTACAGCATCTGTATTTTAGATTAACAATTTAATAAGTAATAAAATTCCTATGTTAATAATTGCAATGGATCAGTGAAACAATGCATGACATGCGAATGATAATCTGTATGTGATCCTTTTTTTGCGTACCTATAATGGTCGAATTTGATCCAAAATATGGATCAGTGTAGTGCCTGCTGAAACTGCTTGCACACGGATCAGTGCCTTAGTAAAAACACTCATGCTTAGGTCCTTGTGCTGTCCGTATGTTCTCTGTTTTACATACGGACAGCGCACTGATGATACGCTCGTCTGAATGGAAGAAAGCTGGCAGTCAGAGATGGAGGACTTTTAGAAAACATTGGGCTCTAATCTGAGCAATTAACTTGGAATTTGACAAATTCCAAAGTTTAGCAAAATCCTCAAATCTTCATTCTCATCTCTATATTATTCCACTATAAGACACAGTTTGTGTGTTGGAATAAAAGATGAGCTGTGAATATAATAATGGGATGTGTGAGTGTTTTATACCTTTCCGTTACTCAGGATCTTTATGTTATGCCACTGGCGATCAGACACATTCCGCTTCTTGCTGAATTTCAGGAGGAGAGATCCGGAGCCATGGTTAATAGCCAAGTAAGGGGATCCATGGTGAAGCTCTGTATGAAATACACAGATGTATGCTTGTATAGAATGGGACATAAAATAAGAGCTGTCCATTGTTATCTCCACCATTTACAGTACAGTATGGTATCAATTATTGTCACATTATCCTCTCTTAAAAGGAAGTCTAAAACGGAAATAAAATCACTTACCCAATCATTTAGTGGATGTCGCCTGAATTATCCCTGCAACATAGATTTCACTACTTAGCTATACATAAAAAATATATTTTTTGCACTGAGACCTTGGCCACGCAAATGGTACACCCTGGAGCCCTTGTTTGTGCATGTTATAAAACGATTTTTATGTAAAACTAAAGTAGTGAAATCTGTACTTCAGGGATGACTTTAAAGGTGCTAAGTCCACTTATATGACTGTGTAAGTGGATTAATTTCAGTTTTTGGGGTGACAGACACCCTTTAATTTGTTTAAATCAGTCTTCATAATTGGAAAGTATCACGGCCCTGAGTGGTGCACGGTGCAATGCAGCCACAAATGACCTGGGAATGTCCTCAATATTTAGTTGAATGTTCATTACAAGCAAATGACACAAGTACTCAAGAGTTCAGTGACCTACAGAAAAACTGAGCAACTATAGGGGCATACCGGTGATAGCAGCAGGCCACACAGCAACAATGGGACCCAGGAGCTGAGGAGTCCCATGCCAAGCAACACCTTACCCCTCACTTCTGCTGGGCATTCAATGGTATCTGCAGACCAGAGCAGCACATTGGGGGAACAGGGTAAAGGGAGTTTTTTCTTTTGTTATATTTTGTCAGCTTTTACTTGTGGTGGCCGTCACACTGTATGGGGGGCCGTGGTGGCAGCAAATTATATGGGGCTGTAGGGGCATTATACTATAGGTGCGGACTGTGCTGGCCATCATACTGTGTGGTGGAATATGGGGGCCATCATTCTGTGTCGTGGGTTTTGGGGGCCATCGTACTGTGTTGTGGTACGTGTGGGCCATCATACTGTATGGTGAAATGTGGGGGCCATTATACTGAGTGGTGGAATATGGGGGCCATCATTCTGTGTCGTGGGTTTTGGGGGCCATAATACTGTGTGGTGGTACGTGTGGGCCATCATACTGTATGGTGAAATGTGGTGGCCATTATACTGTGTGGTGGTACGTGTGGGCCATCATACTGTATGGTGAAATGTGGGGGCCATTATACTGGGTGGTGGAATATGGGGGCTATCCTGTGTCGTGGGTTGTGGGTGCTATCATACTGTGTGGTGAAATGTGGGGACCATTATACTGCGTGGAGGACTGAATGGAGTCCATGATACTTTGGGGAAACCCGTGGGGTCATCATACTGTTCATGTGTTGGATACTGGTGGGAAAAATCGTGTGGGAGATTTATCGTACTATATGGGGGCCATGAAAGGAATGTCGTAGTTGATGAGAATACTAAGGTACTTCAGTATGGGCACAATTTTTGTGTACCTGCCTCAATAAATGACCCTCTCCCTGTATTTAAAAGTTGGGAGGTATATCATTCTTTGACTGTGCCTATGGGCCATGACTTTGCCCAATTAGCCTATATATTTTTTTCCGGGCGGGGGTGGGAGTTGCAATAGAGACTCTTGCTATGGGATCCCATGATTCATGATTTCTGTGTATGCCCTTGTTTAAATGGCTTTTATCTTGGAGAAGTGGAGAAACTTTCAAACACACAGTTTACTGTAATTTAGTATATGCAGTGTAAGGTGCCCACAGACATAGGACAACGGAATTGGCAGAATACAATGATGTAAGTACAGCCCATCTCATTCTGTTCTCCCTTTAGCACCAACTATTCGCATGAGCAAAAGATGATACAGATATCTCGTGATCAAAGCCGACGATCATGTATAACAGTCTCACCTACAGCAATGAAATCTTCTGTCTCCCCGTGGTTTTTGGATGCCATAGGACCATTGTAGAGAAGAAGACCATCAGCTTCTTCACTGATGAAATCCAGGGAGATCTGACTCTCAAAGCAGAGAAACATTGGAGGGAACCAGGCAAAGCCTTGCCCTGAAAATGAGTGTTTTGTTTGCTGACATTCTGGTCCATGGAAAGCAGGAGAACATTCACACCTGACAAACAAATGAGATTGCCTTTACCACTGGCCCGTTGGCAATATTACAAAACATTAATGTCATGAGCCATGGCATGGTACATAAGGCTTTTCCCAGCAATGTAAGCATTATTGCCACTATACAGTTTTTCGAGGAAAAAAACGATGAAAGCAATCTTAGTGCACCAGAAACGCGTAAGGTTTTGGAGGATTTTAACCTTTATGGACTTTTAACTTGATTCAATAAACTTACAGTTTTTGTCCAGTTGGTTGTGCCAGAAACTACCCTAATTTTTTCTTTTATCAGCTCCAATCACCAGCAGGTATGGCACCCACTGGTTTCTGATTACAGTAATGGATCCATCTATACTACCAGCATGAGCAGCTCCAACCCTCCGCCTCTCTCCTACCTCCTTTTGTACAGCTTTTCATTCAATTGGGGTCCAACCACTGGGCACTGAGACCCCAACCTATTGCCGTTATGGTGCTCTTTTGTTACCCCTGTGAACAGAGTGTCAGTGCACATCTTCACCCATGCTCCATTCACTCTCTATGGGACTTCTGGAGGTAAGAGCACAGAACTTGGCTTTTTCCAACAATGCCATCTCATTGATTAGAGAAAATATCATAAAATTGAATTAGCTGATAACTTCTTGTAACTGGAATACCAACTTAGGTTGGCTGAGGCATTTGACCAGTGAGTCAACCTCTTGAAATGCTCCTGTTTGTGCTCAGGGGCATGAAAAAAGTAAAGGGGGGCAGATTGGGAAGGGGGAGAATTTGTCAAGTCTTACTGCACTTTCACACCATAACCATGCCAAGACTGACATACTTGACCATATCAGATAGTGCTTTCTACTGTTCACATGAATTAATGCAAGAAAGGATGGTATAATTGTATGATCAATTCTTCTTTCGATTTTATACAATTTGCCTCTTCAGAAAGGAAGAGAACTTGAACTCTAGCACCACCTATTGGAAGTACCAATCATAAAACACCTTATCTACCCTTTAACGAGCTTCGATTTGCCTAATTTGTCATTTCTCCCGGTGAACTCTCTGAGGTCAGCGCTGTACCATTAGACTTTTCCTCACTGTGCTAGCGAGGTCACCGTAGTTAAGGGGCCCGGCTGGGAACACAGCCTCAGTAATCGGCGGTAACCTCAATGTCACCACTGGTCACTGAGGCTGAGCTCACAGCAGTTCATTCTCCAGTGGTTCTCAGCCTGGACAGTCACATCTTGGCATTGGCACTGCCCAAGCAAATAACATTTATCCCCAAATATGGATTACGGCATGGGAAATAACATGAACAGGTGAGGGATATGGTTGTCTTTTATTTTTGCTTTTCACAGGAGACGTTTGCTTCAGTGCGATTAGGCATTAGGTGAGTAATTTTGTTGTTATTATTTTATGGGAGTTTTTTTTATAGGAGACGAGGGCTTCAGTGGAATGAGCATTAGGTGAGTATAACTGTGTTTGATATTTTTAAATAAAAAAAGGAAAAGTGTTTTTTAATTCAAATACAGGACTTTATTATGGCTGTGTTTATTTACAATATAACTATAGGATTAGTAATGGATATGTGTCTTATGCACACCTCTCCATTACTAAATAGTGGGTTTGATATCACCGGACAATACAAAGGTGATAGCAATCCCACAAATATGAACCTCACTTGCTACCACTACGCGACAAGTGGGAAGAGCTTGTCAAAGCACAAGAATTGGTGCATCTAATAGTTGCGCCTTTTCTGGGCAGCTGTGTGCTGCTATTTTTAGGCTGGGGGGCAATATCCATGGCCCCTTACCAGCCTGAGAATACCATCCCTCAGCTATCTGCTTTAGCTTGGCTGGCTGTCAAAAAATGGGGGGACCTTAAGCTGTTTTTTTTAATTATTTATTTGAATAATTTAAAAAAACTGCATGGAGACCCCTCTATTCTTGATAACCAGCCTTGCTGAAACTGAAAGATGGGGGCTGCAGCCCCCAGATGTGCATTTTGCCTGGCTGATTATGAAAAAATATAGGTGAACCCACGCTATTTAAAAAAATATTTATTAATAAAAAAATATTTATTTAGAGTGCAGGTGTGGCGCCCCTGAGGATTCAGTTGCCACACAGAGGTACTGCACCTCCTCCTGAGGTGTGGTGCCCCACCATCCAGGTAAGTTGGAGGCTCCTGACCATGCTCCAACACTTGCATCCCACACAACACAGTAGTTCAGCAAAGCCACATTGCAGCTCCCTGCTTGGAGTGTAGCAGAGCACCTTTGGTGGCTCCCTGCTTGGAACACGAAACGTTCTGTGAGGCTGGTGGAGTTAGACCTGGGTCTGTTGGCACGGGAAAGGAAAGAAGGAGAAAGACATTGAACAGAAACCTGATCTTCCCTAAGAAGGAGAGACTAGTACGGAACGTAGGAGTAAAAGGGAACAGAGGACGTGGGTTAGGAGAGAACCCTGCCTAGAAGTTCTAAGCGCAAGGCCGGGGCCTGGTCTCCGAGGTTGTATGGATACTAATGGTCCTACAGCAGACACCGGTGGAGTAGTGAGCTGTAAATGCACTACTCCCATCTAAGACTTGAGGGCACAACAGCAACTTGGGTAGTGAGCCTGGACTTAGGAGTGAAGAGTCCCCGAAGCAGGCTACAGCTGTCTGCCGTACAAGTAGAGTTCTTGGGAACATCTGTCAGGAGGAACTCCAGTGTAACTCAGTACTAGGAGTACTTCACACCAAAGGCGCTGTAAGAGGAGACGTTCAGAAAGGCACATGTTGGCGGAGTGTTGGAAGGGAGCATTCCATCTGACCTGGAGGTTGACTGAGTCCCTGACCCGGAGGACACAGCACGGAGGCAGGCACCTGTGGGTACTACAGACTGTGAGTAAAGCTTTGGAACTACAAGCCCTGGTGTCCTCCATTTATTCCTGCGCCAACACCCCCTGTACCGCTACATCTGGGTACCCACTTCTACACTGCCTGCGCCTCGCCTCTACCCGTACATCTACACTGCCCTGGGACTACAACTCCACCTGTGGGGAGCTTCACCATCTTGGCTGCAACACACCACCAGTCCCAGAGGATCTGCATGCAGCGTCGGCTTAACATCTCACTTGACGAATACCACAGGTGGAGTCACGAACTATTCATTCAAACCATTACATTTCGCCACTTCAATTCCCCCATTACTTGGGCGCCCAGGGCCACGGACCGGGTCACCACCGCTGTGACACATCCCGCTGACACCGGCCCGGTACCGAGTACCCCACAGCCCTGGGAGGGCGACCCAACTGCGTCAACTGATGAATACTCAGCCGCTGCCTTCTCTCGCTGTTACTAGCGGTAGCAGGCATAGGTAAACTTTTTACCTCTGATCATAGCTGCAGGCTCACTGTCATTTGACAGCATAGGAACCGTGGCTCTCTGACCAGTGGCAATGATTTTACTGCCAATCAGAGGCAGTGTTTGCCGCGATGTCATGCACATGACAGCTTGGCAAACACTGGATGTTCGGGCCCCCCATTCAAGTAAATAGGGTTCTGGTTTTGGCACTAGTTCTGGTACCCAAACATTTTTTAACTGTTCGGCCGAACACGCCGGACCCGAACATCCAGGGTTAATACCCCTTCTCTATTTAGCAATCATACAATCCAAGAAACTATCAGTTTTACAGAATTCTATACGTTACCTATATCCGAGCTCCGTGTCCACACAGGAACCCCCATTCAGACAAGGATTGGTGAGATATGAGGAGCAGGAAAGGTGCTCATTCTCCCGAGAAGCACAGGAACAGTGGAAATAGGTTGCAACAGTCACTGACCCCAAGGAGACGTTGTCGGTTCTGATCATTGTTGGGACATGTTTATATAGGTTTCTAATGACACATCCCGCCTTGTGGCTACACTGTGCATTCCTGCACTCCTCTTCTCCAATCTGAGTCACCTGGATGCCCAATGCAGATTCTAACTGTGGAGAATATGCAGTCTGTTAGTATAGCCATTACACCAATCTATATACATGAAATATACCTTTACTTATGGACTAAAGAAATTAGCATATTTTACCAATATGACACAATACCAAAAACAGAGAGTCATGGACTTAGATACAAAATTTATGTAAGACCTTGTCCCGATATAGAGCAACAATGCCATTCAGCTTTCCAGACTGACGATAGGGGGGTCTGGAAATGGAAATCCAAACGTCTGTAGAGTTGGACAGACCAGGAACATTCATTACACTGAAGAGCTGGATATCATCTTCTGCACAGGATAGGATTTCTGTCAGGAGGGTCTTCATCTTCTCGTATTTACTGATTGTCACACCTTGAGTCTGGGCTATAAACTGTCCTGCGCTGATACCTGATCAACAGGAAAAAATAGTAATGGATCCTCCATTCAAATGAATGGAAAAAAGTTAAATAAATTTTCCACTTTCTTTTGATTAATTTTTTTTTAATTTCTAATCTGCAGAGTAAATCTACAGATCTAAGATGGATATACATATTTACATATCTAAGATGTTTGAGTTCAAACTTCTCCAAATTTAGAGTTGAGCGAATTTTAAAAAATGATCGTCAAACATAAATTCGTCAGGAAGAGGGTACCAATATGGCATGAATATGGCAAATTCAGATTCGGCAACGGATTCCGAACATATTCACTCAACTCTACAAATGATATCAGTGGAGAATGGATCGGCTTCCATACGCATCAAATGATTATCAAGTGCCTGTTCGGTGCTCCTGATTTAATGTGTACAAGCTCCTTTAGACCAGCACCTACTGGTGATGGGTATTGGTATGAAATATGCCTTCATCCTAGGGTCATAAGCAGGAAGTACTGGGCACCACTACCAAACTTGTGGGCATGGGGAGAGCTTTATGTAAAACTGCTTAAAAGGGGCTGTCCAGGGAAGATAATTTATTATTACCTATCCACGGTGTAGCGCTCATGCCCTGACTGGTTGGTGCGAGTGTGGGGGTGTGGCCCCATTGTGCCACAAACCAGACTACCCTGAAAGGGGCGTGACTTAGCAGCTACCTTGGTGTTCACTGGAGCCTCTGATGGTGAGGTCAGGATTGTGCGGCAGGTAGCTGCCAGGTATCACTCCAGGGTGGTGTCTGGCTGTGGCTGCTGATCCCACTGGGGAACAAAACACTATGTGTAGTGCGGGCAAGTACAGACAGGCACGACTGATACAATGGCAGGCACGGCTGTTACTCTTGGTAGAAAGGCGGGCACGGCTGAGACACTGGCATGCAGGCAGGCACAGCTGGCACCCTTGGCAGACAGGCGGGCATGGCTGGCACTCTGGCAGGACAGCCGGGCACGGCTGGCACTCTGGCAGGACAGCCGGGCACAGCTAGTGGGACTGGAACCGGTACGGGTAGGACAGGAACATAGGCAGGTATGAGTGGGATACAGGAACGGGAGGAGCTGGGACTGAATAGAGAAGGACAGAGACATGGACTGGAATGAGTGGTTTATGGGAACAGGTAGGACTAGGAACCTTTTCAGAATGGAGAAGCAGGAATGGATTCGGGAAGGACAGAAATACGGACAGGTAAGAGTAGTGTGTGGGGCTAGGTAGGGACCTGATCAGACTGGAGGAGTGGCGAGCAGAACAGAGTCGATGGTTGCAGTGCAGTGAGCTGAACCGCAAGGAGCGTGGAGCAAAAGGCGAAACTGCAGGAGCGTGGAACAAAAGGCGGAATCGCAGGTATGCGGAGCAGGACAGAACCACAGGTATGCAGAGCAGGTGCAGACGGAGAGGGCACAAGGACAGACACAGCAGGGAAAGGAGCCACAGACAAGACCAACAGAGGTAAGGACTGACTACAGACAAGGTCAAGTATAGGAACAGGATAAGATGCAGGAATAGTACACAATACACATAGGGACGGACATGGAGACCAATACAGGACAAGGACACAGGCCTTAGGATTCAGCCCTCAGGAAGGCGGAAACATGGACACAAAGAGCACGGAAACAGATCTGGGTATGCAGCCCCCAGAGAAGGCAAAAACAGGACAGGACCTGGCACCTCAGCACAAGACACTGACTGAGGGAAATAGTT
Source organism: Dendrobates tinctorius (assembly GCF_039654945.1). Taxonomy (NCBI): domain Eukaryota; kingdom Metazoa; phylum Chordata; class Amphibia; order Anura; family Dendrobatidae; genus Dendrobates; species Dendrobates tinctorius. Next base: position 1,159,016 of record NW_027361832.1, on the reverse strand, counting down.
GCTCAGGCATCCTCCTATGGGCGAGGATGCCTTAAATGCCAGAGACCTCTTGGTAATTGGCTGGGGATGCCATAGGCAGATGCACACTGACTATAAGAACCAGAGAGTGCTGGCACCGCCCCCCTATGCACACAGCCAGGAAGTATGCAAAGAGCAGGCAGGAGGCATACAGCATGGAGCCGGCAGCAGACAGAACTCACAGCATGGCCCGGAGTAGTGAGTAAGGCTGGTGGGGGATGGGAGGCCATGCAGTGATGCTGACAGGGTTGTTATACACGGGTTAGACGATAACTTATAGATTGGTGGGGGCCCGAGCGCTGAGACCTGAGCGATCAGCAAAATGGTGCACTTTTATCCCTGTTAGAATGGAGCAGCAAGTGTGCATGCTTGATCTCCACTCCATTCCATATGGCTGCGTTCTTCTTTTTCATGTAGCCCCAAAATTTAATGAAAAGAGTGGCAGTCCAGCATGAGTCCTGCCAATATCTAATATATAAAGCTCAAGTGTGTGTATGTATGTGTGTATGTCCAGGATTGACATCTGCACCGTCGCAGCTACAGCCACAAAATTTGGCACAGTCACACGTCTGGACCCCGAGAGCGTCCTAAGCTATGTTGTGAGGCGAAATTATAACCCCGCGCGTTCCAATTCACCAAACAATTTTGCCCCTATCTACATAATGGGGAAAAAGTGTGTGTGTATCAAGCCCCACCCCTCATTATGATGTCATAATGGTTGCCATGGCGACGCTGATTCATCATAGGTTGCAATGGTGACGGTTATGTCATAATGGTTGCCATGGTGGTGATGTCAATGGGTATATGGGCACGGGACTATGGGATGGAGGATGTGTGATGAGTATATGGGCACTGGACTATGGGATGGAGGATATGTTATGACGGGTATATGGGCACGGGACTATGAGATGAAGGATGTGTGATGGGTATATGGGCACTCGACTGTGGGATGGCGAATATGTATGATGGGTATATGGGCATGGGACTATGGGATGGAAGATGTGTGATGGGTATATGGGCACTCGACTATGAGATGGAAGATGTATGATGGGTATATGGGCACAGGCCTATGGGATCGTAGATATGTATGATGGGTATATGGGCACGGGACTATGGGATGGAGGATAATTATAATTTGCTATAACTAACCACAGTTAGTTACTATGCCCGGGCAGCGCCGGGCTCTTCAGCTAGTCCATTCTAAAGGAGAAAACGTGCCCTGCTCTGCTGATCGGTGCAGCTCCCAGCATTCAGACCCCAGAGGATAGGTGATAACTTATCTTCCCTGGACAACCCATTTAATTTAGACAACTGACCAGATCATAAAACAAATACAGATTCCGATCCCCTAAATTAATGATGTGAGAAGTATACATCATTCCACATTTTCTCCAGAGCATCACAACAAGCTCTCAAGTAATGCAGAACAGGGATGAAAAAAGGATGCTGCAGAACCTCTTCAATGACAGCGGTGTGGGGTGTGAATTGTAGTGACTTTATCTGTCCAGCTTGGTAGGGTCATAAGGTGGTCTGTGCCAGTGGGTGATGGAAGGTACTACGGAGGCCTCCTGACCTGTACTGTACAGCAGAGCTGACTATGGAGGTGGGGGACTGTATGGATATAAGTCACAGGGTCATTCGGCTGTCACTGAAGTACTAATGAGAGTGCACTAAGGTTTAATGTTAAAGAATGTTCCTGTGATCTCTATTAGACAGCCGCTGCTAGACTACGCCATTGTCAAAACCTTCTCTCCAATGACATCATCTGTTGGGGGGAAGTTGGGAGGACCTCAAACATATTAGACAGTCGACCCGATCCTTCTGATATCACCAAGTTCAGTTGACTTTAGTCTATTGTGTATGGGAGCCTTAAGAGTCAAGACATTGGATGCTCTACCACAGTCACAACATCAGCCTTGGCGCGGCAGGGTGGCTCAATTTATTGATCAATATTTCGCCAAATGTCTCATTTTGAATACATTCAGATGTTAATATGTGCATTGCACTTCATGTTATGCGTTCTGACCACAAGCAGCGCTGGCTTCTCTTTTTATATTAACATCAGCCTGAACTATGGGTCCTGGTCGCAACTGCAACAGTAGTGCGTCTGTAGATATGTTACATAGAGAAGAACATACCATCTCGCAATGACTTTTACGTTGATCATGTTTGCGCCTGTCCTTTAATGATTTTATTGTAGGACTACAGGTGGACTTACCTCTTAATCTTAAGGCAATAGCACTGTTGGTATCTTCTTCGGTTATGGCAATCAGTAAAACCTTAACAATGGAGACCACGTCCGGCCACACTCCATCCGTCACTCTGACCCTGACCTTATAAACACCAGGTATGGCCCCTTCTCGTATGCTCAGTAAACCAGAGGCATCATGGACTGAAAAGATCCTGTCATTTTAACAGAAAATATGAGAAAAAGGGTAAATGCCAGGTTTTGCAATATGTGTATGAGGGTCTGGCTTCTGAATCCTCTGCAAATAGAAGATATGGCCTAGGGAAGTTGTGGCTGGTCATTTACCATTTTGGCACTTTCCTACTAGAGGCTATTGCAGTGGAAATGTAGCAGTACATGCTGGTCATCTAAATGATTGGGAACTGTGGAGGTCATATTGTAAAAGAGACAATGGAAATCATCCTGGAAGAGGGACATATGGAAATCATCCTGGAAGAGGGACATATGGAGGTCATATTGTAAGAGGGACATATGGAGGTCATATTGTAAGAGGGACATATGGAGGTCATATTGTAAGAGGGACATATGGAGGTCATATTGTAAGAGGGACATATGGAGGTCATATTGTAAGAGGGACATATGGAGGTCATATTGTAAGAGGGACATATGGAGGTCATATTGTAAGAGGGACATATGGAGGTCATATTGTAAGAGGGACATATGGAGGTCATATTGTAAGAGGGACATATGGAGGTCATATTGTAAGAGGGACATATGGAGGTCATATTGTAAGAGGGACATATGAAGGTCATATTGTAAGAGGGACATATGAAGGTCATATTGTAAGAGGGATATATGGAGGTGATATTGTGAGAGGGACATATGAAGGTCATATTGTAAGAGGTACATATGGAGGTCATATTGTAAGAGGGACATATGGAGGTCATATTGTAAAAGGGACAAATGAAGGGTATATTGTAAGAGGGACATATGGAGGTCATATTGTAAGAGGGACATATGGAGGTCATACTGTAAGAGGGACATATGGAGGTCATATTGTAAGAGGGACATATGGAGGTCATATTGTAAGAGAGTCATATGGAGGACATATCGTAAGAGGGACATATGGAGGTCATATCGTAAAAGGGACATATGGAGGTCATATCGTAAGAAGGACATATGGAGGTCACATTGTAAGAGGGACATATAGAGGTTATATTGTAAGAGGGACATATGAAGGTGATATTGTGAGAGGGACATATGGAGGTCATATTGTAAGAGGTACATATGGAGGTGATATTCTAAGAGGGTGTCATGCCCGGTGAGGGAAAACCAAGTGTAACATAAAGGGAAATGGGAAAGGGGGCCCAGACACTAAGGAAGGGATTTGGAGACCCCTAGGCTAGATCTAATCTCTCCCTAGAACTCCTACTGAGTCCATATATTGGTTCCTCGCCATTCGCCGAGCCGGAACCTGAGGCCCTGAATCTTCCTGGGGCCTAGTCCTGAACTGGGAACGGGAGGGAGATGCGTAGTCTCCGCTAAACTAAATACGGTAAGGTGAGACAAACAGGGGAACACTTAGCTGAATCGCCAGATACGGATACCAGAAGAGGGATTCCAGACACCAAACTGGAGCACTCTGAGGAGGTCCAACACTCTAGCAAGCAGAGTGGAAGTGGAAATGAAGCTATTACCCGCACTGAGTCACAGCTGAGCCACTAACTAAATAGATCCAAACTACTTAGGGCAGGAGGAGGTCGACGCTGGGTCCTAGAGGCAAATGGTTCAGGGAGCTGTCTGTATGGACAGGCGCTCAGACCTTCTGAGGCCTGACGCAGGATGATAGCCTGTCACCTCCGAAGCGCTCGTGACAGTAGGAGGGGGTCCTACAAATGGCCTCCGGACACTCAGGACCCGGTTTCTCAGGATGTGAGGTATGGAATGCCCTAACCAACCTGGGGATATTCACCTCTGACGCTGACACCCATGTCCTTTCCTCTGGACCATAACCCTTCCAGTTCACCAAGTACTGCAAGGAACGACGAAGGAGACGAGAATAAACAATCCTCGAAGTCTCAAACTCCAAATTGCCATCTACCAAAATTGGGGGGGCGGTGGGGATGAGGACTCAATGGGGTTCACACATTTCTAAGAAGAGATTTATGAAAAACATTGTGGATTTTGAGAGCTTGAGAAAGTTCCAGTCGAAACGCCGCTGGGTTTATGACAGCAGATATTCTATAAGGACCAATAAACCTGGGTCCCAACTTCCAAGAAGGAACCTTCAACTTAATATTCCTAGTGGACAACCACACAAAGTCATTCACATTCAGGTCTGGATCTGGCACACGTCGCCTGTCAGCCATACGTTTGTACCTGTCTCCCATAATTCTCAAATTCTTCAGGACGCCCTGCCACATGGAAGAGAGCGACGACGCGAAACGCTCCTCCTCCGGAACTTCTGAAGCCCCTCCCCCATTAAAGGTACCAAACTGTGGATGATAATCATACGCCCCAAAAAACGGTGCCCTGCCATTGAACTCTTGACGGTCATTATTAATTGCAAATTCAGCTAATGGTAAGATGACCAATCCTCTTTGTTCTCAGAGATGAAACACCTGAGGTATGTCTCAAAATTCTGGTTGACCCGCTCTGTCTGCCCATTCGACTGGGGATGAAAGGCTGAAGAGAAGGACAGCTGTACCCCCAGTTGAGAACAAAATGCCCTCCAGAACTTGGATAAAAATTGGGTTCCCCGATCAGACACGGCATCGGAGGGAACCCCGTGAAGTTTTACGATCTCTTTAATGAAAACCTGGGCCAGAGTCTTGGCATTAGGAAGTGCTGGTAATGCGACGAAACGGACCATTTTACTAATTCTATCCACAACCATCAACACCACCGTTTTACCCGCAGATACTGGTAGGTCCGTGATAAAATCCATGAATAGATGTGTCCAAGGCCTCGAGGGAATGGGTAATGGGAGGAGAGTATCAGATGGATGAGTACGCGATACCTTACAGTGAGCGCAAGTACTGCATGCGGACACCTGTTCCACCACATCCAACCCCGGCCACCAAAAATGACTAGAGAGAAGGTCGGCAGTTGCTTTACCCCCTGGATGCCCTGCTAGCACCGAGTTGTGGTGTTCGTTAATAACCTTGCGGCGCAGATTGGGCGGTACAAATAGCTTTCCTGAAGGACAGGAGACAGGGGCGTCCCCCTGTGCCTCCAACACCTCAGCCTCCAGTTCAGGATATAGTGCCGAAACAACTACCCCCTCCTGCAATATCGGTACTAGACCCTCTTGGTCTCCCCCACCCGGGAAGCTTCTGACAGAGCATCCGCCTTAACATTTTTGACCCCGGGGCGAAAAGTGACCACGAAATTGAACCTCATAAAACAACGACCACCTAGCTTGTCTCGGGTTCAGACGCTTGGCCGACTGCAGATATGCGAGATTTTTGTGATCAGTAATAACTGTAATAGGATGGGCAGCCCCGTCCAGCCAATGTCGCCATTCTTCCAATGCCAATTTAATTGCCAACAGCTTCCTGTTGCCCACGTCATAGTTCCTCTCGGCTGAGGACAATTTTTTCGAAAAGAATGCACAAGGGTGCCATTTACCAGGAGACGGACCCTGAGACAACACAGCCCCCCCCCACCTCCGATGCATCAACCTCTACAAAAAATGGCTGAGAGGCATCGGGTTGACTGAGTATGGATGTCTTGGCAAAACAGTTTTTAGGGAGGAAAAAGCATTCAGAGCGGCCTCAGACCAATTAGAAAAATCCGACCCCTTCCTTGTCATGTCAGTAAGGGGTTTAACAATGCAGAGTAGTTCCGAATGAATTTTCGGTAAAAATTCGTAAAGCCCAGAAACCGCTGCAAGGCCTTCAGGTTCTCAGGACGGTCCCAGTCCAGAACAGCACGGACCTTCTCCGGATCCATCTGAAACCCTGAACATGACAACAGATATCCCAAAAACTGTATCTCCTGTATGGCAAAAACACATTTCTCCAGTTTGGCATACAGTTTGTTATCTCTTAAGATTTGTAAAACCTGTTTAACATGCCCCTGATGTGTCTCAAAATCTGGCGAATAAATCAAAATGTCATCTAAATATACCACCACAAACCTGCCCACAAAGTGATGAAATATGTCATTGATGAAGTGCTGGAAAACTGCAGGGGCAGTAGTGAGACCGAATGGCATAACCAGGCTCTCAAAATGCCCCTCGGGGGTGTTGAAGGCAGTTTTCCATTCGTCCCCCTCTCTCATCCTAACCAGATTGTAAGCCCCCCTTAAGTCCAACTTGGAGAACACTTTAGCTCCCACCACCTGACTGAACAAATCTGGAATCAGAGGCAGAGGGTATGGGTCTCGGATGGTGATTTGATTTAATTCCCGAAAATCTACACAGGGAAGTAAGCTGCCATCCTTCTCTTTCACAAAGAAGAACCCCGCTGCAAGATGAGCGTCTGATGTGTCCCTTCTCCAGACTTTTGGCAGTGTACTCCTTCATAGCCTGTCTCTCAGGGCCAGAAAGATTATACAGTCTGGATTTGGGCAGTTTAGCTCCGGGGATCAGGTTAATGGGACAATCGTATGCACGATGTGGGGGGTAGCTCCTGACTCCCCCTCTCCGAAAAGACATCCTCAAAGCCCTTCAGAAAACCCAGCAAGATTTCAGCAGAGACTGCAGAGAGGGAAACATTCAGACAGTTTTCCTGACAGTAATCTCCCCATTCAATGATTTCCCTGGCTTGCCAATCCACCACCGGATTATGTCTGACCAGTCAGGGTAGGCCCAACACAATTGGAGTGGGGAGCCCCTCTAAAACATAGCATGGAATTATTTCAGAATGAGTCGGCCCCATCTCAGTTTTATGTTTTGAACAATTTGTGCGAGAGTCTTCTGTGCAAGTGGAGCTGAATCAATGGTGAAAATGGGAATAGGCTTAGCTAATGTACAGCAAGCAAGACCATGAGTTCTCACAAACTTGGCATTCACCATACTGACTCCAGCTCCTCTGTCAACGAACACAACAATGTTCTCAGCCTTGCTCTCTAGCACCACCTCTGCTGACAGGAGAAATCGGCAACTGCAAGCAAAAGAAAAATGCACGACCTGCTTATCTAACTCCAGACCACCAAGGGTTAACCGAGTACCCTTTTGCCTTGGTACCAAAGGGCAGGTTCCAATAAAATGACCCTTTTTCCTGCAGAAAAAACAAACACCTTTTTTCTTGCGACTCTCAGCGGAGAAATACGGGGTGGCGGCCCCTCCTCCCACAACACAGGTTCAACTCCAGGCAGATCCCCGAACACAGGGGAATGACTCCCACCAGAGGGACCTGGGGAAAATGGTCTTACCCACCGATCCCGAAGGCGTCTATCCACACGTATAGCAAGCGAAATAGCCGCCTCCAATGACACAGGAGCCTCATACATAGCCAGAACATCTTTTAGTTTTTCAGAAAGACCCTCTTAAGAGCCGCATCATTCCATTTTGTGTCAGTTGCCCACCTACAGAATTCAGAGCTATATGACTCTACTGACCAGTTTCCCTGCAGGAGGCGGCGAAGTCTAGACTCCGCCAGGGTAACTCGGTCAGGGTCGTCATAAATGAGGGCCAGGGCCCCAAAAAATCCCTCCACAGACTGGAGACACACAGAGTCCTGTGGTAAGGAAAAAACCCAGGATTGTGGATCTCCCTGCAATATAGAAATCACAATCCCTACTTTTTGCTCTTCACTGCCAGAAGAGTAGGGATGAAGTTTGAAATACAATTTACAGGCCTCTTTAAACACAAAAAACTTGTCCCTGCCTCCTGAAAAGCTGTCAGGGAGCGCACTCTTAGGCTATGTGCACACGGTGCGGATTCTGCTGCGGATCCGCAGCTTTTCAGGAGCTGCGGGTCCGCAGCAGATTAAGGTGCGTTGTACAGTACCATTGTTTTCAATGGTAAACTGAAAAGCACTGTGCACATGCTGCAGATTTTTCCGCGCGGATTTGCTGCGGGTTCAGATCCGCAGTATGTCAATTCTTTGTGCGGATTCCGCTGCGGTTTCACCCCTTCTTCATTGTAGAGGTGTGAAACCGCAGGGCTAAACCGCAGGCTAATCCGCAGGTCTTTTGACCTGAGATTTTAGTTGCGGATTTTTACAAATCCACACGGAAAAATCCACAGGACTAAAATCTACGTGTGCACATAGCCTTAGGTTCAGGCCGACCCGGCCCAGCAGCAGAGGCCCCAACACTGGCGACCTGCAGCTGCTGCTGCTGCAGAACCTCCCAACGGAGATCAGTCACTTCCAGAGACAGACAGTGCAGTCACTCAGCCAACTCAGTGACTGCATCCATCTCCAAAGGGGGAGAGAGAGAGAGAGAGAGAGAGAAAAACAAAATACCCCAGCAAAAAAAAACACCACAAAACTAACAAAACACATGCACAAATGAACCATGTGTCAGTTTTTTTTTTTCTCTAAACAGTGCGGCGGGTAATAATGTCACGCGTGGTGAGGGAAAACCAAGTGTAACATAAAGGAAAATAAGGAAGGGATTTGGAGACCCCTAGGTAAGATCTAATCTCTCCCTTGAACTCCTACCGAGTCCTTATATTGGTTCCTCACCAATCGCCAAGCCGGAACCTGAATCTCCCTGGGGCCTAGTCCTGAATAGGGAACGGGAGGGAGATGCGCGCTAGTCAGTCTCCGCTAAACTAAAGACGGTAAGGTGAGACAAACAGGGGAACGCTTAGCTGAATCGCCAGATACGGATACCAGAAGAGGAATTCCAGACACCAAACTGGAGCACTCTGAGAAGGTCCAACACTCAAGCAAGCAGAAGTGGAAATGAAGCTATTACCCGCACTGGGTCACAGCTGAGACACTGACTAAATAGATCCAAACTACTCAGGGCAGAAGGAGGTCGATGCTGGGTCCTAAAGGCAGATGGTTCAGGGAGCAGTATGTATGGACAGGTGCTCAAACCTTCTGAGGCCTGACACAGGATGATAGCCTGTCACCTCCGAAGCGCTTGTGAGAGAGGGACATATGGAGGTCACATTGTAAGAGGGACATATGGAGGTTATATTGGATAAGGGACATATGGAGGTTATATTGGATAAGGGACAAATGAAGATCATATCGTAAGAGGGACATATGGAAGTGATATTCTAAGAGGGACATATGGAGGTCATATTGTAAGAGGGACATATAGAGGTCATATTGTAAGAGGGACATATGGAGGTCATATTGTAAGAGGGACATATGGAGGTCATATTGTAAGAGGGACATATGGAGGTGATATTGTAAGAGGGACATATGGAGGTCATATTGTAAGAGGGACATATGGAGGTCATATTGTAAGAGGGACATATGGAGGTCATATTGTAAGGGACATATGGAGGTCATATTGTAAGAGGGACATATGGAGGTCATATTGTAAGAGGGATATATGGAGGTGATATTGTAAGACGAACATATGGAGGTGATATTCTAAGAGGGACATATGGAGGTCATATTGTAAGAGGGACATATGGAGGTCATATTGTAAGAGGGACATATGGAGGTCATATTGTAAGGGACATATGGAGGTCATGTTGTAAGAGGGACATATGGAGGTGATATTGTAAAACGAACATATGGAGGTGATATTCTAAGAGGGACATATGGAGGTCATATTGTAAGAGGGACATATGGAGGTCATGTTGTAAGAGGGACATATGGAGGTCATGTTGTAAGAGGGACATATGAGGTGATATTGTAAAACGAACATATGGAGGTGATATTCTAAGAGGGATAAATGGAGGTGATATTCTAAGAGGGACAAATGGAGGTCATATTCTAAGAGGGACATATGGAGGTCATATTCTAAGAGGGACATATGGAGGTCATATTGTAAGAGGGACATATGGAGTTGATATTCTAAGAGGAACATATGGAGGTGATATTCAAAGAGGGACATATGGAGGTGATATTCTAAGAGGGACATGTGGAGGTGATGTTGTAAGAGGGACATATGGAGGTCATATTGTAAGGGACATATGGAGGTCATATTGTAAGAGGGACATATGGAGGTCATATTGTAAGGGACATATGGAGGTCATATTGTAAGGGACATATGGAGGTGATATTCTAAGAGGGACATATGGAGGTCATATTGTAAGAGGGATATATGGAGGTGATATTGTAAGACGAACATATGGAGGTCATATTGTAAGAGGGATATATGGAGGTGATATTGTAAGACGAACATATGGAGGTGATATTCTAAGAGGGACATATGGAGGTCATATTGTAAGAGGGACATATGGAGGTCATGTTGTAAGGGACATATGGAGGTGATATTCTAAGAGGGACATATGGAGGTCATATTGTAAGGGACATATGGAGGTCATATTGTAAGGGACATATGGAGGTGATATTCTAAGAGGGACATATGGAGGTCATATTGTAAGAGGGATATATGGAGGTGATATTGTAAAACGAACATATGGAGGTCATATTGTAAGAGGGATATATGGAGGTGATATTGTAAGACGAACATATGGAGGTGATATTCTAAGAGGGACATATGGAGGTCATATTGTAAGAGGGACATATGGAGGTCATATTGTAAGAGGGACATATGGAGGTCATATTGTAAGGGACATATGGAGGTGATATTCTAAGAGGGACATATGGAGGTCATATTGTAAGGGACATATGGAGGTCATATTGTAAGGGACATATGGAGGTGATATTCTAAGAGGGACATATGGAGGTCATATTGTAAGAGGGACATATGGAGGTGATATTGTAAGACGAACATATGGAGGTGATATTCTAAGAGGGACATATGGAGGTCATATTGTAAGAGGGACATATGGAGGTGATATTCTAAGAGGGACATATGGAGGTCATATTGTAAGAGGGACATATGGAGGTCATATTGTAAGAGGGACATATGGAGGTCATATTGTAAGAGGGACATATGGAGGTGATATTGTAAGACGAACATATGGAGGTGATATTCTAAGAGGGACATATGGAGGTCATATTGTAAGAGGGACATATGGAGGTGATATTCTAAGAGGGACATATGGAGGTCATATTGTAAGAGGGACATATGGAGGTCATATTGTAAGAGGGACATATGGAGGTCATGTTGTAAGAGGGACATATGGAGGTGATATTGTAAGACGAACATATGGAGGTGATATTCTAAGAGGGACATATGGAGGTGATATTCTAAGAGGGACATATGGAGGTCATGTTGTAAGAGGGACATATGGAGGTGATATTGTAAAATGAACATATGGAGGTGATATTTTAAGAGGGACATATGGAGGTCATATTGTAAGAGGGACATATGGAGGTCATGTTGTAAGAGGGACATATGGAGGTGATATTGTAAAACGAACATATGGAGGTGATATTCTAAGAGGGACATATGGAGGTCATATTGTAAGAGGGACATATGGAGGTCATGTTGTAAGAGGGACATATGGAGGTCATATTGTAAGGGACATATGGAGGTCATATTCTAAGAGGGACATATGGAGGTCATATTGTAAGAGGGACATATGGAGGTCATATTCTAAGAGGGACATATGGAGGTCATATTGTAAGAGGGACATATGGAGGTCATATTGTAAGAGGGACATATGGAGGTCATATTGTAAGAGGGACATATGAAGGTCATATTGTAAGAGGGATATATGGAGGTGATATTGTGAGAGGGACATATGGAGGTCATATTGTAAGAGGTACATATGGAGGTCATATTGTAAGAGGGACATATGGAGGTGATATTGTAAAACGAACATATGGAGGTGATATTCTAAGAGGGACATATGGAGGTCATATTGTAAGAGGGACATATGGAGGTCATGTTGTAAGAGGGACATATGGAGGTGATATTCTAAGAGGGACATATGGAGGTGATATTCTAAGAGGGACATATGGAGGTGATATTCTAAGAGGGACATATGGAGGTCATATTGTAAGAGGGACATATGGAGGTCATATTGTAAGAGGGACATATGGAGGTCATATTGTAAGAGGGACATATGGAGGTCATATTGTAAGAGGGACATATGGAGGTCATGTTGTAAGAGGGATATATGAGGTGATATTGTAAAACGAACATATGGAGGTCATGTTGTAAGAGGGACATATGGAGGTGATATTGTAAAACGAACATATGGAGGTGATATTCTAAGAGGGACATATGGAGGTCATATTGTAAGAGGGACATATGGAGGTCATATTCTAAGAGGGACATATGGAGGTGATATTCTAAGAGGGACATATGGAGGTCATATTGTAAGAGGGAAATATGGAGGTCATATTGTAAGAGGGACATATGGAGGTCATATTGTAAGAGGGACATATGGAGGTCATATTGTAAGAGGGACATATGGAGGTCATATTGTAAGAGGGACATATGGAGGTCATGTTGTAAGAGGGACATATGAGGTGATATTGTAAAACGAACATATGGAGGTGATATTCTAAGAGGGACATATGGAGGTCATATTCTAAGAGGGACATATGGAGGTCATATTGTAAGAGGGACATATGGAGTTGATATTCTAAGAGGAACATATGGAGGTGATATTCAAAGAGGGACATATGGAGGTGATATTCTAAGAGGGACATGTGGAGGTGATGTTGTAAGAGGGACATATAGAGGTCATATTCTCATTTGCGCAAGGAAAGACTAGAAGCAATGGGATGAAACTGAATGGGAGGAGACACAGATTAGATATTAGGAAAAACTTTTTGACAGTTACAGTGATCAATGAGTGGAACAGGCTGCCACGAGAGGTGGTGAGTTCTCCTTCAATAGAAGTCTTCAAACAGAGGCTGGACAGACATCTGTCTGAGATGATTTAGCGAATCCTGCTTTGAGCAGGGGGTTGTACCAGATGGCCCAGGAGGTCCCTTCCAACTCTACGATTCTATGATTCTATATTGTAAGAGGGACAAATGGAAGTCATATTCTAATAGGGACATAAAGAGGTCATATTGCAAGAGCGACAAATGGAGGTCATATTGTAAGAGGGACATTTGGAGGTCATATTGTTAGACATATGGAGGTGATATTCTAAGAGGTACATATGGAGGTGATATTGTAAGAGGAACATATAGAGGTCATATTGTGAGAGGGATAAATGGAGTCCATATTGTTAGTTGAACATATAGAGGTCATATTGATTTTGTCTATATTGTCATGTTTTAATAGGGATATATGGAATTCATATTGTAAGAGGGAAACATGGAGCACCGTAGGTGATCAGGAGAAGTGAATATCGCACATCACTAATGTTAAAATATACTGGAAGAACTGTGGCATGTATCCCAATGTCTTCTCCATGCTCTAATGTTATCTAGAGTGGTTTTCTGACATAAATGTTATGGAGTGTGTACATATACCAGTCAATGGTAGGGTATTTCAATTTTTTCACTATGCATTTACCTTGATTTACTTTCCAAATAATACATTTTGTGCTCCCAGTCATCTAGATCCGGTGCTGGAACTTTTCCAAGGATGAGTGTTGGGAGTATGCCTGTTATAAAAGACAACATATAATAAACTCTAGATATAGAATCTGAAATCTACTTATGTTGAAAAATCATCAGCGAGTGATATTAAATATCCCTGGGATCCAAGACATATACCGTAATAAATCTAAGGGCAGAGTCGGTGGACCATATGGACTTTGCAAAAGTGACAAATCAGGATCGACAAGTGTATTTGTAGACTCGAACCCCACACCCTATTGCTGCCAGATGAGGGATAGGTGGTTGTATGTCCATGTGGCCCTGTCCAATGACTCTACAGGAGTTATGGACTGAACATTGGTTGAGGCTCCAGTGCCATCCCAATAACATGACATAGGACAGAGGCTAATTTAAAGGTAACAACCAATTTGAATGCCCTTCCTTTTCCATAAAATTTTCAAAAAATGTCTTTTCTTGAAATAATATAGCTGAACATTAGCTATCTAGCACTTTTAATGGGTGGTTGAATGTTGCATTACCCTTATACGTGTAGACAATGCAATCCATATTTCCAGAAGAATGAGGATGGTCGTTTCTGTCTCCTATTAGGATTGTTAATGTATTGGTTGAAGTCATGGGAGGACTCCCGCTATCAGTTATTAAAATTGTTAAGTAAAACACTTTTTGCAATTCTCTGTCAAAACTATGCAGAGCAGTAATCATGGCGCTCCCATTGTGGAAGTCTTTTAAACTGAAGTCATTGGTGTTTTGTGGATCAGTCAATAAATAGAAGGCAAAAGGAGGACCATTTTCCGTTGTGTCATTGTCTGTAGCATATAACAGTGTTGATGTCTTATTTATTTGGACGACATGTGGATACTCAGTATTTTCCCAAATCATAGGGCTATATTGAGCTTCAAATCCAGGAGCATTGTCATTGAGATCTCGAAGGCTTAAGAAAACAGTTGAACTTCCTGTAAGCGCTGGTTTTCCCATGTCGGTTGCCAATACCACCAGCCGGTGATGAGGAGATGTTTCCCTGTCTAATGGTTTGGAGACCACAATGTAACCATCACCAACAAGAGAGAACTGACTAACAGGATCTGAAGAATTCAGAATGTGGTAGGAAAACATACCATTCAATCCAGAATCTAAATCTATGGCTGATATCTGAGCCACTGTTGTGCCAACTGGGACATCTTCAGGCAAAGGGGCAATGTCATAAAACTGTGGGTAAAACAAAGGGGCATGGTCATTCGAGTCTTCAACATGAATGATACAGGAGGCAACGTTAAAGAAGTCCATGTCCTCTACTTTTATTGTCAGATTAAATGTTCTCTCATGGGGTTTTTCGTAGTCCATTCTTTTCCTAAGACGAATGATACCCCGTTTATGGATTTTATCTGTCTCTATAAAAAATTTGCGGTCATCGTCTCCTCCAGTAATACTAAACACCATCATTGCATTTTCTCCTTCATCATTGTCCCAGGCTTGTAGAACAGTCACTTCACTGTTTATACCAGAGCTTTCAGGAACAAAAGCAGTGTAAAGCTTCTGTGTGAAGAATGGTGCATGGTCATTCACATCGGATACTAGAATGGTGGCAGTGCCAGTTCCGGTTAGACCGCCTCCATCCTTTGCTTCTAACATAATAAGGTATTTATCCTCCTTCTCACGATCCAAAGAACCCAGTACAGTATATATGGCGCCAGTAGATGGATGAATTGCAAATAAATTAAGGTTTATTTCATTCTTGACATTTTGGACTATTCTGTAGGTCAAAATAGCATTGCTTCCAGACTTTGCATCATCTAAGTCTAATGCTGTCATCTCCATAATTGTAGTATCTGCTGGCGAGTTTTCTGGGATGTATCCCATGAAGCAGCCATCGTACATGCAGAGGAACATTGGTGGGTT
Organism: Dendrobates tinctorius; assembly: GCF_039654945.1. Taxonomy (NCBI): domain Eukaryota; kingdom Metazoa; phylum Chordata; class Amphibia; order Anura; family Dendrobatidae; genus Dendrobates; species Dendrobates tinctorius. The sequence continues at coordinate 1,143,395 of NW_027361832.1, read as the reverse complement.
GTCATTTACATCTTTAATATCAATAATCACATCAGCATAGCCTGTGAGTCCTTCACCATTCTCATCTGTGGCAAGAACAAGAAGATGCCAAGTAGAGCGTTGCTCTCGGTCTAGAGTCTTGTGCACAAAAATTTTTCCATTGATTTGGTCAATGACAAATTCACTGTTGGCACCCTGCCCGTGTAAAGTGTATCGGAGAGCACTTTGATCTGCTTCATCAGGATCCATAGCTGAAACCTGCAAAAAATTTAAATGAGATTTTACATACACAGTTGTCCAGCAACAATAGAGTACAAGGAAATCAATGATTCCATTTCCTTCCTAAGGCTGCGTTCACACGTGGCGGTTTTTTCGCGGCGGTTGTTAACGCGTGTTTTTGCCGCGAAAACACAAAAAAAAGCATCCCATGCATTCCTATGGGATTCCGCAATGCTGTGCTAATGCTGCGGAATCTCCCACGGCGGAATCGCATCATGGAAAAATACGCAGCATGCTCATTAATTTTGCGGAATCACGGGGATTCCGCCCACATAGGAATGCATTGTTCAGCATTGTTCTGGCTGTGCCCACCGTGCGAAAAGTAAGCAGAACATTTGCGATGGTACCCACGGTCTGCAGGAGAGGAGACTGTCCTCCGGGCTCTGGATACCATATCCTTGTAAAAAAAAGAATAAAAAATAAAAAATCGGGTTATATTCACCTTTCGGCGTCCCGCGCAGCCTTCCCGGGTGTCAGCGATGCTCCCGTTCCCAGTAATGCTTTGCGAGACCTTTGATGACGTCACGGTCTCGCTATACTGTAGCAGTCTCGCGAGGAATAGGGACCACTACCACTACCCCGCCAATGATGAATTTGGACCTTTATGTTTACCTGCAGAACAAACGCGGGGAGACCTGTCCCTTCCTCCACAATGATGTCCTGATATTCACTCTGTGCAAAGACGGGCGGCTCATCATTTAGATTTATCACATTGATAATGACACAGGTATGATTCTCCCACTTTCCATCTGAGGCCACCAGTCTAAGCTCAAATTTTGCCTTCTGCTCATAGTTCAGTTTCTCAGCGAGATATATTCTTCCAATCTCTGGTTCCACATCAAATATCCCTTTGTCATTCCCGCTGGTGATTTGGTATCTTAGTTTGGCATTGACACCTGCATAGAATAACACTATTTTAACCAAAGATCTTCTTACAATCCACAAAACATAATAAAGTTCCTCATAATTAGAGGTGAACGAACTTGTTTGGAAAACGTTCACTAATCTCAAATTCGGCACTTATGTACATTAAGATTCGTGTTCGGATTCCGGAGCATTTTTTCCTAAAAATCTGCAAAATTCGTCCAAGGTTCGGTAAATGATCAAGTTCACTAAGGGCTCTTTCAGACATCTGTGTTTCCGGTAGCAGCATGGGCTGACATCTGAGCGTGACCTGATATGTAGTGCCAAAAAAAAACATTTAAAAAAGGCAAATTAAATAAAGATTTTACCTTCATCTTCATCGACAGCGCTTAAGGTCATGACAACATAACCCACATCCTTATCTTCTTCCACACTGGTCTCATATCTCTGCTGTGGGAACATTGGAGCATTGTCATTGACATCACTTACAAATATTCTCACATAGGCCGTATCTAAGGAGAAGACAGATCACAAGTCATTTTCACATTTAGGCTTCATTCCTTTGCGACATACTTCAGTTTTATCTGTAAAATGTTGTTTTTTTTGTTTTGTGACAACTTTGGGCTGTGATTTTGCTATAACGGCTCCTTCAAATGTCAATGATTTTTCACGTACACAAAAAACGGTCCGCGTTTCCTCAACGTTTTTGATCAGAGTGTCGTCAGAGTTTGATCAGTTCTTAGATGGTAAAAAAGAATGTCTTTCCACCTTCTCCCATATAACAGTCAGTGATAAAAGAAAAGCACACAGTTAGCATCCGAGAACTGTCCGATATTTTTCACAAATCAATAGACTGAGGCTACATTCACACGTAGCGGAACTCTCGCGGAAGTCGCCGCGAGAATTCCGGATTCCATTCGCTTAAAAATAGCGATTTGCAAGCGCAATTAGTTTGCAGAATGCTAGCGTTTTCCAAGCGATCTGTAGCATCGCTTGGAGAACTGATTGACAGGTTGGTGACACTCGTCAAACACAGTGTTTGACGAGTGTGACCAACTTTTTACTACTGATGCTGCCTATGCAGCATCAGTAGTAAAAGATAGGATGTAAAAAATAATTAAAAAAATAAAAAATATTGTTATTCTTACCTTCCGGCATCCCGCGCAGCCTTCCCGCCTCTCTCCACGCTCCCGGTCCCAGTAATCCTTTGCGCGAATGACTGCCAGACGTCATCGTGGTCATTCGCGCAAAGGATTACTGGGACCGGGAGCGTGAAGAGAGGCGGGAAGGCTGCGCGGGACGCCGGAAGGTAAGAATAACAAAATTTTTTATTTTAATTTTATTTTTTACAGGGATTTGGTACCCACAGCCCCGAGGACAGGCTCCCCTCCTACGGGTCGTGGATACCATCTGCAAATGTTCTGCTTACTTTAAGCAGAACAATGCATTCCTATGGGTGCGGGATCGCCGCGATTCCGCTAAATTAATGAGCATGCTGCGGTTTTTACCGTGAAGCGATTCCGCCGCTTGAAAAACCGCAGCATTATCACAGCATTTCGGAATCCCATAGGAATGCATGGGATGCTTATTTTTCGCGTTTTCGCTGCAAAATTGCGTGTTTAAAACCGCCGCGAAAACACGATAAAAACCGCAACGTGTGAACGTAGCCTTACATTGGCAAGTTTGAGTCGAGGATCGGAACAAAATCGGATTAGTCTCTGTGCTTTTGAGCGGACCACTGGAGCTGAGGAAAAAAAGTTGGACATGTGAACTACCCCATAGACTATAATGGGTACGAGTGCTATCAGTGAAAAACAGAAACAAGAAAATCTGAAGTTTGAATAAGTTCTGAGGGTTTGTGCACTGTGACTATGGTGTCTTTAAGCCAAGTTTTCCAAGCTGAAAATGCTTCAGAAAAACACCAATGGTGTCTTTTCAGTCTTTCTTGCGGTGACTCCTCCATGTGCATCTTTTCCCTATACATACAGTATAGAGTGAGCAACATCGAACCTAAGCCAACCAATAAATAAACATGTTACTTCTTTTATCCATTTCCAGGTTTCCAAAGACATCATACTGTATAGGGGTCTGTAGGGGGCATCATACTGGATAGGGAGCTGTGGGGGGCATCATACTATATAGGTGTCTGTAGGGGACATGATAAATATAGGGGATTATAGGGGACATGATGTGCACTGTGTTACTTTTTTGCAGTACTTTTTCAGGTAAATTCCAGGCGGAATCCGTCTGATAAAGATGTTATGTGCACGTTCCTGTGTTGTGACAATCCCTTTCAAAACCAACACTGAGAAATAAACTTTTAGGGGATATTCTCAGGTGCCGGAAACGGCGAAGATATCCGGTCTAAATTTTCAGGCAGAAAACCTGCTGTCATGAATTGGGGGTGTTTGGTTGCCCCCAGTTCTTCTCTCAAGAGTGATTTTAGTATATCCCTTCTTCCAGTTCTGGCTTGGAACTTGCAGCTCTCTGGCGCCCCCCTTACCCTCAGGTCAGTCAGGGAACTACACCTAGGATAAGTAGTCACCAGAATTGCTGTCTTGCTGTGTACTGGCTATTGGCACTCTGCAGGGAGGGTGGTATGAATATTCCCAGACCCAGGCAGGAAATACACATGTAAAACCTCCTTTCCGTCCCTACCAGAATCTACCAAATACTCCAGAACACACTTCACTGCCACCAGCTTCTGAATTTATAATTAATATTGGGTCAGGAGCCAACCCAATCAGTAGCGTTGACTTAGTCGGAGGTCGTGGGGGATACGTTTAGAGCAAGGAGAACAAAGCTAGTAAAGTTTTAGATTTTACTCCAAAAAGAATAGGCAGTGTTTACAAAAGTATAATAAGATTTTACAAAATGAGACAATTACAATATCTACAGACAATTATAAAACAAAAGGGATTAAAGTGAAGACTTACATATTTCAGCTACTGGCAAGTCATGTGGCGATGGTTGGTGGGGGGAGGGGTTCCCAAAGGCAAAGATTCAGTCCACAGCATGGATGGTATATGCTGTCTTTCCCAGGTCTGAATGCCACCTGAATGACTCTCCTAGCCTTATAATTTTCCCTGGCTGACCTCATTGGGGGGGCAGAGCTATGGAATGTACTCCCCTTTTTACAAGGACCGAAGACTTACTAACACCTTATTAATTTCATATCTCGGGCTGAAAACCTCGTAGAGCGATGGCAGGACTATCATCGATCTTGTTTTTAAGTTAGCTTTCTATTAAATCTAAACACAAACTATCTGCCAGTTAGGGGTAGGCAGGATACCTTTTCTCAGCCCCTGATAGTCGCTGAGCTCCCAAAACCCACCAGTTGGGAGCTCTGACCTGCAATTTCCAGAAATATGAGGTTCATATTTCTGTGAATATTCTGTGTTAATACATTTGGTCTTAAAGGAACACTGTACTTAGACAAAGAAATGGCTGTGTGCTTTCTGCACACGGCGGAGGGGGCTGCTCACAACACATTCTTGAGAGAGAGGGGGGAAGAAGATATAAAATTACTCAGGCACATTGAGAGGGCCAGGCAGCTGTGGGTCTGCAAGGGGCTTTGTGTGAGTACTGTAAACACTTAGTGGGGGGCAGGGCAGCGTGTGTGTGTGTGAGTGTCAGTCATGCAGTGTGAAGTTCTAGAAGTGTACTTTGAATATGGGCATATTCATGTCATCGTGACACCCTCAACATACTGTATTAGAGTAATAGCACTGTAGATGAGATTTTAACAAGATAGAATTCAGGGTCTAATCCACAACAAAGTCTGCTACATTTTTTTCTGAGGATTCATCAAGAAACTTGTGGCAAAATCTGTGTTTTTTTATGTACAAGATATTAAATATTGTAGTGTATTCACGTGTAGCATTTTTGTGCATTTTTTCTATTCATTTTTTTCCCTAGGGTGTAAAAAATAGAATTAGACTTACCGGTAATTCGGTTTCTAGGAACCTTCCATGACAGTCACCTTGGAGGATGTCTCCCCGCCCTAATGGGGGACAGGAAACACAAAGAGGTTAAATAACCCTCCCCTTCCTGCTACCTTCAGTGTTTTTTCTGGACATATTAGCATGAATAGTTACCGCCAAAGTACAGGAATCATCCAATAAGGTATTTAGATAGGGAGGGAAATTAGTGTAGTCGTGGAAGGTTCCTAGAAACCGAATTACCGGTAAGTCTAATTCTATTTTTTCCAGTCACCTTCCACGACAGTCACCTTGGAGTCATAGCAACACTAATTTTTTAGGAAGGGACCACGGCTTGCAGAAAACGTCTGCTGAATGTTAGATCCCTATCAAAATGTAGTCTATAGTGTCTGGTAAACGTGTGCACAGAGGACCAGGTGGCGGCTCTGCATATCTGCTCCGATGACGTGTTCCCTCTCGCTGCCCAGGACGTAGCGACTGATCGAGTGGAGTGAGATCTTTTGATGAATATGCCAGGCAGATGGCCTGTTTGATCCAGTTTGCAATTGTGCTTTTTGATGCTTTCTTTCCTTTATTCTTTCCTGAATATTGGATAAAAAGGTTCTGGTCAACACTCCACTCCTTCATTAGCTCAAGGTAACGGAGAACCACTCTGCGAACATCCAAAGTGTTAGAAGGATTTGGGCAAAATGTGGGCAACACGATATCCTTACCCCTATGAAAGTCTGAGACAACTTTGGGCATAAAGGAGGGGTTCAGACGTAGCACTATGCTGTCCGAGTTGAGCGATAGGTATGGCTCTTTACCAATAGGGCCTGCAATTCACCTATACGTTTAGCTGTGGTGATTGCTACAAGAAAGACTGTCTTAAGTGTCAAGATTTGGTAAGGGCTCGAATGGGGCCTATGTTAGACTATTGAGGACTAAACTAAGATCCCAGGGGGGAACCCGACTAGGAAGTGTAGGCCGTATCCTGCTTGCAGCGGTCATAAACCATTTGATTCAACGGTGTCTGACCAGGTCATGGTCAAAGAAGGAACTAAGGGCAGAAACTTGTACCCTCAATGTGCTTGGGGTAAGCCCTAGCTCTAAACTCTTCTGGAGGAAATCTAGGACCTGAGCAATGTTGGGATGGAAGGGATCAGGGACACTAGGAAGACACCAGGAAGAGATCTTCTTCCATACTTTGCCATATATGGCATTGGTTACCGGTTTTCTACTTTTTTGGAGAGTCCGGATTACCCCATCCGAGTGACCTCTGGCCATCACGATGTTAGCCTCAGTAACCAAGCCGCAAGGTTTAGTTTGTTGAGGGTTGGGTATAATAGGGGACCCTGATGAAGGAGGTCGGTTTTTTGGGGTAGGAGTAAGGGACCTTCCTGGGCCATATTCTTCAGAGCGCTGTACCAGATTCGCCCTGGCCACATTGGAGCAACAAGGATTGTCGTGACATGGTCCAATCGGATCTTTTGTAGCGTCTTTGCCAGCATAGGGATTGGCGGGAAGGCGTAAGTTAGGGTGAAAGCCCACGGATGGGGAAAAGCGTCTATCCCTCGAGCTCCGTACGAGGGACTGAGGGAGAAATATGTTCCTGTTTTTGCGTTTTGAGCATTCGCAAATAAATCGACCTCTGGGTCCCCTCATCTCGCGGTCAGGGATTGGAAGACTGCTTGGTTCAGGCACCATTATCCCGGGTGGACATCCTTCCTGCTGAGGAAGTCTGCCTGGATGTTGTCTGACCCTTTCAGGTGTACCGCTGAGATGGACAATAGGTGTTTCTCCTCCCAGAGGAATATTATTGCCGCTACTGACTTTAGGCTGACATACTTCGTGCCCCCTTAGTGTCTGAGGTAGGCTACCGTAGTTACATTGTTGAAGTAAATCCGAATATGATGGTTTTGGATGCCCTTTTTTCCGAGTCTAAGAATCCCCAGGAATTTCTTCCTTGGGGAAGGGTGAAGGTCCGACTTCTGAAGATTTGGGATCCAGCCTAGGGATTCGAGGATCTCCAGAGTTCTTGACACATCCTGGTTTAGTCGAGATGTTGATGGAGCGATGACGAGCAGGTCTCGTCTAAATATGGAACAATACATATTCCTTGAAGACGGCTGAAAATGACTGCTTCCCTCATGACCTTTGTGAACACCCTCGGCGCCGAAGACACACCGAGCAGGAGAGCATTGAACTGGAGATGGCTGATCCCCCGGTCGTGGGAGACTGCGAACCTGGGGAACTTCCTGTGATCCGGATGGATTGGTACATGATAATAAGCGTCCCTCAGGTCTATCGCAGACATCAGCTAGCCCTGTCCAATGTTTGGGATTGACGATTTGCCCAACTCCATCTTGAACCTCCGGTACTTGATAAATTGATTCAGGGGTTTCAAGTTTATGATAACCCTGTGTTTCCAGAGGGCTCCTTCACGAGAAATAGGTGGGAATAATGTCCTCTGCCTATCTCTTGCTGGGGAACATATGAGATTACTTCTTCCCGTAAGAGATCTTGTAGTTGAAGAAGTAAGGTTTTTTGGACATCTGGGGACTGTTAAGGGGTAATTCTCAGACACTGGGGGGGGGGAGTTCGAATTCCAACTTCAGCCCGAACTGTATGGTGTGAAGAATCCACTGGTTTGTGGTCGTGGACTGCCATCGGGCGAGGAAACGAGCGAGTCGACCACCCCACAGGAGAGTCACTGTTTGTCCGGGGCCTGCTGTTACTGAGGGACAAGGGTGTTCTTCCCTCGACCTCCCTTAGGGTAGCTCCACCGTCCAGTCTTGCCCTTTCCCCTGAGCTCTTTATGGGAGGGCTGCTCACGTGGGGAACGAAAAAACCGCCTCCTAGTAATTTTCAAATTTGGGAAGCGACTTCTTGTTATCCGAAGCTTTTTCAAGGATATCATCCAAGACTGTACTGAATACGTGGTGTCCTTGAAAGGGGATGGCACAGAGCTTCGTTTTAGAGGTGATGTCACCTCCCCACGACTTCAGCCAAAGCGCTCTTCTAGCCGAATTAGAGAGGACTAAGGACCTTGCTGCCACCGGCACCGTCTCTCCTGAGGCATCGGCTAAAAGCCCGTTGCTTTTTGGAGAAGTGGAAAGGAGTCCAAGATCTCTTCCCTGGGGGTACCCTGAGAGAGGTGTTCCTCTAACGTACGAAGCCAGTGAAATAAAGCTCTGGCGACGCATGTAGAGGCTACGTTTGCTTTGAGCAGATTCGTAGAGGTACGCTAAGTCCTTTCTCAGGGGAGGACCACTCCTGAAATATCAGATTTTGGACATTTTCATGAACCGGAAACCCTTTCCTACCTCTGGGTTTCAGCCCCCCAAACATCTCATCCTGAACTGAGAACTTCACCTCCTTCTCCTCCACCCCCATGGTGTTTCTCACCTTGGAGACCAGCTCTTCCATATCCTCAGAAGAGAAGTAGTACTTCTTTCTCTCGGGTTTAGGGGTGGATGTGGAGCCCTCATTTTCCCAAATGTCCTCAGACACTGAGGTATGAATTTCACCCAAGTCTGAGTTGGTTTCCGTAGGTGCTATTTTGCCCTTTTTAGAGAGAGGGGGATGCGGCACCGGTGTCTGGGAAAAGGCTGCCATGGAGGTCTGCACCTCCTGCTTAATGAATGTTCTGATACTGTCCAAGAGGGAGGGCTGTTCGGTGCGTAGTATGTCCTGCGTACAGGGTTGACACAGCTTCTTCTTATAATCAGAGGGAAGCCTGGAACCACAAACACCACACTTGCGGCTGGGTTTATTCTTTGGGCCAGAGACCTTTTCTCCCTAGAAAGGAGAGAGAAGGTGTTCTCAATGACCCATGCCACCAATGTTTGGACAGTAAGGGACTGGCCCTGCTACTCACGGTAGGTGGAGGAATGCTGCAGACGCAGCTGCCGAAGGTTTGTCGCCGTCCATAGTCAGCACAAGTCACACCGACAGACACTCTGCGCCTTACCTGGAGCTCCTAAACAAAATCAAGAGGGGGCACCACAGATTTGATCTGAAGGGATCCAACCACAGCCTATACAAACAACGTAGTAGTATAAAGAAGAGAAAGGGATAGGCCACAAAAGGGGATTACCTCGAGGCATGGACTAGAGCTCCTGACCCGGTTATATAGGCTTCCACAGCGTTCAGTTTTGTGCCCCTCCTCCCTCCTGGTCCGCATGGAGGAAACTTCCGAACGACCCTGGCCGCCATTCCTCCGCCGGTGTCCTCTGATCCTCCCCCGGGCGCATGCGTTCCAGTGTGGAACGCAAGGAAACGCGAACTGAAAGTGCACCGCGACGTCACTTCTTGTGAGCTACGACGTCACCTCCAGTGCACGCGGACCCCGGCGTCGGCAGCATGTGAGGAAGGAGGATGCCGGGGAACTGTGAGAGGACCCCGACTGCACTACACCATCCCGCTTTACCCCCGAAGAGGTGCGGGAGGAGAGGGAGAGGTACCAAGTCACATAGCATGGAGACGGGAGCAGCCACCTGAAGGAGGAGAGGCGAACCCCCTGACCTCGGTTGCCCGGCTTGGTAAGTTTGTAGGAGCTCCGCTTCCCGGGCTCGGCAGCACATGTAACCTCTTCATGCCACACTGAGGGACAGGAAAAACACTGGACGTAGCAGGAAGAGGAAGGTTATTTAACCTCTTTATGGTTCCTGTCCCACATTAGGGCGGGGAGACATCCTCCAAGGTGACTGTCGTTGAAGGTGACTGGAGAAAACAGCGTTTTACAGTAGCATTAAAATGAATTAAATTTCTAAAATCTAATTCACATATTGAAGTTTTTTTTTCTTTGTGCTTTTTTGACCTAGGATGTTTTTTTTATTTTTTAAATGAAACCTATCAATACTTTCAGCGTTTTACAGCATTTTTCACCATTGGGATCAATCAGGCTGAGCAGCCAAAAAACGCATCTTCAATGGAGAAAATCAGGAAAGGGAATTTGTCACCCAGTTTTTGCCACCTATTCTGGGAGCAGCATAATGTAGAGACAGAAACCAAGATTCCAGCAATTTAATGAACAATTTCCACATGCATTTTTTTCTAGCGGTTGTTTGTGTTTTTCCTGCAGAAAAAAATACATCCTTCAAGGTGCTTTCACATTGTGCTTATCTTCACGTTCATGGGTCCTGTCGGGGCTTGCATCTGAACCCCCTTGCAAAAAGATATTAGAACATATGTGCCGATGGGGCCATAGACTATAATGGTGCCGGCAGAGCCAACATGCGGCTATCCTGACCTGTGTTGGGCTGTCCTCGTGTTCCTGGCCGAGCCGACTCTGTGGAGTCCCGAGACTGAACCTCAATTAGATAGGAAGCTAGTTTCTCCCGGTCAAACAGATTTGCTGTGTATATCACTCCCGTCTCAGGGTTTATTGTGAAATGTGGGTAGTCTTCATTGACATCTTTCAGTATGACGTATTGAACCTATAAATAACAAAAGATCATTTAAAGGGGCTTTTCCAATTCTGACATTTCTGGTTTATCCGATGATATGCCATAAATGTCTGATGGATGTGGGTCCCACCCATTTCACCGTTCTTCCTGACCATACTTGTTTGTCAAATTTTGAAAGTCCCAAAGATCTCCATTCCAGGAGATACATGACGGGGTCTCATTCTAGAGATGTGGATCCCACATCTATAATACATTTATGGCATATCCTCTGGATTATCCTTAAATGTCAAAGATGTGAACAGCCTTGCAGCTAATCAATGGAAACACACCATGAACCTTTAGATGCCTTCAGATGTCTTCCTCCGCTAAACAAATGGACAAGACAGAATATAGGCAACTAAGTATGGGCAAGTGGGATTTTTGGGTCTGTTCGTATTATGTTTGTGATAATGACTTACTGTGCACCCTGGGAAATGCTAAGCATACCTGTAGGGCGCCATTGTCCCAACAAAAGCCAAATACACTTTTTGCCTATACAGTGCTACAATATGGCAGTAAACCGCAAAACAAAGAGTGGAATAGTGTAGCAGATCATGCTTTTCCATAAAATAGTACAGATAGGGGATAACTTATATTCTTGGTACAACACATTTAAGGAGATCTCAAGTGTACAATCCCCAAGTGATATTTGACCCTCCTGTTCCCTGTAAGTTTCCCATAGTGTTAGTACTGGAGAGGACCTTTCCATGAAGTCCAGAGTCTTCATCTGTAGCTCTAACTTCTACTATCGATGAACCAATCTCTGCTTCCTCTGGTAAAGTCACTTCATAAGTAGACGACGAGAAGAACGGAACATGGTCATTGACATCTGTAAAGGACACAAAGGAAAGAAATCTCTATAGCAAGATGGCCAGTACCTCATTTAGGCAGCAGGTAAGATAGAAGAACCTAAGACAAGATGGTGAAAACTATCTCCTTTCTGATATCCAAACTTGTGTGCCACATCTATTTTCAGCACTCGTTTCATTCATAGTTTATTGCATTTTAAATGGTGCGGTTTCCATTGCTCTCACGGGTCATATCATCATGAAAGACTAATATCTTATTTATGAAATATTTAAAAAACTCAATAAAGGACCTCTGTCAGCTAATGATTTGCACTTTAAATTGTCTGTTGTACCCTTATTAGGCCTTGTTATTGAGTCCAACACTAGGACCACCAGAGCATCATGAATACTTGTCTCTAGGTCAGCCTTGCTATGGCTAGTCCAACCATGGTGGATGATGCTGAAGGCAGCATAACGTTCATGATGGTGCCTCCAGACTTTCACGTCTGTTACGTGTGCTGAATGTGAACCTGCTCTTATCTGTCAAGAGATCAAAACACCAATGGAAGACATGCCAATTCTGGTGTTCTCCTACAAAATTTAAATTGAGCTCCACCATGTCGGGCTATACAGGCCCTATACCAGGATGTCAGGCCCTCATGTACTTCCTCGTACAAAGGAGCAGGTGCCAGTCCTGTTGCTGGGTTGATGCCCTCCTACAACCCTATCTGGACCTCCTCGGTAACAACTGGGTCTTGAGATTGTACTGAGGAGACACTTACAATGACAAATATGGATGTGTCATCTTGTAGGAGCTGGACTACCTGTGCAATCTGAATGATCTGCAGGTGCTTCCTCATGGCCCCAGTGTTCACTAACACAATACAAAACTATAGAAAAAAAACAACCAGGAAGGACAAGGAGAAAGTAACCGTTCCCATTTTGGGGGTTGTCTTGCTGTTCCTTTCCAGTGCTTCTGTTGTCAATTTTATTTGCACCAAATTGGTTCACAATCACTTCTTCCTATCCCAGATTCCTTTTTTCAAAGTGTAAATGACTTGGGGTTATATTTTGATGTCCAAGTGTTCCCTTCATTTTTTCGAGCAGTGTATATATTTCTAAGCAAACTAGAGTAGACACATCATTGCACCCTAAAGCCACTCACCGGTTACATTTATATAAACAGTTGTGAAAGAAGCTAAAGGAACAATGGCAACATTCTGAGCTCGGATTCTCAAGGTGAAGAACTTCGTCCTTTCATAATCTAGTAGTTCGGACACAAGTATGGAGGCTGAGCCATCCACTCTGTTAGGCTTCAGGTAGAAGCAGATGGGATTATTTGTCTCTGGTACAAGACCTTCTTCTATATTGTATGTGACTCGTGGATCAACAAGCAGAGATGTAGCTTTCACAGTCTGCAATAATAAATACAGAGATACTTTTACACCATCTATTTGGCTCATCTGAATCCAATAGTGTTAAAAAGCCAACAAAGGTAATTTGATATTTTTGGAATGTGTACAAATCAATGGGATTGTCTATTTTTTAAAACCCATTTTCCAGTCCCAAATTATGCATTTTTAGGTTTATAATGTACAGATTGGATACCCTCCCTCTTTCTGAATGATCCAGCCTTTCCATGCATTACATAGACAGACCAATAATATCAACTTTGACATTATGTAGTACTTTATTAGTCCAGTGGTGGCGCTACAGTGGAGTGGAAAATTTCTCCTGCAGATTCGAGGTTCAAGCTGTACACCCAGAGATCAGGCTAAGTTTTGATGGGACACTGTAATGAGACAATCTTCATTTAACCCTGCTGTACTTTGTTGACAGAGGACTACTGTTGCTGCAAATGTGTTTGTAATGAGACATTGTTTACTAATGATGTGCTGTGTTAGCTCTGATCTTACTGCAGAGCTGTACTAATAAAAAAATGATTGTGGTGTGCATAAGTGAATGAGGGCCATGAGAATATCAGATGGATCACTACATACCAAAATCTTTGAATCACGAGTAATATTTTCAGGGAGGGAAACCCGATATCTTGCCTGTTCCCACCGAGGAGGCTGGTTGAGAACATTAGTGATGGTCACGGAAAGCTCCACACTTGAGCTTCGGTTACCTCCATCTTTGGCAATAATGTGTCGAGTGACGCAAGAAATCTAGGCAAAATCAGAAGAATGGAAAACCTTCTTACATGGATGGATAACAATCTTATATACTATACAGTTTAAGTAAAAATCATTAAATTATGTACATAGTATATGGGTTGAAAAAATGCTCATTGCATTGAAGACATGCTCTTTGATTTCAACATTTAAATTTGCAGCTCAAACACATTCAACTAACTAGGGATCAGCCAGACACAACCTCTAGACAAGAGTGGTGCTGTTGTCAGGAAAAAAACAGACCCTTTCTCATAGTTACTTTGGAAATTGGGTTGTTGACATAAATCCATCCTGTGCTGGGGTTGATCTGGAAATACTCTGGTTGTTGATGGATAATTGAGTATGTGATGGTAGCATTGACTCCCTGGTCATCATCTAGGGCAGTAATACGAAGAAAACTTGTACCAACCGGTGTGTCTTCACGAAGAAAATCTAGAAAGGAAAACAGAAAAGGAAGGTATGGATGAGAGCCGACTGATATACCTACAGTATACTAGTATTAGCCATGATTGAGATGTGGTGTTCACTCACATTGGTAACGACTGTTCTCGAATTTGGGGTCATTGTCGTTGACATCAGCCACAAAAATTGTAATTTGGCAAACACTAATTAAGGGCTCTTGAGCTTGATCTGTCGCGGTCACTGAGATGGTATACTCCCTTTTCTTCTCTCGATCAAGGCTCTGAGTGGTAGTGATCACACCTACATATACAAACATAGTAAGATGACCACACAAATTGAAGAACATTAATACATTTTTTAAAGGGAATTTGTCAGTACGATCTAACCACTTAATTCATCTAAATGGCAGGCAGGTCATAGAAAGTTAAATAAAATGATACCTTGATATCTACAATCTGATGACTTATTCCAGAGAAATCCACATTTTTCTTATATGTAAATGAGCTGTTAAGATCTGTGGGCTGGACATAGAGCTCCCTGAGAAATTTCATCCATGGCTTATTTTAAATGAAGGGGAGTGATACCAGTGTGAGACATGTAATGACTGACTGACTAACATAATCACATACAGCTCTGCAGTGAGGTCAGAACTAACACAGTACAGTAGAAGTGAACTTTGTCTCACTATAAACACATTTGCAGCTACAGTTGTCCTCTCATAGTGCTGTCAGCTCTGCTGTACTGCCCTTAACCCACATTGGCTGCCTATTAGATAGAAGCTGAAAAACTATGAGACGACAACTGCTGCTGCAAATATGTTTGTTGTGATTGTAACGAGACAAGGTTCAACTCTGCTCTACTGTGTTGGTTATAATCAGGCACATGCTCTACAGCAGAGCTTACTCCACTAACAAAGGACAACTACTACTGTAAATATTTTTGTAATGAGAAAAGGTTTACTACTGCTGTACTGTGTTAGCTTTGCTGTTCTCTGTTAGTTCTGATCTCAGCTGTGTGTGATTGAGAGCAGACTGTCAGTCATTACATGTCTCACACTGGTAATCTCTTGCATCATTAATTATAGGTTATGTTTAGCCTGCAGATCAGTATAATCTCAGGATAGGATACTTTTATCTTTCTATTTTTTATTTTCTACAAACCATTTTGAGTTTATAATAACTATGAGTTTATATTACCCGTATAGGCATCAATAGTAAACGCTGGACTTGCGTCTTCTCTGTGCATTAATCCATACTTCACTTCTCCATTCAAGCCATTATCTGCATCATGAGCTTCTACTTGCAGTACAAAGATACCAGGAGGCTGGTTCTCCATAACCCATGAGTTCTCACTATATTGAAAACACTATGGAAACATATAAAAATATAAAATAACGGGAAAAAGGTTGGAAAAGACGTGTTTTTGAGTCATCAAATGTGAGAGCAAGGACACAAGAACCCATAGCTTATAGGTTTAGGAATAGTGAATATAAGTCGTAACATAGTCCACAGTTGTGTTTCTCCGAAAAAGTGGTGAGCTGACAACTTTCCTTTTTTGTTTGTGTACAGTAGAGTTGTCGGCTGAATGAGTATTCGGTAAATATCTCAAGTGTATGGTGCAGGCCTGGATTGATAATGTGCCCAACCGGGCATTTTCCCGTTGGGTCGCTGTCATGTGGGCCGCGGGCTGGCAGCACCCGCTGATCTGGCCTCTTGCCAGCTGATGCGGCCACTGGCCTGGCTGTTCTTCATGCCGCCGGCCCTCTGCATGCACGTCGGTTATAGTAGGGAGATAAGCCGCCACGCCCCCCACGCACCCCATCCTCACCCTCCCTCCGCAGCCACTCACAGCGTCGCTTGGCTGCTCTCTTCTCTGCGAACAGGGCCTGTGATGAGGTCACAGGAAGGGAGGAATCAGGAGGTCCCATGATCAGGATCCTCTGTCCAGACCCCTGATCATGTGACCCCTGACTCCTCTCCTCCTATGACCTCATCACAGGTCCTGTGCGCACATCCCTGCGTCTTGGTGTCTGCAGGAGTCTGCTGTGCTGGTTGTCATGGTGCTGGATGAGGGAAGTTTGTGTGGGGTCAGGAGGGGTTTACAGGGTGGATGTAGCAGAGCTGTGTGTGTGTACGAGGTGTATGGAGCGGAGCCATGTGTGTACGAGGTGTACGTAGCTGAGACGCGTGTGTACAAGGTGTACGGAGCGGAGACACGTGTGAACAAGGTGTACGGAGCCGAGACGCGTGTGTACGAAGTGTATGGAGCGGAGCCGTGTGTACGAGTTGTACGGAGCGGAGCCATGTGTGTACGAGATGTACATAGCGGAGCCATGTGTGTACGAGGTGTACGGTGCGGAGCTGTGTGTGTGCGAGGTGTACGGAGCAGAGCGTGTATGAGGTGGACTGAGCAGAGCTGTGTGTGTGCGAAGTGTACGGAGCAGAGCCGTGTGTGTGTACGAGGTGTAAGGAGCAGAGCCGGATGTGTACGAGGTGTATGGAGCGGAGCCGTGTGTGTACGAGATGTGCGGAGTGGAGCAGAGCCGGGTGTGTGCGGAGCGGAGCCGTGTGTGTATGGAGCGGAGCCGGAGGTGCACGAGGTGTTCGGAGCAGAGCTGGATGTGTACGAGATGTACGGAGTGGAGTAGAGCCGGGTGTGTAATGGGTGTACGGAGCGGAGCCGGAGGTGTACGAGGTGTACGGAGCGGAGGTGTGTACGAGGTGTACAGAGTGGAGCCGGAGGGGTATGGAGCGGAGCGGAGGAATGTGTGTACGAGGTGTATGGAACGGAGCCCTGTGTGTACATAGTGTACGGATCTCAGCCTTGTGTTTACGGAGCGGAGCAGATCCGGGTATGTATGGAATGAAGCCGCGTGTGTGCGGGGTGTACGAAGCGGAGTTGCATGTGTATGGAGCGGAGCCGCGTGTGTACGAGGTGTATGGAGCAAAGCCGCATGTGTATGCTACACTACTGGTGACGGGAGCAAGAGTGGACCCATTGGACCGTGACGCCGAACCTTCCCCGAGCGAGCGCACCAAGTGGACCGACCCCTATACAGGGACCGTTAGGGAGCAGACTCGGGAAGTTCAAGTGGAGGAGGGAGGTGAGGACGGACGGAGGAGGATGGCGGAACCAGGAGGAGGCAGGGATGGAGGCGAACTGAAAAAGGAAGGAGACACAGAGGGTTAGCAGAGGCACAGGCAGGAGAACCACGGGAGCGCGCTGAAAGAAAGCGGCTAGCAGCAGCGAGCACGGCCTAGACAAATGAGAGAGTAACTCAATAGTCAGGCGCCTCCACTAAGGGAGGGCGGCCTGAAATACCTGGTGGTAAGCTCTGATTGGTTAGGAGGAGGGTCCGGGTCTGGTCACGCTGGCAGGCGGCTGTATTGCAGGGGCGCGCGGTCTAACCCTCCGGTGCGTGCGCAGAGGTACAGTGCGCGCGGCCGAGGGGAGTGGAGGAGCGCGTCAGGAAGCCGGCTGCTGGAAAGCGAGAGGAGTGGGGGCGCGCTTCAAGACAGTGTCAGTGGAGGTACCCGGGCCAGGAGCGGAGGTGGTGAGTGCAGCAGTGGGAGCCGTGGAACGGAGAGTGGTGCTGACAGTACCCCCTCTCTTACATTCCCCTCCACTGCGTCTGGCTGAAAACCTCTTAAGGATGCATGGAGCATTAATGTTCTCCTTCGGCTCCCAAGATCTCTCCTCGGGACCGAAACCCTTCCAATCGATTAGAAAAAATGTTTTACCCCTAACCCTTTTCGAGGCCAAAATGTCTCTCACCTCAAAGACATCATTGGAACTGACAGGTAGAGGAGAAGGGTTTGTGGCCGGGTGGAACCGATTCAAGACAACTGGCTTAAGGAGAGAGACGTGGTAGGAGTTGGGAACCCGGAGCGAGGCAGGCAACTCCAGCTTGTAGGACACGTTGTTAATGCGTTTGAGAATCTTGAAAGGGCCAATGTAGCGAGGTCCCAGTTTGTAAGAAGGGAGCTTCAGCCTAATGTACTTGGCCGAAAGCCAAACTTGTTGGCCCGGGAGGTAAGTCGGAGAATCAAAGCGTCTCTTGTCAGCGTGTCTCTTCATGTGCTCCCCAGACTTTTTGAGAGCCTCCTTAGTCTCGGACCAGATCTTGGAGAACTCCAGGGTCAGGGAATCTGCTGCAGGCACACCGGAGGCAGCGGATATAGGTAGAGGAATACCAGGATGCATCCCAAACACCACAAATAATGGAGACTTGGCCGAAGACTCGCTGGAATGATTATTGTATGAGAATTCTGCCCAGGGGAGGAGATGGACCCTGTCATCTTGATGAGCATTAGAGAACAGCCGTAAATATGACGCTAGCACCTGTTTAACGCGTTCTACTTGACCGTTAGACTGAGGGTGGTACACGGAGGAAAAGTCCAATCTCACCTCCAGAAGTTTAGATAAGGCTCTCCAAAATCGAGAGGTGAATTGTACACCACGATCAGAAACAATATGCTGCGGAAAGCCGTGGAGGCGGAAGACGTGCTGGATAAAAATCTTCGCCAACTCTGGAGCGGAAGGCAGCGCTGGAAGAGGAATAAAATGGGCCATCTTGGAGAAGCGATCGACCGCTACCAGGATAGTTGTATATCCAGACGAGTTAGGCAGATCTGTGATGAAATCCAAAGCTATATGTTGCCAAGGAATCGAGGGAATCGGCAGAGGAAGCAGAAGTCCGGAGGGTGGCCGCCTAGGAACCTTGACCTTGGCACAAGAGGGACAGGAAGCCATGAAGTTAGTCACATCCTGGTGAAGTGATGGCCACCAATAAAAACGAGCGATGAGCTCCATTGTCTTTTTGACTCCGACATGTCCCGAAACTTTAGAGGAATGTTCCCAATGCAGTACCTTTTTTCTGTCTGACTCAGGAACGTAGGTCTTGCCTGGAGGAGGAGTAATCAGTCTCACAGGGGCCACTGTGATGATCTTGGCTGGATCGATAATGTGAGTCGGTTCGTCCACCAAATCAGGGGACTGCAGAGACCGGGACAAAGCATCTGCCTTGATGTTTTTTGGCCTGGGACGGAAACGCAGCTCAAAATCGAACCGACCAAAGAAGAGAAACCATCTGGCTTGCCGGGGGTTAAGTCTCTGGGCTGACTGGAGGTATGCCAGGTTTTTAAGGTCGGTAAAGATGGTAAACGGGTGGACCGACCCCTCAAGAAGATAGCGCCACTCCTCCAGTGCCAATTTTATGGCCAGCAGCTCGCGATCCCCGATGGAGTAATTACACTCTGCCGGAGAGAAGGCCTTTGAAAAGAACCCGCAGGTAACCAGTCAGCCGGACGGGGATCTCTGAGAGAGCATTGCACCTGCTCCGGTGGAAGAGGCATCTACCTCCAGAATGAATGGCTTGTTAGCCTCGGGTCGGTGTAGAACAGGTGCCGTCGCAAAGGCTTGTTTCACACAGGAAAAGGCCTCTACAGCCTCCGGAGGCCAGGTCGAGGAGTTAGACGCCTTTGCGAGTGAGGCTGGAAATAGGTTTGATGACGGATGAAAAATGTGGCACAAACTGACGGTAGTAATTGGCGAAGCCGAGGAATCCTTGAATCGCTTTGACCCCCACCGGACGGGGCCATTGAAGAATTGCCGACTGTTTTTCAGGATCCATCTCCAGCCCAGAATCCGAAACAATGTAGCCCAAGAAGGGCAAGGAAGACTACTCAAAGAGACATTTTTCAAGCTTCGCGTATAGGCGATTCTCCCGCAGACATTGTAGTACCAGACGGATACTCCTCCTGTGAGACACCAGATCCGGGGAAAAAATAAGGATGTCGTCCAGGTACACTACCACGCAGGAGTACAACAGGTCTCGGAAGATATCACTGACGAACTCCTGAAACACTGCGGGAGCGTTGCAGAGACCGAAGGGCATAACCAGATATTCATAATGCCCGTCCCGGGTGTTAAAGGCAGTTTTCCATTCGTCACCAGGGCGAATGCGGACGAGATTGTAGGCTCCGCGTAGATCCAACTTCGAGAAGACGCGGGCTCCACGTAGCCGGTCGAAGAGTTCAGTGATGAGAGGCAAGGGATACTTATTCTTTATAGTAATGTCGTTCAGTCCCCGGAAATCAATGCAAGGACGGAGCGAACCGTCTTTCTTTTTCACAAAGAAAAACCCGGCTCCGGCAGGAGAAGAAGACTTCCGTATGAAACCTCTGGCTAAATTCTCACGAATGTACTCGGACATGGCCGTAGTCTCAGCTGGAGACAAGGGATAAATTCGCCTTCTGGGCAGAGTGGTCCCGGGTCGCAGATCAATAGGACAATTATACGGGCGATGCGGGGAAAGTGTCTCTGCCTCCTTCTTATCAAACACGTCAGAGAACGACCAGTATGCGGCAGGTAAGCCCACAGGACCCGAGGAGACTGGAGGAGGAGTGGCCGGGCGGACAGGCCCCAGGCACCTCTCTTGGCAAGGATGCCCCCAGCGGAGGACTTCACCGGAACGCCAATCCATGACGGGTTCATGTGTCCTAAGCCAGGGAAGACCAAGCAGCAGAGCATGGGATAGGTTGGGTAGAACGTAGAATGCGATCCACTCCTGATGCAAGGCCCCGATTTGCAGATGCATCTCTTCCGTAACCAAGGACACGGATTCTTGTAAGGATCTTCCATCTACAGAGGCGATAACACGTGTAGTCTTCAGAGTAATCACGGGAATCCGGTACTTCTTCACCTCCTTCAACCTAATGAAGTTCCCTGCCGCGCCCGAGTCCACATAGGCCACCTCCGAGCCACGTCTCTGACCAAAAACCAGCTGAACAGAAAGGGTAAGAGGGTGAGAGGAGTGAGACACACCTAGGACGGCCTCTTTACCTGCCCTAGGTGGAGGAGTTTCCCGGCCTCTCAGGGCAGGAACGCAGGAAGTGGGACGTGCTGCCACAATACAGGCACAAACCCTCCGTCAGTCTCTCCCTACGGCGCTGTTCTGCCAACTTGACCCTATCCACCTGCATCGGCTCTGGCGCCGGACTGGAGGACGACCCAAGAGGACGTGGACTGGATGGCCTGTGAAGAGAAGCAGATGGTCTAAGCGGTCTACTGTCTCTAGCAGCCTCTCAAGCGCGTTCCTGGAACCGGAGGTCGATTCGTGTGGCCAAGGAAATAAATTCCTCTAAGGTGGTCGTGGTATCTCGCCCCGCCAGTTTGTCTTTAATTTTGCTAGAGAGACCACGCCAGAAGGCCCCAACCAAAGCCTCATTATTCCACCCCAACTCAGAGGCCAAGGTGCGGAACCGGATGGCGTATTGTCCGACCGTAAGGGTACCCTGAGTGAGGCAGAAAAGGGACTCCGTTGCAGAAGCCAACCATCCGGGCTCGTCAAAGACTTTGTAGAAAGTGTCTGTGAAGGTCTGGACACTAGAGACAATGGGATCGTCCCGCTCCCACAGGGGATTCACCCAGGAGAGTGCCTCCTCCTTCCAAATGGGACACAATGAAGGTAACCTTGGCCCGGTCAGTGGGATACTGTTGGGGCAGGAGTTCAAAATGTAACCTGCACTGATTTAGGAAGCCTCTGCACAACTTTGGGTCGCCGCCATACCGAGGCGGTTTACCAAGCCTGGGTGACGGGGCAGGTACAGGATCTGAACTGCGGGACGGATCGCGTGCGGCAGCCGACTGAAGGGAAAGCAGCCGATCGTCGACCAAAGCCATATAAGAGAGAATATGGGCCTGGGTGTCCCGTTGTTGAACCAGCTCCTGCTGGAGGCTGGCCAGTTGGGAGGCATTGCCAGGATCGGCGGCATGCAATGCCGACAAGCGGGAATCCATGGTCTTCATAAAAGACATTATACGGGTCTGGTTTTCCCTTAGGAACATATTCAGGATTGAGAGTCCTCAGTAGTTGATACCTTTTAATGGCTAACTGAAAAGATGGTAACACATTGCAAGCTTTCGAGACTACTCAGGTCTCTTCATCAGGCTAGACTAATACAAAATCTGAAGTCACATATTTATGCACAATACAGCCTAGAAAAAATGCAATGGATAAGACAAGTGACGTGAAGCAGAACTATCAATATGGGAGAGGGAGAAACATAAATATAAACATTGGACCAGTTCATAGATAAGGAGTCCGGATGTTTTATGGTCCTCTGATTGGGGTCTAGTACTGTGTTGTGATGCCTCCACACGGTTTTAAAAGGAAATTCCTTAATTGATGTAAAAAGACATAAATCCATGCGACACATTCATTCCAGCACTGAGAGTGTCAAAGTTCGTCATAAATTTGTACTCCCAAACTCGTCTCTCTCTCTGAGAATTGAAGTTACCTTTCAATACCAGTAATTTCATATCCACGCTGCTGTGATCAGGGATACAGAAATGTTTTGCCACAGGTAGATCCATTCTTTTTTCTCTTATTGTGTGACGATGAGCATTCATCCTTGTTCTAAGCTTTTGCCCTGTCTCCCCCACATACAGACCCCCAGTTGGACATTTAGTACAAATAATTAAGTACACCACATTAGATGTAATGCAAGTGAAAGTACCTGGGATCTTGTAGTTCTGATGTGAGTTGGGGATCTTTATCTTGTCCGTGGTCATTATAAATGGACAGGTTTTACATTTTTTCTGGTTGCAAGGAAAGGTTCCTGCAGCTGTTGGAGAGGACAGGGAGCTTCTGACAATGATGCTTCTTAAATTTGGGGGCTGCCTAAAACACAGCAGTGGGGGGTCTGGAAAAATGGATTTTAATCGGGCATCTTTTTGTAGTAAAGGTTGTAATTTCCGTGCAGCTCCCCTTAGCACCTCCAGATTTGGATTGTAGGTGACTACTAGAGGCACTCGGTTATTTTCTTCTTTAGCTTTGTAATTTAGCAGGTGATTCCTTGACAATCTGGTGGCTCTTGTAATTTGGTTTTCAATTGTTCTTGGATGGTAACCCTGATTCAAAAAGGTCTTTTTGAGGCGACACACATCAGGACTACTACGCGAGGTGTACGGAGCGGAGCCGTGTGTGTACGGGGCATACAAAGCTGAACCGTGTGTGTATGAGGCGTGCGGAGCCATGCGTGTACGAGGTGTATGGTGGGGAGCATTCATACCTCCCAACCGTCCCGTATCCAATGGGACAGTCCCAATTTTGAGAGAGAGAGACTGCCCCAGCTGGGAGCTTACTTTTTCCGCGGACACAGGAGTACATGGTGGAGCCCCGAGAAGCACTTTAAAACTCGCATGTGACGTTCTACCGGAAGTGACGTGCTAAAAGCTCACCGGAAATGAAGTAATTTCGGGAGGAGATTGTGACAGAACCATGGAGGCACTTCAGGGAATGCTTCAGATCACCGTGTCCTCCTCCGACAGCACGGACAGCGGGATTGCCTTGGAATCGGGGATGCCGGCAATGTGAGCGGATCATGATATGTCCTGCACCGGGAGGCTCAGGTGGGCACTACAATGGGAGCCGGGCTGCTATAGTATCTTTATAGAATATTTCTTTATCTCTCTGTTTCTTTCTCTCTCTGGTCTTTCCTTCTTTCTCTCTCTAATCTTTCTTTTTTTCTTTCTCTCTCTCTCTGTTCTTTCTTTTCCTCAGTACCAGCCACTGTGCCAAAAATGGCTGTGGTATATACACTGTACACTGTATAAAAATCAGCCTCGATTCAGCACCTATCTATACCTAAGCCTCAGCAACAGTATATACGTAAGCCTCAGCACCAGTATATATATCAGCACCTGTATAATACACAGGTGCTGGGGCTGATGTATATACAGGTGCTGGCGGGGGTGATGTATATACTGGTGCTGACTTGAGGCTGATGTACATATGGGCTGTATGTATATACATCACTGATCAGCCTCTAGTCAGCACCTATATATACACCAGCCCCAGCACCTGTATATACATCAGCCCCAGCACCTGTATATACATCAGCCCCAGCACCCGTATATACATCAGCCCCAGCACCCATATATACACCAGCCCTAGCACCGGTATATACATCAGCCCCAGCACCTGTATATACATCAGCCCCAGCACCTGTATATACATCAGCCCCAGCACCCGTATATACATCAGCCCCAGCACCTGTATATACACCAGCCCTAGCACCTGTATATACATCAGCCCCCCGCACCATATATACATCAGCCCCAGCACCTGTATATACATCAGCCCCAGCACTTGTATATACATCAGCCCCGGCACCTGTATATACATCAGCCCTGGCACCTGTATATACATCAGCCCCAACACCTGTATATACATCAGCCCTAGCACCCGTATATACACCAACCCCAGCACCTGTATATACATCAGCCCCAGCACCCGTATATACATCAGCCCCAGCACCTGTATATACATCTGCCCCAGCACCTGTATATACATCAGCCCTAGCACCCGTATATACATCAGCCCCAGCACCCGTATATACATCAGCCCCAGCACCCGTATATACATCAGCCCCCCGCACCATATATACATCAGCCCCAGTACCTGTATATACATCAGCCCCAGCACCTGTATATACATCTGCCCTGGCACCTGTATATACATCAGCCCCAGCACCTGTATATACATCAGCCCTAGCACCCGTATATACATCAGCCCCAGCACCCGTATATACATATGTATATACAGTAGTCTCAATGTGATATATATTCAGCAGTATGTAACATAATATAGTATAATACTGTCAATTATAATGTAGAGTTGTGTGTATATAGTGTAGAGCTGTTCATATAGTATGTTGCTGTGTATATAGTATATAATGTGGAATCCACACTATATACCCTGGCCCCTCTCTACACTATATAGTATATACACAGCTCCACTCTATATTCCTTGCCACAGTATATATTGTGGAGCTGTGCACATTGTGTATACTCCTGTCCTGTGTACATGGTGTAAATATAAGTATCTGCTCTAAGTGTGTGTATCTATGAAAGTAAAAAGCGCTCCGATGAATTGTGCAGTGGCGGACTCTTTATTAGCCCATGTGACAAAGTTTTGCATCTATAACAGATCATTTCTCTGCTATGGAACTGAAATATTACCACATGGGCTAATAAAGAGTCCTCCACTTTTCTCTTATTTAATTATTTAATCTGTGTGCTGATTATTTTCTTTTTATAAATGACTTTGATTTAAGGGTGTGTGTCCTAAAAGCATTTCACCCACTGCTTAATATTTGGTGGTGCTCAATTATGACACATATCAAGGCTGACATCACCACCCGGCAAAAGCGGGCAAGTGCCGGGGTCCACAAGCCATCGGGGACTTGGCATGCTATGGGGCTCGTAAGTAGTGGGGCTCCGGTGCCAGCGCCGACACAGTTGAAAACAATGATGAGTGAGGGAGCCATCTGCTGATGCTCCCTCTCTCATCATTCCCCCTCTGCGTCTGAGCTCATTGATGTCTTAGTGCAGAGGGTGCAATTACATCACTACAATGAATCGTCTGTGCCAAGCAGTGCAGAGGATCAGAATACACTGAGGAGACCAAAGCAGTGGGGACAGGGAGAAGTATTATATGGGGCCCATTATACTGTATGAAGTAATATATGGGGCACATTATACTGTATAAAGTAATATATGTGGCCCATTATACTGTTTGAAGTAATATACAGTATGAGGGCCCATTATACGGTATGGACCATTATATGGGGCCCATAAAACTGTATACATTAATGTATAATAGTGTATGGAGCATTATATGGGCTCATTGTACCGTATGGAGGAATATGTGGGATCCATTGTACTGTATGGAGCAATATATGGGGCCATTATACTGTATGGAGCATTATGTGTTGCCCATAATACTATATAGAGGACTATGTGGTGCCCATAATACTGTATGGAGGACTATGTGATGCCCATAATACTGTATGTAGGACTATGTTGTGTCTATAATACTATATGGAGGACTATGTGGGGCCTATAATACTGTATGGAGGACTATATGGTGCCTATAATACTCTATAGAGGACTATATGGTGCCCATAATACTGTAAAGAGGACTATGTGGTACCAATAACAATGTATGGAGGACTAAGTTGTGCCCATAATACTATGAAGGACTATGTTGTGCCCATAATACTGTATGTAGGACTATGTGGTGCCCATAATACTCTATGGAGGACTATATGGTGCCCATAATACTGTATGGAGGTCTTTGAGGTGCCTATAATACTATATAGAGGACTATGTGGGGCCCATAATACTGTATGGAGGACTATATGGTGCCTATAATACTCTATAGAGGACTATATGGTGTTCATAATACTGTAAAGAGGACTATGTGGTACCAATAACAATGTATGGAGGACTAAGTTGTGCACATAATACTGTATGGAGGACTATGTGGTGCCCATAATACTGTATGGAGAACTATGTGGTACCCATAATACTGTATGGAGGGTTATCCAAATTCGGAAGTTCTCCCCTATCTTTTGTATAGGGGATGACTTTCTGTTTGTTGTGGATCTGACCGCTGGGACCCCATGGTCCTAGGAAACGTAGCTTTGAAGAGCACCATGCAAATGGAGCTGTGGTCAATCATACGCACTGTGGTGCCATTCACATGTGGCTCTTTAAATAACTCGAATGATGAGGGGATGACAAAGTATAGCAAAAATTCACTGATTGGGGCTGATGAGTATTATAGTTTGTGGGCTGGTGGGATTTGTGTGGCAGGGCTGCGTTTTTGTCCCAGTCTGGCCCTGGTATGGTGTAGTTCAAAACAAGAACACAGATTATTGAACTTTGTTTGATGGTATGCCACAGGTTTTTTAAAGTGTAACCATCATTTTAATTTTTATTGCATAAGTCAAAATAAAATGAAAATAAGCAACTTTGCAATAAATCTTACTAGCTTGGCCCGTGCAAAATTTTCGCACATTGGTCACCGGGGGGCGCAGGCAATTTCAGAAAAAGCAAGCTGGTCAAATGTAAATGTATTTCATGAGATGATGAACAGAGGCAGGTATATATATATGTAGATTGGTAATACAATAAATTGTTTTGATAAGTAGAGGCCAAAAAATGTCTTCCGGTTGAGGTGCCACATGCAGGTCATTGTGTCTTGCTGCAGGTTTATGAAAATGAATGTTTAAACCACTCACCCTTAATTAGTACAACAAATTTACTATACTCAATCAATTAAATCTATTTTAGGTACCAAAGGTGAGGTAATATCCATAGGCAACTTTGCACCACCACGGTTAATCCAAGCAAGTAAGTGTTTCAACTAGCCTATGTATACGGTCAAAACAACTGTACTCAACACATCTTATTTTATTCCAGGTACCAGCTCACGGTGCCGCCTTTGAGCATTGCATACTTTATCATACCCATTGGTCGTCACCAATATTCTAACTCCTCTAAGCATTACCAGTTAGTCCTGTTCTGTTTTGTTGCACATATATAATCTCCCCCTTGGTTGGGGCTATCTGATTGTAAACTTTTTTAGCGCGGTGTTTCACTACTTTTTTATTTTTTAAAGGTTTAAACTGTATTTAGTGATAAAATCGTGAATGTGTGGTTTGTTTGGCTCTTTTCTTGCTGAAGGGAGCAAGTTTACCTTTCAAATGGTGTATCATTTGTGTGTGTGGGAGCGAAGTAATCAGCGAAAAAGCAGTGGACGTTTACAAATGTGTTTGCATATGTGACTCATCATTTGTGTGTGTGGGTCGAAGTAATCACCAAAAAAGCAGTGCATGTATACAAATGTGTTTGCATATGTGACTCAACTGCAGTGAAGAGTGCAATCCTCCAATGTGCCTGAAATAGGCTGGGCAAGCAGTTCGGCAAGCTGGAAATCCCCCAAGGCAAATGTTTGGATTTGTTTGTGATGTCTTTAAGCAGCTTTATGGTAGTGTGCTTCCTGGGGTACTGTGGTGCCACCTGCAGGTCATTTTTCCTTACTGCAGGTTTATGAAAATTAATGTTTAAACTGTATTTTGTGATCAAATCATGGATGTGTGGTTTGTTTGGCTATTTTCTTGCTGAAGGGGGCAAGTTTACCTTTCAAATGGAGTATCATTTGTGTGTGTGGGTGCAGTATGAACGGAGATACAAAGTAATCACTAAAAACAGTGTTTAGAAATAATAGAATAGATCAGAGAAATACACTTCTTTCTCCTTTTTCACTCTCTGTTCAAGGAGTAAAATCTGAAAAGACGGATCTCCCCATTACTGAGATAGGAGATGTCAGTTGGTGCTTTTAAAATTCTATGGAGAGAAGAGAAGGAGGGAGGAGGACAAAGACATTCTGCTGCAGGTTCACCAACTGTCATCTCTTATCTCTGGGAAAGTCTGTATTCACTGAACACAGATTCGACCTGAGAATTGAGAATTTTGAGACGGAATTATTAACACTCCAGGAAAAAGCTGATTTCTCTGCAAAGACATATTAGAAAGTTTATATTCATGATTACTATTAATTTAGGGGGAAAAAATTAAAACAGTGTCTCTTTCAGTACATACGGAATTTTAGAATCCACAAGTGAATATTTTCAATGTCAGTACACATCTGGCGCGGTCGGCTCACCTCTCGAAAGATCGGCTTGTTGTTATTAACATCGTTTATCCCTATAATAACTTGGGTGAAGCTGCTCAAAGTTGAGGGTCCCCCCGAGGAGTTATCATCCACTGCGGAGACGTTCAATATATACTGTGTCCTCAGCAGCGGCGTTTCATGTACTTTTAAGATACCTGAGGAAAGCATTGAATGACGAGTCCTCATATAAGACTCAGAATAATCATAGTATAGTAACACATAGCATAGTCAATGTACAGCGGTAGAATTCTTTGTGCGTTTGCTTGGAAATTGGGTATTTTTCTACCTTTCTGACTGTCCAAGTCAAAGTTTCCCTCCTCATTTCCTTCAACAATGAAGTATACTACGTTGTCTCCATCGGGATCTTTTGCGTGAACAGTGGCCACTAAGGTGTTTGGTCCAGCATCTTCTGACAAGAAAGTGTTATATCTAAAAATAATCACATAGACATGATCATAATCACTAGATAGCAGAGTGAGAAACAAGAGATCTGCAAGTCAATGTAGGCTTTATGGTAGACTCACACTTCCTCTTCTGTACAGAAAACTTTTCAGTAGCCTCATTATCATGACAATCTCAATATTACTATATATATATATATATATATATATATATCATAGTAGAAAAAGACAGCAGGATGGCACTCACCGTTCTCTTGAAATGATTCACTTTATTTCATGTTAATAAAGCACAGGCAATGGCACGGGAGAAATGCAAAAAGACGGACGACAGCCGTTTCGTGCACAATGCACTTCAACAGGTCCCATGCTCAGGCTCAAGGAAACACTAATTTATACCACATGTGTGAACAAAAGAAACTCCACCCTTTACCTGAACGTGTCTTAAAAAAAACCCAAAATAAAAAAATAAAAATAAAAACAAGCATAATTTACATACACCATATGCAATAAAACTAGCAATCATAACCGCTTCAGAGAAATACGGACATATCCACTTTTTCATTTAGACCCAAAGGTTGGAATCTAGTGCCCCAAAGGGAAATTATATATGTAAAAACTGTTCTTGGTGTCCATTTAAATTAAGTGGCAAAACTGTAAAAATGGGACCTATATTTCACGAAGTCACGGAATTCATTACTTGCAGGACCTCCTTTGTAGTGTATGCATTGTTTTGCCCATGTGGTTTTTTCTACATTGGGAAAACTATCCGGCCCCTCTGTGTAAGATTCAGGGAACAATTCAATTCTATCAGCACAGGAAAGGGTGTCCCTAGACTTATAGAACACATGAGGAAGGTACATGGGGGGAATGCAGAAGCATTACGCTTTACTGGCATTGAAAGGGTGTCTGCACCGCAGTATGGAGGGAGTCATAAAAAACATCTTTTACAAATAGAGGCTAAATGGATCCTCCGTACAAAAGCCACAGGTCCTTTGGGTCTAAATGAAAAAGTGGATATGTCCGTATTTCTCTGAAGCGGTTATGATTGCTAGTTTTATTGCATATGGTGTATGTAAATTATGCTTGTTTTTATTTTTATTTTTTTATTTTGGGGTTTTTTTAAGACACGTTCAGGTAAAGGGTGGAGTTTCTTTTGTTCACACATGTGGTATAAATTAGTGTTTCCTTGAGCCTGAGCATGGGACCTGTTGAAGTGCTTTGTGCACGAAACGGCTGTCGTCCGTCTTTTTGCATTTCTCCCGTGCCATTGCCTATGCTTTATTAACATGAAATAAAGTGAATCATTTCAAGAGAAAGGTGAGTGCCATCCTGCTGTCTTTTTCTACTATGATAGTTCATGTTTTTTCTTCACATGGATAGAGCACCTGTTCAGCAAGGGTTACAGGTGTCACACTGAAAGCGGTTATAAGTGACTTTGCGGGTATTTCTTCCTCAGGGACAGTGACGGATGTTCCTTTTTTCTTTGACTGACTATATATATATATATATATATATATATATATATATATACAGTCATGGCCAAAAGTATTGACACCCCTGCAATTCTGTCAGATAATACTCAGTTTCTTCCTGAAAATGATTGCAAACACAAATTCTTTGGTATTATTATCTTCATTTAATTTGTTTTAAATGAAAAAACACAAAAAGAATTGTCCTAAAGCCAAATTGGATATAATTCCACACCAAACATAACAAAGAGGGTGGACAAAAGTATTGGCACTGTTCGAAAAATCATGTGATGCTTCTCTAATTTGTGTAATTAACAGCACCTGTAACTTACCTGTGGCACCTAACAGGTGTTGGCAATAACTAAATCACACTTGCAGCCAGTTGACATGGATTAAAGTTGACTCAACCTCTGTCCTGTGTCCTTGTGTGTACCACATTGAGCATGGAGAAAAGAAAGACCAAAGAACTGTCTGAGGACTTGAGAAACCAAATTGTGAGGAAGCATGAGCAATATCAAGGCTACAAGTCCATCTCCAAAGACCTGAATGTTCCTGTGTCTACCGTGCGCAGTGTCATCAAGAAGTTTAAAGCCCATGGCACTGTGGCTAACCTCTCTAGATGTGGCCAGAAAAGAAAAATTGACAAGAGATTTCAATGCAAGATTGTGCGGATGTTGGATAAAGAACCTCCACTAACATCCAAACAAGTTCAAGCTGCCCTGCAGTCCGAGGGTACAACGGTGTCAACCCGTACTATCCGTCGGCATCTGAATGAAAAGGGACTGTATGGTAGGAGACCCAGGAAGACTCCACTTCTTACCCCGAGACATAAAAAAGCCAGGCTGGAGTTTGCCAAAACTTACCTGAAAAAGCCTAAAACATTTTGGAAGAATGTTCTCTGGTCAGATGAGACAAAAGTAGAGCTTTTAGGGCAAAAGCATCAACATAGAGTTTACAGGAGAAAAAAGAGGCATTCAAAGAAAAGTACACGGTCCCTACAGTCAAACATGGCGGAGGTTCCCTGATGTTTTGGGGTTGCTTTGCTGCCTCTGGCACTGGACTGCTTGACCGTGTGCATGGCATTATGAAGTCAGAAGACTACCAACAAATTTTGCAGCATAATTTAGGGCCCAGTGTGAGAAAGCTGGGTCTACCTCAGAGGTCATGGGTCTTCCAGCAGGACAATGACCCAAAACACACTTCAAAAAGCATTAGAAAATGGTTTGAGAGAAAGCACTGGAGACTTCTAAGGTGGCCAGCAATGAGTCCAGACCTGAATCCCATAGAACACCTGTGGAGAGATCTAAAAATGGCAGTTTGGAAAAGGCACCCTTCAAATATCAGGGACCTGGAGTAGTTTGCCAAAGAAGAATGGTCTAAAATTCCAGCAGAGCATTGTAAGAAACTCATTGATGGTTACCGGAAGCAGTTGGTCGCAGTTATTTTGGCTAAAGGTTGTGCAACCAAGTATTAGGCTGAGGGTGCCAATACTTTTGTCCGGCCCATTTTTGGAGTTTTGTGTGAAATGATCAATGTTTTGCTTTTTGCTTCATTCTCTTTTGTGTTTTTTCATTTAAGACAAATTAAATGAAGATAATAATACCAAAGAATTTGTGTTTGCAATCATTTTCAGGAAGAAACTGAGTATTATCTGACAGAATTGCAGGGGTGTCAATACTTTTGGCCATGACTGTATATATATATTCATATACAGTATGAATGGGCAATATGGAAATCTGTTCATACTTAGGCCTGCCTTGTACCCAAGACAAAAGATCTACATCTAGAGAAAAGAGGTTTAAAGAAAAAAAAGTAGAACTAGGATAATCTGCAGGTAAATAGCATTAAAACCATTTTAGACTGCCTTACTACTGTGGAACCCCAGGAGTATGGTTGCCACAGTGACCTTGCCTCCCTCCAAGGGGGAGTGATGTCTTGCCTGGAAGCAAGGAAGGGATCTCTTTATCAGGTAGTTCCAGCATACAATGCAGTTCCTGCTCCAGGCCAGCAGAGGGAGCTCTAAACCCGACTTCAGGGGAGCTGCTCTCTGGTCAGGAGAAGGGAGTTAGTTTGGAGTTGATGCCTGAACAGGGAAGAGAGAGGACGTGAGAAGAGGAGCTGGGGACAGGAGCATAGCAGAGCTCATCCCCAGGCTTGAGCGCCAGAGACCGGACGCCGGAGTCCGAGGCTGGGTGGGTGCTAAAGGTCCCACAGCAGAATCTGGAGGACAGGAGGCCGCAGATCCTCTGTCCCCAAGTGAGACTCGATGACACAGCAGCACGTGTGAGCCGGAGACGCCATAAAGGAGCGATCCCTGAAGTAGGCTACAGCTGCCTCTCATGCAAGTGGAGTTCTACCTAAGTAGCAGACACAGAGAGGAGCTTGAATAGAGTCCACAGCAGCAAGTACCTCAGAGAATAGCGCTAGAGAGGAGACCTAACAACCCATCTGAATAAGGAGATTCCCAAATTGCTTCCAGGCTGACCGTCTCCAGAACCATCTGTAACCTAAGCCCTGGACGGTACCTACACAGTTCAGTAAAAGGTAAAGGAAACTTCACTCTGTTGTGTCCTCTAATTATTTCTACGTCACCTATCCAACTCCTCTAAATCTATCATCATCAAACATATCATCTTCACTACCACCACTGCCCTGGGACAAAGCTCTGCCTTTGGAGAGCTATACCAACTCTGCTGCATCACACCATCTGTCCCAGAGGATCTGCCCTGCAGCGCTGATCACCTCTGATCAGACCCCACAGATGGTGTCATGAACACTTTACAAACTCTTTATCATCCCCTGTAAATATTTCCCCTTTTATTGGACGCCCAGGGCCACGGACCGGGTCACTGCCGCAGTGACACTGCCCTTTTAAGAAGCGGGCCGGTACAGAGTACCCCACGGCCCTGGTGGGCACTCCACTACAGCAATGACTATAGAAAGAAAATTAACGTATTTCCTCCAAGTACGATATCAAGTCATTGGGTCGGTGCCCGGAGCACTTACAGTCATCACTCACTGTACAGTCAGCACACTGTAATCACTCCCCGACACTTTGAGTGATAGCCTGCTCCACAATGTATGTGCAACGTATTTGTGCACAAAGCAGACTGACATTAAAAAAGTGTCAGAGAGTGATTGCAAAGGCTTATAAAGGGTAATAAAGTGCTTCCAGACATGACCGGTTTCCTTTAATGATCATGATAAGCAAGGACTCTTTATTGTAATGGAGCTTTGTAACTCTCTTCTGCCCTACCACTTTGTGATGGTCAATTCACTAACAAATTCAAAAAGGGTCTGATGCCGTAGTCAGATTGAATCAGCTCCATTGAAATCGGTCAGGACGGGACAGGAAGTGACCGACTGTCCTATTCACTAAAAGTGCCAGCGTTTCCTACATCAAAAATACTACTACTGCATTTTAGGTGCGGCGCATGAAGGCGCATGGTACTAAGAAAATGTGCCAAATATATTAAGTGGCATGCGCCTTATAATGAATTTGGCACCTTGTATGGCAGCAAACTGGGTGAGTATGCTACGCCAGTCTTAATGAAATGGCCCCTAGATGTGTTTAGAGACACCTCTAGTAAAAATGGACTCTTTAAATGTAACCTCTCACGTCGGAAAATCCTACTTGCATGTGTTAATTTGCATGTAAACAATGTTATAATGCTGCCTGGCAGCCTTACTAAAAGTTCGGCTACTGGGATAAAATGAACTTTTTCCCTGCCGGGAGCTGCCAGCTTTCAGTCATAGGACGTGTACGGAAGGACTACATGAACCTCTCACTATATTGTGAGCAGCAGCTGTAAGCATGACCTGGCAGCTTGATGGCTCCCTTTGCAGTCTATCTGTGCAGAGTGAGTGGTCAATCAATTTGCCGGGGTGTGCTTACTGCCACCGCTCACAGTATAGTGAGGGTGCTGTGAGCAGTGACTATAGCTGCTCCGTGCATGCGCCAATTACTAAAAGCCGGCGGCTTCAGGGAGGAAATAAGTTCATTTTCTCCCAGTAGCTGCACTTACAGAAAGGTGGCTGGAAAGCATTGTAATTCTATTACTTTGTAAATTCACCTTATATCTGCAGGCAAGTAACGCTTTCAAAGGTGACAGGTTCTCTTTTAAAAGAAAACAAAAATGAATGTAAAACAGTAACCAAAGTGTCTGTTTTTACATTTAAAGAGATCCATTCAACCTTAGTTTCCATTTTGCATGTTTTTGCTCCCATTGTAAAGGATCCATATGTTACAAATGGATGACAACTGACCATGTGAGCAGAGTCTTACCGGTTTATTTGCACCAAAATTGCCTGTGTTCGCAGTCCACTGAAATATTGGATACTACTGGTATAAGATGATGGTACTTACAAAGTTCGGGAGAAAACAGGGGCTTCGTCATTGATATTGGACATTCGCAGACGCACTGAAGCTGTTCCTGTACGGGGAGGGTTTCCTTTGTCTACGGCAATCGCTACAAACTCATACATGTGGTTGGCTTGTTCGTAGTCTAGTCTCCGCTTGGACAGGATGACTCCTTGTGATGTGATGGAGAATTCGGAGCTCTGGGTGAAGTAGGAAATCTCTGCATTGCTCCCGGAGTCACAGTCCTGAGCCGCAACTAATGCACAAATACCATCATAGCTGTTATGGACATATATTATCTATAGAAATGCACAAGAAACAGAGGACGTCTGCGGTTTGGTGGGAGTTGAGAAAAACACTGCACCTTGTAAGATGGATGTGCCCACAGGAATATTTTCTACAATATTTTCCTGGCTGTAAATCGACTTATGGAACTCGGGGGAGCAGTCGTTATCATCGGTGATGTGTATTATGACCTGGATATTAAGATAATTACAGGACAAAACTATAACACAAGTTTAATGGAACTCTAGGGGGCGAATTCAACAAATAGTTTACAACAGAAATCTGGCCTAAAACAATTGGAAATTATTGAAATAATTACTCTGTTATGCAGGGACTTATAAGTACATCACTGCAGAGTAGAACACGGACTGCTTGGACATTTATTGTCTATGGGTGGTCTGGAAGGCGTTAAAAGGGGTATTTGGTCACATTATATTGATAATCTATCCTTAGGGACCCATTGAAAGATTTTCTATGAGGCCACCTCTGTTCTGTATATGACCTTACCTCACCTACATATATTTCTTGATTAAAGGCCGTTAGAAATCTAAAGTAGATTATTCACTTGACCCCATGACAATCTGGCCCCGATCAGCCGATACCTCAGTGACACTGCTGAGTCCATTTTCTGCCTCCAGAGCCTTCACCAACAAGTGATAAAGATGATGTTCACTCTCGTAATCCACAGCATGTGTCAGGCTCAGCTCCCCGCTCTCTTGGTTAATGGTGAACAAGCCATTTGGATTCATCAGTAAGGTGTAAGTGATAGATTTGCTTTGGAAGGACACAGCCTCCACAACCGCCATCCTACAAGAAAAAAATAAAGTTGTTCCGTCATATTTGATTTTCAGTGACAAAAACCTGTGTGGGTCTTCACTCTCCATAGGAGATGGGCACAAGAAAAAGATTAGCTAATTGAAGAGAAAACAAAACAGTTGTTTTGCCCCGGGTGGCAAAACTGGATGACATAATGGACCTTCTTCTTTTTACTTGAGCCACTTGACATATAAATGTTCCTTTGCTTGGAATCAGATCTCCAAGTATCTAATACTAATGGGTTATACATAGGACAGGCTATCAATTTTACATAATTTAAAAACCCCTGTAAAGCCTCATTTAGGCATCCATTGTTTTGAGAAAAATTTGACAGATTTCCATAAGAGAGCTTGATCTGATTTTCATCCATTTTTGGACCATGTGTTCAATTTCATCGTCAGTATTTCTACTGTTTTATTTCGTCTGGAAAAAAAAATTCTATGCTTCTCCTACCAAATAAACAGTGAAAAAGATAGATAACACTTTGATGATACATAGATGCACCTGTTTTTTTCTCTGACCCATTGTTTCAATGGGCGAGTTAGATCGGAGAATTATATAAAAAAAACAGTGAACACTTGGTTGTGTTGTATCTGTAAAATACAGATTGAACATTTCCGTGAAAAACGGGTATCTGAATGAGCGTTAGAGTAACTAAACATGTTCATTTCCTTGCATTGAAGGTGTGTTAAGTCTCTTCGATTTGCTACATGAAATGTCATAGCAGCATAACTGAGGTTTCTACTTACTTCTCTCCAATAGTTGTGGTTTCTGGGACAAAAACACTGTATGTCGTATTGGTAAATTGTGGTGGCCGCAATCCAACCAGGATGGAGATAGAAGCGTAAGGACTCTTCTTTGCATGTTTGTCGGTGGCCTGAACGGTCAGGGCATATTCCTTGTTCCGTGTTAATGGTAAACCTGTTGTACTAATAACTCCAGTATCTTTATCTACTTTGAAGCGTTGGTCGGCACCTTTATAGAATGCAAAAAGGTCAGAACAAAGCAAAATATAACTTTTGATAACTTTTGTGATTTTTATCAAACTTCAGATGGCCATTGCTTTGCATAGGAGCTGTAGACACAAAACCCTTTAGGATATTCTATACTTATTGGAGTAGTAAGATAAAATAGCAGTAAACACTGGAAAAGTTCTACTGACACCTGTATAATGCTTGCAAATAAGATATAATATAAAGTTAAAAGGTAAAAAAGAATTTTGTGTCACATTTAAGAAAAGTCCTTATTTTGTCGTACAGCTTGATACTACCTTCCATGAGATGGTAAGATATGCCACCCCCAGAGCTCTCGTCATTGTAGTAATGTGCCAATAGCTGGTATACAATAGTGCCTTTTGGTGCGTCAGGGTCTACACAAGCCAGGTAAGGAAATGGGTACATGGTCCACTCCAAGCTCTCCTCTCTCGGTACAACAATGGTTATGTGGCACAAATACCAGTCACCATCTGCAAACAGAAAAAACAACCCAAATAGAGTTAATGTTACATTGTGTTTAGAAATCCTCCTTTAATTGAATTACTTGGGGGTCAGAAACTGGGATCCCTACCGACTGTGAGAATGGGGCTCTGAAGAACCACATCTAAATGGACCAGATATAGGAAAAGAAAGACAACTAGAAACGTATAGATACAGATGTTCTTTAGACAATTAAACCGCCTAAAAAAGGCTCACAGTAGCTATAGTAGAGGTAGCTACCCTACGATTTTATGATTCATAAAATTTAACTGTTATAGATAAAAAGCCGACTGGCTACTGCAAAATAGACAAACAGACATATACATTGGTGAAACGTTTCCAAAACTATTGGAAAATACTTATCAATATGAATGAATCAAGGACAGTGCTGTTAACAAAATATACCATATAAAATAAATAAAGGAACAATCTTACCAGATACAGTGGGGAAAAAAAGTATTTAGTCAGTCAGCAATAGTGCAAGTTCCACCACTTAAAAAGATGAGAGGCGTCTGTAATTTACATCATAGGTAGACCTCAACTATGGGAGACAAACTGAGAAAAAAAAATCCAGAAAATCACATTGTCTGTTTTTTTTTTCATTTTATTTGCATATTATGGTGGAAAATAAGTATTTGGTCAGAAACAAGCAATCAAGATTTCTGGCTCTCACAGACCTGTAACTTCTTCTTTAAGAGTCTCCTCTTTCCTCCACTCATTACCTGTAGTAATGGCACCTGTTTAAACTTGTTATCAGTATAAAAAGACACCTGTGCACACCCTCAAACAGTCTGACTCCAAACTCCACTATGGTGAAGACCAAAGAGCTGTCAAAGGACACCAGAAACAAAATTGTAGCCCTGCACCAGGCTGGGAAGACTGAATCTGCAATAGCCAACCAGCTTGGAGTGAAGAAATCAACTGTGGGAGCAATAATTAGAAAATGGAAGACATACAAGACCACTGATAATCTCCCTCGATCTGGTGCTCCACGCAAAATCCCACCCCGTGGGGTCAGAATGATCACAAGAACGGTGAGCAAAAATCCCAGAACCACGCGGGGGGACCTAGTGAATGAACTGCAGAGAGCTGGGACCAATGTAACAAGGCCTACCATAAGTAACACACTACGCCACCATGGACTCAGATCCTGCAGTGCCAGACGTGTCCCACTGCTTAAGCCTGTACATGTCCGGGCCCGTCTGAAGTTTGCTAGAGAGCATTTGGATGATCCAGAGGAGTTTTGGGAGAATGTCCTATGGTCTGATGAAACCAAACTGGAACTGTTTGGTAGAAACACAACTTGTCGTGTTTGGAGGAAAAAGAATACTGAGTTGCATCCATCAAACACCATACCTACTGTAAAGCATGGTGGTGGAAACATCATGCTTTGGGGCTGTTTCTCTGCAAAGGGGCCAGGACGACTGATCCGGGTACATGAAAGAATGAATGGGGCCATGTATCGTGAGATTTTGAGTGCAAACCTCCTTCCATCAGCAAGGGCATTGAAGATGAAACGTGGCTGGGTCTTTCAACATGACAATGATCCAAAGCACACCGCCAGGGCAACGAAGGAGTGGCTTCATAAGAAGCATTTCAAGGTCCTGGAGTGGCCTAGCCAGTCTCCAGATCTCAACCCTATAGAAAACCTTTGGAGGGAGTTGAAAGTCCGTGTTGCCAAGCGAAAAGCCAAAAACATCACTGCTCTAGAGGAGATCTGCATGGAGGAATGGGCCAACATACCAACAACAGTGTGTGGCAACCTTGTGAAGACTTACAGAAAACGTTTGACCTCTGTCATTGCCAACAAAGGATATATCACAAAGTATTGAGATGAAATTTTGTTTCTGACCAAATACTTATTTTCCACCATAATATGCAAATAAAATGAAAAAAAAAACAGACAATGTGATTTTCTGGATTTTTTTTTCTCAGTTTGTCTCCCATAGTTGAGGTCTACCTATGATGTAAATTACAGACGCCTCTCATCTTTTTAAGTGTTGGAACTTGCACTATTGCTG
The DNA here is from genome assembly GCF_039654945.1 of Dendrobates tinctorius. NCBI lineage: Eukaryota > Metazoa > Chordata > Amphibia > Anura > Dendrobatidae > Dendrobates > Dendrobates tinctorius. Next base: position 1,104,185 of record NW_027361832.1, on the reverse strand, counting down.
ACTGACTAAATACTTTTTTTCCCCACTGTATGTAACATTCCTGACTCCTGGGGAAGCTCCTGTAAATTTCCTGTGTACTGAGTAGGGGTGGGCACTTACATCCATTTACCACACATTACCCCACCCACAGTAATAAATTGCCACAGATGTTCACAAAGCATGCTACTTTATATGGAAAAAAACCTGATGACAGGTTCCCTTTAATGCACCAGAAAGCAACAGCAAGAGGGCACAATATGTTTTACAGACAATAATTGTTTTTCAAAAATACAAAAAAATTCTCCAAAATCCAGACTGCGTTAACTGCACCTGTCTTGCTCACAAAAAGTGTGTGTCGCATCTGTTTTACTAGTCAAATTTTACATCTGCACACATAACATAATGTTGCGGGTACTGACTTATTAGTTTTCCACCTACCTAACATTTCTTATTACATCAATTGTGGGAACAGGGGTTAAATTTTGTTTATATATACTGTATGTATATATATATATATATATATATATATATATATATATATGTAGACATTTAATTGTGCTTGTCTGTTTTGTTTGTATACTGCGACCTGCTGCCACACTTTGCGCTTTATATAGCAGGTGAAATAAGTAACATGTCACCAATTTCCTACATAGATATGAAATGCTCACCAGATGTCAGTAACAACCCATCCAATTCACACAGGCAAAGAAATAAAACCATAGATGTCCATAAATTAAGTTTTGTGTAATAATAAAAACTGAGAAGAGAGAGAAGATTCAAAAAGATATAAATAAACTGGAGCAGTGGGCAGCAACTAACAGAATGGTTTTTAACAGGGAAAAATGCAAAGTATTTCATCTGGGCAATAAAAATGAAAAAAGCATATACATAATGGGAGGAATAGGGCTAAGCAACAGCACATGTGAAAAAGACTTGGGTATACTAATAGATCACAGACTGAATATGAGTCAACAGTGTGATGCAGCAGCAAAAAAGGCAAATGCAATTCTAGGATGTATTAACAGAAGTATACAGTCTAGATCACGTGAAGTCATTATTGCCCTCTACTCCTCTTTGCTCAGACCTCATCTGGAATACAGTTTTGGGCGCCACATTTTAAAAAAAGACATCAACAAACTGGAGCAAGTTCAGAAAAGAGCGACCAGAATGGTGACCGGTCTGCAAACCCTGTCTTATGAGGAAAGGTTGCAGGATTTGGGAATGTTTAGCTTGCAGAAGAGAAGACTGAGAGGAGACTTATTAGCTGTCTACAAATATCTCAAGGGCTGTCACATTGTAGAAGGATCATCTTTATTCTCATTTGCACAAGGAAAGACTAGAAGCAATGGGATGAAACTGAATGGGAGGAGACACAGATTAGATATTAGAAAAAACTTTTTGACAGTTAGAGTGATCAATGAGTGGAACAGGCTGCCACGAGAGGTGGTGAGTTCTCCTTCAATAGAAGTTTTCAAACAAAGGCTGGACAGATATCTGTCTGGGATGATTTAGCGAATCCTGCTTTGAGCAGGGGGTTGGATCAGATGGCCCAGGAGGTCCCTTCCAACTCTACGATTCTATGACTGACAGGGGAAAAAGTACTGAACATGTTTACTCAACTGTATTTCATACTTTGTGCACAAGCCTTTATTGGTGATGTCAGCTTCAAGAAACCTCCTGTATGGAGAAACTAGTCGCAGGCATTGCTCAGGTGTAATTTTGTCCCATTCTTTCATGCAAAACTCTTCAAATCCTGAAGATCCCAGGGGCTCATCTTATGAACTCTGAGCTTTAGTTCATGCCATAAACTTTCTACTGGATTCAAATCAAATGATTGGCTGGGCCATCCTAGCAGCTTTATTTACCTTTTCTGAATTCAATTGAGAGTTTCCTTGGCTGTGTGTTTGGGATCATTGTCTTGCTGAAATGCCTATCCTCATTTCATCTTCCTGGCAGATGGCAGCAGATTTTTTATCAAGAATGTCTCTGTACATGTGTCCATTCATTCTTCCTTCATTTATACAGTATGAAGTTTGCAAGTGCTGTACGTTGAATAACAGCCCCATACCATGATATTCGAATTCCTCCAAACATCACTGTTGGTATGGTGTTTTTAGGGTGATATGCAGTGCTTTTAGGCCTCCAAATATGGTGTGTGTTATCCAAAGAGTTCAATTATGGTCTTATCTGACCAGACTATATTTTCCCAGTATTTCATAAACTTGTCAAAATGTTATTGAGCAAATTTTAAATGTGCTTCAACATGCTTTTTGCTCAGCAATGGAGTCTTGCATTGTGAGCCTGTGTAAGGGTGTGACAGATACTGTTGCGTACCTACCCCCGAAGAAAACAAATTGTTTAATGTGAACTATGACATATGGTTTTATTGCATTTTATTGTGTAGAGCAGTGGTCCCCAACCTTTTTTGCACCAGGGACCGGTTTCAAGCAAGACCATTCTTCCATGGCCCGGCAGGGCGGGGATGGAGGTGTGGCAGGGGCGGGGCTTTGGTCATAAGGGGGCGGGGCTATGGACACGGTTGTAGTGCAGCAGTGCATACTTATAATTAAATAACATTTATAATGTGACTCAACTCACCATAGGTTTTGAATAAGTGCTCCATCACCCCCTTCTCCCCATCACTGCCTTCACCCCATCACCCCCTTCTCCCCATCATTGCCTTCACCCCATCACTCCCTTCTCCCCATCATTGCCTTCACCCCATCACTCCCCTCTCCCCATAATTGCCTTCACCCCATCACTGCCGTCTCTCCATCATTGCCTTCACCCCATCACTCCCTTCTCGCCATCATTGCCTTCACCCCATCACTCCCTTCTCCCCATCATTGCCTTCACCCCATCACTGCCATCTCTCCATCATTGCCTTCACCCCATCACTCCCTTCTCCCCATCATTGCCTTCACCCCATCATTGCCTTCACCCCATCACTCCCTTCTCCCCATCATTGCCTTCACCCCATCACTGCTGTCTCCCCATCATTGCCTTCACCCCATCACTCCCATCTCCCCATCATTGCCTTCACCCCATCACTCCCTTCTCCCCATCATTGCCTTCACCCCATCACTCCCCTCTCCCCATCATTGCCTTCACCCCATCACTCCCTTCTCCCCATCATTGCCTTCACCCCATCACTCCCTTCTCCCCATCATTGCCTTCACCCCATCACTCCCCTCATGGCCTTCTCCTCATGTCCCCATCTCCTCCAGGGCCAGGCTACACACACACACACACACACACACACACACACACACACACACACACACACACACACACACACACACACACACATACATGTACACACACATTATATATACATACACACACACACAACCTCTCTCCTCTCACCTGTCCGCAGCATCGCCCGCGCTTCCTCGCTCTGACACAGCAGTGGCCGCGCTCCTCTCTGTGTCAGTCAGAGACAGGAAGCGCGGGCGGCGGGCAGGAAGCTGGACGGGTCCTTGCAGCTCCGCTCCTGCTATTCCCTCTTGCAGGCAGCGGAGCTGCTTGGATCGCTCCCTGGCCGCCGCTAAGAACTGCTGCGCGCCGCCCCAGCCCCCGCTACGCCACTGACTGCCCCTGGCTCCCCTTGTGTCCACGGACCGGCAAGGGCACTGCAGCGGCCCTGTGCTGGGCCGCGGACCGGCGGTTGGGGACCCCTGGTGTAGAGTGTAATGTGACTAATATATGATGACTGATGCTGCTGTGTGGGTACTATATTGATAATGCCTACGGTAACCTGGTACACTCAGCTCAGGAGTAGGTAAAATTTAGAAAATGGTTTAGTGCTTAGTTAGTGATAGATAGGAACATTAGGATAGATAAGGTAGTGGTGGGCCTTATTAATCTTGTACAGTAATAGGAGTAGTATAGGATACAGTGAAATGTTTGGGTCCAGCCCAGCATGGGATGGGGCAGGGTAAAATCAAAAGGGGAATCATTTCCTGGTTTAGTTAGAGAAAATGTGAGGTTTATGACAAGTGGAAATTCAAGGAGCAGTGTGCTGGAGGCACATGGACTACATAACATTCTGGCAGCATGGGGTCGTACCAAATTTCCTGCAGATCTTCCTGTAACATCTAGGACATACGGCCTTAATCGCTTCCATACAGAGGAAGCAGGATGAGGAACCTCGTGGGGGAGCTATAACGTATCTCAGGAGTGCTGTGGGCAGGCTCGGTCTGGCCTGGCGGGGTACCGGGTAAATGCCCGGTGGGCCCCGAGGGTCGCGGGGGGGCCTTTAAATTTCCTGCCCCTTTAAATGTCTAGGGGCCGCGCCCTTTAAAAGCGCACATGCACATACCTAATCTTAGCCTTGCGCGCGCCGGCCCCCTGGCTTGCTGTCTCCGGCGGCGGCTCCTGAGCATCTGATGAGTCACTCTCCAGCAATGGCCGGAGCTGAGCCCCCCCTCCCTCACGGAAGAGGCGTGGGCGGAGGCCAACATGACGGGGGGGTTGGAAGGAGAGGGTGGGGGGAGCGTTTTTGGGGGAAGGGGCGTCGCACATATATAAGGGGGTGCGGCGGGCCTTCCTCCCTCTCTGTTCCCGCTCTTACCGGACAGCTTGTCACCAGTCCTCATCATGTCGGACGTGGATCGGGCCTTGGAGTGCCTCCGGGAGGCATCCTTGTCGCAGCCGCTGGGTTGGTTGGCGGCACAGCTGGCCTCCATCACGCCTGGGACCCCTGAGCAGGCGGCTCAGCCGGGGATGAGAGAGCGACGAGCAAGAAGGGTGAGGCCTCCAGAGCGGCTCTCCCCTGAATCAGCTCCCCGGGCCTCGCGACGGAGCAGGAGCCCCTCTCGGGACCCTCCAAGCCGGGCGCCGCGTGCTCCCTGTAATAGCGGGCCCCGGCTTGGGAGGAATCCGCATGCCCGGCGAGGCCCTACGGCGGTGTCCAGCCCGACGTCTCGCTCTGCTCAGGGGGCGGGGCTGACTCGCGCCGGGCGGCGCAGCTCCTCAAAGGCATCGGGGGGGGCTGTGTGGACAGCTCTCCCGCTGCACAGCCTGCTTCCCGCTCCGGGCCGCGGTCGGCCAGCTCCAGGACGGCGGCATGCCAGGCGGCAGGGCCCAGCGCTTCACCCCTCACCAGGAGGGGGACATCGGGTGGGTCGGGGGCTGCGGTGGGGGGGGTGCCCGCAACGTGGTCTGCCTCTCACGCTGGGCGGTACGACAGGAGGTCCTGCAGCAGGGATCCAGCGGCCTGCAGTGCGGCAGGGCCTATGGCTTCCACCCCCACAGACGGCGGCAGGGGGTGCACTTCGGGGGCACATGCCTCATCACCGGGGGCCATTTCAGCACGGTCAGATGGTGGGGGATCCAGGACCCTCAACACGGCGACCCAGGCAGCGTGGTCACCAGGAGATCAGCAAGCGGGATCCCCCCTGGGTTTCGGGTCCTGCATCCCGGTTCTTCCGGGGGGAGTCCTCGGCATCAGCGTCAGTCCAGCGGTGTCAGCATCGCTACCAGAACAGGTGGAACCTCATCCGTGGATCCTGGTCGTTCGGCTGGAGGGCCCACAGCCCCCTCGCAGCCCGGTGAGTATGCCTCTGTGTCTACTGTGTGTCATCCATTTTTGTCTTCCTCTTCGGTGGGTGTGGGCTCCCCGGCGGATGGTACTGGGGTGGGAGGGGGCGTAGTTGACATGTTAGGGGACGTGCACAATTTACTGTCACGCTTAGAACAGGGTTTTCTTGCGCCATCTCCATTGGCGGCTTGGGTGGGGTCACAGGCCGGGGGGCAAGCGTGGTCGTGCGGGTCAGAGCCGACCGGGCGTGCACGAGACCCAGTGTCGGTGTCTGTGCAAACGGAAAAAGAAAAGGAGTGTCGTGTGCACTTGGATGACAGGGCTCATGGGGAGGTATATGTATGTTTTGAAGGCCCTCTGGGGGCTCATTTAAAAAAAGAGGTAAAGGAGCGCATTTGGAAGGATGAATACGTGGAAATTTTCTCATTGTTGCCTCTCGAGAAATTTAATTTGGACAAGAGTAAGAAAGAGGATAGCAAAAAGGAGGAGGAGGAGAAGCGTAGGTGGCGACTCATTCCTCAGACGTTTGTGAATTGGCAGCAGGCGTTTGCCATTTTTGCAAGCGTCATCGGAGAAAAGGCCCCAGATAATTGCTCGGCATTGCTTTGTTACCTGGATGCGATCGGGGAAGCTTACAGAGTTTTTGGGGGTCAGGCTTGGCTGCAGTATGACGAGCAATTCCGGCAGAGGAAGGCCGTACGGCCAGCCATTCGTTGGGACCAGAAGGATATTGGGTTGTGGATGCACGTCATAGCGCAAAACAAGTTTGGGAGTTCCTTTCATGGGGGGGCTTGCAGCACCAGCCAGAGCAGCGGAAACGCCAGCGCCACAAGTGGAAGCAGGCAGGGGCAGTCAGGAAATCACAAGTTGGGGGTTTGCTGGCAGTTCAACGACGGGCAGTGCAAGTTTGGGGCAAACTGCAAATTCAAACATCTCTGCTCCACCTGCAACGGTGCCTCACACGGAGCGTCTAAGTGTTTTAAGAAAAGGAAGCCAGGAGCCGGGGGCGGTAATTCAAAAGGGGGAGACTCCAGTGAATCTGGAAAAGATAGTCCCTTATCTAAATAGATATACGGACAGAGAGAAAGCGGCATTGTTATATGCCGGTTTTAAGGACAGGTTCGTTATTCCTCAGCCCCCTTTCGTTATTCCGCTTGTTCTAAAAAATTTGCGTTCTGCGATGCTTCATGCCTCAGTTGTTTCAGAAAAAATTGAAAAAAAGGTTTCTTTGGGCCGCATGGCGGGCCCTTTCGAGTCTCCCCCGTTTCCGGATTTGGTGGTTTCCCCTCTGGGTGTGGTTCCAAAAAAGGAGCCAAATAAGTTTCGGCTTATTCAACATTTGTTGTTTCCTCGGGGGAGGTCGGTCAACGATGGGATTGATCTGGAGATTTGTTCAGTGGTCTACTCGTCGTTTGATGAGGCTGCTCGGTGGGTGCGGAGCTGCGGTCGGGGGGCACTCCTGGCTAAGACCGACATTGAAGCCGCGTTTCGCTTATTACCGGTTCATCCAGACAGCATGAGGCTGCTGGGTTGTTTTTGGGATGGCAAATTTTTCGTGGACAGGTGTTTACCAATGGGTTGCTCGTTGTCCTGTGCGTATTTTGAGGCATTTAGTTCTTTTCTGGAATGGGTCGTTTGAGAGGTTTCCGGTTTGGACTCAGTCATCCATTACTTGGATGATTTTCTTTGCGTCGGTCCCGCAGATTCGTTGCATTGTCAGAGAATTCTCCAGGCTATTGAATGGGTTGCTGAGTGATTTGGCGTACCGCTGGCGCCCGGTAAAACGGAGGGCCCGAGTACATGTCTGCGTTTTCTGGGGATTGTCATCGACACTGTCGCGTGGGAGTTCAGGCTACCTGAGGACAAGTTGGTGGATTTGAGCGCGGAAGTGGTTCGGGCGCGTCGTTTGAAGAAGATATCGTTGCGTGACCTCCAGTCGGTGTTGGGGAAGTTGAATTTTGCGTGTCGGGTGATGCCGATGGGGCGAGTTTTTTCACGTAGGCTGGCAAGCGCCACTGCAGGGATTCAAGCCCCCATCATTTCATCAGATTGTCGTCGGATCTCAGGGCGGATTTGGCAGTTTGGGAGTCTTGTTTAGACGGCTACAATGGCCGCTCTTAGGTGATGTCTGAGGTCGTTGGCAATGATGTCTTGGAACTGTTCACGGATGCTGCTGGCGGTATTGGCTTCAGTGCTTACTTGAGAGGACAGTGGTGCGCGTCTCGTTGGCCCGATGAGTGGATCGCAATCGGTTTGGTGCGTAACATTACATTGTTGGAGATTTTTCCGATCATTGTGGCTGTGCATTTGTGGGGGTCTGAGTTTCGGGATCGGCACGTGCGTTTCAATTGTGACAACATGGGCGTTGTGGGTGCGATTAACGGTCTTACCGCGTCGTCCCCTCCAGTCGTTCGAGTGTTGCAACAGTTGGTTTTGCTATGCTTGTCCTTGAATGCGCATGTGACTGCGTCTCATGTTCCTGGAGTCAAGAATGACATAGCTGACTCTCTCTCTCGTTCGCAGTGGGATCGTTTCTGCTCGTTGGCACCAGAAGCGGAGGTCGAGGGTTTAACTTGTCCGGAGGAACTGTGGAGCTTGGCTTACGGGCCGCAGAGTCACTGATTGAAGCTTCCTTGGCGCCTAAAACTTGGGAGACTTAGGCCGGTTTCACATTTGCGCTTTATAGCGCTGCGACGGCCTGCGCACGGCCGCCGCTAAGCCACGCCCCCTGCCGGCTCCCTGCCCACCCCATCCGGTTATCGCCGCCTACTAGCGCACATGGACGCTTGCGATCTGCGCACCCTATCTTTAGCATAGGGTGCGCAGATCGTGCGCTGGCCGTGCACTAGCAGGATTTTGCCGTGCGCTGCGCACTTTTGAAGGTGCGCCGTGCGCGCCGAAATGCAACATGCTGTGTTTGGCGCACACGGGCGCACCTTCAAAAGTGCGTAGCGCACGGCAAAATCTTGCTAGCGCACGGCTAGCGCACGATCTGCGCACGCTATGCTAAAAAGATAGGGTGCGCAGATCGCAAGCGTCCATGTGCGCTAGTAGGCGGCGATGACCGGATGGGGTGGGCAGGGAGCCGGGAGGGGGCGTGGCTTAGCGGCGGCCATGCGCAGGCCGTCGCTGCGCTATTAAGCGCAAATGTGAAACCAGCCTTACCGGGCAGTGTGGTGGATGTGGGAGGAAGTTGTTACGGCTGGCCCGGTCAATGGTTTCAGGCAAGATCAGGAAGGGATGTTGTTGGCCTGGTTGGGGCGCGGCTCCGTTGAGGGCTGGTCATGTGCAAAAGTTTCGCGTGTTTTGGCCGGTTTGTCCTTTGGCTTTCGCTTTCGCGGCAGTCGGGATTTGACAAAGACGTTTTTAGTTAAACAAGCGGCAAAGGGTTTTCGTCGGTGTCTAAGCAAGGGGGATTTGAGGAGGCCGGTATCCTTTAACTTATTGGAGCATTTGGGCCTTACTCTGGAGTCTGTGTGTTCTACGCGTTACGAGGTCTCGTTGTTTCGTTTGGCTTTCTCGTTCGCATTTTTTGGGGCTTTACGGGTTGGTGAACTTGTTTCTTCCAGTAAAAAATTGGCAGGTGGGTTATTGGCCAGGGATGTTGTAATGACTTCAGGCGGGGTGGAATTTTGGTTGCGACGTTCCAAGACGGATCAGTCGGGAAGAGGTCGCCGGGTGGTGTTGGGCAGGGTGCCTGGTTCTTCAATGTGCCCTTCTCAGTGCCTAAGGAATTTTTGGGACTTTCATCCCAGCTTGACTGGGTCCTTGTTGTGTCATGTTGACGGCGGTAGTTTGTCCTGATATCAGTTTGGTGCCGTTTTAAAGAAGTCCGTTCGGTTGCTGGGCCTGGATGACTCTCGCTTTGCTCCTCATTCCTTCAGGATAGGGGCGGTGACGGAAGCGGCAGTTGGGGGGTTTGGATCCGGCTTCTATAATGCACATTGGTGGTTGGAAGTCTAACCGATATCAGAGTTACGTTAGGCCTTAGTTTTGGGGGTTGGTTTTTCGGGTTAGAGCATATATGGAGGACAAGGAATGTTAAGTTTAGCTTATATTGGTGGTTTATTTGTGATGTTAGCACTCCTCCTTTTTTGTTGCAGGTGTCGAACCTTTGCTGGTTTGGATTTTTGGGCACTCCTTCGTTCATTGGGGAGCCTTGCGAGCCGATGTCAGAAAGGAAGGCAGACAACTGGGCTTCCCCAGGAACACGGCGGTGGTGCGGTGGCTCGGCTTCAGGGGAATGGAATGGCGGAGGGTTTTACAGGAAATTCATGTGTGTGCCCAGTTGGACCGCGCACCGTACATTCTTGTTCTTCATGTCGGGGCAATGATTTGGCGGTCAGGCCGTTTCGGGAACTTATAAAGGACATCAAGCAGGATTGCTTGCGATTGTGGTTGTTGTATCGGGGGGTCACCATTGTGTGGTCCGAAATCGTTCCACGCAGGTGGTGGCATTCCATGAGGTCCCTGGTGAAGGTCAACAAGGCCAGGATTAAAGTTAACAGGGCGGTGTCTTCCTTTGTGGTAAGGAACGGGGGCGTGGCTGTGCGCCATTTTGATCTGGAAAGGGGCGAAGGTGATTTTTGGTTGGCGGATGGGGTTCATTTGAACGGGGTTGGCTCCGACATTTGGACTCTCGGTCTTCAGGAAGGCATTGAGCGGGCCATAGCATGGCGTGTTCGGGGGGTCTCGGGCCCTTGAGGTGTTCAAGGTCCCTCTTTGTGGCGTCTTGGAAGGGGGGGAGTCCTTGGAGTCGTTTGGAAATTGGTTGTGGAGATTCATTGTATAGGGTCTCCTCCGTTTATAAGTTGGTGGTGGTGATCTGGTGAAAGGTGGATGGGGAGTTTCCGTAAAGAGTGCGGATCCCCTATTTGCCTAGTGGACAGATGTGTCTGTGGTTGGTGCTCCTGAGCCTGTGGGGTAACGGCTGGGAGTAATATGTTGGGTTCTGTCCACAGCGTTTTTGGGGTCGATTTCACCTAGATCTTGTGGCTTCAAGGACTCCTCCTCCGGGTGTGTGGTGGTGGTGTTGTGTGCTCTCTGCCGGGCTCCCTGACTCCTGAAGCCCTGCAGCCTGCTCAGTGCGTCCAGTGTCCTCCTCCTCGGTCATGTAGCTCTGCCGGCTCCCGACTACCGCTGTCCTGCTGTGCCGGCCCGGCTGTGTGGAGGTGGTGGTGTGTGCTCTCTGCCGGGCTCTCTGTCTGACTCCTGCAGCCCTGTGGCCTGTCCAGTGTCCTCATCCTCGGAGTCATGCAACTCTGCTCTGCTGGCTCCCGACTACCGCTGTCCTGCAGTGCCGGCCCGGCTGTGTGGTGATGGTGTGTGCTCTCTGCCGGGCTCCCTGTCTGACTCCTGCAGCCCTGTGGCCTGTCCAGTGTCCTCCTCCTCGGAGTCATGCAGCTCTGCTCTGCCGGCTCCCGACTACCGCTGTCCTGCAGTGCCGGCCCAGCTGTGTGGAGGTGCTGGTGTGTGCTCTTTGCCGGGCTCCCTGTCTGACTCCTGCAGCCCTGCGGCCTGCCCAGTGCGTCTGGGGTCCTCCTTGGAGTCATGCAGCGATGCTCTGCCGGCTACCGACTACTGCTGTCCTGCAGTGCCGACCCGGCTGTGTGGTGGTGGTGGTGGTGTGTGCTCTCTGCCGGGCTCCCTGTCTGACTCCTGCAGCCCTGCGGCCTGCCCAGTGCATCCAGTGTCCTCCTCCTCCTCGGAGTCATGCAGCTCTGCTCTGCCGGCTCCCGACTACCGCTGTCCTGCAGTGCCGGCCCAGCTGTGTGGAGGTGGTGGTGTGTGCTCTCTGCTAGGCTCCCTGTCTGACTCCTCCAGCCCTGCGGCCTGCCCAGTGCGTCCGGTGTCTTCCTCCTCCTTGGAGTCATGCAGCGATGCTCTGCCGGCTCCTGACTACTGCTGTCCTGCAGTGCCGGCCCGGCTGTGTGGTGGTGGTGGTGTGTGCTCTCCACCGGGCTCCTTGTCTGACTCCTGCCCTGCGGCCTGCCCTGTGTAGAGAATGATGGCTAGCCTGGCGTGGTGAGCTGCTCTGCTGTCTCTGCAGCCTCCCTGATGGGGCCACAATGAGAGGAAAAATAGGTTTCTGGGGCCCCCAGAAACCTATTTTTCCTCTCATTGTGGCCCCATCAGGTAGCGGAACAGCTTCCAGGGAGGGTGCTGAGATTATATATACTATTACACACTGCGTAGGCGACCACCGTGGGGGTCCCCAGTCTGGAGGCCCCCACGGTGGTCGCCTACGCAGTGTGTAATAGTATATATAATCTCGCCACCCTCCCTGGAAGCTGTGCCAGCTACCTGATGGGGCCACAATGAGAGGAAAAATAGGTTTCTGGGGACCCCACGGTTGTCGTCTACGCAGTTTAATAGTATATCATTCTCGTCACCATGCTCCCTGGAAGCTGTGCCGGAGCAGAGGAGGCCATAGTATGCTGCATGGAGGAGCAGGGGGGGCCATAATGTGCTGCATGGAGATGCAACGGGGCCATAATGTGCTGCATGGAGGAGCAGGGGGCCCATAATACTGTATGAAGGAGCAGGTGCCCCATAATACTGTATGGAGGAGCATTATATGTGGCCCATAATACTGTATGGTGGACTATGAGGTGCCCATAATACTGTATGGTGGACTATGTGGTTGCACATAATACTGTATGGCGGACAATATGGTTGCCTATAATACTGTATGGTGGACTATGTGGTTGCCCACAATACTGTATGGCGGACTATGTGGTTGCCCATAATACTGTATGGTGGACTATGAGGTGCCCATAATACTGTTTTTCGGACTATGTGGGTGCTCATAATACTGTATGGAAGACTATGTGGTTTCCCATAATACTGTATGGCGGACTCTGTGGTTGCCTTATAATACTGTATGGTGGACAATGTGGTTGCCCATAATACTGTATGGCGTACTATGTGGAGCCCATAATACTGTATGGCGGACTATGAGGTGCCCATAATACTGTTTTTCGGACTATGTTGGTGCTCATAATACTGTATGGAAGACTATGTGGTTGCCCATAATACTGTATGGCGGACTATCTGGTTGCCCATAATACTGTATGGCGGACTATGTGGAACCCATAATTCTGTATGGCGGACTATGTGGTGCCCATAATACTGTATGGTGGACTATGTGGTTGCCCATAATATTGCATGGCGGACTATGTGGACCCAATCGGCAGAATGTGGAGCTTTTTTCCCCATTAGACTGGAGTGGCATGTCTGACTTGATCACTGATCCATTCATTCCCTCAGTGGCTGAACTTGTTTTTTTATAGAAGCCCCAAAGAGAATGAATGGAGCTTCGGTCAGATATCCCACCTGCCGCTCCATTTTAAAATGGAGATAAGTGTCCTATCAGGGATAAAACTTCCTCATTCTTCCAATCAGTGCAGTTTCTAATGGTCGGACCTAAGTGATCATCTATCCTATAGAGCCCATGGTAACTTGTTTTAACCAAAGAACCCCATTAATGTAAGCTACTGTAATTATACATCCCAGTTATGGGAGCGCACAGTAGATGTGCAGGAGCCGCCTGTGTTTTACTGCTGATGCTCCACTATAATGGGGATAAGACTGACAGATATTTGCATATAACCGTAGGGTGGGCCTAGAGTCCATTCCCCTGATGGGCCCCAGACACCCCAGTCCGACCCTGGCTGTGGGCCCTGGATGGGAAATCTCTGGGGCTGACAAGAGAACTCAACACAAGCAAAGGCTTGAAATGTACTGTGTTGATGGAACTGTAACCGGATGGTGCTGTGCTAAATATTACGTGTTAGAGAATGATGTAATTGAACTGTCCAGTAAAGTTGAACTTGTTAAAGCGAACCGAGTATCCTCTGCAGCTGAGCCAGGAGCTAAGAACATGGATACAGTGGAGGCCTCCAGCCTCACACAGTTTTTGGGGGTCAGGCTTGGCTGCAGTATGACGAGCAATTCCGGCAGAGGAAGGCCGTACGGCCAGCCATTCGTTGGGACCAGAAGGATATTGGGTTGTGGATGCGCGTCATAGCGCAAAACAAGTTTGGGAGTTCCTTTCATGGGGGGGCTTGCAGCACCAGCCAGAGCAGCGGAAACGCCAGCGCCACAAGTGGAAGCGGGCAGGGGCAGTCAGGAAATCACAAGTTGGGGGTTTGCTGGCAGTTCAATGACGGGCAGTGCAAGTTTGGGGCAAACTGCAAATTCAAACATCTCTGCTCCACCTGCAACGGTGCCTCACACGGAGCGTCTAAGTGTTTTAAGAAAAGGAAGCCAGGAGCCGGGGGCGGTAATTCAAAAGGGGGAGACTCCAGTGAATCTGGAAAAGATAGTCCCTTATCTAAATAGATATACGGACAGAGAGAAAGCGGCATTGTTATATGCCGGTTTTAAGGACAGGTTCGTTATTCCTCAGCCCCCTTTCGTTATTCCGCTTGTTCTAAAAAATTTGCGTTCTGCGATGCTTCATGCCTCAGTTGTTTCAGAAAAAAATTGAAAAAAAAGTTTCTTTGGGCCGCATGGCGGGCCCTTTCGAGTCTCCCCCGTTTCCGTATTTGGTGGTTTCCCCTCTGGGTGTGGTTTCAAAAAAGGAGCCAAATAAGTTTCGGCTTATTCAACATTGAAGGTGCTCCGTGCGCGCCGAAATGCAACATGCTGTGTTCGGCGCACACGGGCGCACCTTCAAAAGTGCGTAGCGCACGGCAAAATCCTGCTAGCGCACGGCCAGCGCACGATCTGCGCACGCTATGCTAAAAAGATAGGGTGCGCAGATCGCAAGCGTCCATGTGCGCTAGTAGGCGGCGATGACCGGATGGGGTGGGCAGGGAGCTGGGAGGGGGCGTGGCTTAGCGGCGGCCATGCGCAGGCCGTCGCTGCGCTATTAAGCGCAAATGTGAAACCAGCCTTACCGGGCAGTGTGGCGGATGTGGGAGGAAGTTGTTACGGCTGGCCCGGTCAATGGTTTCAGGCAAGATCAGGAAGGGATGTTGTTGGCCTGGTTGGGGCGCGGCTCCGTTGAGGGCTGGTCATGTGCAAAAGTTTCGCGTGTTTTGGCCGGTTTGTCCTTTGGCTTTCGCTTTCGCGGCAGTCGGGATTTGACAAAGACGTTTTTAGTTAAACAAGCGGCAAAGGGTTTTCGTCGGTGTCTAAGCAAGGGGGATTTGAGGAGGCCGGTATCCTTTAACTTATTGGAGCATTTGGGCCTTACTCTGGAGTCTGTGTGTTCTACGCGTTACGAGGTCTCGTTGTTTCGTTTGGCTTTCTCGTTCGCATTTTTTGGGGCTTTACGGGTTGGTGAACTTGTTTCTTCCAGTAAAAAATTGGCAGGTGGGTTATTGGCCAGGGATGTTGTAATGACTTCAGGCGGGGTGGAATTTTGGTTGCGACGTTCCAAGACGGATCAGTCGGGAAGAGGTCGCCGGGTGGTGTTGGGCAGGGTGCCTGGTTCTTCAATGTGCCCTTCTCAGTGCCTAAGGAATTTTTGGGACTTTCATCCCAGCTTGACTGGGTCCTTGTTGTGTCATGTTGACGGCGGTAGTTTGTCCTGATATCAGTTTGGTGCCGTTTTTAAGAAGTCCGTTCGGTTGCTGGGCCTGGATGACTCTCGCTTTGCTCCTCATTCCTTCAGGATAGGGGCGGTGACGGAAGCGGCAGTTGGGGGGTTTGGATCCGGCTTCTATAATGCACATTGGTGGTTGGAAGTCTAACCGATATCAGAGTTACGTTAGGCCTTAGTTTTGGTGGTTGGTTTTTCGGGTTAGAGCATATATGGAGGACAAGGAGTGTTAAGTTTGGCTTATATTGGTGGTTTATTTGTGATGTTAGCACTCCTCCTTTTTTGTTGCAGGTGTCGAACCTTTGCTGGTTTGGATTTTTGGGCACTCCTTCGTTCATTGGGGAGCCTTGCGAGTCGATGTCAGAAAGGAAGGCAGACAACTGGGCTTCCCCAGGAACACGGTGGAGGTGCGGTGGCTCGGCTTCAGGGGAATGGAATGGCGGAGGGTTTTACAGGAAATTCATGTGTGTGCCCAGTTGGACCGCGCACCGTACATTCTTGTTCTTCATGTCGGGGCAATGATTTGGCGGTCAGGCCGTTTCGGGAACTTATAAAGGACATCAAGCAGGATTGCTTGCGATTGTGGTTGTTGTATCGGGGGGTTACCATTGTGTGGTCCGAAATCGTTCCACGCAGGTGGTGGCGTTCCATGAGGTCCCTGGTGAAGGTCAACAAGGCCAGGATTAAAGTTAACAGGGCGGTGTCTTCCTTTGTGGTAAGGAACGGGGGTGTGGCTGTGCGCCATTTTGATCTGGAAAGGGGCGAAGGTGATTTTTGGTTGGCGGATGGGGTTCATTTGAACGGGGTTGGCTCCGACATTTGGACTCTCGGTCTTCAGGAAGGCATTGAGCGGGCCATAGCATGGCGTGTTCGGGGGGTCTCGGGCCCTTGAGGTGTTCAAGGTCCCTCGTTGTGGCGTCTTGGAAGGGGGGGAGTCCTTGGAGTCGTTTGGAAATTGGTTTTGGAGATTCATTGTATAGGGTCTCCTCCGTTTATAAGTTGGTGGTGGTGATCTGGTGAAAGGTGGATGGGGAGTTTCCGTAAAGAGTGCGGATCCCCTATTTGCCTAGTGGACAGATGTGTCTGTGGTTGGTGCTCCTGAGCCTGTGGGGTAACAGCTGGGAGTAATATGTTGGGTTCTGTCCACAGCGTTTTTGGGGTCGATTTCACCTAGATCTTGTGGCTTCAAGGACTCCTCCTCCGGGTGTGTGGTGGTGGTGTTGTGTGCTCTCTGCCGGGCTCCCTGACTCCTGAAGCCCCGCGGCCTGCTCAGTGCGTCCAGTGTCCTCCTTCTCGGTCATGTAGCTCTGCCGGCTCCGGACTACCGCTGTCCTGCTGTGCCGGCCCGGCTGTGTGGAGGTGGTGGTGTGTGCTCTCTGCCGGGCTCTCTGTCTGACTCCTGCAGCCCTGTGGCCTGTCCAGTGTCCTCCTCCTCGGAGTCATGCAACTCTGCTCTGCTGGCTCCCGACTACCGCTGTCCTGCAGTGCCGGCCCGGCTGTGTGGTGGTGGTGTGTGCTCTCTGCCGGGCTCCCTGTCTGACTCCTGCAGCCCTGCGGCCTGTCCAGTGTCCTCCTCCTCGGAGTCATGCAGCTCTGCTCTGCCGGCTCCCGACTACCGCTGTCCTGCAGTGCCGGCCCAGCTGTGTGGAGGTGGTGGTGTGTGCTCTCTGCTAGGCTCCCTGTCTGACTCCTGCAGCCCTGCGGCCTGCCCAGTGCGTCCGGTGTCTTCCTCCTCCTTGGAGTCATGCAGCGATGCTCTGCCGGCTCCTGACTACTGCTGTCCTGCAGTGCCGGCCCGGCTGTGTGGTGGTGGTGGTGTGTGCTCTCCACCGGGCTCCTTGTCTGACTCCTGCCCTGCGGCCTGCCCTGTGTAGAGAATGATGGCTAGCCTGGCGTGGTGAGCTGCTCTGCTGTCTCTGCAGCCTCCCTGATGGGGCCACAATGAGAGGAAAAATAGGTTTCTGGGGCCCCCAGAAACCTATTTTTCCTCTCATTGTGGCCCCATCAAGTAGCGGAACAGCTTCCAGGGAGGGTGCTGAGATTATATATACTATTACACACTGCGTAGGCGACCACCGTGGGGGTCCCCAGTCTGGAGGCCCCCACGGTGGTCGCCTACGCAGTGTGTAATAGTATATATAATCTCGTCACCCTCCCTGGAAGCTGTGCCAGCTACCTGATGGGGCCACAATGAGAGGAAAAATAGGTTTCTGGGGACCCCACGGTTGTCGTCTACGCAGTTTAATAGTATATCATTCTCGTCACCATGCTCCCTGGAAGCTGTGCCGGAGCAGAGGAGGCCATAGTATGCTGCATGTAGGAGCAGGGGGGGCCATAATGTGCTGCATGGAGATGCAACGGGGCCATAATGTGCTGCATGGAGGAGCAGGGGGCCCATAATACTGTATGAAGGAGCAGGTACCCCATAATACTGTATGGAGGAGCATTATATGTGGCCCATAATACTGTATGGTGGACTATGAGGTGCCCATAATACTGTATGGCGGACTATGTGGTTGCACATAATACTGTATGGCGGACAATATGGTTGCCTATAATACTGTATGGTGGCCTATGTGGTTGCCCATAATACTGTATGGCGGACTATGTGGTTGCACATAATACTGTATGGCGGACTATGTGGTTGCCCATAATACTGTATGGCGGACTATGTGGTTGCCCATAATACTGTATGACGGACTATGAGGTGCCCATAATACTGTTTTTCGGACTATGTGGGTGCTCATAATACTGTATGGAAGACTATGTGGTTTCCCATAATACTGTATGGCGGACTCTGTGGTTGCCTTATAATACTGTATGGTGGACAATGTGGTTGCCCATAATACTGTATGGCGTACTATGTGGAGCCCATAATACTGTATGACGGACTATGAGGTGCCCATAATACTGTATGGCGGACTATGTGGTTGCACATAATACTGTATGGCGGACTATGTGGTTGCCCATAATACTGTATGGCGGACTCTGTGGTTGCCCATAATACTGTATGACGGACTATGAGGTGCCCATAATACTGTATGACGGACTATGTGGGTGCTCATAATACTGTATGGAAGACTATGTGGTTTCCCATAATACTGTATGGCGGACTCTGTGGTTGCCTTATAATACTGTATGGTGGACAATGTGGTTGCCCATAATACTGTATGGCGTACTATGTGGAGCCCATAATACTGTATGACGGACTATGAGGTGCCCATAATACTGTTTTTCGGACTATGTGGGTGCTCATAATACTGTATGGAAGACTATGTGGTTTCCCATAATACTGTATGGCGGACTCTGTGGTTGCCTTATAATACTGTATGGCGGACAATGTGGTTGCCCATAATACTGTATGGCGGACTATCTGGTTGCCCATAATACTGTATGGCGGACTATGTGGAACCCATAATTCTGTATGGCGGACTATGTGGTGCCCATAATACTGTATGGTGGACTATGTGGTTGCCCATAATATTGCATGGCGGACTATGTGGACCCAATCGGCAGAATGTGGAGCTTTTTTCCCCATTAGACTGGAGTGGCATGTCTGACTTGATCACTGATCCATTCATTCCCTCAGTGGCTGAACTTGTTTTTTTATAGAAGCCCCAAAGAGAATGAATGGAGCTTCGGTCAGATATCCCACCTGCCGCTCCATTTTAAAATGGAGATAAGTGTCCTATCAGGGATAAAACTTCCTCATTCTTCCAATCAGTGCAGTTTCTAATGGTCGGACCTAAGTGATCATCTATCCTATAGAGCCCATGGTAACTTGTTTTAACCAAAGAACCCCATTAATGTAAGCTACTGTAATTATACATCCCAGTTATGGGAGCGCACAGTAGATGTGCAGGAGCCGCCTGTGTTTTACTGCTGATGCTCCACTATAATGGGGATAAGACTGACAGATAGTTGCATATAACCGTAGGGTGGGCCTAGAGTCCATTCCCCTGATGGGCCCCAGACACCCCAGTCCGACCCTGGCAGTGGGCCCTGGATGGGAAATCTCTGGGGCTGACAAGAGAACTCAACACAAGTAAAGGCTTGAAATGTACTGTGTTGATGGAACTGTAACCGGATGGTGCTGTGCTAAATATTACGTGTTAGAGAATGATGTAATTGAACTGTCCAGTAAAGTTGAACTTGTTAAAGCGAACCGAGTATCCTCTGCAGCTGAGCCAGGAGCTAAGAACATGGATACAGTGGAGGCCTCCAGCCTCACACATGCATTCAGGCCATGGAGGTTGGTTGCATTACTTATTGTGCTTTATGAGACAATAGTACCTGCTGATTCCAGGGCTTCCTGTAGTTCACCCCAGGTGATCCTTAGCTCTTGGACAACTCTTTTGATAGTTCTTTTCACTCCTTTATCTGACATCTTGCAGGGAGCTGATCGTGGCCGGTTTATGGAGAAATGATGCTCTTTCCGCATCCAGATTATGGCCCCAACAGTGCTCACTGGAACCTTTAGTAGCTTATAGTGTTGGGCGAGTGTGCTTGATACTCGATCGAGCATTTTGGTGCCGAGAGGCTAGATATTCGGATCAAGTATCCAGGAACTCAGGCGCCATGCCCGATTCACTGCTCCGCATGTTTTGCAGTTGATTTTCAGCCACTAGGCATGCGGAGATTATCTGCCAGTCATGGTAATGCTGTAGCCATGTTGGCTACTGACATAACTATGATTGGCTGGCCACATCACATCATTAGATCCATAGAAAGTCCTGGTGAGGCGATGCCGTTGAGATCAGTTTACATTACTTTACTCTTCACTTATTTGTGTCCTTTATTGAAATGACTTTAGCTTTTTAAATTCCTGTAATTTACATAGTGAGGTTTGTTTCAAAATTTACACTTAATGGAGAGGTCTGGTTTTGACCTCCAGAAAACCTTTTCCTCCAGATAACCCAGTATTTTCATCTGCTCCATACATAATCCATTGATTTCAGTGGGAACTGTGTAATGTTTTATTTTTTTCTCAGAGACACTGCAAGAAAAATGAGCACTTGCTGGACAATAGCTGAGTCCTTTTGATCATCTTATAGGGGTAGGAAAAGTACAATGTGTGTGTATATATAAAAAAATTAAGCGTCCACTGCACAGTTTTATAAAATCATCTTCTCTACATGTCTGACAGCCATTCCATTCCAGTGTCGGTTGAATTCCAACCAGAGGACACCTCATTCTACTTAATGTGCTTCTGATTAGGTGATCATCTGAACCAAATCTTATTTAACGAAAGTATAAAAACCCTGCTGTGGTGTTCACAAGTCCTAGTAATATTCCAAAAGTAATAAGAATTAAAAAATAACTTTTAACCATGCCAAAAGAGTTCAAAAGAAAAGTCTTGAGTGAGGAAAAGAAGGGCTCAATTCTGGCTTTACTAGCAGAGGGATACAGTGAGCGTCATGTTGCCTCCATCCTTAAAATTTCTAAGACGGCAGTCCATTACAACAAGGTCAAGCAGCAGACATTGGGGACAACAAAGCTACAGACTGGCAGAGGGCGAAAACTACCCTCCACTGGCTGGAATGACCGTCAACTTAATCAAATGTCACTCAGCAACTGCAGGATGACATCAAGTGACCTACAAAAGGAATGGCAAATGGCAGCTGGGGTGAAGTGCACGGCAAGAACAGTTCGTAACAGGCTCCTAGAGGCAGGGCTCAAGTCATGTAAAGCTAGAAAAAAGGCTTTCACCAATGAGAAGTTAAGGAGAGCCAGGCAGAAGTTGGTCGTCTAATGGTTCGATGGAGACCTGGAGAGGCGTACAAGTCACAGTGTCTTGCACTCACTGTGAAATTTGGTGGAGGATCGGTGATGATCTGGTAATGTTTCAGCAAGGCTGGAATTGAGCAGTTTAATCTTTGCGAAGGACTTATGAATCAAGCCGCATACATGGTTGTCCTGGAAAAACAGTTGATTCCTTCTGCTCAGTCAATATTCCCCAACTCTGAGGACTGTTTTTTTCCAGCAGGACAATGTGCCATGCCATGCAGCTAGGTCAATCAATGTGTGGATAAAGGACCACCACATCAAATCCCTGTCATGGCCAGCCCAATCTCCAGACCTGAACCCCATTGAAAACCTCTGGAATATAATCAAGAGGAAGATGGATAGTCACAAGCCATCAAAGAAGAGCTGCTTAATTTTTTTTAACCAGGAGTGGCATAAGGTCACACAAAAGCAGTGTGAAAGACTAGTGGAAAGCATGCCAAGACGCATGAAAGTTGTTATTAAAATCATGGTTATTCCACAAAATATTGATTTCTGAACTCTTCCTGAGTTAAAGCATTAGTATTGTTGTTTTTAAATGATTCTGAACTTGTTTTCTTAGCATTATTTGAGTTCTGCAAGCACTGCATTTTTTTTTAATAATTTTGACCATTTCTCATTTTCTGAAAATAAATACCAAATTTAGTGCTTGGAAATTCGGAGACACGTTACCAATAATTTATAGAATAAAAGAGCAATTTCCATTTTACTCAAAAATATACCTATAAAGAGAAAAAATAGACAAATTGAAAATAGTGTGGAAAATAAGTATTTGATACACTACCAATTTAACATGTTAGTTTAATAAGAAGCCCTCCTGCTCTGCACTCATTACCAGTATTAATTTCACCTGTCCACACACTCAATCAATCACACTCCAACCTCTATACAATGGTGAAGACCAAAGAGCTGTCTAAGGACACCAGGGACAAAATGGTAGATCTACACAAGGCTGGGATGGGCTACAGGACAATATGCAAGCAGCTTGGTGAGAAAGCAACGACTGTTGGCACAATTATTAGAAAATGGAAGAAACACAAGAGCATGTCTCAGAAATATAGAGAGGAGCAGGCACAAAAGAAAAACACCACCAGATTCAGGAGAGAGCCGCATTAACACTGTGCAATAGTTTTAGGCAAGTGTGGAAGAAATGCTGCAAAGTAAGAATGCTTTCAAAAATAGAAGGGTTAATTGTTTAACAAAATGCAAAGTTAATGAACGAAAGAGAAATCTAAACCAAATCAATATATGGTGCGGCCAACCTTTACCTTCAAAATAGCATTAATTCTTCTAGGTATATTTACATAAAGTCAGGGATTTTGTAGAACGCTAGTTACATGTTTGAGAGTGGGCCATTTATATGGGTACACCTAAATAAAATGGGAATGGTTGCTGACCCAGATCGGCGCGCTGAATTTGCAGAATGGGCAAAGCAAAAATTGGAACTGGACCCTCAGTTTACACAGAACATTATGTTCAGTGACGAGGCAAACTTTTTTGGGTGGGCCATTTATATGGATACACCTAAATAAAATGGAATGGTGACAGTTTTCTTGCGTCGGGTGTCTTGCATTGAAATCTGCTGCAATGACCCGGGTACTGTGTTCATCAGACATCAACACAATTTCTATCCGCTCCTCAAGTGTTAACCTCTGCGACATGTCAATGGCTGTAAACAAAGAGAAACTTGTAAATAACTCATGAAAGAATAAAAGTACGTTAAAACCAATCGCACCATTGTTTTTCTTGTGAAATTCTCAATAAGTTTGATATGTCACATGACCCTTTTCAAAAAAGCCATATCTTCTATATGGAAACAAGGTCAAGTGACTTAACTATGCACAAAAAAATAGGAATTGGGGTGCAGAAAAATGGTAGCAAGAGCTCTGGACTGATGAGTAAAAAATGTGGAACAGAAAGCAGTTTATTCATTGAAGGGATGGAGAACTGTACAATAATGAGTGTCTGCAGGCAACAGTGAAGCATGGTGGAGGTTCTTGCAATTTTGGGGCTGAGTTCAGCTAATGGAGCTGGGATTTATGGTCAGGATTAATGGTGCACTCAGTGCTGAGAAACGCAGGCAGATTATTATCCATCATGCAATACCATCAGGGAAGGCGTCTTATTGGCTCCAAACTTATTCTGTAGCAGGAAAACGACCCCAAACATACAGCCAATGTCATTAAGACATATCTTCAACATAACTATTAATTAGCACACTAGTTCAACATCTTGTTACCTTGGATTGAATGTAGTGTCGGTCACGTCACATTAAACATCTAAGAATCCATTTTAATGTATCTGTCTTATGAAATAAACCCATAACAGTGCCCTGTGGTGTTTACTTCTTGTAAAGTGCATTATAAATGGTCACAGAACCAAATAACCTTGAACTACATCGTTCATTGCCAGTTCTTCCCTGGAGGCAGATACTCTATCGATACATGGCCATCAGAGCGCCGGATACACTTAGGAGACCTGTTATAACATCGAACCAGTGTAGAAAATAAAAATAAAAAAAATCAAATGACCTGTAACTCAAAAGAAATATATGCAGAATATTATGGAAAAAGAAGGATTTTTTAAAAGTGTTCTCAGTGAAAAAAAAACTGATGAAAATCTGATGAGACTCTGCTAAAAAAAAAAAAAAAATCAATGAATAAATAAATTTGGTCTGTTTTTCTCATATGTAAAAAAAAACAAACAACCTCTCAAGGAGACGTCAATATAGGGTTCTTTTGATCACCCCATTGGCACCCTGCATTTTTGTTACACTGATACATAGTACTATAAGGACAAGACATAGAGTTGTGAGTTTAGCTCAACCATGATTGCAGAAACTGACAAATTCTTATCAAGTATAAATCTTCTTGACAAAGAAAAAAAAATTGGGGGAGTACATGTTTGTTCTTTAGGCATTTTCACTTTTGCATAAATTTCTATGGCTTTTGTGTCATCTTGTACATGTTTTTCAGTCCTAATTTTTTTTTTTTTTTGGGGGGGGGGGTTTGCTCACCAATATTCAGATGTTTTCAGCTTTTTTATTGTTAGCAGTTGTGACCTTTCCAAATGTTTGCACAATTGTACTTCAGTACAAGATCTTTGCTCAGTTGAAGACTAACGTGTAACATTTTACTCAAAACTAAAACAGGAAAAAAAGGCAAAAGAGGCAAAAAATAAAATTGAGCTTTAACTTGCACCAAATTCATCAGGAATCAGATGCAAAGTGAAGCAGTGAAAAACAGATCGACAGTACAGAAAAAATGGGGCCAAAGAATATTAGAAAGCCTCAGTCCCTAAACTTACACTGTAAGGACACGTTCCCACCTTCATTATTTAGTCAGTATTTCACATCAGTATTTGTAAGCCAAAACCCGGAGTGGGTGATAAACACAGAAGTGGTGACGTGCTTCTATTATACTTTTCCTCTGATTGCTCCTCTCCTGGTTTTGGCTTACAGATACTGATGTAAAATACTGACCAAATACCAAACCTCAGACTGCATTACATACACATATAAACATGTTTTGGGAATAGTAAAATATCACGAGTACTTTTTTACGCTCTACATAAATTCAGGATTCCCTTTCATTGCAATAACGGCACAACGTCCGTTTCTTACCTTGCTCCAGATTATGCACTTTCACTTGTAATTCTGTCTGTCCACCTTGCAATTTATGGGTTAGATACAGCCGTCCAGATCCACTTTCTATCCTTAGCGGAGGGTTGGAAGGCCAGCTGATTTCAAACCATTTACCCCGATACCTCCTGTCTGGGACGGTAAAGACGATCTCCCCAAGGGCCCCTCCAGCGGGAACCCTCACGGTGTAGGATGAAGTTATAGCTTGGGGGTAAAGGGAGCGAACATTTCTGCATTTGGAGGTGAAAGGAGGAAGCATAGGAGTATCTGGGATTGGTAGAAGAGATGTGGGGTAAGTAGTAGAAATAGTTGGCATTTTTAATGGCATCTCTGGAATCGAAAAGAGCCTAGCAGTCTCTGGTCTGTAAGATGCATGGGAGTTAGGAGCAATGACAGGCGGCTTAAAAGTAGACTTTGCTGCATTGGTGGAGAAACTTTGCATGACTAAATTTCTCTTCTTGCATCCATTTCTTGTCTTAAGGGGTGCTCGTCTTGTGCCATCAATATGAGTTCCAGTTTTTGTAAAGTTACCACATGTCTTCAAATCCTGTCCTTGATACCCCATGTCTTGTACTTCTTTCAAAGGGCAGATCAGGACTCCTTGATCAAATCCACTGGTGGGATTTTGCTGCACAAATCTTGAAATTTGCTGGTTTCTAGCTTGGCATTCAATGACAAGAAGCATCATAAGGATATGAAAGCTTATAGTGTAATCATCTGGGGGTCTTCTGCACAGAAGCATCATTAGATCACACAGCACTGAGCATGGAGTCAGCAGGAGAAATCTGGCTGGGAAGTTTGAGGAGTTCAGTGGTGAGATCCAGCCTCTGCCTGATGCAATGTGAAAGCTCTAAGCTCCCGTCATAGACTCATGACACTCCCCACCCCCAGTGACAATGTATAATGCATTACATGGCATCACACACCACTGATGGCCATAACTATGCTTCATCAAGGACTATCCAAAATTATTGGAAAGTGCCCGCCACACACAGCACTGGGTCTCATTTGCTAAAATATTTATTTGCCAATGAAATTTAAACGAGACACAGAAAAGTTAATGTAACATACATCATAAAAATACTATGGCTGATCTCACCACGCTCCAGATCAGATGAATTCTCTTCTATTCTTCTGGTGACCATTGACAAGTCCAACAAGTAGATTTGGCACATATGCACAAAGCTTCAAATAATTCCTTCATGTTCCATTTAAATAAAGTCTCCATATGTCATGCTAAGTGATGCATTTCCACCCTTTTGTCATGCTAAGTGATGTATTTCCATCCATATGTCAGGCTAACTCATGTTTTTCCACCTGTATGTCAGGCTGATGCTTTTCCACCCATATGTCAACTGCCGCATTTCCACCCATATGTCATGCTAACTGACGCATTTCCACCCATATGTCACACTAACTGATGCATTTCCACCCATATGTCACACTAACTGATGCATTTCCACCCATATGTCAGGCTAACTGATGCATTTCCACCCTAATGTCAGGTTAAGGCTGGTTTCACACTAGCGTTTTTTAGTACTGCGCTTCGTGCGCGTCCATGCGCAAGCGTCCTGCGCCCCTATCTTTAACATGGAGGTGCATGGTCTAGCATATGCACGCGTTCGTAAGTGTTTTCGTGCGCATGGGGTTTTTGTAGAGTTGCGCCTAGGCGCGCCGGACGCAACCTGTTGCATTTTTGGTCCGTCCGGTCTCAAAAAACATGCACACGCTTGTCCACTGTAGGGATTCAACTCGCTCAGGAGCAATGGGAGACAATCAGGAGGCACGTTCCTTTAAAAGTTCATAGGGTTTATTGCTCCATAACCCATAAACCAGCACATAATATAAGGAATAGCCTTTAACTCAGGCGAAAGTAAGTATAAGTGTCCGTTGTTTCAGGCTCAATCCTGGAGCCTCAGCAAACACAGAAGGCTTATCCATCCTCACATACAGCCAATATCCACAGGCCTCACCGGGTTAGCAGCCTCAGCAGATAGCACACCTTCCTCCACATAGGCCTGCCAGGACCTTCCACATGGCTCAATCAGATCCATGCGCTCTCTCTCATGTGACCGGACCTCAGGTACCTTATATGTCCATAACCACACCCACAGGTGATCACATGGCTACGACCTCACTAAAGGTCCTATTACACACAGCCACACATATACTTTATTATGACACTCTTAAACACACCCCTGGGTGGGTTTGTAGGTAACCAAGTCCGCCCATCTCTCTAGTTACCTGGGACTTCTCCCTTATACATTGAAGCAACACCTCAGCAATATCATTGCTGAACAACACATAAGTCTCCATCCCAAAGCCACCCACTTTGAGATACATAACGGCCATTCCTGTTGTGAGTTCATTTTCCCCTCCGTCACTGAGGCCTGGTGAACTCCCTATTCTAGTGAAGGAAGGTAGTGAGCCTGATTATCAGGCACCTGGGACTAATGAAGACGATTGGCTGAGTGGAGTCACTGACTGGATTTAAGGCAGCCTACGCCCTTTCTGCCCTGCGGGTGATTTCTCTGTGGACTCTTGGACACCAGTCTGATTCCTGCTCTCCTAAAGCTAAGTTTTCTGTTTTGCCTTTTTGCATCTAAGATTTGTTTTTTGTTTTTCTTGCTTTTAGGATTCTGCCACTCCCTGCTGGAGTGTGCAGTGTTCCTTGAGCTCTGTCTTCTGAAAGTACATGAGTGCTGATTTAGTTTTTGAAGCTTAGTTGCTTCAGGGCCATTTTTATATCAGCTTGTTGGCTTTCGTCTCTGATAGGGTTTTGGCAGATTGCAGACAGCAGCCTTCCTATCCGTTCCTATCTAGGTAGTTTTTGGGCCCCGTCTTTGCTCAGCCTGTCTTTCTGTCTGTGTGTTTTCATCTTGCTTCACCGTCATTATATGTGGGGGGCTGCCTATTGCTTTGGGGTCTGCTCTGGGGCAGTTAGATTTCCCATTTCCTTCTTTAGGCCTATGTATCTCTCCGGCTGTGATCGAGGGGTCTAGGTCATCGTAGGAACCCCCCACGGCTACTGCTAGTTGTGTTGATAGGTTCAGGGGTCTGCAATCTGATAGTTGCCAACTTCTCTGGTTTTCAGGACTTAGCTAGCATTTCTGTTTTTGCCTCCTACGGTGACTCAATCATAACACATTCCGTATTTTGCCATTCACCCTTTCTCCTGGGACATCCACACAGCGCCCCCTAGCAGACTCAGTGGTTACTACACCACAGCACGGAATGCGCAAAAAAAAAAAATCACATTACAGTCTATTGGAATGAAGGCGTGCGCATGGACATGCGCACGCCTGCGTTTAAAATCACATGTGTTTTAAGAGTTAACATGGCTAGAAACTGGATAAAACGCATGAGCCTAAAAAAGCAAACGCATGCAAAACACATGATGCGTTTTTGCATGCGATTCTATTGCGCACGAAGTGCAGCGCTAAAAAATGCTAGTGTAAAACTAGCCTGTCGCATTTCCACCCATATGTCAGGCTAACTGACGCATTTCCCCCATGTAGTTTTATTCTGATCTCTCACCTCATGATCAAGGATACCCCATAAAGTGAGATTTTACATGGTGCCAAAGATTGATGTCGATTGACAGTCATTTTGTATTTCTTCCATTTTCTTACTATTGCACCAACAATTGTCTCCTTTTCAACCTGCGCCTTACATATGGTTTTGTACCCCACTCCAACTTTGTACAGGTCTATGATCTTGTCCCTGACAGCCTTAGAAAGCTCTTTGGTCTTGCCCATGGTGTAGAGGTTAAAATCTGACTCATTAAATGAGTCTGTGGACAGGAGTCTTTTATAAAGGTGACTGTGTAAGACAGCTGTCCTTAATGCAGGTAATGAGTTGATTAGGAGCGTCTAACTGCTCTGTAGGAGCCGGAACTCTTAATGGCTGATAGGGGATCAAACACCTATTTGTCACTGCAAAATGCAAATAAATTTATATAAATTTATACAATGTGATTTTCTGGATTTTATTTTTGATATTCTATCTCTCAATGTTAAAATTAACCTACCCTTAAAATTATAGACTGTTCATGTCTTTGTCAGTGGGAAACTTACAAAATCAGCAAGGGATCAAATACTTATTTCCTTCACTGGATATGTCCCTTATCCTGATATATATCCTCCATCCTGGTATATGCGCCCCGTTCTGTCGCTGTTTTTTGATGCATAAAAAAATTAATTATACTCACATTCCCTCTGCTCCCCTGCCGCGTGGCATCCTCTTCTGAAGCAGGCAGCTGACCTCAGTGTGCAAGCAATGGGAGAGCATGACGCCACTGCCATGCGCCACCAGTGACGTGCACGCCAACGTCAGCTGCTGGCCTCTGACAGGCCAGTGGTGACCTCTGTGATTTCGGTTGTTATGCCCCTGGGGATCCATATGAAACCATATAAAGAAAATAAACAAAATCCCAATACATTAATTTTACATTAAGTTTCCCATCCGTTTTTCAGCCATTTTCTGACTGATCAATTGCTATGGAATGGTCAATGGAGAAAAAAAAAAACATTCTGACACTTTACCTCTTTCACTTTTTGAAAAACAGATGGAATTCTCTTTGCTCCTGTCTGTACCTTTCTAATAAGTACAGGTGCAGCTCACTAAATTAGAATATCATCAAAAAGTTGATTTATTTCAGTTCTCCAATACAAAAAGTGAAACTCATATATTATACAGAATCATTACACACAGAGTGATCTATGTCAAGTGTTTATTTCTGTTAATGTTGATGATTATGGCTTACAGCCAATGAAAACCCAAAAGTCATTATCTCAGTAAATTAGAATACTTTATGACACCAGTTTGAAAAAATGATTTTAAAATCCGAAATGTTGGCCTACTGAAATGTATGTTCAGTAAATGCACTCAATACTTGGTCGGGGCTCCTTCTGCATCAGTTACAGCATCAATGCGGCGTGGCATGGAGGCGATCAGCCTGTGGCACTGCTGAGGGGTTATGGAAGCCCAGGTGGCTTTGATAGCAGCCTTCAGCACGTCTGCATTGTTGGGTCTGGTGTCTCTCATCTTCCTCTTGGCAATACCCCATAGATGGAAATTTAATTCTCCAGCAGGACTTGGCTCCTGTCCACACTGCCAAAAGTACCAATGCATGTTTTACAAACAAAAGTATCGCTGGGCTTGATTGGCCAGCAAACTCTCCTGACCTTATCCCCATAGAAAATCTATGAGTTTTGTCAAGAGGAAGATAGAGACACCAGACCCAACAATGCAGACGAGCTGAAGGCTGCTATCAAAGCAACCTGGGCTTCCATAACCCCTCAGCAGTGCCACAGGCTGATCGCCTCCATGCCACGCCGCATTGATGCAGTAATTGATGCCAAAGGAGGACTACCTATAGAGGATCTGATGATGAAATGGAGGTAAGAAGTACTTACATCTAAATGATGTGTCCAGAGGAGGAAAAAATAAATGTGCACTGGTACAAAGACCCAAAGATGTTAAATTCTATGAGACCCCCTTGTACTCTTGCTCATTGTGTTTGTTGTGCTATTTGTCTTAGAGTGTATCTCTAGAGAGTTTTTCTTTATTTCTGCTCATTTTTTAGGAAGTCTTTAGTATGTGAAGTAGCAGGAAGGTGTTAATGAATAGTTATATACAGTATATTGCACAAACATGTGTGTTTGTAATAGAAATCAGTGAACAAATGGATCCAATCATTGCTTTTATAGGAGAATTTCTAGTTAATATGTTGCCATAGAGTACCGGCAGATTAGTAGAATTGAGCCATAGCATCTCTATGCCTTTGGAATTAAGGGAGTCGTTTGGAATCAGAAAAAAAGCGTCTGCATTTTTCTACAAACATCGCCGCTCTTGTTTCTGGCCGGTTCTTGTATTGCAGCACAGCTGATGAGCCCAACTCTCTCCGTCTGTACTGAAGAACCTTCTATTCCCAAGACACAATGTGTAGGCCAAAGATAATTCCCCTCGAACAGACCACTAACACCAGAGAACATGCAGACTTTGTAATAGCTGCTTTGGCCTAAAAAGAGGGCGTTACTAATAGTCATTCTAAGAACTGGCACAATCCCGCTCTACAATGTACATAATAACCGGCTCATCAATTTGTGTCAATTACTGGGAATTTGATAAAGGATATTAAAGTGGAATTAAATTCTCAGTTACCAAAATAAGCTCATTATATCCAATGTCCAGAGGAATTCAGGCCGATCATGTCTAGAAAATAGGATTATGAATGTCAAAATGGCAATGGTGATGACAGGACATGGAGGACACATTAGTGGAAAAATGGAAGTATAGGGCATTGCCGGATAATTACTAGTGACTACAACATTACAAAACGAGCTGATTCAATAGATTTCTCCTGATTACTGGAAATTCTGATTAGGCCATAGCACAGACTTGTCCACACTACTCTTGTAGACTGAATATCTACCTAAGGCTGTGTGCCCACGTAGCGATTTTTAACCGTTTTTGCCGCGATTTTCGGCACGAAAACGCAGCGAAAACATTTAAAAATCGTGTACAGAACGCCCCCCATGCATTCCTATGGCATTCCGCACATGCTGTGCTAATGCTGCGCTTTTTTCCGTGGCGGAATCGCATCGCGGAAAAAATCGCAGCATGCTCATTCTTTTGTGCGGAATCGCAAAGAATTGCCACGATTCCGCACCCATAGGAATGCATGAGAATCGCTTACTTCCCGCATGTGGCTATGCCCACCATGCGGGAAGTTAAGCGTCTCATGTGCGGTTGGTACCCACGGTGTGGAGGAGAGGAGACTGTCCTCCTGGCCCTGGGTACCATACCCCTGTAAAAAAAAGAATAAAAAATAAAAAAATCGGGGTATATTTACCTTCCGGCGTCCCGCGCTGCATTCCCTGCCTAAGCGTTCCCAGTAATGCCTTGCGGCACGGTCCTGTGAGACGTAGTCTCACGTGACTCTAGCGGTCTCGCGAGATCGCTATAGCAACGCGAGACTATGTCATCACAGGTCTCGCAAGGCATCGCTGGGAACGCTGAGGCCCGGGATGGCAGCGCGGGACGCCGAAAGGTAAATATACCCCGATTTTTTAATTTTTTTTAGCATTTTAACATTCTATCTTTTACTATTGATGCCGCATAGGCGGCCTCAATAGTAAAAACCTGGTCACACTTGTCAAACACTATGTTTGACGAGTGTGACCAACCTGTCAATCACTTTCCAAGCGATGCTTCAAATCGCTTGGAAAGTGCTTGAATATCGCACACGAAAATCGCGGTAAAATCGCTGTGAAATCGTGCAGGAAAAAAACGGGCGATTTCTGGGAAGGAGTCCGGTTTTTGGTGTGCGTTTTAACACGCAACGTGGGCACACAGAACAGAAACCCAGACCAAGGCTTTAGGCTCTCTCGGGGTTTTGCACAAATCGACCACAAATTCATTATAGTCTATGGGACCGTTCCCCTGTTTGTATATTTTGCATACCACGCATACCTCAAAAAAATGGAGACTGATCAAAAACCGATACAAGTCACAGATCAAACTCACTCAAATCAATGAGTTCATGGAGAAGGAAGAAAAAAAACCCACACACATGGATGTCCCCCACAAGTTATATGAGTGGTATCCATTTTCTACTGTTTAATGGGTAGAAGTTTTTTTTTACGTTGTGTATGAAAAGAATGGATGCAATATTAATGGTAAAAATGGACAGAATATAAAGGCCAAAGAATTCATCCAGCACACTAATGAAAAACGTTCCATTTTTTCACGTGCAAGAAAAGAAATCGACGTCTAAATAACAACATAAGTAGAGTCAACTAAGCTCTAGATAAGTTCAATGTATGATAGTTAGAAAAATCAGTTTTCGCTTTACATAAAATGTACCATGAGGTTTGAGATGAACTGTAATTTATTTTTCTACCATTTTGACAAACATGTTATTGTTACATTTGTATTTAAAGATTTAATGGAGAAATTTTTTTATGCCATTAACCAATCACCATAAATCTGTAGAGACATTTTCCCATTGCAGAGATAGGAGATGAGATTTTTTATAATATACATTTTAGATTTTTTTAAAGGGGTAGTTACATGAATAAATCACAAGATCCACCATCAGTACATAAATACATCACCAGAACCAAATGTAAGTATTTGAGAAGGTTTTGAAAACTTTATGCCCTTAAAAAAATCAGTGAACACTCGCTAACTTAAAAGTAGGAATTAGTTCTACCGGTAATGGCATTTCCAGGAGTCCATCATGACAGCACCACCAAGAGGTTGTCCTTCTTATCCTTGATAGGGACAGGAACATAGAAGAGGTTAAATAGCCTCTCCCCACTAACACCCTTCAGTGATTTTCCAAGTATGGATGGATGCAACGTGATTTTATTGAACTTCCTTCTACACATGTTTACATCACATATCAGACTGGAAATTCAAGGGAGGGTAGATAAGGGGTGCTGTCATGATGGACTCCTGGAAATACCATTACCGGTAGGATTAATTCCTACTTTCCAGGACGTCCCTCCTCCTGACAGCACCACCAGGAGAATTACCAAATTTCTTCAACTAGGTCGGGATTACAGCCTGAAGGACTTTTCTCCCAAAGGCTGTCTGATGATCTGCCATAACATCTAATTTCTAATGTTTACAAAAGGTATTAAACTTAGACCAGGTTGCGGCCCTGCAGATTTGGTCCATGGACGCTCCCGTGCTCTCTGCCCATCAGACAGAAACCGCTCTCAGCGAATGGGCCTTGAGGTTTTCCGGCGGAGCTTCCCCCCTCCCGGCACATATGCTGCACCAATAGTTGACTTCAACCATCTGGACAGGGTAGCTTTCGACACCTTCTTCCCTTTGTTTTTGCCTGCCATTTGGACAAAGAGGTTAGAGTCCACTCTCCAGTTTTCTGTAAGTTTTAAGTATTGAACAACAGTTCTTTTAACGTCCAAGAGGTGGAGAGAGCGTTCTCTCTCGTTGCGGTAGTTCTGGCAGAAAGTAGGCAATACTATTTCCTGATTCCTGTGGAAATCAGAAACCACTTTGGGAAGAAAGGCCGGATTTAATTTTAAGACAATGAAGTCCTCCTGTATTCTTAAATATGGGTGTTCTATGGACAAGGCCTGGATCTCCCCTATGCGTCTCGCAGTAGTTATTGCTACGAGGAAAAGAGTCTTGAACGTTACTGACCTTAGGAGGGCCTGCTCTAGTGGTTCATATGGATCCTTGCGTAGTTCATTTAGGATTAAGCTGAGATCCCAGGGTGGAATTGAGCTACAGATCATGGGTCTCATATGCTGTGTGGCTTTTATGAACCTCACCACCCAGGGATGATTGGCTAGTGGATAATCGAAATAAGAACCTAGGGCTGAAACCTGTACTTTTAGCATACTAGGCCTCAGTCCCTTGTCAAAGCCCACTTGGAGGAAGTTGAGAATGTGGGGGATATTTGGACCTTGGGTGATAGATACTAGTACTGTACATTGAGAACAGAACTTATTCCAGATTTTTCGATATACTGCTGAGGTTACTGGTTTCCTACTCTTTTGCATAGTAGATATCACTAGTTCGGAGAGCCCCTTTGATTTTAGGATCTCCGCCTCAGGATCCAGGCTGATAGCTGTTACATTTCTGGTCTCTGATGTACTAGAGGTTCCTGGGTTAGTAGGTCCGGTGTTGCTGGTAGTAGAATTGGATCTTCCAGTGCCATCCATCTTAGTAGGGAGAACCAGCTCCTTTTGGGCCAGTAAGGGACAATCAAGATTACTGATGATCTGCTTTCTTGGATGTTCCTTAAGACTCTTGGTATAAGAGCAAGTGGTGGGAAAGCGTAAGCGAGTCCCATATTCCAGTTCTGTGCCAAAACGTCTACCCCTGTTGGGTTGTCTCCTGGATTTAGAGAAAAAAATTCTCTTGTTTGTGAGTTCCTCCTTGAGGCAAATAAGTTGTTCTCGGATGCCCCCAGTGCCATGATAACTGTATGAAGACTTCTTTGTTTAGTGACCATTCTGAAGGGTGGACTTTCTCTCTGCTTAGGAAGTCCGCCACCTGGTTCTTTGATCCTTTCAGGTGAACCACCGTAACCGATTATTTCGTCTGCTCTGCCCAGGAAAAGATTCTGTGAGCTAGGTCCTGCAGGTGACGGTGTCTGGGCCCCCCTTGATGTTGAAGGAAGGCAACTGTAGTTGAATTGTCTGAGAAGATCCTGACATTCTGACCCCTCAGTTTTCCCTGGCATGTCTTTAGTGCCTCCTGAACTGTGTAATTTGAGGACCAGTTGCGTATTGATGGGGGCCATGTTCCTTGGAGGTAACATCCCTCCACGTGAGCCCCCAACCTCTGAGACTTACATCAGTAGTGATGTTTATACATGGTAACGCTCTCCAAGGTCTTCCTTTTCCGAGGTTTAGTGTGTCCGTCCACCATGACAGAGACTGCTTTACTTCTTTGGATACTCCCATGTTTTTGTCTAGTGATGACTCCTTGCCGTCCCAAGCTGCCAGGATCTCTTGCTGCAAGATTCTTGAATGGAACTGGCTCCACTGGACACTGGGAATACACGAAGTCATGAGACCTAGGACTCTCATGGCCTTCCTTATGGAGACGTACTTCCGTCTTTGGACCTTTTGAACCTCCTGTATGATCGTCTGCTGTTTGTGCAGGGGAAGGAAGGAGCATTCTTGTTCCGAGTTCAGGATGACTCCGAGAAACACTTTTTCTCTTTCTGGTTTGAGACTTGATTTCTTCCAGTTTATTAACCATCCTAACTTTTTCAGGAGTGACACGGTAGTTATAAGGTCTCTCTCCATTTGTTGCGGAGAGTCTGCCACCAGCAGCAAGTTGTCCAAGTATGGAATGATGAGAATATTCCTTTCCCTTAGATAGGCCATGACTTCCGCCATCAGTTTTGTGAAGACTCTGGGGGCGGAGGCGAGTCCGAATGGTAAGCAGCGGAACTGGTAGTGCTGTACCCTCCCGTAGACTTTTATTGCAAACCTGAGGAATTTCTGGTGTGATGCATAAATGGGTACATGCAACAAAAATCGAAAGCGCATGTGCAATCACATAAAGGTATGTATAAAGTAGAATATAGTCAGTGACTGTCAAAACAAGATGCACAATTGGACTAAATAAGAACAAGGACACATCGGAGCTTAAATCATATAATAACGAAGAAATCCGAACACCAGACGTCCAATATTAAAAATAAAATAAATATTTTATTCACAAAATTCACAATACACAAAATGGATGGGGGACGAATACCAAATGGAAAGGGCAAAAACTAGGAACCCGTATAGCACCACAATATAAAAAAAAAATACATGATAATAAATATTAACCAGGTATGTGAAAAAAGTAAATTCACAGCAATGTATTCATAAAGTGCAAAGTGCATACATTATTGAAATAGAATTTGTGAAAAAACCACTGATAAAGTGCTATTGTAGCTATAGAAAAAAAAATATATATGTACCGGCATATAAAATAAAGACACAATGTCCGCTTACAGCGCCTATCAAATAAATGTTATACCACAAGTAAAGCAATATGTGCCATGAAACAGCATATATAGGCTTATATGCCTCTGAAATATATATTATGCCACTGGTAGAACATCATCTGTTAAGCCTGAGAAATGAAGGCATAATGGCAACTCAAAACGCATCTCTAAAGTACATGGCGCCAAAAATTAAAGCCGGACAAACCAAAAAGATGCCCCATAATTACCTGGTGTACGTGGTGCAGGATTTCTAGGATGCGCCCGACCCCGACGCACGTTTCGGCGTCTGCCTTCGTTAAACTTTGTCTCACAGTCTACAGGGATGGGTGAGGATACAGTAGGAGAGGGTAGAGCAGGTCGTGTGGTGGTTCAGTAGACCGAGGATCATTGCAGGCTGTAGACTTGTCAGAACAGGTGGGTGTTATGATTGAGTCACCGTAGGAGGCAAAAACAGAAATGCTAGCTAAGTCCAGAAAACCAGAGAGGTTGGCAGCTATCGGATTGCAGACCCCTGATCCTATCCACAACAACTAACAGTAGCCGTGGGGGGTTCCTACGATGCCCTAGACCCCTCGATCACAGCCGGAGAATTAAATAGGCCTAAAGAAAGAAAGGGGAAATCTAAACTGCCCCAGAGCAGACCCCAAAGCAATAGGCAGCCCCCAACATATAATGACGGTGATGCAAGATGAAAACACTAACACAGACAGAAAGATAGACTGAGCAAAGACGGGGCCCAAGGTAACTAGATAGGAAAGGACAGGAAGGCTGCTGTCTGCAATCCATGAAAAACCCTATGAAAATAAGAGATTAGAGATTAGATATTAGAAAAAACTTTTTGACAGTTAGAGTGATCAATGAGTGGAACAGGCTGCCACGAGAAGTGGTGAGTTCTCCTTCAATGGAAGTCTTCAAACAGAGGCTGGACAGACATCTGACTGGGATGATTTAGCGAATCCTGCTTTGAGCAGGGGGTTGGACCAGATGGCCCAGGAGGTCCCTTCCAACTCTACGATTCTATGATTCTAAGAGCCAACAGACTGACAGTGAAAAAGGCCCTGAAGACGCTAGGCTTCAAAAAAGCTATGTCAGTACTCAGGAATATTCTGAAGACAGAGCAACAGGCAAAAGGAGATTCAGCTCACCCCAGCAGGGAATGGCAGAATCCAGAAAAGCAAGGAAAACAAAAACAAAACACAAATGCTAACAGGCAAAGCAGAAAACTTAGCTTTAGAGGAGCAGGAATCAGACTGGTGTCCTAGAAGTCCACAGAGAAATCACCCGCAGGGCAGAAGGGCGTCGACAGCCTTATATCCAGTCCGTGACTCCACTCAGCCAGTCATCCTCATTAGGCTCAGGTGCCTGATAATCAGGCTCATTACCTTCCTTTACCAGAATAGGGAGTTCACCAGACCTCAGTGACGAAGGGGAAAATGAACTCACAACAGTACCTCCCCCTTGAGGTGGTGTCACCGAACCCTCAACCACGCCATCAGGGCGATCAGGGTGAGCCCGATGAAAGGCACGCACCAATCTTTTGGCATGAATATCAGAGGCAGAGACCCAGGAATTATACTCCTGACCATAACCCTTCCACTTAACCAAATACTGGAGTCTCCGTCTAGCCAGACGGGAATCCAGTATTTTCTCTACCTCATATTCCATGTTACCTTCAACCAATGCATGGTCTGGAGGTGCCACCCCAGGAACAACTGGTTCAACAAACCTCTTCAACAAGGACTTATGGAACACATTATGGATTTTAAATGTGACAAGAAGAGCCAAACGAAAAGAGACCGGATTAATAATCTCCAAAATCTTGTAAGGTCCAATAAATCTAGGCTTAAACTTAGGAGAAGCCACCTTCATAGCAATATTTTTTGATGATAACCACACCATATCACCAATCTTAAACTGGGGACCAATGGTCCTATGTCGATTGGAAAACCGCTGGGCCTTTTCCTGGGAGAGAGATAACTTATCCACCACTTGGTCCCAGATCTGGTGCATTCTCTCCACCACAGTGTCAACACCTGGGCAGGCAGAAGGCTCCACCTGCCCTGAAGAAAATCGAGGATGAAACCCAAAGTTACAAAAAAAAGGTGACATCAAAGTGGCAGAACTAGCTCTATTATTTAAAGCAAATTCGGCCAAGGGCAAAAATGAAACCCAATCATCCTGATTAGCGGAAATAAAACATCTCAAATACGACTCCAAGGTCTGGTTTGTTCTCTCTGTCTGCCCAGAACAGAAAGTCCTCCAAAATCTAGACACAAACTGAACTCCTCTGTCAGATACAATGTTCTCAGGAATCCCGTGCAAGCGAACCACCTGTTGCAAAAACAAGGGCGCCAACTCAGAGGAAGATGGCAACTTAGGGAGTGGTACAAGATGGACCATCTTAGAGAATCTATCACAAATCACCCAAATAACAGTCATTCTTTGAGAGACCGGCATATCAGATGAAATCCATTGAGATATGGGTCCATGGCCTCCTGGGGACCGGCAAAGGCATCAACAACCCACTAGAGCGAGAACAAGATTTAGACCGGGAGCAAGTCCCACAGGACTGCACAAAATTCCTGACATCATGAGACAAGGTGGGCCACCAAAAAGAGCGACTCACCAGATCTCTAGTACCAAAAATACCTGGATGACAAGCCAATGCAGAGCAATGAACTTCAGACATCACTCTCTTCTTCCACTGGTCAGGAACATACAACTGTCCACTGGGGCAACGCTCAGGTTTGTCCTCCTGGAACTCTTGCAGAGCAAGTCTCAAATCGGGCGAGATGGCAGAAAGAACTACCCCTTCGCCTAAGATTGTAGCAGGCTTGGTCACCACAGGAGAATCAGCAAAGAAACTCCTAGAGAGGGCGTCTGCCTTGACATTCTTAGTTCCAGGAAGAAAAGAGACCACAAAATCAAAACGTGTAAAAAAACAAGGCCCACCTAGCCTGTTTAGGGTTCAAGCGTTTAGCCGACTCTAGGTAAATCAAATTCTTGTGGTCAGTGAGGACCACAACTTGATGTTTAGCTCCCTCCAACCAATGTCTCCACTCCTCAAATGCCCATTTCATGGCCAACAGTTCCCGTTTCCCCACATCATAGTTACGTTTAGATGGAGAGAACTTTCGGGAAAAGAAAGCACAGGGATTCATTTTAGATGTTACAGGATCCTTTTGGGACAAAACAGCTCCTGCACCAATCTCAGAAGCATCCACCTCTACCTGGAACGGGAGTGAGACATCAGGTTGCCGCAAAACCGGGGCGGAGGTAAATCTTCGCTTCAGCTCCTGAAAGGAAGCAACAGCCTCCGGAGACCAATTCAACACATCAGCACCCTTCTTAGTCAGATCAGTCAATGGCTTGGCAATACTAGAAAATTTTGCTATAAATTTCCGATAAAAATTAGCAAAACCCAAAAACTTCTGGAGGGCCTTCAAATAAGTGAGCTGAACCCAATCATAAATGGCCTGTACCTTGGCCGGGTCCATTTCAATAGTTGACGGAGACAAAATAAATCCCAAAAATGAAATCCTCTGTTCTCCAAAAAGGCATTTCGATCCTTTGACATACAGGGAATTCTCCCTCAAGATCCGGAACACAGTCCGAATATGTTCCACATGAGAATCCCAATCCTTGGAGAAGATCAAAATATCATCCAGATAAATAATCAAAAATTTATCGACAAAGTCTCGGAAAATATCGTTCATGAAGCACTGGAAGACAGAAGGGGCATTAGTGAGCCCAAAAGGCATCACCAGGTACTCAAAATGTCCCTCCGGAGTATTAAACGCCATCTTCCATTTATCCCCCTGCTTAATGCGGATAAGATTATATGCCCCCCTGAGGTCAAGCTTGGTAAACCAGCAAGCACCTCTAACTCTAGAGAATAGATCCGAAATCAGGGGTAACGGATACTGATATTTAATAGTAATTTTATTGAGGGCACGATAATCAATACAAGGCCTTAAAGAATCATCCTTTTTGGCCACAAAAAAAAAAAAAGAAAAAAAAAAGGCACCTATGGGTGAAGAGGATGGTCTAATATGACCCTTCTCCAACGCCTCCTTAATATAGGACCGCATAGCCTCGTGCTCGGGTACAGATAAATTGAAGAGCCGACCCTTGGGAAATTTACACCCCGGGCTTAGTTCAATTGCACAATCATAACTCCTATGAGGAGGCAAGGACGCAGACTCATTCTCACTAAATACATCATAAAAGTCCGCCAAATAGTAAGGAACATCATGCGACTGAGGAGAGGTGGAAACAACCGGAGCCTCACTAAAGGCACACCGACAACCCCAACTCACCACAGACACAGATTTCCAATCCAAAACTGGATTATGAATTTGCAACCAGGGAAACCCCAGAACAACGGCATCATGCAGACCATGCAACACCAAAAATCTTCAATTTTCTTGATGGTCTGGGGCGACCCGCATGACCACCTGGGTCCAAAACTGAGGTTTATTTTTAGCCAAAGGAGTAGCATCAATCCCCCTCAAAGGGATAGGCATCTGCAGAGGTGTCATCGGAAATCCACAACGTTTAGCAAAATCCAAGTCCATTAGGTTTAGCGCTGCTCCCGAATCCACAAAAGCCTTGGCGGAAAATGTGGACAGGGAGCAGATCAGAGTAATTGCCAGAAGAAACTTAGGTTGAACACCACCAACAGAAAATGTGTGTGCAAAGCGTTTCTCTCGTTTAGGACAAACAGAAATAATATGCGAGGCATCTCCACAGAAAAAACACAGCTTATTACGCCTTCTGAACTCCTGACGTTGCGCCTTAGACAAAACTC
This sequence comes from Dendrobates tinctorius, assembly GCF_039654945.1. Classification (NCBI taxonomy): domain Eukaryota; kingdom Metazoa; phylum Chordata; class Amphibia; order Anura; family Dendrobatidae; genus Dendrobates; species Dendrobates tinctorius. The sequence goes on along the minus strand of NW_027361832.1, from coordinate 1,063,389 downwards.
TATCACATTGCATAGTTTCAGACATCTGTTCAACCGGTGGCAACACCTCTCGTGCAATCCTGCGTTCACGTAAACGCCGATCAACCTGAATGGCTAATGACATAGAATCGTCCAGACCAGAGGGAACAGGAAATCCCACCATAGTATCTTTTACGGCTTCTGACAAACCCTTCCGAAAGAGAGCAGCCAAGGCATTATCATTCCAGGTAGTAAGGACTGCCCACTTTCGGAACTTTTGACAGTACAACTCTGCAAAATCTCGACCCTGGTTCAATGCCAACAGGGTCTTTTCAGCCTGATCAATAGCATTAGGTTCGTCATACAACAACCCCAAAGCTTGAAAGAATGCGTTCACATTAGTCAGAATAGGATCATCTGGTTTCAAAGAAAACGCCCAATCCTGGGGATCGCCACGCAGCAAAGAGATGACAATTTTAACCTGCTGCGCGGAGCTCCCTGACGAGTTAGGCTTCAAGGCAAAAAATAATTTACAATTATTTTTGAAACTCAAAAATTTAGATCGATCCCCAAAAAATACATCAGGTGTAGGGATCTTTGGTTCAACAGCATGCGAACGAGCAAGGTAGGCGGAAATTCCCCGCACTTCCGCAGCGAGCTGCTCCACACGATCAGACAATTGCTCCATCTCCATTGAGAGAAAAAAAATTCCCCCTACGGCCTCAGAGATATAGAGGAAAGAATATACACACTTTTTTTTTTTTTTTTAAACACAATTCTTTCCTGCTATTGAGTACCCTAGGATCTGCGGTAGGGCGGGTGATTCTGTTATGATTGAGTCACCGTAGGAGGCAAAAACAGAAATGCTAGCTAAGTCCAGAAAACCAGAGAGGTTGGCAGCTATCGGATTGCAGACCCCTGATCCTATCCACAACAACTAACAGTAGCCGTGGGGGGTTCCTACGATGCCCTAGACCCCTCGATCACAGCCGGGGAATTAAATAGGCCTAAAGAAAGAAAGGGGAAATCTAAACTGCCCCAGAGCAGACCCCAAAGCAATAGGCAGCCCCCAACATATAATGACGGTGAAGCAAGATGAAAACACTAACACAGACAGAAAGATAGACTGAGCAAAGACGGGGCCCAAACTAACTAGATAGGAAAGGACAGGAAGGCTGCTGTCTACAATCCGTGAAAAACCCTATGAAAATAAGAGCCAACAGACTGACAGTGAAAAAGGCCCTGAAGACGCTAGGCTTCAAAAAAGCTATGTCAGTACTCAGGAATATTCTGAAGACAGAGCAACAGGCAAAAGGAGATTCAGCTCACCCCAGCAGGGAATGGCAGAATCCAGAAAAGCAAGGAAAACAAAAACAAAACACAAATGCTAACAGGCAAAGCTGAAAACTTAGCTTTAGAGGAGCAGGAATCAGACTGGTGTCCTAGAAGTCCACAGAGAAATCACCCGCAGGGCAGAAGGGCGTCGACAGCCTTATATCCAGTCCGTGACTCCACTCAGCCAGTCATCCTCATTAGGCTCAGGTGCCTGATAATCAGGCTCATTACCTTCCTTTACCAGAATAGGGAGTTCACCAGACCTCAGTGACGAAGGGGAAAATGAACTCACAACAGGTGGGTCTTCAGGTTCTTCCTGAAGGTTTTCATTGATGGTGAGTCTGATGTGCTGCGGCAGAGAGTTCCAGAGTATGGGGGATGCATGGGAGAAGTCTTGTATGTGGTTGTGGGAAGAAGAGATAAGGGGGGAGTAGAGAAGGAGATCTTGAGATGATCGAAGGTTGCGTGCGGGTAGGTACCTAGAGACCATGTCACAGATGTATGGAGGAGACAGGTTGTGGATGACTTTGTATGTCATGGTTAGGGTTTTGAATTGGAGCCTCTGGGCAGTAGGAAGCCAGTGAAGGGCCGGGCATAGGGGGGAGGCTGGGGAATAGTGGGAAGACAGGTGGATTAGTCGGGCAGCAGAGTGTAGGATGGACTGGAGCGGAGCCAGAGTGCTAGAGGGGAGGCCAGAGAGTAGGAGGTTGCAGTAGTCGAGGCGGGAGATAAGAGCATGCACTAGTGTTTTTGTGGTTTCGTGGTTGAGGAATGAGCAGATCCGGGAAATATTTTTGAGTTTGAGGCGGCAGGAGGCGAGGGCTTGTATATGTGGTTTGAAAGAGCGCAGAGTTGAGGATCACCCCAAGGCACCGAGCGTGCGGGACTGGGGAAAGAGAGCAGCCATTGACATTGATGGATAGGTCTGGTGGAGAGGTAGAGTGAGATGGGGGAAAGATGATGAATTCTGTTTTGTCCATGTTCAGTTTGAGAAAGCAAGCAGAGAAGAAGGCTGAGATAGCAGACAGACATTGTGGGATTTCAGTCAGTAAGGAGGCGAGGTTGGGTCCAGATAGGTAGATCTGCGTGTCATCAGCATAGAGGTGGTACTGCAAACCGTGGGATTCTATGAGCTGTCCCAAACCAGAGGTGTAGATGGAGAATAGTAGGGGTCCTAGGACAGAACCTTGAGGAACACCGACAGACAGGGGGCGAGGTGAGGAGGTGGTGTGTGAGAGGGAGACACTAAATGTTCAGCATGATGAGATCCAGGATAGGGCCAAGTCTGTGATGCCAAGAGATGAGAGTCTATAGCAGGAGGGAATGGTCTACGGTGTCGAAGGCAGTGGACAGGTCCAGGAGAAGGAGGACAGAGTAGTGTTGCTTGCTCTTGGCGGTTAGTAAGTAGTTAGTGACTTTAGTTAGGGCAGTTTCAGTTAAGTGATGCGGTCGGAAGCCAGATTGTAACCGGTCAAAGAGGGAACAGGAGGAGAGTTGGGAGGACAGTTCAAGATATACATGCTGTTTCAGTAGTTTTGAGGCATAAGGGAGAAGAGATATCGGGCGATAGTTAGACACAGAGGATGGGTCAAGGGAGGGCTTTTTGAGGATGGGTGTGATTGAGGCATGTTTGAAGGATGAGGGAAAGACACCATTTGTAAGTGAAAGGTTGAAGAGGTGTGTTAGAGATGGGATGAAGACTGTGGCCAAGTTAGGGATGAAGTGAGACAGGAGTGGGTCGAGGGCGCAAGTGGTGAGGTGTGATCTTGACAGAAGGGTGGAGAGCTGATATTCTGTCATGGTGGAGAAGCTGGCTTTTGCAGAACAGGGCTGAGCGGCTAAGAGGGTCATTGGGGGCTGCGGGCCAAAGTTTTGTCTGATCGTGTCGATCTTCTGCTTAAAGAAGGAGGCAAAGTCTTCAGCAGAAATGAGAGGAGGGGGAGGAAGTGCTGTGGGACGGAGTAGAGAATTGAAAGTGTTGAAGAGCTGTTTAGGGTTGTGCGAAAGGGACGATATGAGAGATGCGAAGTAAGTTTGTTTTGTGGCAGAGAGCGTGGACTTAAAGTTGGCAAGGGACTGCTTGTATGCGTTGAAGTGCTCAGTAGAATGGGTTCTCTTCCATCTCCGCTCAGCGGCCCTGGAAACCCGTCTCAGTTCTTTGGTCAGGCTGGTCAGCCAGGGCTGCCTGTTGATTGTTCGAGTTTTGCTCTGCGTGAGGGGGGCAGCCGAATCAAGTGTTGCTTTTATTGTGGTGTTATAAAAAGTGTCAGCAGCATCTGTGTCATGAAGGGAAGCTATGTCTATTGGAGGGAGAAGGGACTCAGAGTGATTGTAAATTGAGGTGTTTGAGATTCCTGTGAGGGAGAGCGAGTTTATGGAGTGGGGGTTGCGCAGTAGGAGAGGAGAGGGAAGAGAATGTCAGTAGGTTGTGGTCAGACATGGGGAGGGGTGAGTTGTTGAGATTAGTGAGGGAACAGAGACGGGTGAAGATAAGGTCCAGTGTGTGACCATCTTTGTGAGTGGCTGCAGAGGACCATTGAGTGAGGCCGAGGGAAGCTGTGAGCGATAGAAGTTTAGAGGCAGCCGGGGTGGAAGTGTCAATGGGGATGTTGAAGTCGCCCATGATGATGGTGGGGATGTCAGCAGAAAGGAAATGGAGTAGCCAGGTGGTGAAATGGTCGAGAAAGGTGGAGATGGCTAGTTCTGGGGGGCGGTAGATGACAGCCAGTTGGAGGTTGGAGGGGGAATAGATGCGGACGGAGTGCACCTCGAACGAGGGAAGAGTAGCAGAGGGTGGCAGAGGAATTGGGGTAAAGGAGCAGGTATCAGACAGGAGCAAGCCAACTCCTCCACCACGTTTGTTGCTGGGGCGAGGGGTGTGAGAGAGATGGAATCCGCCATAGGAAAGCGCAGCTGGAGAGGCTGTGTCAGAGGGAGTGCGCCAGGTTTCAGTGATGGCAAGGAAGGAGAGTTTGTTGGTGGTAAAGAGGTCATGGACAAATGATAGCTTGTTGCAGACAGAGTGTGCATTCCATAGGGCTCCAGGTAAAGGGGTTGGGGGCTGGATGAAAGGGTATGAGGTTATCATGGTTGTGAAGACGTGTAGAGGATCGTGGCAGGGTGATAGAAGCGAGTGTAGGGATGTGTTGAGAAGGGCCAGGATTTGGGGATACGTCGCCAGCAATGAGTAGTAGACAGAGCATTAGAAGGTGGGAGCAGGATAGGACATGATGTGGCCATGTGTGTCTGGAGAAAACGAATTGTATGTGGAGGAACAGTTGTGACGAAGAGGTGAGATGGCTGGGAAGGAAGGAAGGGGGAAATGACAAGTTCCTTACTGTGTGGAGGGATTGCAGGAGTTAGGGAGAAATAGAGTAGTATGTGGGTTATAGTAAAAAGATGGCGAAACATTGTTGTGATGTTATAGTCCGTTACCTTGCAGTCAAATTCCAGTCTAATTCAGAGTACTTAGAAATCTGTACTTTGAAATATGGATTTTGAAATAGATGGAGCCGACTACGTCTGGAGCAGACCCATGGTGCTGAATATATGTGCAGCTAAAGACAATCAGATGTGAGCGAAAGTGGGGTGTGACTGCCCAGGCCAAATGCATAGAGTTAAGCAAAGGTCATAAAAGGGGGAAGGGCTTATACAGACCACTTAGATGTGTGGCAAATATAACAAGAATGGAGTGCAATTATGGATACAAGAAGATGGGTAAGCAATGCATAGCATATACAATACAATACAATACAGTTCACATGGGGCATTCAGGAGCATGAGAAAGTGGTGGAAATTCAGCAATGCATACCATATACAATACAATGCAGTTCACATGGGGCATTCAGGAGCATGAGAATCCACAGGTTTTGGGCAATGTCCCGCCAATTCTTTTGGAAGTAAAAGGAGTCTCCCTCCTACCTTCCTGGCGTCATTGTCTGCTGGGTCTTGTCCTCTGATCCTGAGGGGAAATTTTCCCTTTTCCCCCTTTTGGGAAGCTGCACCTGCCGGACTTCCCTTTCCCTTTATAGTCCTGCCTAGGATGGAAGCGGGACCTACGAAAGGATGGCATTTTCTTAGTCCTTTCCTCCGGAAAACCTTTTTGTCGGAAGCTTTCTCAAGCAATTCATCCAATACGGGCCCGAATACATGAAGACCTGAGAATGGTATGGAGCACAATTTGTTCTTTAACTGGGTATCCCCTGTCCAGGACCTCAATCACAGCTCTTGTCTTGCTGCGTTAGACAGAGCATTATTCCTTGCTGCGAAGTGGACTGACTCCGCTGTGGCGTCCGCCATGAAGTCGGTTGCCATTTTCAGAAGAGGAAACGATTTTAGAATCTCTTCTCTGGGGGCTTTGTCCCTAATCTGGGCCTCTAGCTTGCCCACCCATAAGCTCATTGATCTGGCTAACAAGGTGGCTGCTATGTCAGCTTTCATAACAGCTGCCGATTCCAAGGCTTTCTTGAGGAGGTCCTCTGATCTCTTATCCATCGGATCCTTAAGGCCAGATGAATCCTCAAAGGGGATAGCTGTCTTCTTTGACACCCTGGCTACGGGTATGTCGATCTTTGGGATTGTTTCCCATAGCTTGGTCTCTTCTGGATCAAAGGGAAGGCGGTATTTGAAGTCTCTTGGGACTACCAGATTTTTTCCAGCTTCTTCCCACTCTTCCAATATCATTGCCATTATGTGTTTGTTAACTGGGAATACTCTATTCCTACGAGCTCTTAGCCCACCGAATATCTCATCCTGGGTTGTTAGTGGCTCCGTAGTCTTCTACATTCATTGTGTTTCTGACTGCCTGTAGGAGCATGTCAGTGTTGTCAGATAACAAAAGGTATCTCTTCCTTTTTTCCGGAAAAACTGTCAAGGAACATTCTCTGGAATCTGGATCGGAATAGTCCGATAATTCCCTTCTTCCGAACTCTGTTCCAGTTCCCATCTGGGCCTCTTAGGACGTGGAGATTGTGGTGGTACAAGTGCTACGACCGTAGTCTGTACCTCTTCTCAGATCATGGATTTTATATTGTCTAATAGAGAGGACTGCTCCTGTTTGGGAAGACCTGATATGCAGCCTTCATATAGTTTCTTTTAATATTCCGGTGGGAATCTGGCTGAGCATAGCGGGCATTTATTGGGTTTCCACTTGGTAGCCGTGGTGAATTGCCTAGGTTTTTCCTTGGCCTGCAAAACACGTATAGGAAAGAGGCTCCTGTATGTGTGCGTATGGAGACCTGTAAGGAACCCTACTACCCCTTTACTCACATGGTTCAGGGCTGGTTCTAAGGATTGGACGTCTGGACAGCTAACACTTTCCATCTTTGCGGAGTCAAGTGTGCTGTCAGTGTGTGTGTCTTAAGTAGCCCGGCTTAATCTTTAAAGATTCCATAATAACAGGGTCTGTACCACAGGACTGGCGTATAGCAAATGTGGTGCCAATATTCAAAAAGGGGACAAAAACTGAACTTGGAAATTATAGGCCAGTAAGTTTAACCTCAACTGTGGGTAAAATCCTGGAGGGTTTTCTAAAAGATACTATACTGGAGTATCTGGAGAAGAATAACCTCATGACCCAATATCAACATGAGTTTACAAGGGACCGTTCCTGTCAGACTAATCTGATAAGCTTTTATGAAGAGGTAAGTTCCGGACTGGACCAAGGGAATGCAGTGGATGTGGTGTACATGGACTTTTCAAAAGCTTTTGATACGGTGCCACACAAAAGGTTGATACATAAAATGAGAACAATGGGGATAGGGAAAAATATGTGTAGGTGGGTTAAGAGCTGGCTCAGGGATAGGAAACAAAGGGTGGTTATTAATGGAGCACACTCAGACTGGGTCACGGTTAGCAGTGGGGTACCACAGGGGTCAGTTTTGGGCCCGCTTCTTTTTAACATATTTATTAATGACCTTGTAGGGGGCATAGAGAGTAGAATTTCAATATTTGCAGATGACACTAAACTCTGCAGGGTAATCAATACAGAGGAGGACAATTTTATATTACAGGAGGATTTATGTAAACTAGAAGCTTGGGCTGATAAATGGCAAATGAGCTTTAATGGGGATAAATGTAAGGTCATGCACTTGGGTAGAACGAACAAGATGTATAATTATGTGCTTAATTGTAAAACACTGGGCAAAACAGTCACTGAAAAAGACCTGGGTGTATGGGTGGACAACAAACTCACATTTAGCGGCCAGTGTCAGGCAGCTGCTGCAAAGGCAAATAAAATAATGGGATGCATTAAAAGAGGCATAGATGCTCATGAGGAGAACATAATTTTACCTCTATATAAGTCACTAGTGCGACCACACTTAGAATACTGTGTACAGTTCTGGTCTCCGGTGTATAAGAAAGACATAGCTGAACTGGAGCGGGTGCAGAGAAGAGCGACCAAGGTTATTAGGGTACTAGGGGGTATGCAATACCAAGACAGGCTATTACATTTGGGTTATTTAGTTTGGAGAATCGAAGGCTTAGGGGTGATCTTATTACAATGTATAAATATATGCAGGGACAATACCAAGACCTTTCTAATGATCTTTTTACTCTTAGACCTGTGACGGGGACAAGGGGGCATCCTCTACGTCTGGAGGAAAGAAGGTTTAAGCATACTAACAGACGCGGATTCTTTACTGTAAGAGCAGTGAGACTATGGAACTCTCTGCCATATGATGTTGTAATGAGTGATTCCCTACAAAAATTTAAGAATGGACTGGATGCCTTTCTTGAAAAGTATAATATTACAGGGTATATACACTAGTTTCCTTAATATTGCGTTGATCCAGGGAGCAAGTCTGATTGCCGTATGTGGAGTCAGGAAGGAATTTTTTTCCCCAATGTGAAGCTTACTTGTTGCCACATGGGTTTTTTTTGCCTTCCTCTGGATCAACATGTTAGGGCAAGTTAGGATAGGATATGGGTTGAACTAGATGGACTTAAAGTCTCCCTTCAACCTTAATAACTATGTTACTATGTTACTATGTTAACCGGCTTCAAGATATCTGATTCGTCTTCCTTCCGAGCCCAGCCGCTGTTGATCACGTGACTGGCCATGCTGCGCACGTTCCCTCTGGAACGCACGCCCCATTCAGCTTGCTCAGCCCGTCTGAAGCCCCGCCTCTCCTGACACCACCCCAATGCACGGGGCGCCGAAATCCAACCGACGCTGGCCTAGGTGAATTCCCCCTCACTGAAGGCCGCATCTCCCTTGGCGCCACTATGCTTGTTGCTTCTGGCCCCACCCCTGGAAGTAGTCACCGGCACGCCTACCGATTATGTGGCGTGCCGGAAGTTCAGGACATGATACCCCGGCTGCACAGCAGCTGGAAGAGCAGCTGCTGTGTAGAACCCGCTGGGGGGGTGCAGCAGGGTTCGGGAGCATCCAGTTCGACTGAGCGCTGAGGGACCTCTCGCGGCTTCAGTGCTTGTTGCGGAGTGGGCGCCAACTCCGGACTCCGCCACTCAGAGCCCTCTGGAGAGGGATACAGCCTTTCCTGGGAGCTCCTGCTCCACCGGGTCCCGACGCCCCAAAGGTCTCCGACCTAACAGGTACCTCTTCTTGTGCACCTCTGCATCTGTCCCTGATAGGGACAGGAAAAACACTGAAGGGTGTTGCCCTTCCCCACTATTTAACCTCTTCTGTGTTCCTGTCCCCATCAAGGATAAGAAGGACAACCTCCTGGTGGTGCTGTCAGGTTGTGTTGTAACATAGCCAGGAAACACATTATGGATTGCTACATGTGCAAAAGATCAGAACCACTGCTCACTAACCTCATCGCACTGCTGCACGTCAGGGCGGGAGACAAGGAGAGCTTTCTCTGCCCGTGTCCTGATCCCGCAATGTTCAAATGTATTTGCGTCTAAAAATTTGAAGAGGGGGGGGCATGGCATGTGAAAGGGGAACATGTCAGGTCCCCCGCCACGTGTCCCCAGAACCACCAGCAATTGTGTCTGCATGTAACTATCCTGCCTAACAGTCACTTTATTACATTAGAAATACTTCTAAAGATGTGTGTAAAGTCAGTTTATGATATGTAAAATGAGGCCTTTGACTAGTTCAGTGTCCCCAGACTAGTTGGCCCACTTAGCATGTAATCAGGCCCCTATGGGTGTGATGCCTTCAAAGAGCAGACGTCACCACTGGCGCTATATAAGTGTTTACATATGCAGACAACTGTTGGTTGTTCTGACAGGTTCCCTTTAATGATTATAAAATACAGTATATTAAACAAAGATACTGCTGTGCTCCCAATCTGCAACTGTAAACTATTTCCTATAGCTTTCGTATAACTATTGCCAATATCAAAGCACCAGGAATCTGCTCACAGTCAGGAGTAGATACTGGTAGAGAGTCAAATATTCTCCACACCATTGGTAGGGTCTGCATGTACAATGAAAATGGGCAGTGACTGCGAGTGAAAAACAGGTGGTAGACGTTTCACCAATTCCAGCTCTGGGCCCCATATTTACTTAGCCTCCGAGCAACATATTGCTGTACTTGCCACATATGCTAGCAGCCCTGAAGTCACATGCCGGGTATAATATTAAGAACGTCAACCAAGTCCCTGAGTAAAAAAAAAAAAAAAAAGTTAAAATATGGGACTGCATCTTAGCCATTCTGCAACATGTATGCTTTAAGGGGACACACCTGAATCCCTCAGACACTTGAATCATGTCCCTGCAAGCCAGGTCATAAAAAGGATGGGGGTATAATACATTTTAACATGAGACCTGTACCAAATTAGACTGCTCAGTAAACTCAAGGATACTCATACTAGCAGCCAGAAACTTTGTTATATTAAATACAAATATATGCCATCAACCTAGTAGCTAATTGTAAAATCATATCGATATGAGCGGGGCAGAAAGACTCCAGCAGCCAAAATGAGGTCAACCTGTAACACAAATGGGGTGGACACAGTGAAAAGCTACGAATGACCAGCAGTGTCTGTAAGGAGACCTGTCCTACAAGATAACATCTAAAGATGGGCTGGGAAATTTTAATAGCTTTTTCAGATGAAAACAATTTGCACCCATGGAGCTTAATCACTGACCCTAGTGATCACAGGCTGTAATAGTCAGTGATGGGGGCCACTGCAGTACGTTGTCAGTCAGGATCCAGCCTGGTAATGCCCCTTTCTATTGCTGCACCAGCTGTTGACATGGCACCCACTGGTTGTCTCCCATGGACTCAAATCTACAAGAGTAAGAAATCAAACCATCCCCTTTTCTAAGCCAGTGGCTACACATCAGAGACTGCGTACATAAAAGATATCTATATACAGGGCCGGTGGAGCAAGTACTACAGCAAACTGACAACTCAGCAATAAACCTGAGCTGTGTCCCTATACTACACAATACATGATCAGGCTAATAAGCATTGTTTATATACAGAATAATGACCAGTAAGCGTGCTCGGATAAACCTTATCCGAGCGTGCTTGTATATTATTTTAATATTATTGAACATGTGGGGGATTGCTTAACAGGCAGTCTCTCTGCTTGTGTTGAGGCCATCTACCAAGTGCAAATCATGCAGCCAACAGTGACTATGGGTACAGTTGTGGCCAAAAGTATTGACACCCCTGCAATTCTGTCAGATAATACTCAGTTTCTTCCTGAAAATGATTGCAAACACAAATTCTTTGTTATTATCTTCATTTAATTTGTCTTAAATGAAAAAACACAAAAAGAATTGTCCTAAAGCCAAATTGGATATAATTCCACACCAAACATAAAAAAGAGGGTGGACAAAAGTATTGGCACTGTTCGAAAAATCATGTGATGCTTCTCTAATGTGTGTAATTAACAGCACCTGTAACTTACCTGTGGCACCTAGCAGGTGTTGGCAATAGCTAAATCACACTTGCAGCCAGTTGACATGGATTAAAGTTGACTCAACCTCTGTCCTGTGTCCTTGTGTGTACCACATTGAGCATGGAGAAAAGAAAGAAGACCAAAGAACTGTCTGAGGACTTGAGAAACCAAATTGTGAGGAAGCATGAGCAATCTCAAGGCTACAAGTCCATCTCCAAAGACCTGAATGTTCCTGTGTCTACCGTGCGCAGTGTCATCAAGAAGTTTAAAGCCCATGGCACTGTGGCTAACCTCCCTATATGTGGACGGAAAAGAAAAATTGACAAGAGATTTCATTGCAAGATTGTGCGGATGTTGGATAAAGAACCTCGAATAACATCCAAACAAGTTCAAGCTGCCCTGCAGTCCGAGGGTACAACAGTGTCAACCCATACTATCCGTCGGCGTCTGAATGAAAAGGGACTGTATGGAAGGAGACCCAGGAAGACCCCACTTCTTACCCCGAGACATAAAAAAGCCAGGCTGGAGTTTGCCAAAACCTACCTGAAAAAGCCTAAAACGTTTTGGAAGAATATTCTCTGGTCAGATGAGACAAAAGTAGAGCATTTTGGGCAAAGGCATCAACAGAGTTTACAGGAGAAAAAAAGAGGCATTCAAAGAAAAGAACACGGTCCCTACAGTCAAACATGGTGGAGGTTCCCTGATGTTTTGGGGTTGCTTTGCTGCCTCTGGCACTGGACTGCTTGACTGTGTGCATGGCATTATGAAGTCTCAAGACTACCAACAAATTTTGCAGCATAATGTAGGGCCCAGTTTGAGAAAGCTGGGTCTCCCTCAGAGGTCATGGGTCTTCCAGCAGAACAATGACCCAAAACACACTTCAAAAAGCACTAGAAAATGGTTTGAGAGAAAGCACTGGAGACTTCTAAGGTGGCCAGCAATGAGTCTAGACCTGAATCCCATAGAACACCTGTGGAGAGATCTAAAAATGGCAGTTTGGAGAAGGCACCCTTCAAATATCAGGGACCTGGAGCAGTTTACCAAAGAAGAATGGTCTAAAATTCCAGCAGAGCATTGTAAGAAACTCATTGATGGTTGCCGGAAGCGGTTGGTTGCAGTTATTTTGGCTAAAGGTTGTGCAACCAAGTATTAGGCTGAGGGTGCCAATACTTTTGTCTGGCCCATTTTTGGAGTTTTGTGTGAAATGATCAATGTTTTGCTTTTTGCTTCATTTTCTTTTGTGTTTTTTCATTTAAGACAAATTAAATTAAGATAATACCAAAGAATTTGTGTTTGCAATCATTTTCAGGAAGAACCTGAGTATTATCTGACAGAATTGCAGGGGTGTCAATTCTTTTGGCCACAACTGTATATGCACACGTTGCGGATCCACAGCGGATTTTATGTGTTGAATCGCTGCAGATCTGCAAGTGTTTGGCCATACAATGTTAACCAACTGAAAAATAAATTGCTGTGCACATGCTGTGGAAAATTCTGCAGCGGTTTATTTTCTGCAGCATGTCAATTCTTTGTGCGATTACACTGCATTTCTACATCCATAATAGAAAACTGCAGGCCAAAAACGCATGACAATCCGCTTAAGACGAGTGGATTTTGACCTGCGGATTCTGCCAAGAGATTCAGAACCCGCTCAGGAAATTCCTGAGCCCAATCTGCAATGTGTGCGCATACCCATAATATCCAAGCATCTGGGCACTCTACATCACATTTGCTCATCACCGATACAGAACACCCAACCACCAAGATGTCCGCTGTGAATGTTGTATTAAAAAATCCTCATTGCATTTGTAGTTGTGTGTAGCATTGTTCTGTAAACTAGGAACAGTAGGCACTGTCATATGTATACATTTATGTGACCAGATACTGAGGTCTGACATTACCAGCTTCTAAAGGCTTCAGCAGGCTGTGGATAAGACTGAAGCCCCCATATAATCTCATACAGATTCCTGGTCTCCTCATACAGAGACTGGGAACCAATGACCTGCACAAAGCATCAGTATACAGCACCAAGAATGGTGGTGACACTAGAGAGATCTGTCTACAGCAGTGGTATCAGATCACCATGTTATATTGGTATGTAGCTATATACATAAAAAAAAAAAAGACTAGACCTGTATGAGGAAACTAGATATGGGGAAGGAGATTATATCCTCCATTCTGGCCCATCTATGTGACATGCCCCAGCCTGCTCCTCTCCCAGTGTCTGGAATACAGGTCCTCCCTGCTACTCCATCTTGACCAGAGTGGAGTCACTGTCCTTGTACTGCTCCTCCAGTCAGGTTCCACAAGTCATCATCACATCAGGACTATGAGCAGCTGCAGACATCACGTGGGGTGTAAACACCATCACCGAGATGGCAGCCATGTCTGCAGTGCAAGTACAGGGGCAATGTGTGAGGCAGGTAATGGAGGAACACAATATGTGAGGTTAGACATCTGCAAAACTCTCCTCTCATGTGTGTTAGATGACACCACACGGTGTGTGTAGTGGAGCTGCCCAGTTCTGTGAGGTGATATCCCTGTATTCTCCTCCCTGAGAGTATAGACATGCTGCTGCCATAGACATTATGGGGTTCAGAGCCTCCATTCTGGGCTACTCCCTTCATTTTGGAGTTATAGCTCTACCACCCTCCCTGCATCGCCAGACTGGTTGCCATGAGCTGTGGCTAAAACAGCCATCTTTGCTGCTCATAGCAACCAATCACAGATCAACTTTTAGTTGACCACAGGAGTTTGAGAGATGTAAGCAGAGCTGTGATTGGTTACTTTGGGCTACCTTCGTTTTAAGCCAGTTTAATAATTTTGATTAAACACTGGGTTCACGTCTTGTCACTATTGGGAGAGACCTCACAGAATGTTAGCCCCCCCCGTAATAAAACATCAACATAAAGGGGGGTCCCATGGCCATACAGGCCGTAGTTTACTCAGAATTAATTATTTGGCACCTTTTTTCCTCATAGAGAGGTCAGGGTGATCTGCTCTGAGGTCATTGGACCGTTTAGACTGGTTATCACCAGTTTTTTGGGCGCCGTTTTAACGGGCCGTGATTGGTTGAGATGTTTTTGGCGGTCTTTTTGTTGTTATTTAAACCATGGGTAAACAGCTTTCTCCTCAGTCACCGTTTTTGAAGAAAAGAAGATTCTGTCAAGGAGATGGATGCCCTCCTTCAGCAACTGCTGTCAAGAGCCGGAGAGGAGGGTGGTGTGGACTGGCTTAGGAGCTGCCTAGCTATAAGACCTATTGCGGCAGTATCAGACGCTACCCCCATTACCTCTGACCCGTGCTCCCAGCCCCATCCAACAGACCGACCAACAGCGGCTACGACAGCTTCCGTGTCCGGCGGAAGAACCAGGAGACCTCCAGCACCTTATTCCCCTTCCTCATCACCTCAGCGTTCCAGGCCCCGAGGACGCGACAAGAGCAGGAAGTCACGCCGCACACCAGCTAGCAAATCTTGCAGCCCTGCGAGAAATCCCAAGAGGCGTCACAGCTACAGGCTGGCTTCATCAGCTGTTTCCGCCGGCATGAAAGACGGACGCCGCGGTCGTAAAAGCACAGCAGCGGACGCAAGCCGGAACGCTCCTGGGGTTTCTCCTCCATCTCCTCCAGCCCAGCAGGGAACATCATCTGAGGAGGAAGAAGACGTCCCAGCTGCGGGCACCTCTAAGCTGCGCTTGCCTAACATGGAAGGCTCGAGCGCAGGCTGTCAGCAGGATCAAGCCGCATCAACCAGCAACCATGGGAAGGGTGAGAACTTAAATATGTCTTTGTCTTCATGTCAGAGCCAACTGAAACAGATGATTAAGGATGTGATGGCTGAAGCCCTAGGCGAAGCCTCCCTCCCGATATCCCATATACCTGCGGGTATTGATTTAGTCAGTGATCCTCTTACTTTAAGAAGTACTCTGCCTAAAAACACGTTTAAGGAGGCTCTCACTTGTCAACTATCACCATTAGGCTTCAATTTGAGCCCAACTACGAAAGATCTTATATGGGGATGTAATTATATTGATTTATTTTCCCTCCTTCCACGGAGAGATCTCCCAAGCAAGTTAGAAAGAAAAGATGATAAAGTGGATTCTGTTGAGGTAAATCTGTTAAATCTTTTAATAACTGGATCCAGGCCTTTTCAATTTATTCGGCCGTACTCGGAGAGAAACATCCGAATTTATGTAGTAAATTATTTCAACATTTAGACATCATACTCGAAGCTTACAGAAATTTTGGTGGTTTAGCATGGCTTCATTACGATGAAGCATTCCGTCAGAAGCTGGTGGTGCACCCCGAAGTCAACTGGGGGGTTAAGGATGTCGGATTATGGATAAATTTAATGCTTCCTCAGAGGCAAGCCTTTCCTAGACAGTTCGCATCCACGTCAGCTAAAAAAGGGGTATGCTTTGCTTTCAATGAATCATTTTGTAAGTGGAGCCACAGCTGTAAATACCGGCATGAATGCTCATTTTGTGGGGAATCTCATCCCGCAGCAAAAGGTTTCAAGAAACAAGCAGCCCAACAATCTTCTGCCAAGGACAGTAACTCGAAAGGCTCCGACTCCAGTGAGATTGGAAAACATGCTGTACTGGCTAAGCATATACCCAAACAAGGGGAGTAGTGAATTATTATTTGAGGGCTTTTCTTTTGGTTTTCATGTTCCCCCACTTAATGGTCTGGGTTGCACAATAGTCAAAAATTTATCATCTTTAAAATTGCACTACGAGGTGGCAAAGAGCAAAATTCGGAGTGAATTGGAGCTAGGTAGATTTGCTGGCCCTTTTACCTCACCCCCTTTTTTAAATTTTCGGATCTCACCTCTAGGCATTGTTCCAAAAAAGGAGCAAGGCTCTTTTAGGCTAATTCACCATCTATCATACCCATATGGTGATTCATTAAATGATCAAACTGACGAAGCATTATGCTCAGTTAACTATGCGTCTTTTGACACAGCCATCGACATTTTGAGGAAATTTGGTCGCAATGCTTTGTCATCTAAATCGGATATCAAATTCGCATTTAGGCTGCTCCCAGTTCACCCAGAGGGTTTTAATTCTTTAGGATTTTATTTTGATGGTAATTTTTTCTTTGATAAATGTCTTCCAATGGGTTTTTCACTTTGTTTCTACTTTGAAAATTTTTTTTCATTTCTGCACTGGGTTTTGGAGCATAATGTCAATAATGTTGGCATTTTGCATTATTTGGACGATTTTTAAATTGTAAGCCCTTCTTCATCTTCAGACTGTATTCAAGCCCTTTCTACTTTCATTCATTTATGTGAATTTTTCAGTGTGCCTATTGCTCACGAGAAGACAGTTTTTCCCTCCATGAATATCGAATTTTTAGGCATAACCCTAGATTCTTCTAACATGGAATCTAGACTCTCCTTCGATAAAATGTCTAAGCTATGTGATGCTCTGAACAAGTTTATCAGCAAAGAAAAAAGTACGCTGAAAGCGCTCCAATCATTATTGGGTCTACTGAAGTTTGCCCTTAGGCCTGCCGATCGGAATAATCTTCTCTAGGCGCCTTTATGAAGCCATGAAAGGCCTATTGAATCCCAATTCTCATGTTTGAGTTTGTTCCGATCTAAAAAAGGATGCCAAAGTTTTTTAGCAGATTTTAACGGCAGGTCTTGCTGGCAGACGGAGTTTATTCCAGCTGATTCTTTTCCTTTTAATTTTTCAGTGCATAGTTCAGAAGGTTGTGCTATACTTTTTCAGTCACATTGGACAGTCCAACACCTCCCTTTACCTTGAATTTCTATCGGGGTAAATAAAAATGACATCGTCTTAGAATTGTTTTCGGTCCTCATGGGTTTTTATGTATGGGGCTCAAGGATGCAGAACGCGAGAATGTTATTTTCTGAGAACCAAGGATTCCTCATGGCTATCAACACGCTGTCATCTAACAATAAATGGGCAGCTGAAATTTTAAGACAGTTGATGTTACTGTGCCTCAAGTTTAACATTTGGGTTAAAGCAAACGTAGGTGCTAGTCGTTGGAAGTTAGCAACTGAATCTTTATATTCTAGTCAGCGATTGATTTTTTACCAACAGGTTTTAAACGCAGATATGAAGCAACCCCTTGCCCTCCAGAATTTTGGGACCTGATTTCAATATGACTCATTTTATTCAACAGTCTCTATCCGAAAGATCATGGGCCGATTATTTGGCTGCATGGCTATAATGGTCTAAATTCTGTAACCTTTTTAATTATGATCCGAAAACTTTCGACCCAGTTTATGGTTTGCAATTTGCTGAATATCTAGTTCACAAGGGGTCCTTACTCAGCGCTGGCCAAGTCACTTGCCGGGGTATCATTTTTTTTCCCCTCAAACTTTTTGGGTGTCCACCTCTAATGGCCTTTTTTCCACTGAAACAATTTTTAAAGGGATTCAAGAGAAGCAATTTTGAACCTGATTCCAGGCGCCCGATTTCTCTTTCCTTGCTAAAAGACCTAAGTGTTTTGCTTCATAAAGTTTGTTTGAATTCTGTCGAAGCATTGTTATTCTCATCATCTTTTCTAATTGCATTCTTTGGTGCTCTTCGTATAGGCGAATTAGTGTCTGTCAATATGTCCACTCCATCTGGTCTCATGCTTTCTGATGTCGAGCTTTATGAACACCACGCAATTCTATTCATAAGGAAATCAAAAACGGACCATTTAGGCAGAGGGTCTAGGATCAAAATTAATACCTTTGTTGACCCAGTCATTTGCCCGGTGGCTACCTAAAAAGATGGATTCAATTACGCCCTAGAATTCATGGGCCGTTATTTTTGCATTTGGATTCTTCCCCTATTTTCCAATTTAATTTATTAAAAAAATGTTTTAAATTTTTAGGAAAAGAACACTTAAAAATTACCTCCCATTCATTCAAAATTGGGGCCGCTACCGAAGCAGCCAGGGCCGGCCTTTCGGATTCTAAAATTAAGAAATTGGGAAGATGGGATTCGAAAAGATTCAAACTATATATTCATCATAGCTTGTATGATTACTAATACTCTATTTGAATTTCAGGCCCGTTGGCTGTTTGGATCATTGGCCATTCTTTTGTGTTTTGGGCCCAGAAGTGGGCTAAGCTTCGTTATTATTCCGAGAACTTATCTTTCAGCGCTGAGTCGGTCCAGATATTCTGGCACAGCTTACGAGGAATGCAATGGTCAAGTTTTGCTTTAGAGTTTAAGAAACACCTTAAAGTTTTTCCGTCTCCCCACTTAGTAATTTTCCACATTGGCGGTAACAATCTTGGGAAAATGAAAGCGTTGGACTTGCTTGCGCTAATGAGACGGGATGTTTTGATGCTGAAACCTTTTCCCCGAGACAGATTTCATTCTCTGAGATCATCCCCAGACTGATAAGGAAACACCAAGGTTACTTACCGGTAGCCAGTTTTTCCGGAGCCCATGACGGCACACATGAGAGAGGGGATCCGCCCAGTCAGGACAGGAACCCTACTGAAGATAAAAGGGGCGGAACCTCTCCCTCGCTTCAGTTGGTTTACAGAGCATGAGAGGCCCCCCCGTGTTAGTACACATGGCAAAACTATCACCACATTATATCTAACTAAAAAAAAAAAGCACCCAAACTCTAGTGCACACCAAAGGAGTGAAAAGGGGGGGGGGATATATAGGTGCCATCATGGGCTCTGGAAAAACCGGCTACCGGTAAGTAACCTTGGTGTTTTCCCGTCTCCCATGACGGCACACATGAGACTTTTGTAGAATAAGACACCTTAGGGAGGGATCACCGCTTGCAGCACCCTTCTACCAAAGGTTAGGTCAGTAGAGGAAGACAGATCAAGACGGTAGTGCTTAAAAAAAGGTTGAAGGTGAGGACCAAGTAGCAGCTTTACAAATCTGCTCAATCGATACCTCAGCTTTCTCTGCCCAGGAGGTAGCCACGGCTCTGATGGAGTGAGCCTTGATGCCTTCTGGAACCGGAGCGCCACTTGCGGAGTAGGATAACCCCTGATCCATCTGGCAATGGTACTCTTAGCTACCCCGTGCCCTTTTCTACTACCCTGAAAGGCTACAAAAAGGGACTGATCTTTCCTCCACTGACTAGTTACTGACATATTGTACTATGGCTCTTCTTACATCTAATGTATGGAACTTTTGCTCCCCAGGGTTTCTAGGATTGTTACAGAAAGATGGCAAGGAGATCTCCTGAGTCCTATGAAACTTTTGGACTACCTTGGGGAGATAGGCCGGGTCTGTTCTTAGAACCACTTGGTCATCCAAGATCTGTGTATATGGAGGACATATAGATAGAGTTTGTAGGTCGCTCACTCTTCGGGCTGATGTTAAGGCTACCAGTAAGACAGTTTTAAGTGTAAGTAGCTTTGGTGACAGCTCTAGTAGTGGTTCAAAGGGATCTTTGGTTAAGGCCTCTAAGACTAGGTTGAGGTCCCAGGGTGGTATCTTTGGGATAATGACCGGCCTTGACCTGCCACAGGATTTTATGAATCGGTACACCCACCTATTAGCTGCTAAGTTGCAGTTATATAGGGCCCCCAAAGCGGAGACTTGGACTTTGAGTGTGTTAGTGGCTAACCCCAGTTGTAGCCCCGACTAAAAATTCTAGGACAAGTCCCACTGGCGCTACATCCCCCAAGGGTTCCCCCAGGAACTTTTTCCACGTTCTACCGTAGATTTGGGATGTTATAGGTTTCCTACTTTTCAACAGGGTGGAGACTAAGCCTGGAGAGAATCCCTGGTGACTCAGTAGCGCCCTCTCAAATTCCAGGCTGCTAGATGGAAGCCCTTCACCTGAGAGTGGACCACTGGTCCCTGGGAAAGCAGGTCTGGACTCTCCGGTAATATCCATGGATCTGTCACCGACATGAGTCTCAGAAGGGAGAACCAAGGTCTCCTTGGCCAAAACAGAGCTATAAGAATTATCGCTCGATCCTCCCTGATTTTCCTGACCACTACTGGGATCATTGTTATCAGGGGAAATGCATAGGCCAGGATGAACTTCCAAGGTAGGGCATCTACTGCGAAAGGGGTTTTCCCTTGGATTTAGTGAGCAGAACTTCCTGACCTTCCGGTTGTGTGCGGTAGCAAACAGGTCTATTTCTGGTTTGCCCCAGGCCTGAACTATTTGTTGGAAGACTTGGGGGTTTAGGGACCATTCCCCTTGTCTTAGGTGCCTGCGACTCAGGAAGTCTGCCTGTATATTTTCTACCCCCTTTATGTGCAGTGGAGTGATGGATAACAGATGTTGCTCTGCTAGCTGGAAGAGTAGATCCGATATTTGCATGAGGCCCAGAGATCTTGTTCCCCCTGGTGATTGATGTCACCAAATCAGGGGTCTCCTATATAGTTTTGTTCATACAGTCAGCGCAGAGGTCTTTCTGCCACTGATCTTCTAGCGGGTGTTTGCAAAGTGCGCATTCTCTATTCTTGGTTTTGCTGCTAGCCTTCCTCGACCCCTAGTGATCAGAGAAAATGTCACCCTGTTACCATAAGGGTGACATTCACGTAGATCACTCACCAGCGCAATCAGAGGTACCGATCTCGGAGACTCCTCAGATGCACTCGTGATGTTTCTCCTGGACGTCTCAGTCATGTCGGTTGCATTTATGACTGCCGCTCCCACCACTCGAGCGACTGCTCCTGGTATGCTGGTGGCTCGGCCTGGCATCTGGCGAGAGCTCTTGCTGCTGACGCTGCTTGTCTTGCCCCACTTCCATCATGAAGCCTTGGGCATGCGTATGCCTTCTGTGGTCATCCCCCTTATGTAAGGGGGATCCACTGCACTCTCCGCCTCCTCCTGTTACCCCCACAGCCACCCCCCCCCACTGGGATCTCCTTTTGCCGGCTGGCATTGTTTGCTATGGGCGCTGCCATCTTGGATCACTGGCACCGTCTCCCGATGTCACGTGGGCACGCCCCTTTCCCAGCGTGCGATGTCAGAGGGGCGCAACCTGGAAGCGGCCGCTCCTGCGCTGCTTCTGGATGCGGCAGAGGGCGGCGCGGCAGAGCCCCAGAACCCCAGCCATGCTGTTTCTGCGCCCGCTGAGCCCCCGCGGATGGCGCTTCCCCCTCCCGACACAGCGCTTAGGGACCAGCCTGATCTTCCACGCCGGCACGAGAGAGGGGCAGGTACGTGATCTTCAGGACAGGAAACCCAACTGAAGCGAGGGAGAGGTACCGCCCTTTTTTCAGTAGGGTTCCTGTCCTGGCTGGGTGGATCCCCTCATGTGTGCCATCATGGGAGGCAGGGAGAAAAAAAAAAAAAAAAAAAAACAAAAACAAAAACTTTTTTCCCCAAAAGCCAGGGCTCAACGAGACATGGCCCTGCCCCACAAGACAGCCACTTTTCAACCATAGATTGTAAATCCAGGTTAAAAATATTAATGCATATTAGTTCTTATTTTTTTGAATAAGATTCGAATATGCATTAATAGGTTTCCAAAAATTTTTACCGTTGATTGACATTTTTTTCATGTAACTCAAGGTTTTTGTTCCTTAACTATATAGACAAGATATGATCCATTTATCAGACATCGGTCTCGATATTTTTAACCTGGATTTACAATCTATGGTTGAAAAGTGGCTGTCTTTGTTGTGGGGCAGGGCAACGTCTCGTTGAGCCCTGGCTTTTGGGGAAAAAAAAAAAAAGCCTGCTAAGGGGCGGATTGTTTCTTTGGTATGGTAATATTGGGTATTTTTATGGAGTTAATGATTTGGTTTATTTATTATATTAACCCAAAATAAACTCATGACCACTTTTCATCCACTAAAATGTGTAGTGTCATTTTACCATTACTCATATCGGTCTTGTATGGCCATGGTCTCCTAGGTCAAGAAATAAAGCCTTCTGCCACAGAAGCCCTCTAGTACAGGGGTGCAGTAAAATTCCCCCCCAGGGGGTGTCATGAGTGAATTGTGTAGGGCCAGACCAATAGGCAGAAAATCTGCTCAATACAATTTTACAATACTAAAGTCGAAATCAGCTATACACACTATAGAAAATTTGAGGACATTTAGAGAGACTGGCATTTCATATGGGAATTACTCAGTCTTAAATCTTCAGCTGTGCTCAAACCACAAAAAAAAACGGATTACTTACCGGTAATACTCTTTTGTAGAGTCCACGACAGCACCCACTGAGAGAGGGGATCCGCCCCCGGAACAGGAAACCTACAGAGAGATAAATGGGGCGGTCCCCCTCAGTTTTGTGTTACCGAGAACAACGGAGGAACCGCCATACATGTTTTAGTCAATTTGTTTGGGCGATTCATCTATCTTACCCCTATATAGTTTTATGCTTACTAAGTTTAATCACATATCTAACTTAACTCATAATCTCCACCACCAAGGAGACCCACGTGTGAAAAAATCTTTACGGGAGGGAAGTGAGCGGGTGCTGTCGTGGACTCTACATAAGAGTATTACCGGTAAGTAATCCGGTTTTTCCTCTTCGCCACGACAGCACCCACTGAGAGATTTCCAGAGATAATCACTTGGGAGGGCACACCGTGTTAAGGACTGATCTACCAAAAGTTAGATCCTCGGTAGAGGACAAATCTAGTCTATAGTGGCTATAAAAGGTAGACGGAGAAGACCAGGTTGCAGCCTTACATATTTGTTCAATTGGGACGTTCGCCATCTCGGCCCAGGAGGATGATATGGCTCTAGTAGAGTGCGCCTTAATCCCCAGTGGAGGGTCTTCTCCTTTTGCCAAATATGCCATTGTGATCGCATCTCTAATCCATCTGGATATTGTGCCTGATGTAACTGCAGACCCCTTCCTGCTACCCTGGAAGAAGACAAAAAGAGACCTACTCTGCCTCCAGGGACTGGTCCTATCTAGGTAGGCTAGCACCGCTCTTTTCACATCTAAAGTGTGATATTTCACCTCGTCCTGTGTTGACGGTTTCTCATAGAAGGAAGGTAGGTATATCTCCTGAGATCTATGAAATTTAGTTGCCCGTTTTTGAAGGTAGGACGGGTCTGTCTTTAAAATCAGACTGTCTCGTGTTATTGACAGGAACGGAGGGTCTACTGATAGAGCGTGAAGATCACTCACTCTTCTAGCCAATACTAAGGCTACTAGCATAGCAGTTTTTAATGAGAGGCGCTTTACTGATGCCAAGCTTATGGGCTCAAATGGTGCCTGAGTGAAAGCATCCAAAACTAGAGTAAGGTTCCATGCTGGTAGCTGAGGAATATGCACCGGTTCTGAGCGTTGACAAGCCGAGATGAAACGGGTCACCCATCTATTCGCTGCCACGTTATAGTTAAATAGGGCTCCTAGGGCTGACACGTGGACCTTTAGAGTGCTTACCGAGAGCCTTAATTCTCGGCCTCTTTGCAGAAATTCTAGAATGGCCGTAATGGGTACTTCACCGGCTAGTTTTGCTGGGTGAAAGGCCAGGAACTTTCTCCACACTTTAGCATATATTTTTGTTGTGGACTCCTTCCTACTTTGTAGCAGGGTATTGATTAGGTTCTTTGAGAAACCTCTCTGCCTCAGTAGCTCCCCTTCAAATTCCAGGCCGCTAGGTGCAGGGCTTTGGCCTGTGGATGGTAGCAGGGTCCCTGCGAGAGAAGATTCTGGTGCAGCGGCAGGATCCACGGGTCGGTTACTGACATGGCTCTCAGCCATGAAAACCACGGTCTTTTTGGCCAAAAAGGGGCTATCAAGATGACCCTCGCTCTCTCCTGTCTTATCTTCCTGACTACTGTTGGTAGTAGAACCATTGGAGGGAAGGCATAGGCTAGCTGGAATGTCCAGGGTGCTTGGAGGGCATCTAGAATGTCTGGGTTGTCTGACCTGTAGAGTGAAGCAAACCTTCTTACGCGCCTGTTGGCTCTGGTCGCGAATAGGTCTCTCTGGTCTGCCCCATTCTGACGCTATCATTTCGAAGACGTACCTGCTGAGGACCCACTCGCCCTGATATAGGGCCTGGCGACTGAGATAGTCTGCTCGGGAGTTGTCTACTCCTCTTATATGGAGTGCTGACAAGGAGAGAAGATGTACCTCGGCCATTTCTATGATCTTTCCTGCAATAGACATCAGTGGCACCGACCGCGTGCATCCTTGCCGGTTTATATAGGCCACTGCGGTGGTATTGTCTGTCTGGATTCTTACGTGGGCACCCCTTAACTGCGGGAGAAAATGAGATATCGCATAGAAAATCGCTGTTAGCTCCTTTACATTAGAGGAGGTCTCTATTTCATCATTACGCCACCAGTCTTGTACCATGTGCTCCTCTAGATGGGCCCCCCAACCTAAGGGGCTGGCATCTGTGGTGAGTATTTTGGAGGGAGTCACCCACCATTGCACTCCCTTCGATAAATTGGAAGGATTTAACCACCATTTTAGGGATTCAACCACCTCGGGCGATAGGGACATCTTCCCCTCCAACCGCCCCTGCAGTCTGTTTCCTGCAGAATAGCCCACTGTAGTTCTCTGGAGTGGAACTGGGCCCATTGCACCTCTGGAATGCACGATATCAGGGACCCCAGCAAGGACATACCCTGTCTCAATATTACGGGTCTTCCTGTAGTATTCCGTATCTTATCGACTATGGCTATCACTTTGGCGTGTGGCAGAAAACATTCATCAGTTACGGAGTCTACTTGCAGGCCTAGAAACCTCTGACAGGTTACTGGTTCTAGCCTGGACTTCTCCCAGTTAATTAGCCAGCCTAGTGTTTTTAGGGATGAGATAGTCTTAGCTATTCTGGCTTCGCACTGTGAAACAGACTTTCCCACTATGAGTAGGTCATCTAAGTAAGGGACAACTAGGGTGTCATTCAGCCTTACATACGACATCACCTCCAGCATCAATTTTGTAAATACCCGAGGAGCCATGGATAGCCCGAATCCCGAATAGCATTGCCGCAAACTGGAAATGCTGAATCCGACCTTTGAACCAGACTGCTACCCGCAGGAACCTCTGGTGCCCACGATACATGGGGAGATGGTAATAGGCGTCCTTTAGGTCCAAGACTGCCATATAACACCTGGGGAACAAAAGCTTTATTGCAGACTTTAATCGATTCCATTTTAAACGACCTCAGCTTTAAGAAGGTATTAAGCTTCTTTAAATTTATTATAGTCCTGTAAGAGCCATCTGGTTTTGGGACTAAAAATAGAGGAGAATAAAAGCCTATTCCTATTTCGTCCTCTGGGACCTCTACTAGGACCCGTTTAGTTAGCAGTACTGCAATCTCCATCTCCAGCGCTTCCTGCTGTGTCCGGGACTTCATAGAAGTCAATAGGAAGGAGTTCGGTGGATGCCGAACAAATTCTAATTTTAGGCCTGATGACACAATATTTATGGCCCATGGGTTTGATGTCACCTTCTCCCATTGGCGGCTGAATTTTAATAGCCTGCCACCTACCGGTATAATGGTTTTATCGGGATCTGTCTCCCCTGAAGGGACGTTTCCCGAATAGGTTGCCCCTTTGTTTGGGGTCCTTATTTCCCCAGCGGTCCAGGGGTCTAAAGTCCTTTTTACCAAACGGCGGCTTCCTGTAGGCCCTCCTGTTAAACGGAACATACGGGTTAGGAAAACCCTTCTTCCTCTCCCCCGCTTTTGTCAAAATCTCATCCAGTTCCGTGCCAAACAAGTACTTACCCTGGCAGGGTATAGCACACAGTCTAGTCTTTGTTTGTGTGTCTCCTTTCCACCCCTTCAACCATAAGGCCCGCCTGCCTGCATTGGTCAGTCCTGCCGCTCTAGCCGATAACCAGAGAGAGTCCGCGGAGGAGTCGGAGAGGAAGGCCGCTGCTCCCTTAATGAGGGGCATAGAGGAAAGGAGTCTATTCCTAGCTACTCCATTCTTAATATTGTCCTCTAAGTCAGTCATTCAGCCACACCAACATTGATCTTGCCGTGCACATGGCTGCTATTGCGGGCTTAAAGGCTGCCGTACATGCTTCCCAAGATCTTTTAAGGAATGTATCGGTTTTACGATCCAAAGAATCAGCCAAAGTTCCCAAATCCTCTACCGGCAGGGAGGATCTACGAGAGGTAGAGGCCACTGCCGCATCCACCTTGGGGGCTCTCGACCAGGCTGTTAACTCCTCATCGTCAAAGGGGTACTTACGCTTTGACGTAAAGGGGAGGAAGGTTCTCTGACCTTGTTTTTCCCACTCCCTTTTAACTAGCTCTTTAACAGCTGGGACCACTGGGAATGCCTGCAAACATTATGTCTTTTGGGGTCCTTACTCTCTGGCAACCCCATGGTATTTCAGACAGACTTCACTAAATTACTGACACTGTTCATGGGGAAACACGTTTGGTCCTCGTCCTCTGAGGAAAGGTATTCCTGGGACTTATCGGAATCTAGTTCCCCGGTTCCTGACGGCGACTTTGACGCCAGCGAGCCTCCTCCTCTTGGCGAACATATTTCTCTCACGGAGGAGTGACCCCCCAAACTACTGGAACCGCCTAAGGCCCGTAGCTCCTCTTATCATTGCCCAGATATCCTCCTTCTTTCGTGAGGATTCCTCCTGTAAGGCCTCCTCAATACACGATTAGCATAATCTTAGGGTGGCTGTCTGGGAGGGGCTGAGAACATAAGGCACACTATGTTTCGCCTTCTCCGTTCTTTTAGCCTAAAGGGGGTATGGACCAGAAAGAGAAGGCCATCAATTATGTATTCTGACCACAAAACACTCACCCGTGAGTTTCGTCAGTAAACTACCGGCTGCGGGGTCCGCGACCCAGGCTGAGGCGAGGCATGGGACGACTTCTTTTCTTTGCGCTTTTTCTCTAAGGGCTTGTCTTGCCTGGAAGGTCCACTAGATTCCTTCCTGGAGCTGCCACTTTTTCTGGTGCTACTGCTTCTCCTTGTAGCACTGCTCTGTCTACTGCCATGTGGGGATTCCACTGGCTGACCTAACGGGAGCGAAGCTGGGTCATCTAAGGACGACATGACTGCGCACTAGCGCTGTGTCTGTGGCTTCCTTTTAAAGCCTTTGCTATAGCTGCTCCTCTTTTTTTTTTGTCCACCTTTTTTTTCTCTGGTCTGCGCATGCACGGGTGTTGTCCCGCGGTCTCTACCTCCTGTCCTGACCCCGGAAGTCCTTTACCACTTCCGGGTTGCCTCTCCTGGGGAGGAATACACCTCTCTGCCAGACGCTGCCTCCAGTCCTGGGGCCCCTGCTGCTCATTCTGCACGCAGGCAGCTACCAGACCAGGAATCCTCTTCTGCGGGTTCCTTTCCAGGAACAGGAAACCAAAACTGAGGGAGCGAGGGGGGGGGGGGGGGGGGGAAACACCCCATTTATCTCTGTAGGTTTCCTGTTCCGGGGCGGATCCCCTCTGTGGGTGCTGTCGTGGCGAAGAGGGAAAAAAAAAAAAAAAAAAAAAAAAAACAACCCCACAAAGCATTAAAGAAATTCTGTAAAAGTTGATCTTTATTTTTGCACAGCAAATACATTCTCCCCTAGTATTCAGCTACGTGTCTATGGAAATTGAACAAGGCATGAGAGACAGTTGATGTTTCTGCTCCCATTTTCTTTGGAAATGTGTCCCTTCACAATCTGGCATGGTCAATACCAACTGCAGTGTGTAGACAGACACCCTCCATAAAGAATGGCAGTACTCAGGTGTGAGTGTCAATACGTTTCCTGGAGGAATACCAGAGGAACAGAATGATGTATAGAAAAACACTGGTTTACAATTTCATGGGCAATAGACAAAACAGCTTTAAAAAAGGGTTATATAAAAAGAAAGTCTTTGCGCAAGTTAAAACTGAGGTCAAGTAAAACGAGTTCCATCAGGACCGTCTTTCGGCTTTTCTGGGTTAGGCTCCTTAGTGGAGGGTTATATATCCAATGATATCAGGTATCAATGTTCTGCAGGAAGGGGAGGTCTGGCACTGTCGGTCCTCCGTCCCATTCTCAAAATTGGAAAGATATGACAGCGTTGAGTTTATATATGAAGTAGGACCTGTTCCAATACATCCGGGTGAAGTAGTTCACATACGGCGACTGGTTCAGTTTGAGTTCCTGGCAGAATCGTCCATATGGCGATGAGGCAGAGACATTCCCATCTTCTTTAGTCACCAACTGTCAGTACAGGGAACACTTGTGAATGATCAGCCTGAATTTTAGGGGTACCTATTGATACTAATACACCCATACAAGGGCTTTGTGGGTTGAGAAATTGTTTAGTTGGACAGTTTGTTTTACTATAAAACTTACATGATCCTTTTAAACACTTCAGAAACTGAGATATGTTCACAGCAAGTCTATACATTTACTCCTCTGAATTTAACAGTTTTGTTGTGCACATATCCTTAAAAGGGATCACCACATTTAGAAAGACTTATCGCATTAGTTAGTGCCAAGGTGACAGCAGGGGGATGGAAAACAAAAAACCCCACAGACTTACATGGTCATTTGCAATATCCAGCATGTCTTTTACTCTGCAGTTGTCCATTCTAACCATCTCATTGCAGATAGATTCTTCAATCACCATGTAGTTTACTTTGTAGGAGGTAAGGATCTTATAGATATCTTCTGCGGACTTCATACTATAGATCTGATACATCTGCAAGAGAAAATTGAGAAGTTTCATGAATTGTCCTTAGTTTTATGCCATCATACAGTAGGTTTAACACAATAAGCCAGAATAGAGGTGTTCTGCAAGACACCTTAATTTCTGGAGGACTTGTGTGACCATGTAATACATGATTCATTTCCATAATGTTGGTGGAATGCCTGCATTAAATCCTATGGTGGAGTGATCAGTAGGTTTCTGCCAGGCACAATCCTTTCCAAGAGGCTATAGCAGGTCTCCACTACCTTTTTTTGGACCATTAGTGCTCATTTGTTTCCTAATAAAGTTTGTTGTTCAAACTTCTACCTGTGTGACTTAAAAATAAAGCTTATTGTAGAGTGAAGAGCTCTGGAACTTTATAACTTCTGGTTCAAAGGCTTGTTTGCCATTACCAAGTGGTGCATTTGATTTCCAGTCAAAGACTGACCTCATCAGGCCACGTTCACACTTTCTTGCAGAGTTTACTGCCAAACAAAAATTCCAGAAAAAGCAGTGTTCAAAATGCCAGTTCTGCAAGAGTTTTATGGTATTAGTATGATACTAATGTGCAACAAAAAAAATAAAAAACGGACAATAGGCAAATCACAAGACTGCAAATTATATGCCGAGTTTCAGGCACCTGTACGTTACATAAAAAAGCTGCAAAAAAAAAAATGCAGAAGTGTAGACATATCCTTACAGGTTAGAATTTACTAAATCTATAACTGCAGTACTAGTAGTTGTCCTGTGCTGATGCTACCATAGTTATAGACAATGCTTAATGGGGTTTCCCCCCACATAGGAGTCATTGCTCTGCCAGGTATCTATAGACAAAAGGTTTGCCCGTCTGAAATAAGGACACTGTGGATCCTTAAATTGTATACAGTTATGGTGCCCCTCCATATAAAAGGCTGTCAGCTGTACCTGTAGCTATTGGTGGATGGGGGGGGGGTTGACAGTCTAATGCTTGTGGGCCTGAAGAAAGCACATTTACATTTTTGTTAAAAAGGTAAAATTCTAAGTTACATGTTCATTTCGCCTCATTAGCTCTTCGTTGTTGTATACCGGTAAGCTGGTCACCATCCGTCCAGTGCAGACCTTTATATCCCCCATTAGCTGAGGGCTGGCAGCGAACACTGCTGTAACAGGAGTCAGGCGTCTAGTGAGAAGATCAGACGAGTTAGACTGTTTGTTTTCAACCTAAAAATTAGCAATTGTCAAGCTTTGATCGTCTATTTAATCTAGTCATACTACACAAAATTCAATAAATGTTATCCTCATGTCTGCTTTACATCAGCACCATTTAAAGTTTCCATAGGATGCTGGGTTTAAAGTTGTAGCAGTAATTTTTTCATGGAATGTTACAACGTTTTAATGACCTACTCAATTTTTGAAGTGACTTTGGTGGACCCATATGTCATAAAATCGCCAAAAGTGAGACCATTTTAAAAACAGCACCCTTCTATGTATTCAAAACTGCTGTCAGGTAGTTTAACCATTTGGGTAAAAGTTAAGGTTGAAGGAAGACTTTAAGTCCATCTAGTTCAACCCATATCCTATCATGTTGATCCAGAGGCAGGCAAAAAAACCCATGTGGCACACAGCAAGCTTCACATGGGGGGGTGGGGATCCTTCCCAACTCCACATACAGCAATCAGACTAGCTCCCTGGATCACTTCAATATTAAGGAAACTATTGTATATAACCGGTAATTACACTTTTCAAGAAAGGCATCCAGTCCCTTCTTAAATTTTAGTAGGGAATCGCTCATTACAACATCCTATGGCAGAGAGTTCCATAGTCTCACTGCTCTTACAGTAAAGAACCCACATCTGATTATGCTTAAACCTTCTTTCCTCCAGACGTAGAGGATGCCCCCTTCACAGGTCTAAGTAAAAAGATTAGAAAGGTCTTTGTACTGTCCCTGCATATATTTATACATTGTAATATCACCCCGAAGCCTTTGATTTTGCAAACTAAGTAACCAAGTGTAATAAGTGTCTTGGTATTGCAGACCCCTCAAGTCTCTATAAAAAAAAAAAAAAAAAAAAAAAAAAAAACCTTGGTCGCTCTTCTCTGCACCCACTCCAGCTCAGCTATGTCTTAGGGTGGTTTCACATTAGTGTTTAAGGCCGCAGCATTGGCCTGCGCATGGCTACCGCTAAACCCCGCCCCCTGCTGCGCCTCAGCCAGTAGCTCCACCTATGGGCACATGACGCTGCATGCGTCCTCTTATCTTTAGCACTGGGGACGCAGGCATGCATCCATTTGACAGTGCACCAAATTGCAACAGGTTGGGAGTGCCGACCAGCGCCAGACGCATCAAAAGGACGCATGCGCCGCCAAACGCATACCTGCGCACGGCCTGCGTCCCCAGTGCTAAAGATAGGGGACGCATGCAGCGTCATGCGCCAGTAGATGGAGGTGAGGCAGGGGGTGGGGCTTAGCAGCGGCCATGCAAAGGCCAACGCTGTGGCCTTAAACGCTAATGTGAAACCACCCTTATACACCGGAGACCAGAACTGTACACAGTATTCTAAGTGTGGTCGCACTAGTGACTCGTATAGAGGTAAAATTATGTTCTCCTCATGAGCATCTATGCCTCTTTTAATGCATCCCATTATTTTATTTGCCTTTGCAGCAGCCGCTTGACACTGGTCACCAGATGCGAGTTTGTTGTCCACCCAGGTCTTTCAGTGACAGTTCTGCCCTGTGTTTTACAATTAAGCACATTATACATCTTGTTTGTTCTACCCAAGTGCATGACCTTACATTTATCCCCATTAAAGATCATTTGCCATTTATCAGCCCAAGCTTCTAGTTTACATAAATCCTCCTGTAATATAAAGTTGTCCTCCTCTGTATTGATTACCCTGCAGAGTTTAGTGTCATCTGCAAATATTGAAATTCTACTCTATGCCCCCTACAAGGTCATTAATAAATATGTGAAGTGGGCCCAATACTGACCCCTGTGGTACCCCACTGCTAACTGTGACCCAGTCTGTGTACTCCATTAATAACCACCCTTTGTTTCCTATCCCTGAGCCAACTCTTAACCCACTTACACGTTTTCCCCCTATCCCCATTTTATGTACCAACCTTGTGTGGCACCGTATCAAAAGCTTTTGAGAAGTCCATGTCCACTGCATTCCCTTGGTCCAGTCCGGAACATCTCTTCATAAAAGCTTATCAGATTAGTCTGACAGGAACAGTCCCTCGTAAACCCATGTTGATATTGGGTCATGAGGTTATTCTTCTCCAGTATAGTATACTAGAAAACCCTCCAGGATTTTACCCACAGTTGAGGTTAAACTTACTGGCCTATAATTGCCAAGATCAGTTTGTCCCCTTTTTGACTATTGGCACCACATTTGCTATACGCCCATCCTGTGGTACAGACCCTGTTAATATGGAATCTTTAAAGATTAATAGTGGTCTATGACTGTACTTAATTACTGCAGTACTCGGGGGTGTATCCCATCTGAGCCCATGGATTTGTCAGTTTTAGTGATTTTTAGATGCTGCCGTACTTCCTGCTGGGTTAAGCAGGTGACATTTAATGGAGAATTTTTATCCCTGATCATGTTATCTGTCATGGGATTTTCTTGTGTAAATACTGTAAAAGTAATTTAACATTGGCTTTTTCCTCATCCACCCAGACTATTTAAGGGGGCCAACACTATTTTTAGTTTACTATTATGTAGTTAAAGAATATTTTGTGATCATTTTTACTTTCACTGGCAATGAGTCTCTCAATCTTTGCTGTCTTGATTTGCTTTATAGAATTTATTTAATGCCTCCTCACTACCAACTTGCTTTAATTCTCTAAATGCTCTTTTTGTCACTTATTGCACCCCTTACAGCTCTATTTCCTCCTTTTTCTAGGTCCTATTCAGGATGCTAACAAACATCTCCATTTTCTTGGTGTATTTATGTCTCAGGATATCATCCCAGTTAATTGCACCAAGATCATCTCTCATCCGTTGGAAATTTGCCTTCCTGAAGTTTAGTGTCCTTGTAACCCCCTCTACTACACATCTGAAAGGATACATGAAAACTTGTTTTGTGATCACTATTACCCAAGTGACCTCATCCCTTACATTTGATATGCGGTCTGGCCTGTTGGTTAATTTTAGGTCTAGCAGTGCCCCCCCCCCCCCCCTCTCCTCTTGTTGGGTCCTGAACCAGTTGTGAAAGGTAATTCTCTCATAGTTGTCAGCAACATTACCTTTGTGGAAACTGCAGGTTTCAGTTCCCCAATGTATTTCAGGGGAGTTGGAGTCCCCCATTATAATGACTTCTCCTTGAGTCGCCGCTTCATCTATTTGCTTTATGAGGATATTCTCTGTAGCTTCCATTATTTTTGGAGACTTAACAAACCTCTATCAGCAATTTATTATTTTTTCCCCCCTCCCCTTATCTCCACCCACAGGGACTCTACATTTTCTTTAGATTCATATATTATCACGAAGGATGGGTTTTAAGGATGATTTTACATATAAACACACGCCTGCCCCTCGCTTATTTGTTTGGTCATTTCTGACCAGACTATAGCCCTGTAAATTAACCGCCCAGTCATGGCTCTCGTCCAGCCATGTCTGAGATATCCCCACCATGTCATAATTATGTTCCAACAACATTAACTCCAATTCCTCCATTTTGTTGGTGAGGCTTCTGGCATTAGTATACATGCACTATGCATCTCTGTACCTCTATTCTTTTTTAAATTATTAACTGTTCTAACCCCACTCTCCATGCCACCCCCATTTTCATCATTTGCGCCCAGGTCTCTATCTGCACTGTCTTCCCCTCCTATAAAATGAAAACCCTCCCCCTCAGCTTAAACACTCCTCCAACCTTCCAGCCATTTTCTCCCCCAGCACAGCTGCACCCTCCCCATTGAGATGCAGCCCGTCCCTAGCGTAGAACCTGTAGCCAAATGAGAAGTCGGCCTAGTTCTCCAGGAAACCAAACCCCTCCTTCCTACACCAATTCCTGAGCCACTTATTAACCTCCCTAATCTCCTGTTGCCTCTCTGGTGTGGCACAGGAAGTATTTCCAAAAATACCATCTTGGAGGTCCTTGCTTTAAGCCCAATTCCCCTGAAGTCTTTACGGACCTTCCACCTACCTCTAAACTTTGTCATTTGTGCCAATGTGCACCATGACTGCTGGATCCTCACCAGCCCCTCCCAGTAATGTCAACCCGATCAGCGATGTGTCGGACTCAAGCGCCAGGTAGGCAGCACACCGTTCGACGATCCCCGTCTTTGCGACAGATTGCCCTGTTCCCCTAATAATTGAGTCTCCCACTACCAGAACCTGTCTGGCCTGCCCTGCCCTCCTATTTCCCCCCTTACTGGAGCAGACACTCCTCTGGCTTTCAGAGGACATGCCTTGCTGCAGCAGTGCTACTCCTGCACTAACACTCCCTTCATCTGCCAACTTAGCAAACTTATTGGGGTGTGCCAGATCAGGACTAGCCTCCCTGGCGCTCTGCCCCCACGTTCTGTCACCCAGCTAGCTGCTTCACTGTCCTGCAGATCAAACCTAGCATCCCCCCCCCCCCCCCCCCCCATTGAGCATCTACTCAGTGAGCAGAAGACTCCTTTCCATATTGTCTATGGATCTCAGTGTTGCCAGCTGCACATTTAGATCCAGTATCTGGGCTACAAATGCACAATATGCTCACGTCTCACAGCAGTATGCACCCTCGACCGGCTGTTCAAGGATCCCATACATGCGGCAAGACGTACACTGTATGGCATTGGCAATAGTGGAGCACATCCTAATGGGATTTCACCAGACAGAAAAGATAAAATAAAGAGTATTAAAAATTATAACAGTAATACCTCCCTTGGAAACTCCCTGAATCCAAAGTCACAGAATCACAAGTCACACACTTACCAGTGTGCACTTACGCTCAGGTCACAATCAGCTTGTTTACACTCGCTCAGGCAGAAGACTTGAGATTCTCTCCCCTCCACCCCCCTTTTGCCAGCAAACCACCCTGCTGCTCAATGCATTTCCAAAAGCTGCTTTTCAGAAATACAGAGTGACAGAAAAGAAAACACAAAAAACCTTTTACCATCCAAGTGTTGCCAACTTCTGAACAGGCTATTATAGCCAGCAGACTAAGGCTGTTCGGCTGTGTATTGCCACTGCAAACATCAGGACCACACAAGCATTTGAGTGCCAGCTGCATGTGACACATGCGGTCCATAGTCTGTGCCCCCCCCCCCCCCCCCCCCATAACAGTAGGTTACCATTAGTGTTACCAGCTGGACTTACCTTATCCAATTCATGACCAGCATAGTGTCAGACTCATAGTACCCCTCCAACTCTGACAGTGCAACAGTCCTGGGTAGGAACTGCAGAACATAAAGTGTTAGAAGCCATGTGAGGCTACTGTGATCACAAGAGGGGCAACATGGAGAGGTTTTCCCACCATGCTTGTACATTGCACAGTTCTGCTCTAGCAGTGTGACATGTCCATGTAATCTGACCATTTGTGGGGTAATCACAAGACTACTTGACTGTCTTCAGTGTAAAGCCAAGTATAAGGGCAGCTTGTTTCCAGGATTATTAATCCCTAATAGTTAGAATAACTCATTAAATTGTCAGGATTGTGCCATAATTCCCTCCTGGCTTCTTGGGAACTGGGGCTTTGCTTCTGGACTGCCCAGTTGCATGACAGCTTCTGGTCCCTCAAGTTCCTATGCTGCAAGCTGAAAAAGGAGCACATGGGGACTGGATCCTTACAGCTTTAGAGCAATTCTTTCAAGTTCTATATCAAAGAGCTGCAGTCATTGCCTAGGAAGCCTGCCACCATTGGCAAACTACAAGAGTGGACAATAACCTAGGCAGCAAATAGGATAATAAAGCTTCACACAAGTGATTACGCTACAATGAAGTTCCAGCTGTTCTAGGAAAGCCGTGTTTTACACTGGCTGATTATATGCCCTACGAGTCAGTGACTGACCATTACCATCCAGAATAAGCAAATTGAGCCGAAAATGAATTCCACCCCCGCACCTAGAATTGGAATATTGGAAGCCACTCTGCCCCATTAGTTTGTTGCAGTGGTTGTGTACTGCTAGCATACATATCTGTAGTGAGAAAGCACAGAAGCAGAGCAGTCCCTATAAAAGTTCCACTGACATTTTGTAGTTTTCTTACCTCCCTCCATAGACTAACGCCAATCACAGCAGGGACAGTAACACTCAACAGAAAGGCCTAGAAGAGGAAAGTATGGATACAAGTTACAGTGGAAGCTGGAATTGAAGTTTAGGAGAGAAAAATCTTAACATACTGCCCTTGATATTTAAGGGTGAAACAAGAATTTACCTTCACTACCTAAAGTCAGAAACTTTATAAAGCTACACAACCCAAGTATAGGAGGCACAAGGGATCTGCAACACTGCATGCTCACCAGCTTAACCGGAGGGACAGTTCTCAGACGAAGCCACTTAAAGACCGTTATCCAGAGTGCTGGAGAACAAACACCAAAAGCAGCGAGGACACAGACGTAAGGCGTCCATAGGTACTTTAAGCTAAAAGAAAGAGGTCACAATCTGGACTTGTGGATAACATTTAGCCCATAGTTTAAGAGTTTTGGAAAGTTTCTCACCCATTAAAGGTCAGGGCCAATAAACCAAGGATAAGACTTTGGACAACATGATAGATGACCTCTGGCCTTTCACCAACTCTGCCTTCCTCAGGAGCAATCTCACGACTGACTGGATTGCCACTAAATGCAAGAGAAAGACCAAATCATAGCCCACCAAGAGAGACTATATTAAAAAACAAAACACTTAATTTGGGGTTTGGTGGAAGCCATAATTAGAGCAAAGTTTACAGGTGTCAATGGATTGATGAGATGACACGGCAGCACAAGGTTATCTATCAGGGGGATCTGCCAACTGGGATCTTGCTTATCTGTAGCATAAAGGAGGTGCTTGGCTGACAGCTGCAAAATATGCATTACTCTTTATTTATAAGGGTCTCATGCTAGAGACTAGAAGTCAGAGGGACATCAGCTTCTCTAACTTCAAGGATCGGTAGCGAAAGCCTTTCCTGAAGTGACAGGGAAAACCTGACATGCGAACCATTCAAATATGCACAGTAGTCCTTAATCCTGACATACATGGGGCTTAGAGCACATGACATGCTCTAGACATCTGGAAGGGCCAGAATGGTACAGACATAATTGTTACAAGAAAAAAAAAAAAAAAAAAAAAAAATAGAAGAGTGGAATTAACTACCCACCAAAACCTTTTAAGTAGTCCCTGAGCCATGGAGATCAGGCATATAATTAAGACCAGGATGTAAAGAGGTAAAAGTGAAGACTGTGTGAGCCTTAAGAGGGAGTCCTGGGAAAGTGGCTGAAATGACTCCTGACATAGCAGCCAGTTTGTTGTGAAGTTCCTGTGCAGAGCAAAAATAAAGTTGCAGTGGATCATTTAGTTTTTTTTTTTACTGCTCTATTTCAATAGCTTACTTGGTCACTGTCTGTCCAAATTTAACCTTCAGAGACTGCAGGATTGGATTTCCTGTACAAGTCACCAAATACTGAAAAACAAGACTATACAGTTGATAGCTGACCGTGGGTGACATTCATATGAAGAGTGCATAGTCTTACACCAGTAACAGTTCATGGGCCGTGCCCAATATCACAGCTCATTGCCAGTCCAGATAAATTGAACTAGAGTACGATTATGGTCACAGCCCAACAGTAGTAGAGTAGACCCTTTGATAAAGCCCTGGAAGACTCAAACACCACAGTACTTACCACTATTAAGTAGTTTAGGTATGCTGCAAACATAAAAGGAAAACAAAAATACATAGTTGTCTTCACTTTGGCTTGGAAGGTCCTAGGAGTCTCTTGGCTCTGTGAGATGGAGAGATGCAAGTTTTATTTTTCTTCCATGAATATTATTAATTTGTGCACAGGAACAAGGTTAATGATTTGCCATCTGCATAGGTCTCGTTGCGTACACTGCTCATGAGGCCAGTAGCACTAACATGCAATTTCACTCATTTGTGATTTAATCCACACTGAAGTAATGAGGTGCAGCAGAAGAGACCCTCATACTCCATTCTGCCAGTCCCTCCCAAAACTAGATGTGAGGCATGTCTTGAGGAGTCTTCCCTAGCCCTCATGCGTCACAGCTCTATTGCTGGACCAATACCCACAAAGCCATGTCCTCTCATACATAGGGGAAAGGGTGCAGCATTTCTTCCTCTTCTGAGACTCTGCTGGGTTCTAAATTCTTCTGCCTACACAGCCTGTGATCTGTCCTCTCTGAAGGCTTAGATGCTTTATTCCCTCTCCAGACTGCATGCTAACTTTCTCTCCATGGCTGTCTCAAAGCAGACCCATTGTGGGAGAGGAATATATATATATATATATATATATATATATATATATATATAAAAACCTAGTTTCATATTTGACTACTTAAGACTGCAGATGTCCTTTACATTCATAAGAAGCCACTGTGTGAAGGAGACGTAACAGTTCATGGCCTTTCACAGAAGTTCAGGAGGTTACCTCATGGTCTTTTGTAGCCATGGAAGCTATTACAAGGCTTAATAGAGGTGATGTCAACAGCGCTGAGTTTTTAAACTGAAGTAAATAGCCCAAAGACAATGTCGTCAAGTAAGTTTTACATATATTGTACACCTGCAAGACAAAGTTAGTTAAAAAAAAAAAAAAAAAAAAAAAAAAAAAAGTATGTTAGCCATCTCTCCATGTGATTCCAATATTTCTCAAGTAAAGAGATTGTCAGTTCACACAATGCTTGGAGAGGCTCTGGGTGGAGGGGAATAGTTAATCCTTGGGGAGATCTAGGCTAGGCTCTTGTGCAACCTATTGGAGTTAGCTACCCTACAAGTTAGTGCCATCCTCTTTAATAAGAAGCACAACATTATGTTTGACGCCCCCCCAAAGTAGTGTTTGACGAGTGTGACCAACTTTTTGCTGCGTGGGACGCCAGAAGGTAAGAATAATATTTATTTTAAATTCTATTTTTTACAGGGATATGGTACCCAAAGCCCAGAGGACAGTCTCCTCTCCTCTGGACCATGGGTGCCATCCGCAATTGTTCTGCTTACTTTCCACATGCGGGAAGTAAGCGGAACAATGCATTCCTATGAGTGTGGGATCGCCACGATTCTGCAAATTAATGAGCATGCTGCGTTTACTGCGAAGCGATTCCGCCGCGGTAAAAACCGCAGCATTAGCACAGCATTGCGGAATCCCATAGGAATGCATGAGATGCTTTTTTTGTGGCAAAATCGCATGGTTAAAACTGCCGCGGAAACACGAAAAAGACGCCACGTGTGAACTCAGCCTAAAGTGGACAATTTAAGTTTGGGCCTAGTTTTCCCCCATATAAAGGATGTGACCAGGGAATTTGAGATTTACAAAAGAGGACCTGGGCACTGCTACTGCACTATGCTGAAGAGAGTAGCTAAATTTAGGGAATAATATCATTTTAATCAGATTAGTGCGTCTGGCCACAGACAATGGGAGCCTACACCAGGATGCAAATTTAACTTTACCTAGTTCCAGCAGTGGGTGGACACTGAGTTGTTGATCAAGTGTACTACTGTGAGATGTGAATGCCCAAATATTTAAAACTAGATACGATAGCAAGGAGAGAGCCTCCAGCTGGGGCATTGGAAAGGGGCAACAGGGCAGACTTCTCCCA
The DNA here is from genome assembly GCF_039654945.1 of Dendrobates tinctorius. Taxonomy (NCBI): domain Eukaryota; kingdom Metazoa; phylum Chordata; class Amphibia; order Anura; family Dendrobatidae; genus Dendrobates; species Dendrobates tinctorius. The sequence continues at coordinate 1,024,034 of NW_027361832.1, read as the reverse complement.
ATTTATATGTAAACCTGAATATTTACTGAATCCATCTATAAGGGATATCACCTGTGGCAAAGTTTCTTCCGTTTCATTCAAGAATATCACCATGTCGTCGGCATATAGGCCTATGGTGTCCACCCGACCTGCTATATCTATGCCTTTGATGTTAGGGGAGGACCTTATGCATATTGCTAGTGCCTCAATCGCAAGGGCGAAGAGGGCCAGGGAGAGAGGACAGCCTTGATGGGTTCCCCTATGCAATGAGAAAACTATACCTGAGCCTATATACTATAATATGGGCCTTGGGTTTCATATACAATATTTTGATCCATGTTATAAATTTGTTGCCAAGGCCATATCTTTACAAGCATGCGGAAAGAAAAGGCCATTCAAGAGTCAAAAGCCTTGGCAGCATCCAACGATGCCAATGCCCATTTGTTGTCTGGCATTAGGGAACTATATTGGACTCATCTGATATTGATGGAAGTACTTTTACCAGGCATAGAACCCGTTTGATCAGGATGTATGAATTCAATTATATTGAACCTGTCTAGTAGCTTGGTAAAAAATGTTTTTAGTCCACATTCACTAATGAAATAGGATCCACATTCCAAAGGGTCCTTCCCCTCCTTCCAAAGCACTATGATGTTAGCCTCATAAAAGGACTCAGGCATAGAATTCCCTTCCCAAATTCTCCGAAACACCTTCAAATATGAATATAAAAAAGTTATTCAGTTTTTACCTTCTCGTTACTGATGAGCAAAAGCCTGTCCAGCAGGCAAAGAGATAAGGCCTGCACAAAAAGCAGGTAATGGCTGTGTTCCCACATCATAATGAAGAGATAGGTGGTGGCGCACATCAGTGTGTAGCAAACCCTCTGCAACAGATAAGATTCTGTCATTAGATATGGCTTCACTTAGGATTTTTTGGCATCTACAAGTCTGGAACACTTACCTCTACAGCCAAGTTATTGTTCTGCCTCAAGTATCCGGTGAGTGCCGCTACTTGACCGGCAAAAAAGGGGAGTGCCCAGTTCTCCCGTAGTGGAGGACATTCTTCTATCTGTGTGGTATCCATCCTGCATTAAAGACACCATATATGCAAGAAGGAATGCGTCAGACAGCCTATTTAAGCCAGTCCACTTTCATGAGTATAAATGTACAATTTCCTACATGCCACAGCTAGCAATGAATATATTAGAGAATGTCAGGGAGTTTTTTTTTTTTTTTAAAGCATCCCTCAGTTGATTTAAGACCACTACAGGAGAGTAATATGCAGGGAAATATATATATATATATATATATATATATATATATATATATATATCTCTTTCTTTATACACCAAGACTGAATTCTCTCCCCCCCCCCAAAGAAAAAAGTTGACATTTGGGGTACATAAGAAAGTTTTCACTTAAGGAGGTGCAGCAACTAAGCTAGCAATTTTGGCATTGCAGGGGGTTTGCACTCCTTGTATAGGTGAAATTGCTTCCCTTATTCTGAAGGGCAGAGAGGGGAAATTTACATATTATAATTTTAGACCCCTTATGAAGGCTTAGCCATGCAGTGATTCTACAGTCTTCAAGACCACCACTAGATGTCATAGACAGACCAACAAGGTGCCAACATGGACCTTAGAACAGCCCCTGCCTGCAACAGTCTGATTGCATTGCAGGAGAGTCTGCATGCATACTCTGGAAGTTGTATTTAATTGCTGCTGTCAGCGATTAGCACAACTTTAAAGCTGCCCTTATGCATCAACCAGGTATGGTGCATAATCAAAGGCATTCATAGTCCCTCCCATGTCTGCTTCTAAGAGGGGGTGTGTGATGACATAGGTCACTAGGCCTTACACCACTCAGTTCATGTACTATATAGATTACTTTTCAGCAGTCTCATTAGCACTGTGCTGTTATTGAAATCTTTTGCAGTGATTTTCAGTCATTACAGGACATCTGATGTAGTTTAATTTTATCTATTGTATTTGTGTACTGCTGCCATATTATGTTGTCCATGTATTACTGTTCTTTACCCACAATACCTTTCTGCAATTCCTCTCTTTAGCTCACTGCCATCTTGGACAACACATGCTTCATGACAGGAGAAAGTGCTCTTGTTACCTCTAACTGTGCTTTCAATATCAGCTCTAACTCCTACCTCATCTTCCCTGATATCTCAGTACTGTAAAACCTGTTGGAATTCATCACTGCATCATCCTTCCTGATGAACTGCACATGATTAGTCTGGAATAGAGGCACAAGTAATGCTATCTGCCATTGCTTATACAGAGATCTGTGTTCACATCCCTCGGACACATCTCACCCATGCACATCAGTGGCAGAATAAGCACAGACAGGATTATATAATTCTGCTTCTATATGAAGAAATTGGGTAGGAGTCAGTCCAGTGCTGATAAGAGTCCATGTATAGAACAGGATTCCAGTATTTGATCTAGTGGTCAGATTGTAGATCATACCTGTTAATATGAAACCAGCAAGCAGCCAGCACACCTGCCAGCCAGGTCCCGCTCATCATCCAGCTGGTCACAAACAAGGAACTTATATAAACTGCTTGCACTCCAAAAATCATCCCAAGGTAGGGATAAACAGGATCAATGCCCTACAAAATGGAAAGATAAGCAGGTGATAAGGCTGCATCATATGAAGGGCTTCTGGCCAAGATAAAACAAACACTTGGGCCACATTCACACGTTCAGTATTTTACATCAGTATTTGTAAGCCAAAGTCAGGAGTGGGTGAGAAGTTTGAGATGGGATGCATTTCTATTATACTTTTCCTGATTGTGAGCCAAAATCTGTAGTGGAACAGATACTGAAGTGTGTCCTTGCCGATTGTGAAAGCTGGCTATAACTTGCTATACAAATTTTTGGCTCTGTCACAGCAGCGATTGACAATATACCTAACCATTAAACACCAGGGATAGTTAGTATACTTTACAGTGAGAGAAGATGATGAAAATGGAATCAAAGTTTCAGATTGCCAGGAAGGCGATAGAACCTCACTCAGGGATGTCCAACTACCTGTATGAGGCTATTCATTGGAAGCTACTAGATTGGAGATAATATCCCTGGTAATCCAGTGGTTAAGTTTTAAAAAAGTTCTGGATCATGGTGGATGTTAACAAATTCCAAGAACAATTTAAGCCACAAGATAGAATACACAGACCCACTAGATGATCAGGTAAAGACCAAGACACCATCTTCTACCTTTGGCACACTGCATTATAGAGCTGGATCATTCAGAGACCAGGAACAAGTCACCTTCAGGAAACTTCAGAAAGTGATTGACACTACATCTAGACCAAAGCCCTGTGTAGGACTGATTGTGGATATGACTTACGTATGCTCCCATCATCTTTGTCAAGATACCAGCAAAAATGTCAGGGTACAGGGTCAGCTGCTGCACAGCATTAATTGTCTTTGAAGACATGGTGTTGTTGTTGTAGATCAGCTCTTTGAATCCTGGAGTGAGAAATGGCATATAAAGCAATTACTTGCAGTGGCCAGTACTTTCTAGGAGCCACTTGGCTGTATACCACTGCCTCTAGAACCACATGTTTGTGTATGAAGAGACTAAGTATTTCATAGACCGATTGCTGCTGAAACCCTCTTGGTGCTCAGCCATGATAGCCAGGGAAGACTTGGAGTGATCACTCTGTGGGCAATCATGCCAAGCGAGCCAGACTAGGTTGCCCCTTTTCTATGATTCTCTGCTTAAACAGAAGGGTGGCCAAAATAAAAAAACCTTAGGGGGACAGAAAGTTGAGGCAAAAACCAAGACAATGCATCTTGGAGATGTTGGGCAATACTGTATTTAAGGTGTGGAAGTGGAGTTTACTTTTTCCAAAGATCCTGCTGCAGATTTTGCACTTTACCCGACATCCTCTGATGTGATCATAAGACTGGTGACTTAAGTGGAAGCCGACTTGAAGTCTACAATGTTGTGATCCAGCAACAGGTCAGGTGCTTCTCTTTATTATGTGAAAAATAAGGATGAATGAACTCATGGAGATCAACATCCAACACTGCGGAGACACCATCACGTTTCTCAACGCAAGCAATGACTAGCCAGGTCTTTCCCTGGGAAGGAACAACCATAGGAAGGGCAGTCTCCAATGAAGGAAACCACCTATGCCAAAACATGGTATCCAGAGACAGCTGTTTCCTACTCCACACTGATGAGGGGCAATTCAGGGTATTGCCCCTCAGTGTGGTGTAGGAAACAGCTGTCTGTGGATGGATACCATGTTTTGGCATAGGTGGTTTCCTTCATTGGAGACTGCCCTTCCTATGGTTGTTCCTTCCCAGGGAAAGACCTGGCTAGTCATTGCTTGCGTTGAGAAACGTGATGGTGTCTCCAAGATTTCTGTCCGCCAGAAATGATTTCAGGGTTAAATTCTGGCTGACTTCATTCCTCCGGGCATGCGCACTTTAAAAATGCGGATCCTGCAGCACAATAAACATTGCCTGGTCCGTCCAGGCATCTTGGCGGACAAAAAAAAAAAAAAAAAAAAAAATCCTGCCAAAGAAAATGGCAGATCCGTTTTTTGCAAAAACAGTGGATTTTTACTGATGGTCAAAAACAGAAGTGTGAAACAGGCCTTAGTCATATGGGGCCCCAGTAGAACAGCCCAACCCTTAGAAAGTTAAACTCCTGTACCTTTTCTAAATGTTGGTGCCCGCAGCAGGTCCTTATAAAAGGAGTAGTAAAGCGCGCCATCTCCCTGGAAGGTGATTTCTCCAGCAATATCCTAGGAGAAAGTGACAAGAATAAGTGCATCACAGAATTTTGGAACAAGTTGTTACATGCAAGAAGGCTGAAGACAGAACTTATTTTTTTGACAGCATTGTGAGACTTCCAGCCCCTGAGAGATACCATGAGGGAACCAGCCACATTCTAGCATCTCCCAACTCAGAGGCAGCAAGTCTTACACAGCTGTCAAAAAAAAAAAAAAAGAAAAAAAACCCCGCAAGACAGTGGAGCATGAGCAGCATGCAAACAGGTGAGATCTGAGCTGATGCAACGCCTGTGTATTATGGAGCAGAATTAGCTATAGAAGCAGAAACTTGCCACAGCTACTCATCTGTGTGCAGAGAGACTCGAGAAGGCATGGAGTCTTCTAGAGCATTTAACCCTTTAAGAGCCCCAATTTCTCTTCGACTAGGGGTACGTGCACACTGCGGATTGATCCGTGTGGATTTTGCAGGTCAAAAGACCTGCGGTTTATCATCTCTACAATGGAGGAGATAGTAAACTGCAGTGGAATCCGCAGAAAAGAATGGCCTGTCAATTCTTTCTGCAGATTGGAAACTGCAGCACAAAGTGTGGAAAATTCATGTTCTTTTGACTGTCCATTATTGCATTGTCTCAGCGACCAAAAAAATAATGGAATTCTGGTGTTTTGGATTTCTTGCTATGCCGTTTAGCGATCAGGATATGCTTTTTATTGCTAAATTGGGCAATTCTGACTGCAGTGATACACAATGTGTATGTGGCTTTTATTTTTATTGTCTTTTGATTGGGGTGAAGTGAACTTAGTTTTTTATTTTTAAACATCCCCCCCTCCCTTTTACTTCTGGCATGCTTCAATAGCCTTCACAGGAGGCTAGAAGCATGCACAACCTGATCGGCTCTGCTACATATGGGTGATGAGCAGATCGCCCATATGTAGCAGATTTACTGCTGTGCTTTGAGTGCCGACCGGGTGGCGCTCAAAGCCATCTGCCTGGAACCATCATAGAGGTCTGAGACCTGTGGTTGTCCAGGCAACGCAGACCCGATTAGTGATCAGCAAAGGATCCAGCCACTAAGACCCACACCTATAGATACTTATCCCCTTACAATATAGATCGTCTGGTCAATTGTTTAACCACTGCACCATTCATTATGGGGCTGCCAGGAAAAGAAAAAAAAAAAAAAATAAAGTCACTCTCAGTATGAGAGTACCTGGTGCAGTGCTCAGATATTGAAATATTGTTTAATGGCACTGCTATCAGATAGTTAAGCGTCACCACTTCCTCTGCTAGTCACATCCTGATGGTTTATCGCATTACCTCCTGTAGAACACAGTCAGCATTATATGCCATGTAGAGCCTTGTTTCTACAGCTTTTCCTTGAAGATTCTACTCCAGATCTTGGCTTCAAAATAAGTTGTGTTCTCATTCTCTGTACAGGAAAGATGTATATCTTTGTACCGTGTTAGCCAGTAGATAGAAAAATATTCAGGATTGAGAGTCCTCAGTAGTTGATACCTTTTAATGGCTAACTGAAAAGATGGTAATACATTGCAAGCTTTCGAGACTACTCAGGTCTCTTCATCAGGCTAGACTAATACAAAATCTGAAGTCACATATTTATGCACAATACAGCCTAGAAAAAATGCAATAGATAAGAGGACCATAAAACATCCAGACTCCTTATCTATGAACTGGTCCAATGTTTATATTTATGTTTCTCCCTCTCCCATATTGATAGTTCTGCTTCACGTCACTTGTCTTATCTATTGCATTTTTTCTAGGCTGTATTGTGCATAAATATGTGACTTCAGATTTTGTATTAGTCTAGCCTGATGAAGAGACCTGAGTAGTCTCGAAAGCTTGCAATGTATTACCATCTTTTCAGTTAGCCATTAAAAGGTATCAACTACTGAGGACTCTCAATCCTGAATATTTTTCATTCTCTGTACAGCAACTAGTCTATAGACATTTAACCCAGGCACCATTCATTTCAAAGCAAAGTTTTCATTACTGAAAGAGCCGTGATGGATCCATTGCCCTTCACCTGCCCAGTGCTACTCGTCCTGGGAGGACCCAGCATTTCTATTCATTAGAGGGGCAGCATATGAACTCTAATACTTCACATGCCCTGTGGGGGTGCTTCATAGAAACTGGAGAGTTGCAGGTGGGTTGGCTGTCCCAGAACCATATTTTAAAAGAACAGATGTGAGTGCAGAGCCCTATAGGGTTCTAAAAGACTTACCGTGCGAATAGTAACCCAGGACTTGGGCTCATGGAAGGTCATCAGGTAGACCGAAAACGCCATGCCGATCACAGCCATTAGAAGGGAGCCAGCAAAGAGCTTGGCAAACAGCTGAAGCGCATCATCTAGGAAAAAGGCAGGACACTATCAGCCTGCATAATACCATGTAGTAAAAATGAGGGCGAGGCTACAACTTGCAGCACGTCCTGACAGTCTAGTGTCACAATAGCTGGAGTGCTGCAGGTTTCCGATCCCTCATCTATCAGACACCTCTAGAGCATTGGATGGAGAAGCAATGCATGTAAAAAAAAAACAAAAAAAAAAAAAAAAAACCCACACTGTTCCTCCATCAGGCATTTCAGCTTGTGGAAATTGCAAGTATTGATCAATAGCTTTACTAGGCTACATCTAGAGATCTGGTTATTGCCATTTATTGTAAATCCCTGAATGGTAAGTTTGCCTGATAGAAGCGAGTGGGAGTTACATCAGTTCAATCTGCAGTGTTTTGAGGATATGGGGGTTAAACCCCCCCCTTAAGTACACTTTTGGGGATTGCAAGTAATTAGCTTTTGTATTTGGGTTCCATTAAACATTCTTGGCCACATGTGCAGTCTACTGTATTCCTGTTGAGGAGAGACAAGCTGTAGCCTCTAGACAGAATACAGATGAGGTGCAGGGTCAAAGCACCACAACAGGAGCAGTGAGGCACTGACAGTCTGTGGCCATCAGAGATCCCTTATGGCCTTGTATATAACCTTACGTATTGACTCTTGCTCAGCATTTCTGTTGTCTCGCTCAGCATTTCTGTTGTCTCGCTCAGCATTTCTGTTGTCTCGCTCAGCATTTCTGTTGTCTCGCTCAGCATTTCTGTTGTCTCGCTCAGCCCTTACTCTCCGCCTCCTCCCTTCTCCTTGTGCACCTTAAAGTACAAGTGGAACTAATCATTTACCAAACATTCATTGGTGTCTGATCATCCAGGTATACCTCACTGTAATATAGACACAAGAGTTCAGAAGGTTTTTATTATTAAGACCCATTTTACACATCTGAGTTTCACACTCAGTACAGACCATGATGTCTGGACCGGCCCTTGGGTTTCTTGTCCCCAAACATAACAGCCTCAAAGGCATGAGGCTGGAGACAAGCAGCCAGTCTGGACATCAGAGTCCATAGTTGAACCTTGAATGGTGGACGTGTCAAGCTGACCTTTAGGCTACGTGCACACGCTGCGGTGTACAATACCATTCAAATGAATGGTAACCAAAAACCGCTGTGTAGACGGTGCGTATTTATCCGTGTGGTTTTCCTGCGATTTTGAAACCGCAGAAAGAATTGACATGTCAGTTCTTTCTGCGGAATCCGCAGCGGTTTCCCATCTCCACCATTGTGGAGATGGTGAAACCACAGGACCAAACCGCAGGTCTTTTGACCTGCGTTTTTGCAAAATCCACGCAGGTGAATCTGCAGCGGATTCCGCAGCGTCTGCACACACCCTAAGAGTGAAAAAAAAAAAAGGAGACATCTATAAGATGTTTAAGTGGGTATTAGTCTCATCGTTACACGATCCAGTCGGAGGGGGGTTCTGAGACTTCAAAATTGATCAGACACCCAAGCACCCCATCAATCAGGTGTTGAAGCACCCAGGGCAGCTGGATGTACACAGGAAACAGTCGTTACATAGTGGGGTACATATGGACAGTCCATGAATGGAGTTCTTCCCTGTGCCAAAGTAATCAAACAGTAGATTGTGACCATGCATTGCAGACATGACTGGCTCCATGCTCATCCCCATAGCAGGAGGGGGCTGCCTGATATTCACTGCAATAATCTGGTCAGATTTATAGTCTAGGATCGTGCACATAGAATATTGGTCAGTGTGCTTTCCTTGTGCACAACAGCCCCGCACACTGACCAATACTCACTGATGTGCACAAACTTTGTAGCTTGCACTAGCCAGATACATTATTCATTCATCTCAAGATCCAGCCTAGGTCACGTTATTCTGGCCTGTACTCACCTTCCATTGTAACGTCCAGTCAATGACTATCCTGTGGGTCTATGTAGATGTTCTGCAATTTACAGGGACACAGGCCTGAGGATGATCCAAGACGATCAGCCCTAGCAGACCTGAAGAGTGACAGATAAAGCATTATACACAGTGCAGGCAAGAGAGCAGATATGAGCAATAGAGTCGAACTGTGGGAAACCATCTGTTGCACTATATAGAGTTGAATGAAATATTATCCAGAGGGGAAGTACAAGACTGCTCACTGTATGCCATCAGTATAAGGGCCCCATCTACAGATCTCACATCCTCTGCCGTGAGGCAGACACTGGAGTAGTCCGGAGTCCATGTTACTCTTGTGTTGCTATATTCCCCTATATGCCAACATAGCAGGAATCAGGCTCTGACCAACAGGCCAATAACTGGGTGATGTCCAGACACAGCAGAACGGTCACTGATCTCTTATACATTCAGTACAACACTTCTGAACTCATGGAAAGGACTTTTATCTGCTGGGTAATTAAGCTGGCATCTCTACAGGCTACATCCCAAGGGTCCGATGAGTGCAGCCCCACATCCCAGGATTGGGGGCCACATGTTGCATTGCTGTAAGTGGAGAGGCTGCTCATTCCAGTGCATTTCCTAGAGACGGTCCATGCACTTATCAGATACATGGCACATCCAATGAAGTGTGAGGTGCAAGTACATTTAGGGAGCTGCTGTGCGGTCTCAGTACATTACAGAGGATAAAGTTATGAATAAAAACAAAAATTAAAAGATGCATTTCTGCAAAGTTTTAGAAGTGGAAGACACAAGGACATGTGAGAGATCACAATAGCAAGTTTCAGGCAAAAAAAAAAAAATATATATAAAAAAAAAATTAGTTCCAGGTGATGCTGCAGGATGGAAACTACTAGTGAGAACAGTTCTCCCTGGTCCTGACTGAGGCTGCAGTGTCATTCCCGCAAGATAAAGTCACTGCACTGAGGGTTAAGGGGTTAACCCCCCCCGGGGGCCCATGGTGCCCCCCAGCTGAGGTCTCATTACCAGCTGCAGGTCCTCATCCTCCCGAGCGCTCAGTCCGCGCCGCACAGCAGCGAAAGCAGGAAGTAGACAGCCTCAATCAAACACCTATGCGGGGATCGGAGGGTTCATTCTGAAAAACACTGAGCGCCACTGATCCGGAGAGCGGCGATCTGCTGGGAGGGCTGCCCGGGCTCTGTGCGGCCGGAGAGGGAAACGTGTGTAGCGCTCGCAGGGATCAGTCATAGGGGAGCAAGAGCCTAGCCCACCGTAACCCCCTTCGTGACCTAGCCCGCTTTTCCACCTCTTGTGTTCCACTACATTCCCACCATGAGCTTTTGATGACTTTAAGTCTATGTGCACACGTAAGTTTTGGTGCTGTGGATTTTTCTGCGCGGTTTAGGAAAAATCCACAGGTAAAGAAGACCTGCGGATTACCCTGCGGTTTCACACTACAATGGAGAAGGTGTGAAACCGCAGCAGGTTCCACACGGAAAAATTTCAGTTTACCATTGAAAGCAATGGTACTGTACAACGCAGCCAAATCTGCTGCGGAGCCACAACGTGTGCACATGGCCTTACTCCATAATGTCTAAGGGTATGTGCACACAGTGCAGATTCCACTGTGGAATTCTCCACACAGATTTTGCCAACTCTGCAGGTAAAATGACCTGCGGCTTACTGTAGCTTTCCCCAGCAGTTTTACACCTGTGGATTTCTATAATGGAGCAGGTGCAAAACTGCCACGGATCCACACAAAAGTAGTGACATGCTGCAGTTTTAAATCCACAGCATGTGCACTGCGTTTTGTTTTACATAGCCTTAAGTGGTATTGTGCATCACTTGCAGAGCGGCAGAGCCAAATCCACTGCAGAGCCACACCGTGTGCACAGACCCTAATGAGTTCCATGCGTTTTTAATATGCAGCATGTGAACATGGCCTTAATACTTACATGGAACCAGTTTGGTGGAGAAACCTGCATAAGTTTTAGGTTGAAAAAAAAAAAAAAAAAACCCCACACACTAGGCTCCTCAGGGATGAGAAGGTGAACCTGCAATCTATAGTGGTAATGGTGGTCTTCACAGTAGTACAAATCTGACAGCTTACAGCCTGTTTGTGACCCCCATACTAGTAAATTAGAGGGGCTGCACAGTATCCTGTAAATGCACCCCAGGTAAAGGTCTACATCAAGCCCCTAAACTAAAATGAGTGCTTCAGAGGCCACACCAAGCCCCCAGCTCCACTTACCAGTGAGGAAAGCCACAGTCCTGATGGAGGATGCAGCCGGCCCCCAGTTATATAGGGCAGAGGCAGCACAGGTGCGAGTACTGATGGACCACCACCCACACTCCTATCATCCATGGGGGGAGGGGTGGTTGCTTAGTATTAGGTCCTTAGTATATGTCCTACAGTGACAGACACCCTGCCTGATCTAAGGGCCCCGTCACACATAGCGACTCACCAGCGATCCCGACAACGATGTGACCTTGTCAGGATCGCTGGTGTGTCGCTACATGATCGCTGGTGAGCTGCCAAACAGGCAGCTTCACCAGCGATCAGCACCAGCGACACGCGGGTAACAAGCGACACACGTCGCTTAGTTACTCAATGTGTACCTTAGTTACCAGCACGCTGGTGCAGGGAGCTGGTAACCAAGGTACACATCGGGTTTCTAAGCGCCGCGCGGCACTTAGAAACCCTCTGTTTACCTTAGTTACCAGCGGCAGCTCGCTGATCTCTGGTCTCTGGTCAGAAAATCTGCAACATCTGAACCTCATGGTGATGTAGCCTTAGGGCCTGTGCACACATTGCAGACTTGTCTTGTTTTTGTTGCAGTTTTTTTCTGCTCAGATTTGTCACAAAACATGAAGGATTTCCTGATGCCCACAAAGTGCATGTACATGTCAATTCTTTCAGAGTTTTTGCTGCAGATTTCACCCATACTCGTGAGTGGGAAAAAAATCTGCACCAAAAATACACCTATTTTACACTGCATTTTTCCTGCCAAGAAATGCTGAAATGGCGCAGGAATTTCTGCACCAAATACTTAACGTGTTCACAAACCCTAAGCAGGTTCTCCTGAGTGTGACGATTTTGGTGCGTCTTTGTCAGGATACATTTCTTTCTTGTGCATGCTGATAAAGTTTAGTTAATAAAAAAAAAATGCGATTCAACTTCATCAGGTTTTGGCACCAAAAATGCAGCAAAACCGGAGACATGATTTTTTTTTTTTAGTACTGTGAAAAACACTGAAAAAACACTTAAAGAAGTGACATGCTGCATTTTGCGTGTGATTTCTGAAATCTAGACTTTGCTGGTACTGTGAAACGCAGCTGAAAAATTGCATAAATAACACATAAAAAAGCCACTGTAAAAACACAACGTGTGAACATAGTCACGCATTCAGTATTTGGCCTGTATTTTACGTGGTGGTGAGGTGTCTCTATTATACTTTTCCTCTGATTGCTCCTCTCCTGATTTTGGCTTACAGATACTGATGTGAAATACTGACCAAATACTGACCGTGTGAACGTGGCCTAAGCTTTGTAGGATGGGATCTGCTGCATCGTTCAGTGCATTAGTATTGTGACCTGGTGTCGGTAAGTACGGCTACTTTTGTCTATGATGTGTTTTGGATTTATGTCCTTTTCTGTGAATTGCTTTAAATTTACGGTATGTGTAAGGACTCACAAGTCAATGAAGACCCTTGTGGCAGGTTGCGAGCTTGCAGAGTTTTTGCCAAAATATAATCTATTACATCATCTATTTTTTCACTTTAGCAGGATGCAATGTTGGTTCGGGCTCATGAAAATGACCGTAGTTTCGGTGCGAGAGTGATCGGTCAAAACACCGGATAGCACTCGTCTCGACATTATTCAATGGGGCCGTGCACGAGTCTGTTTTTTTTTTTTTTAATTCCTCATATCGAGTGGTCAGTGACAAAAAAAAAAAATCACAGCATGCACAATCTGCCTGCGAGAATCGGATGGCACCTGCCCATTCATGTCTATGGGTCCATGAAAAACATCACACCACACTTGGCCTGACGGAATGGAGAAAATGCAGAAACATTTGGTTTTTTTCTCTCCACCTCTGAGGAAAACAAATCTCACTCTGATTAAACTCTGATCAGAGTCTTATTTGCATAATCAGATTGTTTTTCTCAGAAGGAGAACATACAGTCATGTAACCCTAGCCTAAAGGTACTGTCACACTTAGCGATGTACCAGCGATCCCGACCAGCGATATGACGCGGTCAGGATCGCTGGTACATCGCTAAGTGGTGGCTAGTGAGCTGCCACACAGGCAGATCTCACCAGCGACATCGCTGGGGACGGGGATCGCTACTTACCTGTCACACTAGGCGATCCTGCGTCCTCCCGCCCGGCTCCACGCGTCACTCGTCCTCACAGCAGGAAGCGCCGCAGGAAGCTGACGACGAGAAACAGTCCTGAACATTCTCGCGCGATCAGCGATAACCAGCGGGGGAGCCGGTCGTAGGTAAGTATCAGACACAGAGATGTCGCTAGCAATATCGCTATAACGTCACAAGTTATAGCGATATTGCTAGCGATATCTCTTAGTGTGACATGCCCTTAAGGGGGGTTTGGGGTGTCCGTCCCTATGGTAGGGGCAGAGATACCATTGATGCAACCTGTGTACCTTCACATGGTCCCAAGAGGTAAGGGGACCCACTTCCACTTCCAAAGTGGGTGGAATTTGCATTATGATAAGCTCTTGGACTGCAAAAGGCCCATATACTGTTTTGGCACAGAGACCTCTTCTGTTTTTGCCAGTGCCCTGTGGGTTCGCTCAATTAGTTTTGGGCAGTCCACTTGATCTAATAGTATGGGTGTGATCGATAGGCTGTAAGCTGGCATGGTGCACTACACAAATCTGTGTAACTAGCGCAAGACTCATTTGTGTTCACTTAGAACGACCACTCCATGAATGGTCGGTGTGTGAGTTGTCTTCCATCAGTATCTTGCACCTGTGCTGCCTCCGCTTTGTGCCACTGAGGCCAGTCTGCATCCTATTATATTGTGGCAATGAGTGGCTGCAGCTCCCAGAGACTGACACTCCCCTGATACTCCCACTACACAGGACCTTCCAAGTGCAAACTCGCACCCTGGCACACTGAAAATTAAAGTGGTCGGCAGCTGCCGCAGATCACACAGGCAGTTGTTGTGTACTCATTTTCTGGTCTGCCTCTGGTTTCTGATGAGGGAGCTGGTTGTGCTGACAGAGGAGTTGTGAGTTCTCTTTCCAGGCTCCCTCTGGTGGTGGCAGGAGGTAGTGAAGCTGATCTAATTAACTAAGACCTGTCACCTGATAATGAGGAAGAGGATTGGACATCTGGAGTCTCAGACTGGATTTAAGACAGCCGACTCCCTATTCCCATGCTTGTGATTTTTTTCCTGCCTCCTGAGGTCTTAGTTTCCAGCTCAGTTCCTGCCTTCTCAAGCTAAATTGTCTTTGCTAATGTTCACATTTGATTTGGTTTGGTCTATTCAGTCTTTTATGTGGTCAGCCAGCCCCGGCTGGGGCTGTGCAGAATTTCCACTCTTATGTCACTGTGTGTGCCAGTTTGCTTTTTGTCCCTTATTAGATTGGCCTCTTTTTGCTGTTCTCAGAATATGCCAGAGTGCTGATATAGTGGGAGACGTCTAGTGACTTCAGGGTATTTTTTGCTATCAGAAGTATTGGACATTTTTGCAGGGTTTTTTTGGCGTGATTGCAGACAGTATCTTTCCTTTCCTGTCCTTTCTAGCTAGTGTGGGTCCCATCGTTTGCTCAGCCTATTTTCCTACCTGTGTTCGTATTTTCATCTTGTCTCACCGTCAATACATGTGTGGGAGCTGTCTATTCCTTTGGGGTCTGCTCTGGGGCAGTTTTAGATTTCCCCTTTTCTTGCTTTAGGCTTATTTATTCCTCCGGCTGTGACGAGGCGTCTAGAATCATCGTAGGTACGCTCCACGGCTACTGTTAGTTGTGTGGTTAGGATCAGGGGTCTACAATCCGCGTAGTTACCAACCTCTCTGGTTTTCTGTGACTTGGCTTGGTCTTGTTTTCCTCCTCGGTGACCCATTCATAACAGTCAGTGCTTAGTGCTGGTCTGTGGCGACCGCATGGACCGGCAAAAAACCCCAACGGCCCGGTCTGCATCGGTTGTTGGGGACCCTGCTCTAGAGGACTTTACAAGTTATGAAGTGATCACAGGTTACACCACCCTTCAATATTACAGTTTATTGTCAAATTACACTGTTCTACAGCCAAAATGGTTCAGAGATAAACATTTGAACTTCACTAATTTTGTTTTGCTGAGAACGAATATGATGCTTAAATTTGCTGATTAGCTCTAATTTTCAAGATCCAGATGAGGTTGTAATTACTTATGACCCCTTTCATGCAGGCTTATAGAATAATCATTTCTCATCATTACTGTATTGTTAGTAGCTCGTCTGTTACATCATCTATTTAGTCTCTTGAGCCTTCAGTATTCTGTCATCTTAGGGTGACCAATCGAAAAAAGCCAACCCGGCTCTGATGGCATAATCCTAATTGCTGCATCACCTGCTTTTAGTGTTCTCTGTGTAAGGTATACAGTTTTAGGATTTCTTCGTTTAGTTTGTTAGCATATTGACATGTTTCTATATGATTTTTTCCAATATGCTTCATTCTTGCATTAACAAAGCAAATAGTTTTTTGCTACATATACGGAAATCACTTTTGCGTCACAAAGGCGAAACTTGACTACCATTGACTAAATAAATCTAGCTTACAATGTGTATACCCTTAAAAAGTTTAAACTTTATTGATATGTATTAAAATTCTATTTCCCAACACCCCCAAACAAAATAAAATTGCACATGTGAAGTGTAATTACAAATTACAAATACTAGCTTGGCCCGTGCAAAATTTTTGCACAGTGGTCATTGGGGGCGCAGGCAATTTTAGAAAAAGCAAGCTGGTCAAATGTAAATGTATTTCATGAGATGATGAACACAGACAGGTATTTACATATGTAGACTGGTAATACAATAAATTGGTTTGATAAGTAGAGGCCAAAAAATGTCTTCCAGTTGAGGTGCCACCTGCAGGTCATTGTGTCTTTCTGCAGGTTTATGAAAATGTTTAAACTGTATTTAGTGATAAAATGATGAATATTTGGTTTGTTTGGCTGTTTTCTTGCTGAAGGGAGCAAGTTTACCTTTCAAATTGTGTATCATGTGTGTGTGGGGCGAAATAATCCCCAAAAAAGCAGTGCATGTATACAAATGTGTTGGTAGTGTGCTTTGGGGTATTATGGTGCCACTTGCAGGTCATTTTTCCTTACTGGGGGTTTATGAAAATGAATGTTTAAACTGTATTTAGTGATAAAATCGTGAATGTGTGGTTTGTTTGGCATTTTTCTTGCTGAAGGGAGCAAGTTTACCTTTCAAATGGTGTATCATTTGTGTGTGTTGGGCGAAGTAATCACCGAAAAAGCAGTGCATGTATACAAATGTGTTTGCATATGTGACTCACTGTAACGTCCGTCTGCGGTTCTGGGCTGCAGCCAGGCAACACCCCGAGAAACACTGATACCCTTTACCCCTATACAGGGATCTGGATTTACAACAGAGCCCAGGAGGCGCTGTCTGAATATGAGCAGTGGCCAGAGCAGGACGGTCGTCAGAGGGAAGTACAAAAACGGCAGGCAATAGCAGAGTCAATGTCAGGCCAAGGACAGAGTCAAAAACCAGGAGGGCGGCAGAGGTACAGAATCGTTAGGAAGTAGCAGAGTCAGAATATCCAGGCCAAGGTCACAAACCAGGAGAGTAGCAGAAGTACAGAATCGTCAGGCAAAAGAGGGGTCAGAAGTCCAGGCTGAGGTCAGAGTCAAACAGAAATCAATCACTAAGTAACACACAGGGGAACCAAGAATATATCTGGCGGCTTGCAAGACCAGTCCCAAGGTATTTGAGGGATCAGGTCATCCCTCACAGGTTCCTGGACTGGTGATGTCATTAGGGCCGCCCCCAGGACCAGGCCAGACGGTGATGCAGTAACCCCCTGATGACTGACAGAGGGGCGGAGCCTGCGCCCACCAGATGCCTGAGCAGGAGCCACTTCTCTGTCACCACCATAACTCACGGGTGGACCACGGCGCCTCCCAGTGGCCGAGGCAGGAACAGCCGTCCCCGAGTCTGACGGTGAAATGGCAGTCTGGCGCCTCCTAGTGGCCGTGACCGGAACAGCAGGCCTCGATTCCAACGGTGACGTGACAGACCGGCGCCTCCTAGTGGCTAAAGCTGGGACCATAGGCCCTGAGTCTGACGGTGACGTAATAGAACCACGGCGCCTCCCAGTGGCCGAGGCAGGAACAGCCGTCCCCGAGTCTGACGGCGAAGTGGCGGTCCGGCGCCTCCTAGTGGCTGCGACCGGAACAGCAGGCCCCAAATCTGACGGAGATGTGACACTCACCTGCAGTGAAGTGTGCAGTCCTCCAATATGCCTGAAATAGGGTGGGCAAGCACTTGAGCAAGCTGGAAAGACTCCAAGGCAAATGTTTGGATTTGTTTGTGATGTCTGTAAGCAGCTTTGTGGTAGTGTGCTTTGAAGTAGTGTGCTGCCACCTGCAGGTACTTTCAAATGGTGTATCATTTGTTTGTGTGGGTGGAGTATGAACAGAGCAAGTGTGCAATTCAATAGGCAGTGCATGTTTACAAATGAGTTTGCATATGTGCCTCACCTGCAGTTGTTACCACCATTCTCACCGCCACCGGGTCCGGGACTGCCACTGCCGGCACCATGCTCACTGCTCCTGCCTCAGTCTCCATCGCCGCTCCCACTCTGCAGCATGCTTCTCCTTTGCCTGCCTCCCGGCGCACGCCTGCTCAGGCGCATTGGCGCGCTCCCCCTTTGCTGCCGGCCGCGCTCTGTCACTTCACACGTTCGCCTTAGGGCCCGACCGCGCGCACACTCTCTATCCTTATCCTGCGGCGTGACCTGACCCGGCAGTATTGCCGGGCCAATAGATGGCAAGCACCGGGTATTTCAGGTCGCCCTCCCCTAGTGGCGGCGCCTGATTATTGAGTTCTGCTCCTATACTTAGGCCCTATCTAGCCGTTGCTAGCTATCTATACCTTGACCTCAGTTCTAACCCTGTTTCTCCCCTTCCGTCTCTTCCAGAGCCTGCTCCTGCCTGCTGTCATCCTGGTGTCTCTTTTCATCTCCACCTCCGCTCTGTCCAGCCTGCCTTACCTCTCCACCTCGTGGTCTCCTATCTCTGTGTCTCCTCAGTACCTTCCCCGTTTAGTCCTTTGTTCTCTCCCTGCCACCTTGTCTTGTCTTGTCTCCGTTTTTGTGTATTACCTCTGAGCAGACCCCTGGTCTTGGCATCCATGGTGCTAGAGGTCCCTGAGCTTGCTCCCTAACAATCCCTGTATAGGGGTTGGCCAAATCTGGTGCATACGCTCGGGGGAGTTTCGGTATCATGGTCCAGTGGGTCCACTCTTGGTATTCGCCTCCTCCGGCATAACAGCGTATCAACAGTGAAGTGTGCAATCCTCCAATTTGGCTAACATAGGCTGGGCAAGCAGTTCGGCAAGCTGGAAAGCCCCCAAGGCATATGTTTGGATTTGTTTGTGATGTCTGTAAGCAGCTTTATGGTAGTGTGCTTTGGGGTACTGTGGTGCCACCTGTAGGTCACTTTTCCTTACTGCAGGTTTATAAAAATTAATGTTTAAACTGTATTTTGTGATCAAATTGTGGATGTGTGGTTTGTTTGGCTATTTTCTTGCTGAAGGGGGCAAGTTTACCTTTCAAATGGTGAATCATTTGTGTGTTTGGGTGCAGTATGAACGAAGTAATCACCCAAAAACAGTGTTTAAAAATGATAGAATAGATAGATATAAAGGAGGAAAAGACTTCTCACCCTGTGCTGGAATCCCACTCCCTTCCTAACAGTGGAGGGTGGCTCACTAGGGGATTTGATGTGGCGCCCCCACTCCACAGTGGCTCTCCCTTACGGACCCTATTATACCCTAGGCAGAGATTATTTAACAGTAGCCTCCAATATATAGTTATACCTACAATGGATAAGTCAGTTTCAGTGTGCAGTTCTAGATATTTAAGTTCAGCTCTATAATTTGGTGATAAACAGAGTCCCATTTCATAAAGATCCAGATCTCCAATATTGTTTTTTTTATTTGTTTGGCTCTTTACTATTGTCACATAACACATAAGGGGCAATAGGGAGTGAGAGATGATGATTCCAAATATTATACCAGTAGTCAGGATCAAACCATTTTTATCATCTTCGAAGTCTGTACAGGTATAGGGAACCTCTCCCTTTTTAATCCTGCCTACCAGCGAAGGTTGGCACCCTATGGGACATGAATTGGCACCCCGGTCCTTGGCAAGGCACCCTCACTATCCCTGGTTTTTCCTCTATAACAGGGGATGGAATAGGAACATAATGATATTTTATCTGCAAATCTTTCTGTGTAGGTCTTCCCCTTTGTTGTTGGTGAATACAAAATGAAGGGGGGGGGGTGCAAAAAAATCACAACTTAATTGATACTCCCCTTAGGCTAGCTTCACACTAGCGTTTTGGCCCGCAGCGCACGGCCGCTGCTAAGCCCCGCCCCCTCCGGTCATCTCCGCCTAGTATTGCACACGGCTGCATGCAATCTGCACACCCTATCTTTAGCATAGGGTGCGCAGACTGTGCGCTGACCGTGCGCTAGTAGAATTTTGCGCAGAGGGAATTGCCAGCAGAGTGTTTTTGCGAGCGTCAGTAAAGTTTCAGATATTTACCTCTGTTTAAGTTAAACAGTTGTCTCATATTAGGCTGCTTAATACATCAAGCCTGTTGTCTCCACTTGAGGAAAGTCTTAAGCCGGGGTCACACTGCGTTATGGCAGTCCATTAGACGGACTGCGTTACACCGCAGCATAACGCGGTGTAACGCAGTCCGTTAACGTTGTCATTAACCCCCATTATCGGGTGCATCGCCAACGCATGCCATAATCGGCATGCGCTAGCGATGTGCCGTCATTCAGTGACGGAGCACCTACCAAGGATGCACACCGTAAAGCGCGCCCGCCACTGAGGTCTAAGATAGTGCTTGGCATAAAAGCTTCCCGAATGCTTGTCAGAGAGGTCTCTCAGTCCATGTCACATATGCATCTTTCAATAATCTGGGTTATTTTCATTTCAGCAAGTTGATTTAGTATAGTAATATTTGATGTCAAAGACCAAAGAACTGTAATACTTTAACCATCAAAATCTCAACATCTAAAGAAAATGAATATTCCTATCAGTATAGTAAACATACACACGTAGAGTATGTTGTCATCTGCGGCAGAGGCTCCTTCACAGTTTTTGTCATATTTGACAAATATATTTTTCATGTAAAAAAAAAAAAAATAATAAGTCCCTTAACAAAACACAACAGAGACAACTATGAATTAATGGGGTCTATTGACCGGTGGTTGTGTCCTTCGTGTAACTGATCCAGGAGGGTGTTCTGACTTCTATTACAAACCACAGCTATAACACAAGTCTCAAGGTAGCCTCAGATGCCTAAAAATAATCCAAAGAGACCATTATACCAGCTCCCCCCTATATCATCCATAAAACAATGATCCTCACCAGTTCCATCTCTTCTATTACGCATTGGATTGCTGTGGCAAGTTGGCAAATTTTTATGATGTAATTCACTCGGGTCCCTGAATACTGACTCAGGTGGCAGGAGACAGCCTGAGTATCCAGATAACTGGCATTCGTTACACTGCACAGTACAACCACTGCAAACTCATCTCTGATATTTAGGTCATCCTTGCTACATCAGATACAGCTGCTACAACTCTGTTATTCCAACCATCATCATTGTTCCAGAAAAAATTGACTGTAAATCCCATATAAAATGAAGATATCCCTTCCATTAAAATTCAGCAGCATAATGGTGACATATGTTCGTTGGCGCTTTTTGACCATAAGGTCTTAATTGTAAATCGTAACACATCAACGAACATTTGTCGTCTGAGTTTTAAATGAAGTTTAAATAAAGGGATATCTTAATTTTATACTGAACGTTCGGCTATTTTTTTCTTCTTGTGGACATATTTACCCAAATAAGCCGACGGGCTTGCTAGCATCTTAGTGTTATGCTGTTGTGGAAATCTGAATTGGTTAGCTAATAATCTTTCTTACTTGCGTTCATGCACTATTCTTCCAGCTCTGTCAAATCAGTCTATGCTATACTAACTCATTGGTCATTGCTTTTCCAGCTTTGCTACATTGGTCATCGCTGTTCCAGCTCTACTCTCTCTCCTGTGACATCCCCACCCTCATCATGGGAGACTTCAACATTCCCATTGCCCTTCCCCTCTCACCATCTGCTTCTCACCTTTTATCTCTAACCTCCTCTTTTGGCCTCTCGCAGCTTACTAATTCTCCAACGCATGAAGACGGAAACTCCCTCGACTTGGTCTTCTCCTGGCTTTGCTCGGTGGATGATTTCACAAACTCCCCTCTCCCGCTGTCTGACCACAACCTTCTATCATTCTCTATCAAGAACTGCCATCCCACCCAGTTCACCCCCACTATCCACACTTTTGGAAACATACAGGCGATTAACACCCAGAAACTTATGAAGAACTTGCAGTCATCATTGGCCCCTATCTCCTCCCTCTCATGTCCTGATTCTGCATTGAAGCATTACAATGAAACACTTCAAAGTGCCCTGGATGAAACTGCACCTCCTATACATAGAACAAGTTGGCACAGACGGCGACAACCCTGGCACACCCTGCAAACACGTTTCCTGCAGCGATGCTCCAGGTGCACCGAACGTCTGTGGACAAAATCCAATCTACCCGAAGATTTCATTCATTATAAGTTTATGCTTAAAACATACAACTCTGCTCTTCACCTCTCCAAACAATCCTATTTCAACACCCTCATCACTTCACTATCCAATAACCCGAAACCTCTCTTTGACTCTTTTTATTCCCTACTCAACCCAAGAATACAGGTCCCAACCACGGATCTCCACGCTGATGATCTGGCCAATTATTTCAAAGAAAAAATTTACCATATCCGATAGGAAATTATCTCCCAATCACCTCATACCATGCACTGTCCTCCCTCCCCCACTGCATCTAGCTCACTCTCTGATTTTGAACCAGTAACAGAAGAAGAAGTAATCAGGCTAACAAAAATATTCACCCTCTCTCTCTCTCCTGTTTCTTTCCTTCCACGTTTAAGCATGCCAACATACAGCCATTAAAAAAACCATCCCTCGACCAAGACTGTGCCGCTAACTATAGACCTGTCGCTAATCTTCCCTTCATCTCTAAACTCCTGGAACACCTGGTCCATGCCCGACTTATCTGCTGTCTCTCAGATAACTCTCTTCTCAACCCTCGACAATCCGGTTTCCGCTGTCTACACTCTACCTAAACTGCCTTCACTTTGCTGGCTCCTCCTCCTCTCATCTTCCCCTTACTGTTGGGGTTCCTCAAGGATCGTTCAAGGCCCCCTACTCTTCTCTTTGTATACTGCTCCTATTGGTCAAGTAATCAGTAGATTTGGGTTCCAATACCATCTCTATGCTGATGACACCCAATTATATGCCTCTTCTCCTGATATCACGCCTGCCTTTTTAGAAAACACCAGTGATTGTCTTACCACTGTCTCTAACATCATGTCCTCCCTCTATCTGAAACTCAATCTGTCAAAAACTGAACTCCTTGTGTTTCCTTCCTCTACTAACCTACCTATGCCTGATATTGCCATTTCTGTGTGTGGTTCCACCATTATTCCCCAGCAACATGCCCGCTGTCTTGGGGTCATACTTGATTCCGAGCTTTCATTCACCCCCCACATCCGATCACTAGTTCGCTCTTGTTATCTGCACCTCAAAAGCATTTTTAGAATTCGACCTTTTCTTACTTTCGACTCTGCTAAATCTCTTACTGTTTCTCTTATTCATTCTCATCTGGACTATTGTAACTCTCTACTAATCGGTCTCTCTCTTACCAAACTCTCCCCCCTCCAATCTGTCTTGAATGCTGTAGCCAGGATCATATTCCTCGCCAATCGTTACACCGATGCCTCTACCTTGTGCCAGTCCTTACACTGGTTACCCCATCCACTCCAGAATTCAGTATAAACTTATTACCCTCACCCACAAATCACTCCATGGCTCAGCACCACCCTACATCTCTTCCCTCGTCTCAGCCTACCACCCTACCCGTGCCCTCCGTTCTGCTAATGACCTGAGGTTAACATCCTCAATAATCAGAACCTCTCACTCCCGTCTCCAAGACTTCTCATGTGCTGCGCCAATTCTTTGTTTTAAGCGTGCCCTAAAAACGCATTTGTTCAGACTGGCCTACCACCTCAACGCATTAACCTAAATATCACTGTGTGGCCCATTCAAAATTTTTATCATAACCAGGTTCCTCGCATCATGTTCTCACATGCTTTATGCATTTAATAGCCCTCTGTATCTGTACTGTTACATATTTAGACTGTTAACTGGTTCATGCAGCATCACAGGAACACCTGATTCTTACACTATGGCTGGTCCGAACAATAAAAGAAATTGTTACCATCCACCTTTTGTGTCTCCCCTTTTTCATTATAGATTGTAGGCTTGCGAGCAGGGCCCTCATTCCTCTTGGTATCTGGTTTGATCTATGTGCTTATTGGTATGCTGTAATGTCTATTGTCTGTTCAAGCCCCCTCTATAATGTAATAATTATTATTATTGCTGTTCCAGCTCTGTTACATCAGTTATTGCTGTGCCAGCTTTACAACATCAGTTTTCGCTGTTCCAGTTTTGCTAAGTAAGTCATCGCTGTTCCAGCTCTGCTACATTGGTCACCTCTGTTCCAGTTCTGCTCATATTGTGCTGTGAAAAAAAGAGGCCCATCTAGTAAAATTTCACTTTTAATTTTTCCAGTACAGAATCACAAAAGTGAGCAGATAATACTGAAATACATAACTAAATATTCCACTTCCATCCTAGTATGAATAATAGATGTACCTAGGACGCTGTAGGAATAATGGTTTATTTTTTCAGCACTACCATAAAATAGCCATTAGATGGCAGCAAAATACAGCTTACCCTGGTGCTATTGAAATTCATGATTCTATTTTTGAAGATCTTCAGCCTGGCAAAAAGTTATAAACTCTCCATGTTATCACCTATCTAGGACCTGCATTGATCGGTAGAATGGTGCACCTCATTCCCCGTTAAATCTAGAAATAAATGAATCCAGAAACGCTCCATGGGATGATGTATTAGGCCGGGATCACACTTGCGAGTGCAATGCGAGTCTCTCGCCTCAGCGTTCAGCAGCATAGAAATACATGCAGCCGTGCACTCCGGTCCCAAGTGCCGGCGGCAGTGCCGGGTAGTGAGGCGAGAGACTCCCACAAGTTTCTCGCATTGCAAACGCAAGTGTGACCCCGGCCTTACTGAGGTACGTGTCTCTGAAAGCATTGTTTCTAGGGAAGAATATCTTCATAAAACTGTGCTATATGGGGCACCATGGATCAACGGACAAAGAGCATATGACCGCATAGTACACAGCTATAGGAACATCCGGAGCGATCGCTGATGGAAGAGGCAAAGAATGAAGAGGAGCAGTGGCCACTAGCGTGGTCAAACAGCTTATTGATGGGAGTGGTGAGTGAGACTTCCACCGATCTAACCCTAAACATAGGTCTTCGATATTAAAATGCTGGAAAGCCACTTTAATCCCTTCTTGGCCAGGTGATTGTTTTGGGTTTTGTTATTTTTTTTCTTTTTTTTTCTTACCCTTCTTTCAAGTCACGCAACTTTTTTTGCTCTTTATGTCGACATAGCTGTATGAGGGCTAGTTTTTTTTTGCAGGATGAGTTTTAGTTTTTAATGACCCCATTCATTTTACCATTTGATGTACTGATAAGCAGGCAAAAAATCCAGGTGCAATTTAGAAGAACAAAACAGTTCCACAATAGGTTTTTTTGGGGGGTTGTTTTTTGCATTTGTTGTGCTGTAAAAATTACTTGACAATATGATTCTACAGGTCAGTATGATTACAATGACACCAAACATAAGCTTTTGTCTATCCACAATGGGTATTGAAAGTATTCAGACCACTTAAAATTTTCCACTTTTTGTTTCATTGCAGCCGTTTGGTAAATTCAAAAAAGTTCATTTTTGTTCTCATTAATGTACACTCTTGACTGAAAAAAAACAGAAATGTAGAATTTTTTGCAAATTTATTAAAAAAGAAAAACTTGAAATATCACATGGTCATAAGTATTCAGACCCTTTGCTCAGTATTGAGTAGAAGCACCTTTTGAGCTAGTACAGCCATGAGTCTTCTTGGGAATGATGCAACAAGTTTTTCACACCTGGATTTGGGGATCCTCTGCCATTCTTCCTTGCAGATCCTCTCCAGTTCCGTCAGGTTGGATGGTGAACGTTGGTGGACAGCCATTTTCATGTCTCTCCAGAAATGCTCAATTGGGTTTAGGTCAGGGCTCTGGCTGGGCCAGTCAAGAATGGGCACAGAGTTGTTCTGAAGCCACTCCTTTGCTATTTTAACTGTGTGCTTAGGGTCATTGTCTTGTTGGAAGGTGAAACTTCGGCTAAGTCTGAGGTCCAGAGCACTCTGGACGAGGTTTTCATACAGGATATCTCTGTACTTGGCCGCATTCATGTTTCCTTCAATTGCAACCAGTCGTCCTGTCCCTGCAGGTGAAAAACACCCCCATAGCATGATGCTGCCACCACCATGTTTCACTGTTGGGATTGTATTGGGCAGGTGATGAGCAGTGCCTGGTTTTCTCCACACATATCGCTTAAAATTAACACCAAAAAGTTCTATATTCGTCTCATCAGACCAGAGAATCTTATTTCTCATAGTCTGGGAGTCCTTCATGTGTTTGTTTTAGTAAACTCTATGCGTGCTTTCATATGTTTTGCACTGAGGAGTTGCCATTGGGCCACTCTGCCATAAAGGCCTGACTGGTGGAGGGCTGCAGTGATAGTTGACTTTGTGAAACTCTCCCATCTCCATACTGCACCTGTGGAGCTCGGTCACAGTGATCTTGGGGTTCTTCTTTACTTCTCTCACCAAGGCTCTTCTCCCACAATTGCTCAGTTTGACTGGATAGCCAGGTCTAGGAAGACTTCTGGTGGTCCCAAACTTCTCAATCTAAGGATTATGGAGGCCACTGTGCTCTTAGGAACCTTGAGCACTGCAGAAATTCTTTTGTAACCTTGGCCAGATCTGTGCCTTGCCACAATTCTGTCTCTGAGCGCCTTGGCCAGTTCCTTTGAGCTCATGATTCTCATTAGGTCTGACATGCACTGTGAGCTGTGAGGTCCTATATAGACAGGTGTGTGCCTTTACAAATCAAGTCCTATCAGTTTAATTAAACACAGCTGGACTCCAATGAAGGAGTAGAACCGTCTCAAGGAGGATCACAAGAAAATGGACAGCATGTGTCTTAAATATGAGTGTCTGAGCAAAGGGTCTGAATACTTATGACCATGTGATATTTCAGTTTTTCTTTAAGAAATTTGCAAAAATGTCTACATTTCTGTCTTTTTTTTCAGTCAAGATGGGGTGCAGCGTGAACATTAATGAGAAAAAAATGAAATTTTTTTGAATTTACCTAATGGCTGCAATGAAATAAAGAGTAAAAAATTTAAAGGGGTCTCAATACTTTCCGTACCCACTGTATCTATCTATCTAGCTATCTAGCTAGCTATCTAGCTATTTATCTATATGTTAACTATCATATATCTTTTATCTAACAATCTATTATTTATCTATTTTGTATTATCTATCTGTCTATTATCTATATGTCTATCTATCATCTAGCTACAGTGGTGGAAATAAGTATTTGACCCCTGCACCCTGTTTGTATTTTTTTGTGCTGCTCTTACTTACTTACTTTTTGCTTTTTATTATTTATCTATTTATCTAACTATTATCTATCTATCTATCTATCTATCTACCTATTATCTATCTAGTATTTATCTATCCATGTATCTATCTGTGTCTGTCTATCTATCATCTATCTTTGTATCTATCTATGTATCTATGTGTCTATCTATTTATCTATCTATCTTTTATCTATCTATCGTACCACACTCCTCCACATTGCAACACCAAAAAGGAAAAGTTTTGGAGTAAATCTACGTTCACACGTTCAGTATTTGGTCAGTATTTTACATCAGTATCTGTAAACCAAAACCAGAAGTGGCACAATCAGAGGAAGAGTAGTATAATACAGTAGAAACACATCACCACTTCTGTATTTTTCCACCACTCCTGGTTTTGGCTTATAAATACTGATCTGACCTACTGACCAAATACTGAACGTGTGCAGGTAGCCTTATGGAAATCACATGATGTTACTGATCTGGAAATGATGAAAAAATGTAAGCACAATTTTCAAAACATTTAGATTTTTTTAGTGTCACGTGCAGAAATCCCCGCAATTACAGCCTTAGCTTGTATCAGTGAGTTTATTAATGGTCGTCTGAGGAAGGCTCTGTCACTTTGCACTTTGGCATGTGTGAGGCAGTGACCGGTGTCATATGTGAGGGTCGCTATGTGTCCCCCAGGATGCGCTCAGAAGCATGTTAGATCCACTGGAGTGCCCTGTCGTCACAGCAGTGTGCCTGTGAGACACAAGGCAGAATTAAAGTAAGTTTGAACCTGGTCAAGTTATTTTGACCAAGGAGCTTGTTCAGGAAAACCAGGTATAGGCTTTTATTTTTGAAACGGACTGCAGGAAGGTAGTGGGGTCCGGTCCGTTTCCTCTAACCCAGGCCTATGGAGTGAAGGAAAAAAAAACCCTGCAGGAAGAGTTTGGGTGTGTCAGTTTTGGGCTTGCAAGCAGACAGAGCAGTTGGTGTTGTGAGTTCATTTTCCCCTTCATTACTGAGGCCCGAGGAACTCCCTCTTCTGGTAAAGAAAGGTAGTGAGCCTGATTATCAAACACCTGAGGCTGATGATGATGACTGGCTGAGTGGAGTTAATGACTGGATATAAGGCTGCCGACGCCCTTCTGCCCTGCGGGTGATTTCTCTGTGGGATCCTTGGAGACCAGTCTGAATTCCTGCTCCTCTAAAGCTAAGTTTGCTGCTCGGCTTTTTGCATTGGTGCTTGACTTTGTTTTGCTTTGTTTTTCTGGTTTTCTGCCATTCCCTGATGGGGTGTGCTGAATTCCTTTAGCTCTGTCTTCTGAAAATACCTGAGTGCTGATTTAGTTTTTGAAGCCTAGCTGCTTCAGGGCCTTTTTCATATCAGCTTGTTGGCTTATGTCTTTGATAGGGTTTTGGCAGATTGCAGACAGCAGCCTTCCTGTCCTTTCCTATCTAGGTAGTTTTGGGCCCCGTCTTTGCTCAGTCTATCTTTCTGTCTGTGTTAGTGTTTTCATCTTGCTTCACCGTCATTATATGTTGGGGGCTGCCTATTGCTTTGGGGTCTGCTCTGGGGCAGTTTAGATTTCCCCTTTCATTCTTTAGGCCTAGTTAATTCTCCGGCCGTGATCGAGGGGTCTAGGGCATCGTAGGAACCCCCCCACGGCTACTGCTAGTTGTGTTGATAGGTTCAGGGGTCTGCAATCTGATAGTTGCCAACTTCTCTGGTTTTCTGCCCTTAGCTTGTATTTCTGTTTTTGCCTCCTACGGTGACTCAACCATAACAAGTTGGTCTGCAGAGCACTCCCTGTGTGAGGCAACACAGGGCCAAGCGGAACCAAAGGGTCTGGCACCTCCTGCGCACACAGCAGTGTGGTCGCTCACAGCAACCGGTCCCAGACTGTCTTTTGTTTTCCCGGCTGCAATTCGGAGGATACAGCATGCTGAGCACTGTGTGAGTTTTGGACATTAAACATGTTTTATTTTGAACTTGTTTGGGTCACTGTCTCATCACTGCACAGCGTGGACACCGCTGCACTACACATGTAAATCATCAAGATCCATTGCTGGTAGCTTCTTTTGCAACTGGAAACCAATGACATCCCAGATGCAGCAGGCTCAAGCAACACATGCTGCTCACAGTAGCACGAGCAAAATGCTGACTGGCGTTGCACTGTTGAAAAACTATTCCTGGGACACTTTGGAGCCGCAGCCCAGACTTCCTCATTATGTTCAATTCGTACGAATGTGTGGCGCCCCTGAGGCTCAGTCGCCACAGAGGTACTGCACCTTCTCCTAAGGTGTAGTGCCCCACCGTCCAGGTAAGGTGGGAACTCCTTTCCGCACTCCAACACTCGCACCCCACACAACAGGGTAGTTCTGCACAACCACATTGCGGCTCAGTGCTTAGAGAGTAGCAGAGCACCTTTGTTGGTTCCCTGCTTGGAACACTGGATGTGCTGGGAGGTGAGTGGAGTTAGGATACATAAAAGAGTGGGAAAGTGTAGGATTACAGGTCAGTCAGTCAGGGAAGTCTGACGGGAGGTCAGCGAGGAAGGAAGCCACTCGGGAGGAGTGGGGATCCCTGGAAGAAGGGATGGAGGAAGGAGTGCTGCAGCTGCCTCAGTGAACTGAGCCAGCTGGCACTGGAAATGGAAAGAAGGAGAAAGACGTAGAACTGCAACCTAAGCCTCCATAAGAGAGAGAAAGACTAGTACGGAACGAAGGAGTAGGAGAACAGAGAGGACGTGGGTTGGAAGAGGAACCCTGCCTATATGTTCTCAGCGCAAGGCCGGGGCCCGGTCCCTGAGGTTGTATGGACACTTATGGTTCTGCAGCAGACACCGGTGGAGTAGTTGGCTGTAAATGCACTACTCCCATCTAAGACTTGGGGCACAACAGCAACTGATTATAGAGCCGGGGCTCAGGAGAAGGGAGTCCCCGAAGCAGGCTACAGCTGTCTGCCGCACGAGTAGAGTTCTTGGGAACATCTGTAAAGAGGAACTCCAGGGTACCACGGTACTGGAGATCTTCACACCTTAAGGCGCAATAGAGGAGTCGTTCAGGAAAGGTACATGTTGGCGGAGTGTTGGAGAGGAGCTTTTCATCTTGCCTGGAGGTTGGCTGAGTCTCAGGCCCGGAGGCAGGCACCATTGTGTACCGCAGACTGCGAGTAAAGCTTTGGAACTACACGCTCCGGTGTCCTCCATTCATTCTTGCGCCAACCCGCTCAGCACTGCTGCATCTGGGTATCATCCTTTACACTACCTGCGCCTCTCCACAACCATTACAACTACACTGCCCTCGGACATCAGCCCTGCCTGTGGAGGGCTATACCATCACTGCTGCACTACATCATCTGTCCCAGCGGAGCTGTCTGCAGCGTCGGCTTAACACCTTCCTTGCCGAACACCACAGGTGGCGTCAGGAACCATTAAACTATTATATTACAAACTTCCACTGATTACTTGGGCGCCCAGGGCCACGGACCGGGTCACCGCCGCTGTCACACATTCCCCCTGACACCGGCCCGGTACCGAGTACCCCACAGCCCTGGGAGGGCGACCCAACTGCGAAGACAGTTACGTCTGCAATGATTGGGCGTCAGACTCGTGTGTCATAACAACTGCACGAGAGCCCTGGGACCGCAATTCCAAATACAGCAGGAATGGCGCCAGGACAGGAGATGAGCATAAGTGGTCTTTTTTTTATTGGGGCCAAACATTTAGATCAAGAAGGGGTTGTCCTAGTAGATTACAACCCCTATAAGGGTTTTCTAAACCAGACAAAAAAAACTTGCACCAAAATACCCTATATGATAAAGCCCCTCGAAGAAGCCAGCAGGTGCACACGAGATCTTTGTGTTTTCGAGACTAAGGTGCCACCAACAATATTTAATGTAAAACAAAGGATTTTTTTATTGTAAAATATTCTCAGTATGCCACTAAATGCCTGTAGTGTAAAGAAAGGCCAGAGTATTGAGCATGTATGCTGCACATAGGCTGGAGAACAACGCTTACTACATACATAACATCACTGTCACCTTGAACACCTTGTATCTTGTTGTTCGGAAAAACATTCCACAGTTGTTTCTCCAACTCTTGTTTTTGGTATTTGAGCTTGTTTTTTATCGCCTCCCTGTCACAGCATTTCCACGAAAGCTTCATAATCAATTTCTTTAGCTTGGTAAATCTACAAACCTGCAGGTGTTAGCTCATCCAGCCTCTCCCATCATGCAGACAACTTGAACAGCACATAATCTTATCACCCCATGATAGTGACTGATCTATACTACTGAACGACTAGAGATCGAAGACTAAATCCCACCATACACCAAAAGCCGTCTATTCATCTAAAGCCCACCATACACCTAAATCCCACCTTACACCTAAAGCCAGCCATACAACTAAAGCCCACCTTACACCTAAAGCCAGCCATACACCTAAAACCCATTATACACCTAAAGCCCACCTTACACCTAAAGCCAGCCATACACCTAAAGCCCACCTGACACCTAAAGCCTGCCATACACCTAAAGCCCGCCAAACACCTAAAGCCAGACATACACCTAAAGCCCACCTTACACCTAAAGCCAGCTATACAACTAAAACCCACCTTACAACTAAAGCCAGCCATACACCTAAAACCCATTATACACCTAAAGCCAGCCATACAACTAAAGCCCACCTTACACCTAAAGCCCGCCATACACCTAAAGCCCACCTTACACCTAAAGCCCACCTTACACCTAAAGCCAGCCATACACCTAAAGCCAGCTTTACACCTAAAGCCCGCCATACATCTAAAACCCTTTATACACCTAAAGCCAGCCATACATCTAAAGCCAGCCATACACCTAAAACCTATTATACACCTAAAGCCAGCCATACAACTAAAGCCCACCTTACACCTACAGTAAAGCCAGCCATACACCTAAAGCCCACCTTACACCTAAAGCCTGCCATACAGCTAAAGCCCGCCATACACCTAAAGCCCGCCAAACACCTAAAGCCAGACATACACCTTAAGCCCACCTTACACCTAAAGCCAGCTATACAACTAAAGCCCACCTTACACCTAAAGCCAGCCATACACCCAAAACTTAAAACCCATTATACACCTAAAGCCCGCCATACACCTAAAGCCCACCTTACACCTAAAGCCAGCCATACACCTAAAGCCCGCCATACATCTAAAACCCATTATACACCTAAAGCCCGCCATACACCTAAAGCCCACCTTACACCTAAAGCCAGCCATACACCTAAAGCCCGCCATACATCTAAAACCCATTATACACCTAAAGCCAGCCATACACCTAAAGCCCGCCATACACCTAAAACCCATTATACACCTAAAGCCAGCAATACACCTAAAGCCCACCTTACACCTAAAGCCCGCCATACACCTAAAGCCCACCTTACACCTAAAGCCAGCCATACAACTAAAGGCCACCTTACACCTAAAGCCTGCCATACACCTAAAGCCCGCCATACACCTAAAGCCCGCCTTACACCTAAAGCCAGCCTTACACCTAAAACCCATTATACACCTAAAGCCAGCCATACACCTAAAGCCAGCCATACACCTAAAGCCCACCTTACACCTAAAGCCAGCCATACATCTAAGGCCCACCTTACACCTAAAGCCAGCCATACACCTAAGGCCCACCTTACACCTAAAGCCAGCCATACACCTAAGGCCCACCTTACACCTAAAGCCAGCCATACAACTAAAGCCCACCTTACACCTAAAGCCAGCCTTACACCTAAGGCCCACCTTACACCAATAGCCCGCCATACACCTAAAGCCAGCCATACACCTAAAACCCATTATACACCTAAAGCCAGCCATACACCTAAAGCCCACCTTACACCTACAGTAAAGCCAGCCATACACTTAAAGCCCACCTTACACCTAAAGCCAGCCATACACCTAAAGCCCGCCATACACCTAAAGCCCACCTTACACCTAAAGCCAGCCATACACCTAAAGCCCGCCATACATCTAAAACCCATTATACACCTAAAGCCAGCCATACACCTAAAGCCAGCCATACACCTAAAACCCATTATACACCTAAAGCCAGCCATAAACCTAAAGCCCACCTTACACCTACAGTAAAGCCAGCCATACACTTAAAGCCCACCTTACACCTAAAGCCAGCCATACACCTAAAGCCCGCCATACACCTAAAACCCATTATACACCTAAAGCCAGCAATACACCTAAAGCCCACCTTACACCTAAAGCCCGCCATACACCTAAAGCCCGCCATACACCTAAAGCCCACCTTACACCTAAAGCCAGCCATACAACTAAAGGCCACCTTACACCTAAAGCCTGCCAT
The DNA here is from genome assembly GCF_039654945.1 of Dendrobates tinctorius. Lineage (NCBI taxonomy): Eukaryota > Metazoa > Chordata > Amphibia > Anura > Dendrobatidae > Dendrobates > Dendrobates tinctorius. The sequence goes on along the minus strand of NW_027361832.1, from coordinate 990,746 downwards.
ACACCTAAAGCCTGCCATACACCTAAAGCCCGCCATACACCTAAAGCCCGCCTTACACCTAAAGCCAGCCTTACACCTAAAACCCATTATACACCTAAAGCCAGCCATACACCTAAAGCCAGCCATACACCTAAAGCCCACCTTACCCCTAAAGCCAGCTATACAACTAAAGCCAGCCATACACCCAAAACTTAAAACCCATTATACACCTAAAGCCCGCCATACACATAAAGCCCACCTTACACCTAAAGCCAGCCATACACCTAAAGCCCGCCATACATCTAAAACCCATTTTACACCTAAAGCCCGCCATACACCTAAAGCCAGCCATACACCTAAAGCCCGCCATACATCTAAAACCCATTATACACCTAAAGCCAGCCATACACCTAAAGCCAGCCATACACCTAAACCCATTATACACCTAAAGCCAGCCATACACCTAAAGCCCACCGTACACCTACAGTAAAGCCAGCCATACACTTAAAGCCCACCTTACACCTAAAGCCAGCCATACACCTAAAGCCCGCCATACACCTAAAACCCATTATACACCTAAAGCCAGCAATACACCTAAAGCTCACCTTACACCTAAAGCCCGTCATACACCTAAAGCCCACCTTACACCTAAAGCCAGCCATACAACTAAAGGCCACCTTAGACCTAAAGCCAGCCATACACCTAAAGCCTGCCATACACCTAAAGCCCGCCATACACCTAAAGCCCGCCTTACACCTAAAGCCAGCCTTACACCTAAAACCCATTATACACCTAAAGCCAGCCATACACCTAAAGCCAGCCATACACCTAAAGCCAGCCATACACCTAAAGCCCACCTTACACCTAAAGCCAGCCATACACCTAAGGCCCACCTTACACCTAAAGCCAGCCATACACCTAAGGCCCACCTTACACCTAAAGCCAGCCATACAACTAAAGCCCACCTTACACCTAAAGCCAGCCTTACACCTAAGGCCCACCTTACACCAATAGCCCGCCATACACCTAAAACCCATTATACACCTAAAGCCAGCCATACACTTAAAGCCCACCTTACACCTACAGTAAAGCCAGCCATACACTTAAAGCCCACTTTACACCTAAAGCCAGCCATACACCTAAAGCCCGCCATACACCTAAAGCCCACCTTACACCTAAAGCCAGCCATACACCTAAAGCCCGCCATACATCTAAAACCCATTATACACCTTAAGCCAGCCATACACCTAAAGCCAGCCATACACCTAAAACCCATTATACACCTAAAGCCAGCCATACACCTAAAGCCCACCTTACACCTAAAGCCAGCCATACATCTAAAGCCCGCCATACACCTAAAACCCATTATACACCTAAAGCCAGCAATACACCTAAAGCCCACCTTAGACTTAAAGCCCGCCTTACACCTAAAACCAGCCATACAACTAAAGGCCACCTTACACCTAAAGCCAGCCATACACCTAAAGCCAGCCATACACCTAAAGCCCACCTTACACCTAAAGCCAGCCATACACCTAAGGCCCACCTTACACCCAAAGCCAGCCATACACCTAAGGCCCACCTTACACCTAAAGCCAGCCATACACCTAAGGCCCACCTTACACCTAAAGCCAGCCATACAACTAAAGCCCACCTTACACCTAAAGCCAGCCTTACACCTAAGGCCCACCTTACACCAATAGCCCGCCATACACCTAAAGCCAGCCATACACCTAAAACCCATTATACACCTAAAGCCAGCCATACACCTAAAGACCACCTTACACCTACAGTAAAGCCAGCCATGCACTTAAAGCCCACCTTACACCTAAAGGCACCCATACACCTAAAGCCCGCCATACACCTAAAACCCATTATACACCTAAAGCCAGCAATACACCTAAAGCCCACCTCACACCTAAAGCCCGCCATACACCTAAAGCCCATCTTACACCTAAAGCCAGCCATACAGCTAAAGCCCACCTTACACCTAAAGCCAGCCATACACCTAAAGCCCGTCATACACCTAAAACCCATTATACACCTAAAGCCAGCCATACAACTAAAGCCCACCTTACACCTACAGTAAAGCCAGCCATACACCTAAAGCCCACCTTACACCTAAAGCCCGCCATACACCTAAAGCCCACCTTACACCTAAAGCCTGCCATACACCTAAAGCCTGCCATACACCTAAAGCCCGCCATACACCTAAAGCCCGCCTTACACCTAAAGCCAGCCTTACACCTAAAACCCATTATACGCCTAAAGCCAGCCATACACCTATAGCCAGCCATACACCTAAAGCCCACCTTACACCTAAAGCCAGCCATACACCTAAGGCCCACCTTACACCTAAAGCCAGCCATACACCTAAGGCCCACCTTACACCTAAAGCCAGCCATACACCTAAGGCCCACCTTACACCTAAAGCCAGCCATACACCTAAGGCCCACCTTACACCTAAAGCCAGCCATACAACTAAAGCCCACATTACACCTAAAGCCAGCCTTACACCTAAGGCCCACCTTACAACAATAGCCCGCCATACACCTAAAGCCAGCCATACACCTAAAACCCATTATACACCTAAAGCCAGCCATACACCTAAAGCCCACCTTACACCTAGAGTAAAGCCAGCCATACACTTAAAGCCCACCTTACACCTAAAGCCAGCCATACACCTAAAGCCCGCCATACACCTAAAACCCATTATACACCTAAAGCCAGCAATACACCTAAAGCCCACCTTACACCTAAAGCCCGCCATACACCTAAAGCCCACCATACACCTAAAGCCCGCCATACACCTAAAGCCCATCTTACACCTAAAGCCAGCCATACAGCTAAAGCCCACCTTACACCTAAAGCCAGCCATACACCTAAAGCCCGTCATACACCTAAAACCCATTATACACCTAAAGCCAGCCATACAACTAAAGCCAGCAATACACCTAAAGCCCACCTTACACCTAAAGCCCGCCATACACCTAAAGCCCATCTTACACCTAAAGCCAGCCATACAGCTAAAGCCCACCTTACACCTAAAGCCAGCCATACACCTAAAGCCCGTCATACACCTAAAACCCATTATACACCTAAAGCCAGCCATACAACTAAAGCCCACCTTACACCTACAGTAAAGCCAGCCATACACCTAAAGGCCACCTTACACCTAAAGCCCGCCATACACCTAAAGCCCACCTTACACCTAAAGCCTGCCATACACCTAAAGCCTGCCATACACCTAAAGCCCGCCATACACCTAAAGCCCGCCTTACACCTAAAGCCAGCCTTACACCTAAAACCCATTATACGCCTAAAGCCAGCCATACACCTATAGCCAGCCATACACCTAAAGCCCACCTTACACCTAAAGCCAGCCATACACCTAAGGCCCACCTTACACCTAAAGCCAGCCATACACCTAAGGCCCACCTTACACCTAAAGCCAGCCATACACCTAAGGCCCACCTTACACCTAAAGCCAGCCATACACCTAAGGCCCACCTTACACCTAAAGCCAGCCATACAACTAAAGCCCACATTACACCTAAAGCCAGCCTTACACCTAAGGCCCACCTTACAACAATAGCCCGCCATACACCTAAAGCCAGCCATACACCTAAAACCCATTATACACCTAAAGCCAGCCATACACCTAAAGCCCACCTTACACCTAGAGTAAAGCCAGCCATACACTTAAAGCCCACCTTACACCTAAAGCCAGCCATACACCTAAAGCCCGCCATACACCTAAAACCCATTATACACCTAAAGCCAGCAATACACCTAAAGCCCACCTTACACCTAAAGCCCGCCATACACCTAAAGCCCACCTTACACCTAAAGCCAGCCATACAGCTAAAGCCCACCTTACACCTAAAGCCAGCCATACACCTAAAGCCAGCCATACACCTAAAGCCCGTCATACACCTAAAACCCATTATACACCTAAAGCCAGCCATACAACTAAAGCCCACCTTACACCTACAGTAAAGCCAGCCATACAACTAAAGCCCACCTTACACCTAAAGCCAGCCTTACACCTAAAACCCATCTTACACCTATAGCCCGCCATTCACCTAACGTCCACAGATCGAGTCATCTGCACAAAATCACAGAGAGATGTCTGATTTTTGCCATCTGTTGTCTGTTTTTCATGGACTGTTTCATAGAAGCATGAATAATCTGCACCAATTTTTTTTTTTTGCATATGAGAAAAAGTGATGAAACTTTGATGGTAAAAACTGACATACGCACAAAATAATGATGCAACTCCTTTGCAAGATATGACTCAGTGGAACAATCTCATGGGAACATATTCAGAGGCTACATGGGATATAAATTTACAGGGAATTTTGTGGCAAATCTCCAACAAAATCTGTGATGGGTGAATTCCTATAAAGATCTGCAATATAAAAGTGACTTGCTGCAGATATGAAATCCGCACCGCCTGTTAGTGTCTGTGCCGATCTGCAGCATGTGGATGAGATTTGGCATTGCATTATGGGAGCTCAGCTGTTAGGTCACATGTTTGACAGGAAGGGTGGAGCCAAATTGCGCTTACTCAATTCTGAAAACATTTACTTAAAGGGGTTGGCCACTACTTTTTTTTTAGCAATCAATAGGATAGGCCATCACTATTTGATCAGTTGGGGTGAAAATTATTAGAAAAATTGTCGATTATTAGAAAAATATGTCTGCTCTTACCTGCTCATGAATTGTATCTAGTACCGGAGACGATAGGACTGACTTGCAATGCTACACACAATCTAGAGACAGATGTCAGACGTGATGCTGTCTTTGAAAGACAAACATCCACGTTTTTATTTTCTTCGGCAACTCCTTTTAAAGGGAATCTTTGATCAGGTTTTTGTGATCTACTCTGATCGCAGCATAATATTCCAGTGATGTGTCACTTACTGGGGTGCTTGCTGTAGTTGGATAAAATCACAGTTTTATCAGCAGGAGTTCATCACTAGAGGACTAGTAAACCTGCTGTCATGTAGTCTTCCATATTCATGAGCTCTGTCTAACACCGCCCCCACCATTGATTGGCAGCATTCTGCCTATGCACAGTGTACACAGAAAGCTGCCAATCAGAGGTGAGGGCGGGGTTATACACAGCTCAGCATTCTGAAATCTGGTAGATCTGCTGCAGATAAAATATTAATTTTAGCAAAGCTGCAGTAAGCAGCCTGTGAGGTATAACAGCAGGGAGAATCACACAGATCCCACCGCTGCCACCAATTTGTCAGGAGACACAACTCCACTGCTTACAATAGTCAGCGATGGACGAGGCTGGTTATTGGTGAACTTCTAGTGAGCGTATGGTATATACACCACTGATTCCAATACATGGTGTATATATATATATATATATATATATATATATATATATATATATATATATATATATACAGTATATACCCCACTGCGATCACTGCCAACTAAACAACAACAAAAGGAACTACTAGCTGCCACCACTAATCGTTGGACACCCATTACAGATAGCGTATGGCTTCAGGGGTGCGGTTTACAGAGCAAGAGGAGCAGAGCTATTACATTTTATATATATAATACGGAAAGGTAGGCAGTGTTTATAAAAAATATACAAAGATGTTACAAAGTGGGAACAAAGCAATATGGTATATACAATCACACGGTATAGAATCATAGAATCGTAGAGTTGGAAGGGACCTCCTGGGCCATCTGGTCCAACCCCCTGCTCAAAGCAGGATTCGCTAAATCATCCCAGTCAGATGTCTGTCCAGCCTCTGTTTGAAGACTTCCATTGAAGGAGAACTCACCACTTCTCGTGGCAGCCTGTTCCACTCATTGATCACTCTAACTGTCAAAAAGTTTTATCTAATCTGTGTCTCCTCCCATTCAGTTTCATCCCATTGCTTCCAGTCTTTCCTTGTGCAAATGAGAATAAAGTTGACCCTTCTACAATGTGACAGTCCTTTAGATATTTGTAGACAGCTATTAAGTCTCCTCTCAGTCTTCTCTTTTGCAAACTAAACAATCCCAAATCCTGCAACCTTTCCTCATAAGACAGGGTTTGCAGACCGGTCACCATTCTGGTTGCTCTTTTCTGAACTTGCTCCAGTTTGTTGATGTCTTTTTTAAAATGTGGTGCCCAAAACTGGACACAGTATTCCAGATGAGGTCTGACCAAAGAGGAGTAGAGGGAAATAATGACTTCACGTGATCTAGACTGTATGCTTCTGTTAATACATCCTAGAATTGCATTTGTATAAAAGAGATAACAAAAGAAAAAGTCCTAAACCTGATGTCACTTAAATATCTCAGAGCTTAGCGAAGGGAAGCGCTTCTTAAGGGCCTGTCACACTAAGAGATATTGCTAGCTAGCTAGCTTGTGACGTTATAGTGATATTGCTAGCGATATCGCTGTGTCTGATACTTACCTACGACCGGCTCCCCCGCTGGTTATCGCTGATCGCGCGAGAACAGGCTGGGCTGTTTCTCGTCGTCAGCTTCCTGCTGTGACGACGAGCGACGCGTGGAGGCGGGCGGGAGGACGCAGGATCGCCTGGTGTGACAGGTAAGTAGCCATCCCCGTCCCCAGCGATGTCGCTGGTGAGATCTGCCTGTGTGGCAGCTCACTAGCGACCACTTAGCGATGTACCAGCGATCCTGACCGCGTCATATCGTTGGTCGGGATCGCTGGTACATCGCTAAGTGTGTCAGTACCTTTAGATCAACTCCCCATACATCATGCTGCTCTCAGATTAGGTAGCAAAAGCCTGGTGACAAATTCCCTTTACAAGGATAGCTTAGATTAGCAGATTGGCAATACTTTACTAACAAAAGGTTACCATAAAAAAAAATCTTGAACTCAATGGGGCAGCCAGGACCCCATATTATATTCTGTTTGCTTTCTTTAAAAGGCGGCACAGTAATCCACATGTTACCCACGTGCCCATTCACAGCAGATTGTTTGTGAAAAAGCTGTCAATTTATGAGACACATTGCATCACTGCATCTGTTACAAGAGAGTTTGGTGACCTTACGAGGTGATCCAAGTCCACATTGTTAATCTTTAGCAGTCCATGCCTTTAAGGCCTGTTTCACACTTCCATTTTTGTGTCCGCCAAACGGATCCGTTTCCGTTTTTTTGACGGAAACGGATGCCAACGGATCCGTTTTAAAAAAAACGGATCCGTTTTTTTGACGGATCCGCGGTAACCGTAATGGAAGTCTATGGGACAAAAAAAACGGATCCTGCAAAAAATGGCGGCTCCGTTTTTTTACGGAAAACAACGGATTTTGACGGATTTGAAAAAACGGAAGTGTGAAACAGGCCTAAGAGACTACATGAAGTCAGGGGCGGCCTTAGGTTGGTTTTTCACTACCTTCTGTACTCCCCGCATCCTTTACTTTGTGGGGGATTAAAAGTGAAAATTTTTAGTCCAAGCTGTCAGGACCAGTGCTGCCCTATTCAGTAGTGAGGCATAGTGTGAAACTACACAGGTCGCAAACACGTAAGACCAACCCTGCGGTTATAAAAAAAAAAATCTTATATTTTGAAAAATTTTACACCATAATCCATACATTCTTGAGCCATTGGTGTTTCTCAACTTTTCTAAGCCATGTACCCCCTACTTAAATACACCATATTAAAGTAGTTTTCCAATTTACAGAAATAATCGCCTATTCACATAATGATAATTGCTAAGTCAGTGTGGGTCTCCCACATTCGGACCCTCACCACTCATCAGAATGTTGGATTTGTGTCTCCTGTTCTTCCTTGCTTCTCTACTGGCTATAAGACAGAAGATGGTGAATAGTGCAGCTGGTTGCAGATGCAACCTGCAGCTTTTTTTCAAAAGTCCGTGGCAATAACCAGCATTAGCCAAATGCAGCACTATGCTCAACTATGTTTGAATCTTAAAAAAGATATTCTCAAGTGTGATGGGAAAAAAAATACTGATCACTGGGATTCCCACCGACCTCAAGAACCAGAGCTCTGAACCACCATGTGTGAATGGAGCGATGGTTGATCAAGTACTGCACTTGGTTTTCTCCGGCGGCCCCATAAGATGAATGGAGCGGCAATGTGCATGATTGACCATTGCTACCTTCAAATGAAGTCTACAGAGCTCTTGTTCTCGGGATCAATGGGGGTCCCAGGATTCTGAGGCCCAGCAATTGGAAAGTTATCCCCTATCCCTTACTTCCAAATTAGAGAAAACTAAGTACTCCAGATGTAAAATCTCCCCAGCTATTCCATTCTGCTCATCCTAGGAAAATGGTGAAGAACACCATGCTGGCCATCTGGAGGACCTACTATAAACAAATATACCGAGCAGTATAATACTGTATATATATATATATATTGAGGATTATTTGGTTTTTAGACGATGAGTACTGTTTTTTTTTACAATGCTATTTTAACATGAGTTTTTACATAGAGAGAACTGCTGTATGTAAAAGCTTATGGTAAAATCGCATTGCATACGGATTGCATACGCATGTCGTACAGATGTTCCGTGGAAAAATCGCACGAAAATCGCATTACACTCGCATGACACTCGCACAGCACTCGTCCGTTTTTTCGGTCCGGACCTTTTTTTTTCTCGCAAATGGATATGAGCCCTAATACAGACATAAAGGAACACCTCTGTACACAGTAATAACTAATGCCATGTCCTCATTACCAACCCCAAGGAGTCACTGAATAAAAGGGGCTTATTATAGATCAGTGTGAGCACCGATGAGCTAAACAAGCCGCCACATGAATAAGTCATAAATACAAATGTGTACAAGAGTCAATGACGGCTACTGGAAGTTTATTCCTGTCCGAATGACTGAAGATCGGCTGTAGCCGGCATTACATTGCCATTACATAAACCCGTCTATTATTAATGAAGAACCATTAATTGACTATACACGTTAATAATGCAGTGAAGATTGGATCCACAGGTAACTTGCTTGGAATGTATGCAGTATGTGAGGAATCCGAAATATCATATTTTGTTATGCTTGATGTACTGTGTTGTCCTGCTTCTATCTGAATATATACTGATGTTATCGTCATGCCAATACAGTGGAAAGCAATAATGGAGGAGAGAGCATCAGATGACGCTTCTTCCCCCATCATTCCTCTCTGCCTCTGACACAGCTGGTCACTTCATCGCACGCCATGCTGTGTGGCCGGCAGTGCAGCTGCTGAAACCGGAGCAGAGTCTGGAGCAGCGGGGAAACGAGGAGGAGAGGTGAGTATTGTATTTTTTTTAAATATATATATCTATATATATATAATCGTCTTATCGTGTCTGTCTGTCTGTAACCAAAATCCCGCGGCGCTGATTGGTGGCGGCCGTGACCGATCAGCGACAGGCGCAGCTGTTTGTAACGGTAAGCAATCAGCGGCAGGCGCAGTCGGGCGCAGTGCTCAATCGGGCGCAGGGCTCTGTAAAAAAAGAGAATTAGAATTAAAAAAAAGTTATACTCACCTTCCGACGGCCCGCGATCTCCACGCGCCCGGCCTCGCGGTCCCAGTAATACTGTGCGCCTTAGACCGGAGATGACGTCACTCTCACGAGAGCGCGACGTCATCAGCAGTGTTTCGCGCAAAGCATTTCTGGGACTGAGGCTGGGCACGTGGAGTGGAGATCGCGGGCCGTCGGAAGGTGAGTATATAACTATTTTTTATTTTAACAGAGACCATGCATACCAGGAAAGGGTGGTGATGGGACCATGCATGCCAGGAAAGGGGGGTGAGGGGGACCATGCATTCCAGCAAAGGGGGTGAGGGGGACCATGCATACCAGGAAAGGGGGTGAGGGGGACCATGCATACCAGCAAAGGGGGGTGAGGGGACCATGCATACCAGGAAAGGGGGGTGAGGGTGACCATGCGTACCAGGAAAGGGGGGTGAGGGGGACCACGCATACCAGCAAAGGGGGGGTGAGGGGACCATGCGTACCAGGAAAGGGGGTTGAGGGGGACCATGCATACCAGGATAGGGGGGTGAGGGTGACCATGCATACCAGGATAGGGGGTGAAGGTGACCATGTATACCAAGAAATGGAGGTGAGGGGACCATGCATAGCAGGAATGGGGTGTGAGGGGACCATGCATACCAGGAAAGGTGGGTGACGGGACAATGCATACCAGGAAAGGGGGGTAAGGGGGATCATGCATACCAGGAAAGGGGGGTGAGGGGACCATGCATACCAGGAAAGGGGGTTGATGGGACAATGCATACCAGGAAAGGGGAGTGAGGGGGACCATGCATACCAGGAAAGGGGGGTGAGGGGACCATGCATACCAGGATTGAGGGATGAGGGGTACCATGCATATCAGGATTGGGGGGTGAGAGGACCATGCATATCAGGATTGGGGGGTGAGGGGACCATGCATATCAGGATTGGGGCGTGAGGGGACCAGGAATACCAGGAAAGGGGGGAGGGTGACGGGACCATGCGTACCAGGAAAGGGGGGTGAGGGGGACCACGCATACCAGCAAAGGGGGGGTGAGGGGACCATGCGTTCCAGGAAAGGGGGTTGAGGGGGACCATGCATACCAGGATAGGGGGGTGAGGGTGACCATGCATACCAGGATAGGGGGTGAGGGTGACCATGTATACCAAGAAATGGAGGTGAGGGGACCATGCATAGCAGGAATGGGGTGTGAGGGGACCATGCATACCAGGAAAGGTGGGTGACGGGACAATGCATACCAGGAAAGGGGGGTGAGGGGACCATGCATACCAGGAAAGGGGGTTGATGGGACAATGCATACCAGGAAAGGGGAGTGAGGGGGACCATGCATACCAGGAAAGGGGGGTGAGGGGACCATGCATACCAGGATTGGTGGGTGAGGGGTACCATGCATATCAGGATTGGGGGGTGAGAGGACCATGCATATCAGGATTGGGGGGTGAGGGGACCATGCATATCAGGATTGGGGCGTGAGGGGACCATGAATACCAGGAAAGGGGGGGTGACGGGGCCATACATACCAGGAAAGGGGGGTGAAGGGGACCATGCATACCAGGAAAGGGGGGTGAGGGGACCAGGCTTACCAGGAAAGAAGGATGAGAGGACCATGCATACCAGGATTGGGGTGTGAGAGGACCATGCATTCCAGGATTGGAGGGTGAGGGGACCATGCTTACCAGGATTGGGGGGTGAGGGGTACCATGCATATCAGGATTGGGGGGGTGAGAGGACCATGCATATCAGGATTGGGGGGTGAGGGGACCATGCATGTCAGGATAGGGGGGGAGGGGTGCCATGCATATCAGGATTGGGGGGTGAGAGGACCACGCATATCAGGATTGGGGGGTGCATTATTGCATTATTATTAAAACTTCATAAATAAACTACCTACATATTCTAGAATACCCGATGCGTTAGAATCGGGCCACCATCTAGTATATATATATATATATATTTACATTAAATTATATTCTATGGGGGAATTACATTATACTCTATGAGGGGGCTACATTATATTCTATGGGGGGCTTCATTATACTATATGAGGGAAGCTACTTTATATTCTATGGGGGGCTGCATTATACTATATGAGGGGGCTCCATTATACTCTATGAGGGGGCTACATTATATTTTATGTGGGGGATGCATTATACTATATGAGGGGACTGCATTATATTCTGTGGGGGTCTACATTATATTCTATTGGGAGTGTATTATGCTCTATGAGGGGGCTTGATTATAATTTATGGGGGCTGCATTTTATTCTTTCAGGGAGCTAGATTATATTCTATGGGGGGACTAAATTATACTCTATGGGGTGGCTGCATTATACTATATGAGGGGGCCTGCATTATATTCTATGTGGAGGCTGCATTATACTCTATGAGGGGGTTACATTATATTGCTGTCTATTCAAGTGATTTGAGTGTCAAAAGAGGTGGACAATGATGAGACACAATTGACAGAAAGTCAGGAAGAGGACCAGGGTGCGGAAGTGGAAGACGAGGTGGTGGATGATATAGTAACTTACCCAACCTGGCAGGAGGATATGCAGAGTGAGGACAGCAGCACACAGGGGGAGGGAGGCGTAGCACCCCAACTGGCAGGGTAAAGCAGTGTGGTGGCCGCAGACAGAAGGCGGGCAACCGTTCCTCGTAACACCTACACGACGGAAGTTGGCAGTACAACTGTTAGGTCTTCACAAGTCTGGTTCTTTTTTTAAGACTCTGCCGATAACCCCAAACAGGCCATTTGCACCACCTGCCATGTCTGCATCAGCAGGGGTAGCAAAACTACCAGCCTTACCACCACCTGTATGATCAGGCACATGGCAGCAAAGCACCCGACTTTGTGGGCCGAACCCCAGGGTCCAGGAACAGTGTCTGCGGGTGACACCACTGCTTCTTCCACTGTTGTGCATGGAAGCCAATGCCCTATCCATGGTACCTGCGAAGATGCCTCCTGCCCTGCACCTGTCATTGCACACACTCAACTCAGCGCAGCGTTCAGTTGAACATACCCCAGTCTCCTCTCCTCCGGACCGTGGGTACCATCCGCAATTGTTCTGCTTACTTTTCGCATGGTGGGCAAAGCCACATGCGGAAAGTAAGCAGAACAATGCATTCCTATGGGTGCGGGATCGCCGCGATTCCGCAAAATTAATGAGCATGCTGCGTTTTTTACCGCGAAGCGATTCCGCCGCGGTAAAAACCGCAGCATTAGCACATCATTGCGAAATCCCATAGGAATGCATGGGATGCTTATTTTTTGCGTTTTCGCGGCAAAATCGCGCGGTTAAAACCGTCGCGGAAACGCAAAAAAAACGCCACGTGTGAAATCAGCCTAACCACTGTGCCCGCCCCTGATTGACGTTACCATTACAACGTCCTTGAGGCTGGCCACCAAAGACGAACCTGTTCACCACCATGAGGTTTTACATCCTCTATTAGTTAAAATGAGTCCACCTTAACTTGCCTGCAACTTACACCTGACTCCTAAACCGCAAAGCCGTGACGGGTTATAAATTCACATTTGACACCTTTTTTTTTTTTTTTTTTTAAATAAATCACTTTAGCAAACTTATAAGCTAGAAGTCCCTGCAAAAGCATTAAGGGGACTAACTTGGCAAACCTCCGACTCACAAAAAGTCATCCTACAGCGCTCAGGAGAGGAAAAACCCCCTGTGGAGGAAACCTCTAGGGAACCATGGCTGAAGGATGGCTCTTCCCTTGGGCTTAGAAGGTTAATGCTGTTGACTCTTTATAGCCATGATAAAATTGAACCTGGAACAAAATATACAATGGTAATTTCAAAAATACAATAAAGCATTCATCATACAAGCAATAATTAAAACATTTTAGGACAATGATTATAAACAGGGGCGAGAGGGCGGGAAATGCTTCCTCCTGTTCATCCTGTGTAAGAAAGAGGGAGAGAGACAGATTTCCTGCTCTATATAAGCCCACCTTCCTCACAGTAACCCCCAGGCACAGACATACTGTGCTTCTTACTCTGAAAGCAACATCACTCTTGCTTAAAATCTACACCACTATACCAAAAAAGCTGCAGGAGTAAAGGTCCACCCATCCCCAAGTCATGTCCTCCTCCGCCTATGGCTCCAGTGGTTTCTCGACGATATGGAACGGACCCCTACTCCATCTTAAAACCACCATAACTACAGTAAACCTAGGAACTAGAATAAATACACAACACATTATTTTGGTTGTCAAAATGGCCACAGCTTTATTTAAATCACAGGATTAAAACAATCACAGTAGGAGTCAGGTGAAGTGCTTGTACATTGGGATTCACAAGTACTGTGATATCCCCAGCTGTCTGACATACAGAACCAGGACAGACAGCCATAAAGGGGCAGCACGCACTGGAATCCATTCAAGCAGAGCCAGTAAACTTTCAGGGCACCAATGACCCTATTATCCTCACTCCTGTGCTTAACCACTGTGCCCGCCCCTGATTGACGTTACCATTACAACGTCCTTGAGGCTGGCCACCAAAGCCGAGCCTGTTCACCACCATGAGGTTTTACATCCTCTATTAGTTAACATGAGTCCACCTTAACTTGACTGCAACTTCCACCTGACTCCTAAACCGCCACCAGAGAGGCCATTTGACACCTTAAATGGACTCGACCCCCATCAACCATGCCTAATAAAGCCATCAACCATTTCTACATGCTATGGAAAGACTGTGCACACAAGTAATAAAAAATTAAAATTCCAGAGCTCCGACAGATTAGTTTTATCAATGCCATGCTACCAAAATATGATCGATAATACGGTAACTACAGCAAAATAACAGTTGCTAAACATCCTGCAATGAGGTTCCCATAATGGGGAATGTGGAAAGTAAACCATAATTAAGGTCGTAGCTACAATCTGAATACCTGTATAATGACATCTGTCATTCCTCAAAAAACTATTATACCGCATGCATTGTAGCCAGCGCTAATAATTCACCAAATCACAGATATTAGTTCTAGAAACCACCATTATTTACAGCAGCTGTGCAGTAAAATTTCTTAAACCCACTTACTATCACTACCCAAAAAAAGTGATGAACATATCAATAGAAAGATATTATAAATAGGGAGTAATTAAAAACTATACACAATATAACATCAACATTATAACCGACCATAAAATAACGTTCAGAATATCTGGAAGTAGTAATTTAAATAAACCTAAAGCATAAAAAGTCTACAAAGGCATTATTAATAACCCTGCCACGCCATTGTTAATTGTTTTTCATGCACTTGATAACATTTACTGTTGACCTCTCCAACTGGGTCAAAGGCATTGGGAATAGGCATATTGCCCTTCATATTAATGCACTTGATTACTTTACCCTTAGCTGCTCCCACTGACTCAAGGGCACACAGATTAGGTACATTGCTCTTCAGTTTCATGCACTAGATAACTGCATTGTCCAGACAACAACCTTGAAAGAAACATGGAAAGAAACATGGTTTGGTCAATATAAACAGTCAAAAACCGTGTCTCAGCATTCTCAAGTCACATGAAAAAAGAGAGAGGGTCCTTGAAGCTATAGATTGTATTGAAAAGCATGCCTACCTTGTTCTCTTCTCCCCTCCAGCCGCTGTTCCTGGCTCAGAGGGGCCAATTTATTCTGTAGGCAAAATATGATTGCAATGACCCCAGGGACTTTACCTTAACAGGGTCCTATAAAATATAAATGCTTCTGGAGACCAGGGGGCTTTACCGTGATGGTCACCCCTCCATAACGGGGCCATACCCGAGATGGTTATCCCCTCCACACCAGGGGGCCATACACGAGATGTTACCCTCCACACCAGGGGGCCATACCTGAGATGATTACCTCTCAAAACCAGGGTGTCATACCTAAAATGGTTACCCTTCCAAACCCAGGGGGGTCATACTGTGATGAACACCCCTCCAAACCAGAGGTCCATACTTAATATGGTTACCCCTACTGACCAATTTATATATAACTTCAAGGACCCACTAAAAGGAAAATAAATAACTGTTTTTTTTTGTTTTTTAAATTTTAAATTCATGTTCTTATTAAAATAAACATAAAATAAACTTCAAAGCATAAATAACATTAACATGCTGGAGGGAGTCCTTGAAGCTCCCAAATCTGGTGATTACCAAACATAAAATGTACCAACAATTACTCCCAGCCGTCACCCCACTAGCTTGGGAGCACCATAACCACAAGGGTTCCAATGTTCACTTGAATTTCCTGGGGATCCGACAAACCCTTGCCGAAACTCCCCTCCACCTTTCACCAGGTCCAGAACCATATTAACTTCCAAAAGGAGGAAACCATATCCCATTGGATCCCCAAGACCATATATAACCAACTTCAAGGACCCCTCCAACCGCACAAAATGTGGGATAAGTGAGGGTGAAAACCATGCAGGTTTACAACCAAGGTATACAACAAGTTAATAATGGAAAATATCCCATCGTAAGGTCCAGAAATAGACAGAGATGGGCAATGCTGTGTTATATGCTGTAACCATAAATGAGAAGCCGCCTGCTCCTCTACAGCAGTTACAGACTCTAATCACCAGCTGCAGAGAAATGGTAAGAAATATGTAGGTCTAATATAAGCTGCCTGCAGCCATAGGTGTGTGAGCAGAAAACTGCAAGTTCTGTATCCCAGTCACTTTACTACATACACTTACAATAGACGAGCGACAGGGCTGAAAACTGGGCCCATGAGGTATTTTCCAGAGCAATGTGCAGCCTCACACTAGGAGTGCCCACTCACTGCCCGCCATGTGCTGAGCTATTAGTGCCCACTCACTGCCCACCATGTGCTGAGTTATTAGTCCCCACTCAAATGTGCCGAGTTACTCCCCGATTATTTATTTTACACATGATAAAACATAATCCATTCAGGCCTGTGCTATCCACCATCTTAGGTAATATAAAATAAGCTCTTGGTGGGTATACTCTGATCATGCAATATACGAGGGAGACAATATACAGAAACAGGATGGACATATCCGGCAGCACAGCATGTAACATAAGAGGACTAAAGGCAGCAATAGCTACAGAAATCAAGCACTAAGCTGGAAGTCATGTCCAGATTATATGTACAGCCAGGAAAATAACCTGGAGACGCAGGATGTCTATACCCAGCATGATCCGTATACAGCAGAGTGAGGAGTGATATCATGTATACAGACCTGCGGTACAGGTTAAGTATACAGCACAGGAATAGAGCCTTTACACATATACCACATATAGTGAGTAACCTGGTCACACTGGATCTGCACACCCAGCCTCACAGTATGTAACAGAGATGAGGTCACATACAGATCATCAGACTCCATAACTGGGTAGGGGGGATAATCCGCACACAGCAGGGTCAGTATACAGTGCACTGACATGAAGTGCAGCCACTCATCATACATATACCATCCCCCGACTGCCCCTCTCACCAGTGTCTCTAATACATGTGACTGCCCAGCTCCACCATAGTAATGGCAGACACTGTATGTGTCCCTGCTCTGTCCTATCATACATAAACCCAGAACTCATGCAGACTCTGTATAATACAGCAGTAATGTGGTATATCAGAAATGTCTGCCGGGAGGTCACACAAAAGCTGCCTCTGCAAAAAGTGAGGGAACATGGCAGCTACATGAATTTCTGAGGTAATCTTGATCCCAGATATTTTTTTCATTACCTTGATTTCCAACACACCAGTGCAATCGAGAAGAGAGAAATCAAAGCGTCAGAATTGGGGCATCTAATGTGATGCACCAATTCTGGAGCAGCAGCGTGCTGTTATTTTTAGCATGTAAAGGGCCCAATAACCATAGACCTTCCCAGCTTGATAATATCAACTCACAGCTTTACCTTTGCTGGTTTCATAAAACCCCACATCATTATTTTCATTTATTTGTTAGGTTAAATAATCTGAAAACACTGTAGAATAAACTCCACATGAAGACACTAAAGGGCGCAATTTTATAATATGTAGGGGGCTTGTGAAATAATATATCTGCAGGATATCTATCTATTATCTATTTATCTATCTATCTTATATCTTTATATAATATTGCTTTATTACTTTTGTAAACTAGCTTTAAGTTACATAGAGCATTACAGTATGTAAAAGATGATGTTATGAACGGATTGCATTCGGACGTCATATGGATGCTAGGTGAGAAAGTGATTGCATGCTTGCATTGCTCTCACATGACATATGCAATGACACTTGTCCAACTTTTCTGGATGAACATCGAGTGATTGTTCATATGCAGATGTGAGCGAACCCTAAACTGCATTTCAGGAGTCATTAATGGGGACAAATGAAACCCATTACCCCGTTACTATTAAATTAAATAAGTTCCTGCTATTAATGAATTGCAATGTTATCGCTCACTGTGACCTAGTAACACAATGTTCCCACAAACTAGACTGTGATGCAAATCAATAAAAATAAGGGTGTGACGCTGCAAGCAAAGACCTGATAGTATTCAGGGTGCAGCTGGAAGTTTACATTTCCACTTAACATGCGTGAACTATATAGGAATGGTGGTTGTCCAATGTTCAGTTGTGAGTCATCAGCATGAATTTCCTTGTTCTCCATCCCAAGAAGGTTTTTCAGTAAACCTCAAATGTGAACACAGAGCCTTTTCTTTATGGGAAACGTTTCTTCTTTGCCGAATATTTTGAAAGGTTTCCTGAAGTGACTCTGAAGAGTTTTTTCAAGCATTTTTGCAGAGTTTTGATTGTACAGTGCCAAGTTTGGAGTATTTTCTGTCAGAATCCACTTTTTTTTCTGCCACCAGGTGTTTTTGAAACCCTAAAGAGGAATAAAAATGCATAAAACACTGAAAATTTGACCAGCGAATTGTTTTACAATATAAATTATTGGAAAGAGTCCTTCAAGCAATTTTTCAAATTTTTTTTTTTTTTTTTTTTTTTTTTTTGGAGTGGACCTGCTACAAAAGACTCTGTTCACACAATCTTATAGGTGTTGTATAAGATTGAAAAAATATGGCCGATATGATACAAAAAAAACAAAACACTGCCACTCTGGTTAGTGGAAACTTCAGAGTAGGGCTGGCGTCACCCCCTAACGCACCCGGGCAAGTTTCGGGGCCCTAGACGAACAGGGGAGTCACTGGCACGCTTAGGGAGTTGGGGGAGCCTGGTACTAGTGCTGACACTGGCCCTCCTCAAAAACTCAACTCTCCCCGTTCCCCACAGCTACGGTATCTTCAGCATCCTTTGTGGTGTCTCAGGGCACAGGGCGCAATGATGTCACTACAGCGATCTTTCTGCTGAGCATTGCAGAGGAGACCAAAGCTGTGGGGAATGAGGAGAGATGAGTATTTGATTTTTTTTTTTATGTATGGAGCACTATATGGGGCCTTTATACTGTATGGCCCAATATATGGGGCCATTATATACTTGGTGACTCTACGTTAAGCACCTGTTCACACTATGCTTTTTTGAAATTTGTTTTCATTAACCTTCTGACTGAGCAGTCCACCTGTTAGCAGGGCCACTACCACTTCACAGAGATATAGACTTCAGTCTAAACAGAGGATTTTTCATAGGTTCCCTTTCAGATAAAGACTTGAGTCTAAGTGAGGATTGGCATTAGATAGGGTCCTGGAAAACGAGAAATACCTTTCCGTGGCTTCCAGGGACACATAAATTGGCCATTTTATGCGCTAAACTTTCTCAATTTTTCATTCTTCTAATGCAGTAATGCAATTCATTTTTCATATTTCATGTTTGCATGTTATGGCGCTACAGTGTGCTTCCTTTTTTGTTTGAATGTGTATGAGTTGGTGACTCTAGGTTAAGCACCTGTTCACACTATGCTTATGCTTGGATGTGACGGTCAGTTTTTGAAATTCAGGTCTTTTGCAGACTCCAACAGGTTTTCTTCATTAATGGTCCTGTATTTGGCTCCATCCATCTTCCCATCAATTTTAACCAGCTTTCCTATCCCTGCTGAAGAAAAACAGGCCCAAACCATGATGCTGACACCACCATGTTTAACAGTGGGAATGGTGTGTTCAGGGTGATGAGCTGTGTTGCCTTTACGCCAGACATATAGTTTGGCATTGTTGCCAAAAAGTTTGATCTTGGTTTCATCTGACCAGAGCACCTTCTTCCACGTTTGGTGTGTCTCCCAGGTGGCTTGTTGCACACTTTAAACAACACTTTTTATAGATATCTTTGAGAAATGGCCTTCTTCTTGCCACTCTTCCATAAAGGCCAGATTTGTGCAGTGTATGACTGATTGTTGTCCTATGGACAGACTGTCCCACCTCAGCTGTAGATCTCTGCAGTTCATCCAGAGTGATCATGGGCCTCTTGGCTGTATCTCTGATCTATCTTCTCCTTGTTTGGGATGAAAGATTAGAGGGACGGCTGGGTCTTGGTAGATTTGCAGTGGTATGATACTCCTTCCATTTCAATATGATTGCTTGCACAGTGCTCCTTGGGATGTTTAAAGTTTTGGAAATCATTTTGTATCCAAATCCGGCTTTAAACTTCTCCACAACAGTATCACGGACCTGCCTGTTCTGTTCCTTGGTCTTCAAGATGCTCTCTGTGCTTCAAACAGAACCCTGAGACTATCACAGAGCAGGTGCATTTATTACGAGACTTGATTACAAACAGGTGGATTATATTTATCATCATTAGTCATTTAGGACATTGGATCTTTCAGAGATCCACAATGAACTTCTGGAGTGAGTTTGCTGCACTGAAAGTAAAGGGGCCGAATAATATTGTACGCCCCACTTTTCAGTTTCTGAATTTCCACAAAAATTTAAAATAACCAATAAATTTCGTTCAACTTCACAATTGTGTCCCACTTGCTGTTGATTCTTCATCTTCACCAAAAATTTACATTTGGTATCTTTATTGTTTGAAGCATGATATGTGGGAAAAGGTTGAAAAGTTCCAGGGAGCCGAATACTTTCGCAAGGCACTGTATATTGCATAGATCGATAGAAGAAAAGTTGCCAATTCATCTGCTGTGTTCTGTAAAATCACTGCAGGAGCCGACAGGATAGAAGAGATGGATTACATACAGCAAATATAGATAGAATAGATGCCAGTGACAAATACAATTAGTACAGTGTGTGTGCAGCTTATTGTACATGTATTTAATTAATAAAATATTATTTTTCAGAAATATATGGCGTGGCCTACCGCATAATTTTCTTAACCAGCAGAGGGAAAGCCAATGACTGGGGGGCGATTTTTTTATAGCCTGGGAAGGGGGTAATACCCATGGAGCTTTGCAGGCTATTAATATCAGCTCACAAGTTGTATGCATAGCCTTTACTGTCTATTAAAATGGGGGACCCTAAAATAATGACGTAGGGTCCCCCTATAATTAATAACCGGCAAAGGCTATTCAGACCGCTGTGGGCTGATACTAATAGCTTAGGAAGGGGCCATGAATACTGGCCCCCCCAAGGCTACAAACATCTCTTAGCCACCCCAGAAAAGATGCATCTCTAAGATGCGCTATTTCTGGCTCTTAGCCTCGCTCTTTCCACTTGCCCTGTAGCAGTGGCAAGTGGAGTAATAGTTGGGGAGGTTGATGTCACCTTTGTATTATCAGGTGACATCAAGCCCCGAGGTTAGTTAAGGAGAGGTGTTAATAAGACGCCCCATTACTAACCCCATAGTCATATTGTATAAAAAAACCACACACCCAGAAAAAGTCCTTTAATTGAAAGAATGACACAGACTCCTTTAATAAATCTTAATTAAACCATACTTACGACCTCAACCATTCCTTCGATGCCATCGTCATCTGCAAAAGAGTTAAAAAGAACAAACAGCAATATTCCTCACCTTTCCGCAGAGATGCTGCCAATCCATTTGTCCCACGACAGGTCTAGCTCTACTACATCTAGATGGCAGGCTGTATGGTTGTATGATGGGACCATACAGCCTGCCATCTATCAGAGACACTGAGCAGTGTGTGCTCAGTGTCTCCCTGTGAACTCCTATTCCCTGTCTGATGGCACCATGAGCGTGAGAAAGTTCTCCTGCTCTCGGTGCCGTCAGATAGGTCCTGGGAGTTCATAGCCAATGAACTCACTTCACTTTTGTGCTGTCAGCGAGAGCGCAGTGGAAAAAAATCCCACTGTGCTCGCGCTTACGCCACATAGGTAAAGTGAGTTATTTTGTTACTATCAGGTTTTATCTGTTTAATGGCCAGTGTGAACATGTTCCTACACATTGCATGTATACCAACTTATACTCCAGTTCATTTCTTTCTGTTTTGATGCAAAGCATGCATGCTGCGATTTTGCCATCGAACAGGTTCGACCCAAAGGAAACAATCAAACACATGCACGGCCCCATTGAATAACACCGGTCCGAGTGCGATCTGATGTTTTGTCAGTTCATGCTCAGAGCGAAGATACGGTCGTCTACATGAACCCTATACTGGACAACTCAATGTCTATTGCTGGAGTGCCCCTTTATTTGTGTGCACACCTATGCTCCTAAATATAAGGGTTTGGGCATGCAATTAGTGTATCTATTTTGGGTATCCTGCCAGCACCGGTCCTGTATAAACATATTTGTGAATGTAGGACAAGACCAAGCCCCCCATATGTGGTTACAGGCGGTCAGCACATTCCACCCCTGCTGTTTGCCAGGAAATATGGATTGATGATCTGGCGTGATTATATGAAGACTGTTTCATCAGACGAGGGATGAGGTTACAGGCTGCATTATACGCTGACATTCAGGGGCTGCCAAGGGTTAAATGTGACTTATTAGGTACTGCATGTATTCTACATAATCATTCTAAGGCTTCGTTCACATAATGAGTATTTTCCTGCCTAAAAACAAAGCATCTTAGAGTTCCCACAACGCGGATGGAATTTATCAATTTATAGCACAAAGTTTCATGAACCTCCACATATGCAATGCTGAGATACATGAGCCTCCACATATGCAATACCAATGCTGAGATACACGAGCCTCCACATATGCAATGCTGAGATACAGGAGCCTCCACATATGCAATGCTGAGATACACGAGCCTCCACATATGCAGTGCTGAGATACATGAGCCTCCACATATGCAATGCTGAGATACACGAGCCTCCACATATGCAGTGCTGAGATGCATGAATCTCCACATATGCAATGCTGAGATACATGAGCCTCCACATATGCTATGCTGAGATACATGATCCTCCAAATGTGCAGCACTGAGATACATGAGCCTCCACGTATCCAATGCTGAGATACAAGACGACTTCACTGCACTCAAACAAGCAACACTCGCATTCAAATCTGCCCTCAGCTCTGCTAAACAGGCCTACTTTAAATCCCTTGTATCTTCCTTATCCCACAACCCCAAACAGTTGTTCAATACTTTTAACTCCCTCCTCCACCCACCGCT
Organism: Dendrobates tinctorius; assembly: GCF_039654945.1. Lineage (NCBI taxonomy): Eukaryota > Metazoa > Chordata > Amphibia > Anura > Dendrobatidae > Dendrobates > Dendrobates tinctorius. The sequence goes on along the minus strand of NW_027361832.1, from coordinate 967,865 downwards.
GCCCCCTCCGACTTCCCTAATTTCTGCCGAGGACTTTGCCGCACACTTCAAAAACAAGATAGACCAAACACGGCAAGTCTTTATTGCTCAACCACCACAACCCCTTTGTATACCAAATCAATGCCCAAACCCCATCACCTCCCTATCTAACATCACTGAATGGGACCTTGCTCATCTTCTCTCCAAATCACACCTCATCACTTGTGCACTTGACCCTATCCCTTCCCACCTCCTCCCCAACATCACCACCACTCTTGTCCAATCCCTAACCCACCTCTTCAACCTATCACTAACTTCTGATACCTTCCCTTCTGCTTTCAAACATGCCACAATCACGCCTATCCTTAAAAAGCCAACCCTCGCCCCAACAGCCATGTCCAGCTATCGCCCAATATCGCTGCTCCCAATCGCTTCTAAACTCCTAGAGCAGCACGTCCACGCTGAACTTTCCTCCCACCTCTCATCTAACTTGCTCTTTGACAATCTACAATCTGGTTTCCGTCCCCATCATTCCACCGAGACAGCCCTGACCAAAATTACCAACGACCTACTTACAGCCAAAGCTAACGGACAATACTCTATATTCCTCCTTCTAGACCTGTCCTCTGCTTTTGACACAGTTGACCACTGCCTCCTACTACAGATCCTCTCCTCCTTTGGCAGCAAAGACCTCGCCCTATCCTGGATCTCTTCATACCTTTCCAACTGCACATTCAGGGTCTCCCACTCCCACACTACCTCCTCATCCCACCCTCTCTCTGTTGGAGTCCCCCAAGGCTCTGTTCTAGGACCCCTACTCTTCTCAATCTATACACTTGGCCTGGGCCAACTCATAAAGTCCCATGGATACCAGTACCACCTTTATGCCGATGATACTCAGATCTACCTCTCTGGCCCAGACGTCACCTCTCTGCTCTCCAGAATCCTGGAGTGTCTAACAGCCATATCCTCCTTCTCCTCTCGCTTCCTCAAACTCATTGTGGACAAATCTGAACTGATCATCTTTCCCCCATCTCACAGATCTTCCTTACACGATCTTTCTATAACAATTGACAACATCATGCTTTCCCCCGTACCAGAGGTCCGCTGCCTCAGAGTAACCCTTGACTCTGCCCTGTCCTTCAAACCGCACATCCAAGCTCTCTTTACCTCCTGTCGCCTCTAGCTCAAAAATATTTCCAGAATCCGCCCCTTCCTCAACCCACAATCTACTAAAATGCTTGTGCATGCCCTCAGCATCTCCCGCCTCGACTATTGCAACATCCTTTTCTGTGGCCTCCCTGCTAACACCCTCTCACCCATCCAGTCCATCCTTAACTCTGCCGCCTGACTAATTCATCTCTCTCCTCGCTACTCCTCCGCTTCTCCCCTCTGCAAATCTCTTCACTGGCTCCCATTCCCTCAGCGTATCCAATTCAAATTACTAATACTGACCTACAAGGCCATCTATAACCTGTCTTCTCCATATATCTCTGAACTAATCTCCCGATATCTTCCATCACGTAATCTCTGATCTTCCAAAGACCTCCTTCTCTCCTCCACCCTTATTCGCTCCTCACCCAACCGCCTCCAAGACTTCTCCCGAATATCCCCCATCCTCTGGAATTCTTTGCCCCAACACGTCCGATTATCAACCACATTCAGATCCCTCAGACGGAACCTGAAAACCCATCTCTTTAGGAAAGCTTACAGCCTGCAATGATCCCCGCTGCCTCCTCACCACTACTGGAGCTACCGCCTTACCAACTCTAGAGCTGCTGCAACCCCCCAACCTACTGTTTCCTTCCCCACCATCCTGTAGAATGTAAGCCCGAAAGGGCAGGGTCCTCTCTCCCCTCTATATCAGTCTGTGAATGTTAGTTTGTTTACTGTAAGTGATATCTGTAAGGCTAAGTGCACACGTTGCAGAAAATTTCTGCTCAAAAACCTGAATCCCTTCCCAGAAACCACACCTATTTTTCCGCGGCGGTTTTTGCGCGATTTTGATGCGTTTTTGATGCGTTTTTTCCTGCAGCGGTTTCAAACCGCATGGAAGAAGCCAAACCGCGGGAAAATCCGCAAAATTAATGAGCATGCTGCGTTTTTTACCACGATGCTGTTTTTTCGCGGTAAAAACGCATCAATGTGCACAAAAAGTGCAAAATGCATAGAAATGACTGGGAAGCTTATTTTTAGCGGTTTTATAGCGGTTTTATAGTGAAAACCGCTGTAAGAAACGCTAAAAAACGCTGTGTGTGAACACAGCCTAATTTGTATGTAACCCCTTCTCATGTACAGCACCATGGAATCAATGGTGCTTTATGAATAGATAATAATAATAATAATAATACATGAGCCTCCACATATGCAATGCTGAGATACATGAGCCTCCACATACTGTATGTAATGCTGAGATACATGAGCCTCCACATATGCAGCGCTGAGATACATGAGCCTCCACATATGCAATGCTGGGCCATACTGCCACAAGGACGCTTTGAACAACACAAAAAAACACAGGTCTACAGCCCATAATTCTGACATGAAGACATCAGCTGCAGAGGCGTAGCTAGGGGCTTGGTTCAAGTTGGGCAAAGCTTCTGTGTGGGCCCCTAACCAGGTAACCTTGATTACAAGTATGGTGGTGCACCCTAATTGTAGGTATAGGAGAACCTCAGCAGGTGAACGTTCTGTAAACTGAAAATAATCTGGGTCGCCCTCCCAGGGCTGTGGGGTACTCGGTACCGGGCCGGGGTCAATGGAATATGTCAGCAGCAGTGACCCAGACCGTGGCCCTGGGCGCCCAAGTCAATGGCGGAATGTATATGTAGTTAATGGAATAGTTCGTGACGCCACCTGCGGTGTTTGGCAAGCAAGATGTTAAGCCAGCGCTGCGTGCAGATCCTCTGGGGCTGATGGTGTGTTGCAGCATAGATGGTGTAGCTCCCCACAGGTGAAGCTGTAACCCCAGGGCAGTGTAATTGCAATAGGTGAGGATAGGAGCAGGCGATGTGAGGAATGCTGGTACCCAGATGTAGAGGTGCTGACGGTGTTAGCGCACAAATGAATGGAAGACACTAGGGCTTGCAGTTCCAAAGCTTTACTCACAGTCCGTGGTACACACTGGTGCCTGCCTCCGTGCCGTGTCCTCCGGGGCAGAGACTTAATCAGCCTCCCGGGCAAGTCAGGATTCTCCTCTCCAACACTCCGCCAACATGTACCTTTCCTGAACGACTCCTCTATTGCGCTTTAAGGTGTGAAGATCTCCAGTACCGTGGTACTCTGGAGTTCCTCCTGTCAGATGTTCCTAACAACTCTACTCGTATGGCAGACAGCTGTAGCCTCTCTCGGGGACTCCCTTCTCCGGAGTCCTGGCTCTCTATTCAGTTGTTGTTGTGCCCCAAGTCTTAGATGGGAGTAGTGCATTTACAGCCAACTACTCCACCGGTGTCTGCTGCAGAACCATAAGTGTCCATACAACCTTGGGGACCGGGCCCCGGCCTTGCGCTGAGAACCGATAGGCAGGGTTCCTCTTCCAACCCACGTCTCCTCTCTGTTTTCCTACTCCTTCGTTCCGCACTGTTCTTTCTCTCTCTTATGGAAGCTTAGGTTGCAGTTCTACGTCTTTCTCCTTCTGTTCCTTTCCCGTGCCAGCTGGCTCAGATCACTAAGGCAGCTGCAGCACTCCTTCTCCTCAGACCCGTCCTCAGACTCTCCTGACTGACTGTCCTTCTCTCGCCTGACCTCCCGTCAGACTGACCCAGACTGATCCGTAATTCTAAACCTTCCCCATCCTTTATATGGATCTCAACTCCACCCACCTCCCAGCACATCCAGTGTTCCATGCAGGGAACCACCAGAGGTGCTCTGCTACTCTCTAAGCACTGAGCTGCAATGTGGTTGTGCAGAACTACTCTGTTGTGTGGGGTGTGAGTGTTGGAGTGTGGAAAGGAGTTCCCACCTTACCTGGATGATGGTGGGGCACTACACCTTTAAAGAGAGAGAGGAAGGTGCAGTACTTCTGTGGCGACTGAGCCTCAGGGGCACCACAAATCTCTATACAAAGACCAACACTTATATTACTGCCATATGGTCAGTGGTAGATACCAGTGCTGCAGAACATGTAATAGATTACTGTACAGTTATAGATGGTGACTTACAGATGACGTTCTTTCTAATGGAATTGTTCACTTCTCCCATCTTTTCCATCTGGTCCAGACTGACATGACAACTTCTTCCAGCCAGGACTCGGCTGCAGAGATTACAACAAAGACACATTTCACGTCTCATATTTTCAGGACCGTCACCATCTATTCCCAACCTGCACAAACTCCTCCGCCTGCTGATACCCCAATGCTGAGCCACTGCTGCCGTATGTGCCCCTATTACTGTGCCTGCTGTGTGCTACTGTATGCCTCCAGATGCAAGTTCCCTAGAAAACAGTGCCCACATTTTGCCCCCAAGTAAGTAATAATGCCCTCTGTGTTCCCCTTGACAGTCACAATAACCTGAATTCCTCTATAACAGTAAGTGCCCACTCTATATTTTATAATGTCCCTAGTCTCCATCCTTTACAGCTCCCTTACACACAGTATGATAATACATAGGCCTCTATATAGTATAATGCACTCCCCATAGGCCTCTATATAGTATAATGCACTCCCCATATGCCTCTATATAGCATAATGCACTCCCCATAGGCCTCTATATAGTATAATGCATTCCTTATTAAAAAAAAATACCATTCTTATCTCTCCTCCTCGTTCCCCCGCTGCTCCAAGCGCACTCACATCTCAGCACAGCGGGTGCCAAGTAATGTAGTCATCGTGCCCACTGTCAGTGTCTACGTCAGTGTCGTCAGATGCAGAAGGAGAATGATGGTAGAGGGAGCGTGACACTTCCTCACTCATCATTGCTTTCAACTGTATTGGCATCCAGCCGACACAGTTGAACTTGCCGCTCACGGATCCCATAGCGGCTGGGTGGTAGTACAGTTTTACTGTATGGGCTCATTGCGCATGTCGATACTTTTAACAGAAGCATAGCTCCAGGTAGTGCCGGCTCCAGGTTTTTGCGGGCCTTGGGCAAAAGCGTCTCAGTGTGCCCCTTTAACACATACCACAATTCATAATGCACAGTTACAGCAGAGAAGTATAGTTACAGTACAATGCCAAATATTTCTCTAAATTCTACAATAGGCCAGAAACCAGACAGAGTAGTCCTCCATGCAGAATTATGGGCACCACATAGTCCTCCATACAGAATAATGTGGCCCATATAATGGGCCCATATGATGCTCCAGTATATGCTGGGCCCATATGATGCTCCAGTATATGCTGGGCCCCATTTAATGCTCCATATATAATTGGCCCCATATGATGCTCCATATATGATTGGCCCCATATGATGCTCCATATATGATTGGCCCCATATGATGCTCCAGTATATGATGGGCCCCATATATTGCTTCAAACATTAAAAAAATGAAATACTCACTTCTCCTCGCTGGCCACTGCTCTGCTCCAGACTCCTACGCGTCACCATCTCCCGGCTCTCTGCACTGTGACTGTTTAGGCGGAGAGAGCACAGATGTGACCTCATCGTGCCCTCTGACCTGAAACTTCACAGTCAGAGGACACTGAAGATGCCGCAGTGGAGGAACGTGGAGAGGTAAGAATTACAAGTATCGGGGCCCTGAGCAGTTGGGGGTCCCATTCACAGGCACTGGCACCGGGCTCCCATACGCGCCAGTGTACCCGACGGCAAGTGGGTTCCCCAGCCTGCTCAGGGCAAACTGCAAACTGTAAAATGATGATAATTAAAGTCAAAATAATCTGTAGAAGTTTCTTCAGTTTCAAAAAAGTCAAGGACACCTCATATTGTTTTTTTACGGACAGGGCAAAAAAGTTCCCTATTTTTACAGCTTTCCAGGAATTTCTGGACGGTTGGCAACCCTGCCCAAAGACTAAAACTAAAATGTAAGACATGTAAGTTAAATGCATTCTCAATCCAATATAAATATGTATAAAGTAGATTTATAAGGTGTTAATGAGCATCCATATATAAAAATGTTACCTCTCCCTATTTTAGGAACCATAACTTTTTTCTCACTGAGGTGGCTGGATGACATTTTGATGTATGTGGAGGAAATAGTTTTATTGCTCAGCGCTTCTTGGGGTTTCAAAATAAATTAATGTAATGTATATTACTTTTTGTGATGTGAATTACACAAATAAAGAACATAACTTGTATATATTCAGACAGTGTGGCCTGGTCCGTTGGGCATCTCTGGTCTTGATCGGGCGCCTCCTCTCTTCTTACGATCGCCTTCCCTCTTCCATGTAGATAACCTGTCCTACATCATCCATACATTGTCCCCATCACACTCCTGCGCAAGCGCACTTCTCTCTCTATCCTGCCAAGGGCAGAGCAAAGTACTGTGGTACGCCGGATTTACCAATGAGTCAGTGGCGCTCTTTGGCCTTTCCTGGCACATGTCCACTACAGTACTTTGTTCTGCTCTCAGGAGGCCAGAGAGAAGTGCGTCTGCGCAAGAGCGAGTTGGGGGACATGTGTAGGACGTGTTATCTACATGGAACAGGGAAGGAGGACGGCGATCGTAAGAAGAGAGAAGGCGCCGGATCAAGCCCAGAGACGCCCATCAGACCTGATGCCCCTTGCAGAGGGAATTGGGAATAAGAATACAGCACAACAGAATGCTGTAAAAGAGGTCTTAAAGGTGCTGGCCCTATGTTATATTAGGAAATCCGGGTGACATGTTCCCTTTACGCACCATGTAGCTGGCAAAAGAGAAGGCAGAAGTGGTAATAACCTGCTTCTGTCTCCTTCAAAGAAAGTTCTTGAGACAGGCACCTGCTAGGTTGCAGGAGAAGGACCATTAATGAGCATCCATGATGCCACAGCAGACTTGGTACCAGTCCTACTGCTGTGAAAAGACAGTGCGTGGTTGTTAAGGGGTTAAACAGGAACATACAAACCACACCATCTTGGTAACATGCTACGGTTAGTGATTGGTTGCAGCTGTTATGTGTTCCTCTGGGTGTAGCTGTGGGGAAGGTGACTTGACGGACAGGCTTGACTGGTAGTAGGAGGGGACAATATGTGCACTAGAGATGGAGATTGACAGGTTAGAAGGGTGACAGCTGAGAAAGGTGGATAGGAGAGTGCAGTACTGAGAAATGACCACAAGATGGCAGGGGAGAGTAGTTTTGGACTTTACAACGGCTTATGGCTCGAGAAATGCACAGTCATGGGGGGCGGGGAGATAGGAGCCCGGGAGGGAAATTCCCCTGTAAGGGAGGAGATAAATAGAAGAAGGCGGGGCTCGGTTTTGGTCAGTCCCGGGAGGAGCTCGACAGAAGACTTGGAGCGGAAGTCAGAAACGGAGAAGAGCTTGACCGGGGGACTGACGGGAAAGGACAGTCAGGGGGGTGGCCCTGACACGACGTACCGCAGGACAGATGAGGCGGTGGGTCGAACACGACGTACCGCAGGACAGGCGGGGTGACGTACCGCATGACAAGTGAGGCCCCGGGAGTACCGACTGGACGACGACCTCGGACAGGTGAAGCGCTGTGGGTAGATTGGTCTAGGACAGCCCCCAGTGAAAGATCCGCAAGGTTCGTTAATGCGACTGGAACGAAGGCACAGGTACCCGATCCTGGAGATAGTGTGAAGAAACTGCGGTGCGTGTTTGGTGGTCGTCAGGAGGACGACTGTATAAACCTGGAACTGTTACAACTGGATTCTGACTCCGCCTCGTCCTTACGTCATCTGGTGTCCATTTCATCGGGTCGTGGTAAGCAGTGGTCCACCCCCCAATCCCGGCCCCTACCACATTTGGCGTAGTCGGCAGGATCGCCGCCGCTAACACGACATCTTCCGCGGCAGGCCTGCGTCTGAAGAATCCAAAAGAACTTGGACTGCTCCCCTGTGGATTACAAATACCTGTGGATTACAAGACTGCTCACCTGGGGATTATAAATTGGAAACTTCGTTCCGGATCATTGCTGTCATCAGAGGATCCGGGGTGGCACCAGAAGCGGTCCAATATGGCTGTGGTACTTCATCGCCGGGGAGAGGCGCGGGCGTTTGCAGTTGTTCTGGATGGACTGGGGCCATCTCCAACGTACCCCAGGGGGGAGCATTGAGGGTCTGGAGACGGCCGCCCCCTCATACTGGACCCGGGCAGATGGGTGGGGAAGTCGGCCATCGGCCCACCCAGGAGCGGGAGTGGCCCGGGAGAGAAGACCGGCTGCGGCTGCTTGGCGCCATTCGACTGTTGCCCACCGGACGGGATGCGACGCTGCAGTTGCCATGGTCTCGGACGCTTGGAGTGGCGATGGCTTCGGGAGGTCGAGTCTCGCTGGAAGACCTGCTTTCTGGAATCACGGACAGTCCTCAAGACATTGGGCGGAGAGGAGGAGCGACTGCGGGCCCTGCGGGAGCAGCTGCTGAAGACATCACCTGGGAGCCTCCCTGCAGAAACCACGAGCCTGGAGGCTAGCCCCACCGGACGGCGGTGTGAAGAGCTGAGGCTGCGGGAGGAGCCGCGGGGTGACGTGTTGGGAGCCGCAGCACCGGGGAAGGTGAGAGTTCCCCCGGCTCTGCCGGTGGCTCCGCAAGCGGCCCCCACCACCCTGCCGCACCGCGCGGCCTCCTGCGCTCCTGTAAGCCCGGCTGCGGAGGGCTCTGCGGCCTCCGCCGGGCTCAGCGATGCCCCCACTCCCTTCCTTGAGCCACCCCACCCGGCGGCGCCACGTTCGGTGTCGCCAGAGCGGAACCAGCCCGCGGCCGACGCTATGTTCCACCTGCCAGCAGTGGTCAATCCCCTGAAGCCGATCACCACTCCGGCCCCGTCTGCGACTCCGGTTGTGACCTGCCCCGCGGCCGCATCTGCGTCACCCCCGGAGTCGGCTGCTGCCTACTTATCAGAAACCGTGGCTGCCCCTGCCCGCCGCCCGGCCCTAGCGGCAGCTGGACCGCCGACATCTACGGCCACCTCTGCCCCGCTCTCAACCCCGGCGGTGTCCCACCCATCGGACTCCGGGGCCTACACCGGACCCTCCGTTTGGGTTGCGGAGGTCATCCGGAAGAAAAAGGCCAGGGAGCATGAGGTCTGGAACCTGCTCCATGAGAGAGGGGAGGCTGACATGGTGGCTTCACGATCTATGGGGCAGCTTGCGTACACAGAAAGGATACAGGTTCATCCGGGACCTCGCAACTGGCCAGAAGTTATACATCAACGTGACCTCTATCTGTCACGGCCGGGCGTTGCGAGAGGGGGACTTGGTGTCGTACTACAAGGAGTACTGTCCCCGCGGCTACTACGCGGTAGCCGTAATCACTGAACCCGAAGGTCACGAGCCCCCGTAAAAAGGACTCCTAGAGACACTCCCTGCATCCCAGGAGCTCCACGGCTGTGGGGCCCCTTGTTACCGGCTATCAGGAGATGGCCCGGACTATCGGGATTTCGCTGCACCGTTGTGCAGGCCACGAGGACAGTTTTCGTCCAGGTTAAGAAGAATGTTTTATTGTTTGACCTTTTTCTTGGCATAGCGGGGATGCGGAAAAGGGAGTATTAGTGTTAAAGGGAGGGGGAGTCTTTATTTCAAAGATGTTGTGTGGAAAATATCGTGTTGGAGATAATGTTAACATGTTTGGAAAAAAAAAGAGAAAAAAAGGGGGTTACTCTAGTTGAGTAACTCCTATGGTTATTAAAGTAAAAGTAATAGGATGTTAAAGTTGATTTAATGAGTAGTGTGTTTAACCAAGGAAAAAAAAATGTGTAAGGCCGATTTCACATTTGCGTTTAGGGCCGCAGCGTCGGCCTGAGCACGGCCGCCGCTAAGCCCCGCCCCCTGCTGCGCCTCTGCCGGTAGCTGCATGCGTCATGCGTCCCCTATCTTTATCACTGAGGACGCAGGCCGTGCGCAGTATGCGTTTGGCGGCTCCTGCGTCCTTTTGACGGTGCGCCGAGCTCAACCAAATTGCATTGGGTTGCGTTTGGCGCTGGTCGGCGCACCGTCAAAAGGACGCAGGCGCCACCAAAACGCATACTGCGCACGGCCTGCGTCCTCAGTGATAAAGATAGGGGACGCATGACACATGCAGCGTCATGCGCCCGGAGGCGGAGCTACCGGGGCTTAGCGGCGGCCGTGCGCAGGCCCACGCTGCGGCCCTAAACGCAAATGTGAAACCGGCCTAACAGGTTCCGGGTACGAGGTAGATGTGACGAAGATGCCGACCATGACTCTTTTTAGGTGACGGACGAAGAGACGAAGAACATTGAACCAGACAGTGGTCCGTCAGTCAGGTCCCCGATACCATGGACACCCCAAAAGCATGGGTGGGCGCCAATGATAACCTGGTAGGTGAAAGGCCTCAGTCATGGCGTGCCGGAGTGCTGAAGGTAGTGGAAGGGGAGAGTAGTGGAAGGTTCACGCCGTAGAGTAGTCCGGGTGGACCTCGCCAACCTGAAAGAAGTTGTCACGTTGCGTGCGCACTGCCGAGTAGCAGTAGGCTGCTCGGAGCATGGTGCTCCCGGTTTAGTACGGCCCCGTAGGCAGCGGGTTTTGGCCCAACGACCGGTCCGACAACAGACTGTGGACAAGCTTCAGAACGATGTAGGTAGGGAGAATGATTGTCGGGACGACAATGGACAAAGGGAGGGAGAGTGTGGGGAAGGTGACTTGACGGACAGGCTTGACTGGTAGTAGGAGGGGACAATATGTGCACTAGAGACGGAGATTGACAGGTTAGAAGGGTGACAGCTGAGAAAGGTGGATAGGAGAGTGCAGTACTGAGAAATGACCACAAGATGGCAGGGGAGAGTAGTTTTGGACTTTACAACGGCTTATGGCTCGAGAAATGCACAGTCATGGGGGGCGGGGAGATAGGAGCCCGGGAGGGAAATTCCCCTGTAAGGGAGGAGATAAATAGAAGAAGGTGGGGCTCGGTTTTGGTCAGTCCCGGGAGGAGCTCGACAGAAGACTTGGAACGGAAGTCAGAAACGGAGAAGAGCTTGACCGGGGGACTGACGGGAGAGGACAATCAGGGGGGTGGCCCTGACACGATGTACCGCAGGACAGACGAGGCAGTGGGTCGGACACGACGTACCGCAGGACAGGCGAGGTGACGTACCGCAGGACAAGTGAGGCCCCGGGAGTACCGACTGGACGACGACCTCGGACAGGTGAAGCGCTGGGGGTAGATTGGTCTAGGACAGCCCCCAGTGAAAGATCCGCGAGGTGCGTTACTGCGACTGGAACGAAGGCACTGGTACCCGGGCCTGGAGATAGTGTGAAGAAACTGCGGTGCGTGTTTGGTGGTCGTCAGGAGGACGACGAAATAAACCTGGAACTGTTACAACTGGATTCTGTCTCTGCCTCGTCCTTACGTCATCTGGTGTCCGTGTCATCGGGTCGTGGAAAGCAGTGGTCCACCCCCCTATCCCGGCCCCTACCACATAGCGCCATAGCAGAAGATGGAAGCAGAGACTTACTGGAGATCAGGTCACATAGGAACGGTAATAGCATGGGATTGGTAATAAGGGTAATAAGGGGACATGTTTACCCCAAGTGTCCAGTTATTAAGAAGGACCTGGGGATGAACCGGTGTGTGCCGTATAGTGTACGTGTGTGAGGATTCAGCTTGTGTGCGTTTCCCATGACTCCATAATTGTCCGTCTTAGTTGTGTAAACAAATATTGCCTCACCTCATAGCACAAAAATGTCCTGAAATTCCCCCGAGCCGTCCGCACACACCCAAAGATTGCATAAATCTACGGGAAATAATTATCAGGTATTTTGTGCGCTTTGCTTACTTACAGATTTATGTGGCAGCGACAATGCCGTTCATTCATGACTATAAGAAAGACAAGGAAGTCCGATTTCCTGTTCACCTCTCCGGAACAGATTTCTCCATTTATTCTTAAATATGTCAAAATATCAAATAAATCCATTCATGTGCAGGTAATAATTCATTTCCTTTACTACAATAATACAACTTATACCAGGAACACCTTTCCCTCCCGTCACCAAGGACCCTCAAGGTGGCAAAGAGGTCATGGGGCAAGTGCGACCTTTTACCCTTAGCTTCGTAATGGCCCAGATAGCTATGCCACCACATTGCGCTGATCATAATGTGACCCTGATAGGCTTTACCCCTTGTTTGGTGGATACCTTACTGAATAACTATATTTCCATTCTATTTTTTTTTTTAATATTTTTTTTTTAGCGTTTTTGAAACTTTACCAATCACAAATAAATTGCATGTACAGAAAGTGGCATCCAATTTTCACCAGTCTATCTGCCTTCCGTTGCATTGATATCAGAATGTACTCATTTTGGAGTACGGATAATAGTAATTTTTCTGTTTTTTACAGGAATGAAGACAAAGCCCCTAATAAAGCGATTCATTACTTTCCAAGTTAAAAATAAAAAAAAAGTTTGGTTATTATTTAAATGTTCCAGGACATGCACAATTATGGCTTTCAGGATGAGAATGTTTTTTTAATTTTTTGCTTTTCATTTCCGACTTTCCTACCAATGCTATGTAAAAAAAAAAAACCATTAAGTTAACTTTTATTTATTTATTAATTTATTTCTCTTAATTTAATTCTGTTTTTGCATTGTTTTATATTTCCGTGCACATAGCTTCATGTTTTTTTTCTTTTCTTGTGAAGTAGGTATATTTTTCTGTGGTAATTTATGGGTGCTACACATAAACGCTTTGATTACTTTTTTAATAATTTTTACAGAGGGGGGGGGGGGAATGTTTTAAAAGCGGCGTCGACTAAGCGAATACACATGGCAGACATGAGTTAGTTAGCTAGGACCTGGTTGCAACGCTATCATGTCACGGTGGTGCCAAAAAGATGTTATGGGAACCAACTTCCGCTGTCCAATCATACAGGTCCTGTGGTCACTATTAAAGGGGTTGACCAGCCGTAGGTTACAAGTCTACAGTGAGGACTCTCCGGTGCTGGGAGCGGGCAGACGTGTGACTGCATAAATGTGATTTGAATACATGCAGTCATGTGCCGACTAGACGTGGACGGCCTCATTCAGTGCAAGTGTATTGAGCAAGACCAGACATGTCTAGTTAGAATGTGGCTGGAAGTATGCAAATCGCATACTTGTGATCACATGACTGCACGCTCCTGGCGCCAGCACTGGAAAATCCGCACAGTGTGCGCGATGTGAGGATTCACAAGTCTGCAGTTACATAGAGTGACTGCAGACTTGTAATCTAACGACGGACAACCTCTTTAACTATAATAGAGCCAGGATCAGTGTTATCACCGATTTTTTTTTGGTTACAGAGGAATGTTGACTGTTATAGCCGGCACCCACCGGTTATGGTGTGGGCACAGCTAGTACTCCTGTGCTATCACCATGATATGAAAGTTCATTAGTGAGCATTAAAACCCTCCCACACATGGCGTACCAGAAGGTCAGGGGGTGGGTTGGTGCAATAAGGGTCTTCCAATAAGAACAAGTTATTGGCTAGTCACAGGATTGGTGACCACTTGTTGATCAGTGGTTGTGCAACCGCTGGGACCTGCACCAGGGAATTTGTGTCCCCTACAGGGAAGTTTTATCCCCATTATGCAAGCCTGACCTCCGATTCACTCATTCTTTATGGGGAAGTCAGAAAAAGGCTTGATAGCCCCATGGGTAGGGAATGGAGCAGAGGTCAAGTTTGCCCACTGCTGCTCCATTCTAATCGGCACAAAAGTTCCCTGTTCTGCCAATCGGAATCGGTGTGAGTCCTACAGTAGAAGTTGGACCTTCGCTGGTCAATAATTTACTACCTATCTTGAGGATTACCCTTTGAAGGTACTGTTTTCCACATACATGCACATTCGGTTTATTTGAGCGTGCTTGGATTGTTTTTTTTAATGGAAAGAGGGAGATAAGTCACTGTCAGAGGTGCCAACTGCTTATCTCACATATGGAGAAAAAAATTGCAGATGTTGAAATCAAACTTACCCGAATCATTTGAGACTTAGTGAGTGATATTGATATTTGTGGACACTTTCGGAATGCACCACGGAGAAAGTTCTAGCAGCTGGGATTAGCACAGAGTCATGTAATGTATGCAGCTGGTTCTGTATGATATGTTATCATTGTGCTCTGAAGTTGTAGGAGTTAAACCAAATATGTAATGTGGTGTCATAATCCTGGATTAACATGCTTGCTCCTGTCTCTGTTCCTTCTGTTTGCAAACATGTTCAGTTCACTGCCCGGCAGCCAACGTTCCCAGCCGGCAACTTCTGTTCTTACATAGATCAGGTATTACCTAACCCGTCCAACACTAGAAAAGACCGTAATTAGGTCACAGTCATCCGTCCACCATCGGTTGTAGATCTGGCCTTCATATGAATGTCAATACTAATTTTAGTCACAATGTCATTTGCACTGTGTCATCCTGTCACAGATATCGTATTATCCCCATGTCAAGTGAGTCACTGACATTGCACATATCGCATGACAAATCATTATTATATTACCCTTTATTTATATAATTAAAATATGAGAACGTCTATGACCACAAAGAGCGCTGCTTAATCACATTAGTCCATGTTTCACTGGAGCTTACGGTTGACTTTGAGCCTAGAATCATCGAATGTTAGGGTGGGACCTCCAGGGTCATCTGGTCCAACCCCCTGCTCAATGCAGGATTCACTAAACCATCCCAGACAGATGTCTGTCCAGCCTCTGTTTGAAGACTTCCATTGAAGGAGAACTCACCATCTCTCGTGTTCCACTTATTGATCACCCTCACTGTCAAAAAGTTTTTTCTAATATCTAATCTGTATCTTCTCCCTTTCAGTTTCACATCCCATTGCTTCTCGTGTTTCCATGTGAAAATGAGAATAATGATGATCCCTCTACACTGTGACGTCCCTTCAGATATTTGTAGACAGTTATTAAGTCTCCTCTTAGCCTTCTTTTTGGCAAGCTAAACATTCCCAGATCCCTTATCTGTTCCTCGTAGGACGTTGTTTGCAGTCCAGGCTCATATAAGGGACAGTTTTCAAAACTGAGCAAGATATGATGGATTTTATGGGCCACTACAGTCTTCTGGGACACATTTTGATTCACCTGGAATTGGAGGACAATTTATTGCTTTCTATGAACAGTGAGAACAGATCGGCAGCAATGACTATTAACCATCTTTTTACAATGAGCAGGGCAAGGGGTAGGCAGAACAGACAGCTACTTAGGGCTCCATTGATGAAAGTGGAGTTTTATATATGGATTGAAGCAAAACAAAAGAAAAAAATGAAATGAGCATATACCCTGCAGTAAGTAAATAGTAATTGTACATATAAATCACATAGGGCACTTACGGTAGTTAACATTATTTTCTTCAAAAAAGCGTAAACGCTATCCCACCACTACAAAGTGTACCCAGTCGGGACAGTCCAATTCTGTCTCTGGTATTAAAACCTCACCTTGTGTCAGCGGACCACAATATAGGTAAGAGCATTGGAGGACAAGGGACCGACTGTTCAGGCACCTGCCCATGGGAAGCTATATAGATGAATTGCCAGCTAAGGAAGTACAAGAAACTACAGCAAAACCCAAAAAAGAGCCGGAGCATAAGTTGGTATATGTCAGAGCACACTCACACTGTGTCCATTTCACAGAAAAAAAACAAAAGAAAAGAAAAACAAAATGAGCATATACCATGTAGTAAGTAAATAGTAATAGTACATGTAAATAACATAGTGTCAGGCAGACACGAATAAATAAAAAACTGTTTGTGGTTTGTCTTCATGAAGAAGTATGTGTATGCGTTGATGAATTAAAAATGGATTCAAACCTTTTTGGTCTACTAATACTGTACATCCAGTACCCATGGCAGAGCAGATTTATGTTCACTTACTTCGAGTCTTGCATAGTGTCATGGAGAACGGCAGGTAGGAGTGGCGCAGATCCCATCAATTTATCAGAGAGAACACCATGGAGATCACACAGATTCCACCGCTGCCACCAGTTTGTCAGGGAACGCAACTCCGCTACATCCAATCATCAGGACAATTACGCAATTGACTGACGAGTGATGGACAAGGCCGTGGCTGTTTCTACTACTAGGCCAGTTATTGGGGAACTCAATGAGTGTATGGTATATAAACCTCCGATATATACCCTGATATAATCACTCCCAATTCCACAATAACAAAAGGAACTACGAGCTGCCACCACCAATGGTTTGTACAAGCAGATTGGGCACCCGTTACATGTAGAGTATGTCTTCAGGGGTGTGGTTTACAGAGCAAGAGGAGCAGAGCTATTTAATTTTATAAATCTAATCCGGAAAGGTCAGTGTTTATAAAAAATATACAAAGATGTTACAAAATGGGAACAAAACAATATGGTATACACAATTACATAGAATAAGGAAAAGAACTAAACCTGTGTCACAGAAATGGCTCAGAGTACTCTGTAGGAAAATGGCCAGAACTACAACTTACATGAATGACAAATTACCAAAATACAAATTCTGATTATTATTAGATCAAGGTTAGGCCCATATAGCCCCCCCCTTGGTGAACTCACATGGGGGCTGGTCATGGAATATGCTAGGTGTTTCAGAATTTTATGATATCCCCAACTTTCAGGATATTTTTACCCCTGGAGGTCCCAGATGGAAGATATTGTTGCCATGTTTTCTATCCTAATTTTACCTTTCTATAGAGATGAAACATGGCAAGGATAGTATCACCCATCTTTTCATATTAAGTTAGAGATGGAGGTCTTGGGCTGGCCTAATGGTGATGAGAGTTAATGTGTTATATTTGTCCCTTTGCTATGTCGCCGAAAATACATCTCATAAATATCGGATTGATGCAAACCTCAATATTCATCAATGACCACTGGCTCCAGAGCATCTGAGACAAATCCTTTGAACAGAGGAAGCTCATTTCTATGAACAGAGGAAGCTCCTATCCTTCTCCGCCTCTGAGTACACGATTCCTAGACTTGGTGGTTGGCTCCCAGAGCAGATCTATGCTGTAATAACCTGTTCATGACAGAGTGAAGTGTCAGCTCTTTTCCCTTCCCCAGTTCAATGTGAGGTTGATATGTCCTCTCTCCGGAGATTTCTTTATGGATTTTACAATTTGTCTCTGTCTCTAATAATAAGGCTATGTGCACACGTTGCGCAATTCCCGTGATAACTTCCGCGGGAATTCCGGAATTCCATTCCGCGGGAAAATCAAATTTTAAATTCCCGCGATTTTCCCGCTGAAAAACTAGTGATTTTTAAGCGTAATTAGCTTGCAGAATCCTAGCGTTTTCCAAGCAATCTATACCATCGCTTGGAGAACTGATTGACAGGTTGGTCACACTCGTCAAACATAGTGTTTGACGAGTGTGACCAACTTTTTACTATTGAGGCTGCCTATGCAGCATCAGTAGTAAAAAGATCTAATGTTAAAAATAATAAAAAAAAAATTAAAAAAAGTTAAATATTCATCTTCCGGTGTCCCGCGCAGCCTTCCCAGGCCTCAGCGATGCTCCCGTTCCCAGTAATGCTTTGCGAGACCTTTGATGACGTCGCGGTCTCGCAATACTGTAGTGATCTCGCGAGGAATAGGGACCGCAAGAGTATCACGAGACCGCAATGTCATCAAAGGTCTCGCAAGGCATTACTGGGAACGGGAGCATCGCTGAGGCCCGGGAAGGCTGCGCGGGACGCCGGAAGGTGAATATAACCCGATTTTTTATTTTTTATTCTATTTTTTACAGGGATATGGAACCCACAGCCCGGAGGACAGTCTCCTCTCCTCCACCCCCTGGGTACCATCCACAAATGTTCTGCTTACTTTTCGCATGGTGGGCACAGCCACATGCGGAAAGTAAGCAGAACAATGCATTCCTATGTGGGTGGAATCCCCGAGATTCCACAAAATTAATGAGCATGCTGCGTATTTTTCCGTGATGCGATTCCGCCGCGGGAAAATCCGCAGCATTAGCACAGCATTGCGGAATCCCATAGGAATGCATGGGATGCTTTTTTTTGCGTTTTCACGGCCAAAATTCGCGTTAAAAACCGCCGCGAAAAAAACGCGACGTGTGAACGCAACCTGAAACTTCACCTTACTATTTACTTATTACAGGGTATATGCTCATAATATTTTTTTTCTTGGGTTTTGTTTGCGAAATGGTCACAGTATACTAACTTATGCATTTCTTTGCCTTTTTTATGCATTAAAGCAATATAATCCTGCCTTATTAAAATCTTAGAATGGATTCAAAAAGGGTTCATCTGATTATACTGTATTTCATAAATCACAGGTACATCTATAGGTAATTTAATTCCTAATATCAGAGGGGGAAGGGGTGAAATACCGTACTACCAACTAAACTAAAACAGTCTACAGATGTCTAAATGGAAAGGGAAAAAAGAAGAGGCCTCGTTATGGTGGAGGCCATGGGGACATTTGACCCCTATAATCTATCTTAACTGTACTGATTCATATTCCAAATTACCTAAAAAAAACAAAATTATGTAATAGCCACATCACCGATTTGAAAATCTAACTTCCCTAAGTTCCATTAAAACTAGATCTCTTAGGATGTTGTTCTGCGGTGATTTACGATGGGCAACGCAATGTCGTAGGGTGGCATTGTAGCACAGATGTTCCAAAATTAGGGTTTGTGCTACATTGTACCATGTTAGAGAAAAGAGGTGTGTAACTTGTGACTTTTTCCTGTTAGTTAGTGAAGACATGGTAAATAAGAAATATTCTGGTACTGCCCTGCCAGGGTCTTCTTCATTACTGTACGACTTTTCCTGACACTCCTTGCAGTAGCAGATCATGGTCACATCTGCACCAGGACAACTCTTTCAGTATGTGTGTGCTCCTCTCTACATGTTCAAGCCTCACGTGTCTCGCACTGATGTAATCACACAGCCCTGTCATGTGAGAAAGACGATCAGAGAGCAGCCTTCGGAGATCTCTGGTTTTGTACTTTTCTAGATCTAGAATTAATAAATATTGACAATTCTGGGGGGCAAAGAAAAAGAATTCCGAAGAAAAAAATACTTTTACGCTTTAAACAAAAATGTGCTTTGTATCTTGTGTTTTCTTTCATCATCCTTTTTTTGTTTTTAGATATCGATCATTTTTATTGTATAGTGTTTTATTTTTTACGCAGGCGATGCTGCTGTTTATTATATATGATTGACACTTGCATCACTTCCTTAATGTTTAGCGTCAGCGATCCATGGATCACATCATTCTCAGTCTTACTTTATTAGTTCATGCTCTAATAAGACACAGCCGGGTTCTCACACAAACGAGGACTCCTAAGGATTGGAGAGGCCATGCTAACTTAGGCATGTGGTATGATGATGACCTGACATGTTTTATGGAGATGAGTCTTAACCTTTCTTTAAAGGAGCATTCTCACTTTAGAATGTTATGACGCGTCACTAGGATACAGCATAACATTTTGATCTGTGGGTGTCTGACTTCTGGGACTATGGCCAATCCTGACGACAAGGGAACACAAGCCCTTTCGTCCTTTTTGCTTAAAAGTAACACCTTGTGCCATGAGTCTTTGGACCCAACTACAACAGTCACATAGGTGTATATGAGGCTGTTGAGTTCGGGTTGGGAGATCCACGGCCGGTGGAGACACGTGAAACCTAAGTGATAGTAACTTCTTGAACAGCTACTGAAACCGTTTAGCAAGTTAGGGACAAAAATAAGTTGATGATTAGTTTTGGAAAAATGTTAGTTTCAAACTAAATTTCCTTGGGTTGTATAACGTACAAAGGCTACAAAAGAATACAGCTCACGGAGGAGGGACCGCAGGGAATAAATTATGTTGAAGAGTGATAGAAGTCTACAGAATGTACAGGAAGTCATAGTCTTCCAATCTGAAAATGGAAACCAGTAGCCAAAGAAATAAAGGAACTGTTAACCTAACTGCATTGTGTCATTCTTTATTTTTTTTCTGATAAATTCAGAAATTGCAGAGAGAAATTTGTGCAGTTATGACAAAATAAGGTTCGAGTTGATTATCTTAGACCGTTCAGGTAGAAAGGTAGCAGGCCATATTGGGGGTCCTTAACGTGTAGTTGCACTTCTAAAAATAATTTACCATGTCATAGAAACAAGCCAGAAGTTTTATTCAGAGGGCATCTCTAGAAATTTGCAAAAATTCAAAAGCAGAAACTGAGCGCCGCTCTCATTCCAGACTGAAGACATGGTCATAATAAAGTCCATCGTCATTTGGAGAAGATCAGACATCCGCTAATGTCTTCTGCTTGGGGTTTATCATAATCCAGACCCCCATTATCAATATTTTCGGCGTGTCTTTATGACATGCAAAAGGTAGTTAAAAAGTGCGGTTTACACCTGAGGTAGTTAATCCAGGGGGACACATTTTGGCAAATCTTGAAATAGACTAATTGCTATGTGGAAATAATCTATCATAAATAAGCTGTTGCCGAAAGAAGTATTAAAGGGGTTGTTCGAGACTTTAACATTGATGGCTTAAGGGCCTTTCACACATAGCGAGATCGCTAGCGATATCATTAAAGTGTCACCGATTTTGTGACGCAACAGCGATATCGCTAGCCATCTCGCTTTGTGTGGCACGTACCTGCGACCAGCCCCCCGCTGGATATCGCTGATCGCGCTGGAACGGCCTGGGCCATTTTCTCATCGTTGGCGTCCCGCTGGTGCCGACTAGCGACTCATCGCTGGTGAGATCTGCCTGTGTGGCAGCTCACTAGCGACCATTTAGCGATGCACCAGTGATCCTGACCGGGTCGTATTGTTGTCGGGATCGCTGGTGCATCGCTAAATGTAACGAGACCCTTATCCTTAGGATAGATCATCAATGTCTGTCTGGTGAAGGTGTGACACCTGGCACCTCTGACGATCAGTTGTTCCCGATGTCGGTGGTGGCCGGAACTGCTCAGTTGCAGATCTACATGTAACAAGAACAAGGCGGAATTAACCAAAGTAACTGGTTCTTTTACTAATGAGGGTATACAGAGGGGTGGTTTCAACAGAAAGGAAATAGAGAGAAAACAGATTTTTTACAATATACAGTGTTGTTATCAAGCACACTATGACTCTTACAGCAAGCTCTCTATGCTTTATGGCTAATTCCTGATGAGAGCAGTTTTCATACTCATAAGGGTGTCAATATGGTGTTCCCCTTTTTATTACAGGCCCTAGCGGGAGGCTCCGGTTCTTTGCGCTAGTCCTTCTGACTAAGTTAAGCAGTGCTCTCTGGGCCTTTCTCACAATGGCCGGTCCCCATCCCATCAGCTGCACTACACCAGACTGAACTCTGTACGTCAGTGCTGGAGGTGACGGCCCCGCTCACTCCTGCCTTCAGTTTACCGCTGCGGATGTCCACATGTGGGATGGTAGTCTATTGGGTCTGGCTGTGCCTTAGGTCTTGACTAGTGTGGCCTTGTCCACAGAACTTGACTGGAGTCAATTGGACCCCTCTCCTGTGTGCACACCAACCCGCAGGTTCCAGCCTCATGGCACGTTCCAGTGTCTCGGCCTCAGCTTTCCTCTTAGCACGTCATGCTCGTCTCACTGGTTGGCGCTAAATCTCTTCCCGCCTTGCCACTCTGACCTCTTTTATCAGGGAACCCCGTGCTCCAGTCTAGACTTGTCCTCTTTACTTTCTGTTGGTTAAGCAGGATTCTGCGTGGGAAGCAGGTGGCAGTCGCTGGTCTAAATAACAAACAGTGCTGGGGAAGCCCACCATCTTACATACACAGCACAGTCCCATTGATGGAATAATGGCCACGGACAGGTACTGCACATCCACCCCTTATTGATTTCAATAGCAGGCAGAAGTGCAGTACCCGGCCGCCGTCACTGTGCGGTCGAAGGAGCTGTGCTGTGCAGCTCCCCAACTAGGCAGTTCCAGCCGCCGACAACATGGGGACAGCTGAACGACAGGGTGCCCGGTGTCACTGATTAGATATTGATGACCTATCCTAAAGATAGGCCATCAGTGTTAAAGTCGTGGACAACCCAATAATACAACACGTCCTTGTTTTCTGATGTTCTCCAGATCACCAGTCACATATTACAAGATCTGGTGTTAGATCTTACAGGCCTCCCTGTAAGTCCCTGGTTATTGCTACCGAATCTGAAAGCATTATTATGTATTAGGGGCAGAGACCCTGATTCCAGTGATGTGTCACTTACCTTACTGGGTGCAACAATTGTGATATCACTGTTTTCTATGCTGCAGATCTAGCAGTGTTCTGAATGCTGATCCCTGTATAAACGCCACACACACCACTGACTGGCAGCTTTCTAGGTACACTGTGTATAGGCAGAAAGCTGCTAATCAGTGGTGGGGGTAGGGTTACAGAGAGCAATAGCACTTCATGGCACAAGACAGCAAGTCCTTTAGTGACATTCTTCTGCTGATAAAACATTGATTATTTTGAAATAACTTCACATGGTCTAATAAGTAACACATTGCTGGAATCAGGTTATCTGCTCCTACATCATGCTGCTTTTACATTACATAGAAAAACCTTCTGACAGTTTCCCAGTAAGTTCTCCCCTGTGTGACCTCCCATATTTTCCAGCAGTTTATAATAATATCGGTGTATAGAGGATCCCCCTTATATTACATCCATGTGGAGCGTCCGGCTTGTATCTTCCCCTACAGTTTAAATCAGCTGGGACATAATGTAGGAGAAGTTTTTACATCCTGAGATGTTTTCTTGTAGCTTTTATATCTTAGTATTTTCTCATATTCTTTTCTAGGACTTGATCAGATCATTGATCCCGGCAGGAGAGCCGCGTATCAACGACTATGAGACATCTAAACGGATCAACAGGGGAGCTTATGGGTGAGATTTCTGTTCCCATAATCCCCATTTTTCAGGGCTCCCTATGATAATGCTTCAGCCTCTGTGCTCTGCCATTCAGTGTTATCATAGGGAAACGATCAGAGTCCACATCACTGTCCTCATCTCAATGTCACCATTCAGCTCCGTTATATACAGCTGATCTGTAACAAGTCAGTCTGTAAGGAAAGGGATGATATAATACATTACACTCACCGGTCCTAGACCTCATCTGTTCTTATGCTGCCGCCTCCACCACAGCTTCCCCGTCCTCCGTACCAATTTTTATTTTTTTAGGAGCTCCATTGTGGAGCTGATAAGAGTGATTGGTTGCACATGGTCACGTGAGGGGTGACACGGTACTGACGCCAATAACATCTGCACCCCACCCTCCACCATGACCATGTGAGTCCAATCGCTGGCCTCAGCAGCAGAAGGGAGAACAACCAAAGACGGGCGCAGAGGACGGAGGACTGCAGTGATGGACGGGGAGGGACGAGGACAAGGTGGTGTAATGTGTTTAATTAAGTTTTATCTCCTCCACTTTCCTCCATTTATTTTGCCTTGGGCTGTGGGGGACATAATAAGCATTTTCTTACAGCAATTGGAGCATTTTTAATTTAGACCAATTTTTATTTCGACTGAATCGTATGTAGTGGTCGGTTATAGCGAATCTGCCCAAGATGAATTTCAGTAGATTCTCTCATCTATGACCTTGGTGAGCATTGTGCAGACCTCCCGTAGGTGATCTATGTAGACCTCTTTTATGTATTTGTAGATGTGGATTTCTAGTGACAGCCGGACTCCTAGTATTAAACATTAGTACAGAAGATCATATAATGACTTCTATAGACGAACTGTTAATAAGGATTCATTATAAACCATGGATTTTCCTTCTCTCCACTGCCGTCTACTTAGTGCACCATAAAGACTCACGACAGATCTATGTTATGAAGAAAATGGCCAAGACGTACCTGGATACTCCACAGAAAGTGGAAAGGGCCTTTCTGGAGAGGGACATCCTAACATTTGAAGATTGTCACTTTGTGGTCTCCATGCTCTGCTCCTTCCCTACTAGATCTTACCTGTGTATGGTCATGGAGTCTGTAGGAGGTAGGACACGTACATTGCATTATATTCATTCCATGTCTGCTGACATCTTATCACTGCTCATATCATTAGGATTGTCCTCGTGGATGGTTACATCCGCACAGAGCATTTACTATAGGGTTGGCTCAGTGGTTAGGACAACATCTGCAAGGAGTTTGTATGTTCTCCCCGTGTTTGCGTGGGTTTCCTCCGGGTTCTCTGGTTTCCTCCCACATTCCAAAGACATACCGATAGGGAATTTAGATAGTGAGCCCCATCGGGGACAGTGATGATAATGTGTGCAAACTGTAAAGCGCTGCGGAATATGTTAGCACTATATAAAATCCTGCCCCAATGTTTCCGTTCACGTCTCATTATACATCATGGTGATCTGTTGTATAAACCCCTCACCGATCATATTTCATTTCTTCTATAGATGGAGACTGTAGGGACCTCCTAAACACCAATGGTTCTTTTTCCGTCCCCCTGACCCGCTTGTACTTTGCAGAAGCGGTTCTTGGTGTGGAATACCTCCATAACTATGGAGTGGTGCACGGAGACCTGAAGCCGGAGAAGTAAGTGGCCCCTGTATTGTAATAAAGAGGGAAAGTTATCATTTATTATCTCACGGTCTGTGACACTAAAACCATCTTCTCTTTCACAGCCTCCTGATAACATCTGCTGGACACATTAAAATCACCAATTTTGGGCTGTCAAAAGTTGGTCTAATGATACCAAACACCAACACCTACAAGGAATCAGCAGAGGACATCTCCAGAGAGTTCCAGGACTGTGAGGTTGGCAACATTAACAAGACCTCAGCTAGTTTTTTATAAATCTCATCACAGTACTGTCTGTTCTCTACGTTCTTCATTTGTAGAGAACTTTTCCATTGATTTTACCTTCTTTCATTGTGTTTTCATGGCGAGAACTTGTAAGAACTATAGCTTAATCAATCAATCTGATCTTTATCTGATCTTTTTTCCTGTGGCACCCTGTATTATTTAGCCGCCGAGGTCATCCTGAGACAAAGCTATGGAAGACCTGTTGACTGGTGGGCAATGGGAATCATCCTTCATGAATTTCTTCTGGGATATGTACCATGTGATGAAGATTCCCTGAGAAAGCTCTATAATGATTTTGTCATTGGTAAGTAGAATAATGTAATATTTTTGGACTGGTTATATTGGTTTAGTTACTTCTTTTGCTTTATATTATAGTTAATTAAAGAGGTTTTATTTTCTTTAATTTTCCAACAGATGACATAGTTTGGGATTGTGACGACGCTCCTCCCCAAGATGCTCAGAATCTTATCACTGAGCTGCTCAGAACACATCCTGTGCATAGACTTGGGACAGGTAACAGAAATAATAGTATTAGTATTTAGTTATTACACCAAGGACATATCGCTCATGTCCTTGAGGATCAGCTCTTCTCTTTCTGCTTGTCCATTTCTTGATCTCCATACTAAGACTTTCAGACATTTTCCTTGATGTCGGCTTAGTTATATCATTAGTTCAGACTATGATATACTGCTCAGATATGGAAGTCGCTGACAATATCCGCAACACTTTTATTTTTCATTTTCCAGGAGGAGCATTTCAGATCAAGGATCATCCATTCCTTAATGACTTAAGGCCCTTTTACATTTAGCGATGCACCAGCGATCCGACCAGCGATCCGACCCGGTCAGGATCGCTGGTGCATCGCTAAATGATCGCTAGTGAGCTGTCACACAGGCAGACCTCACAGCGATGCAGCAGCGACGCAGCGCACAATACTCACCTTTCACACACAGCGATCCTGACGTCCTCCCGCCCGCCTCCACGCGTCGCTCGTCGTCACAGCAGGAAGCTGACGACGAGAAATGGAGCCGGACATTCTCGCGCGATCAGCGGGGGAGCCGGTCGGAGGTAAGTATCACACATAGCGATATTGCTATAACGTCACAAAATCGGTGACATTATAGCGATATCGCTAGCGATATCGCTATGTGTAAAACCCCCTTTAGACTTTGACAATCTTCTAAGTCAGAAGCCAGAGTATGTCCCTCAGCTTTTATTAGATGTGAACACCAGCTGCTTTATCAGTAAGTAGAATGAGGCGTCATGTAGACTACGTGTCTGATTGTCTTGTATTCCCTGAAATGTGACCATCGGTTCCCGTCAATATTAGTGATAAATGGCAACTGTGTTATATGGACAACCTCTAATAATACTTCATTACTTATGTCTTGTAGATAACTCTGATATACGCAACCATCTGGATGATGAGGAGGACACTAGTGTGGACAATGAGAGCCTTGACTTTCTAAATTTTATATCATCTTCTGAAAGGCATGCTAAAGTAAGTGTGTGACCAATAATCCAAGTTATGTAAAATAAAAATATCTAAAAGTAAAAACAATATTTCATGACATTGTTCTCCACATTTAGCTATGTACCACCATTACCGGGATGATGCATGATGAGGATGCCAAGTCCCCTCCAGAGTGTACCCCAACATCCAACACTGACATCTCAGAAATGTGAGTAGATTATGGGGTCATTACTGGGAGCTCCAGGCTGATATATGTGCACAACCCCAAATATTGGACATAAATACCATAATATCACATGGAACATCCATCGCTCCATTATTAGCGGAAGACCTTCCCCATTATGACAGTCATATGTCCTATTAGGCCTTACAGTTTGTGTTCTTATAGTGCGACAACCCCTTTTATACTGTTTACTTGCAATTTACACATTTTTTTCTCCCAAACAGGCAGAAAGAATCTGTTTCTGTATCTGATAGAGACAATGCTATTACCATCTTGCCATCCTCGTCCTCACTGTCAGGTATGTCCATGTGTAGAGCACCAACAATGTGAATGTTGGCTTCAAGGTTCAAATATTCCCATATGTTTTTTATACCATACTATAGGTTTCCTATATTATGAATGTTATGAACAAGCAGATCCTATAAGGATAGATAATTACTGAGGTTTTTTTTATTTTCTGATCAGAATTTCCAGCTCAGGAAGAAAGAAAATATGCAATTAGTCTGAGTAAAGAGACAGAAAAATTTGAAAAGGGGAAAAAGAGACAAGGTAAGTGTGAGAATCAGTCCATGTTGTGTGATGTCGGTCAGTGGGAATCATTCCCATGATGGGATTGTCACATGTACGATGGCTGACAATGATCTCTGACCTCTATGTGATGAGATTCCTCTGCCGTCCGGCCACAGTGACTGCACAGTAGTATCATGTCATATGGAGTCCCATAACTTACATTATATTTATTCCTCTTCTCATAGGTTCCATCTTCCACCGAATCTTATCATCCTGCCGGCGCGGATTATCAAGGGCTGCTTGAGTATTTGTTTGTTGTCACTGCGCCCCTAGAACCATCTAAAGGACAAGAAACCTAAGCGTCCAGCGCCCTGAAGTCCAGCAGATCCACCATCACTGCTGGGCCTGTATAGAAGGACCTTCACCAGCAGCTACCTGTGGCCTTGTGACTGTTACATCTTCACCTGGACATGATTAATGCCTCTGTCACTAGGCTCCGCGGTATTCATACTGCTCGCCTGATTGGGCTTTACTGATCACATGGTCACTGACTCTCATCCTTCTATCCTCATTTTTATCTTTTATTCTGAATTTATGTCAGAAATTATAATAAAACATCGTTGACATTGCAAACCATCATTTACAGCAATGAAATAAAGCATCATATTAAATAACTTCTGAATATGGCACGGACCCGCATTTATTAGCACATGACCCAAACTACCTTGCCAAATAAAATCTATCACATGGTATTTTTTTGAGTACCTAATAGAGAAGGTAATGGGCTCTCCCACTAAACACAGAAAACCTATAAAGACAGATACAAGAGCACTAGCCATGGGTAATGAAAAGCTTTTCTTTATTACACAAATATCAAGACAAGAAATATAAAATATTTAACAGGAGAATGTCAGACATAAGCAATAACCGTACATGAAGCCTCCAAATGTAGAGCTGAAATGGCGCACACAAAAATGTATCCCAACATGAAGGTGAGAATCTAATCTAATAGGAAATTCATATCAGATCAATATGATGGGTATAGATATATTGTGGAATAAAAATCCTACATAGAAACGACCAACTTCATGATAATTATCAAAGCATATATAGACAAGTATCAATCAATAGAAAAAAGTGTGCAGCGTATTCCCGGGAAGTGAATAAAACATGTATAATGAAGCAAAGTGTGTACAGGACATACAGTAATCAATGGTTGTAGGTCTGTGTTTGATCAATTGGTGAAGGCTGCTGCCTCAAAAATATACTGAAGAAACCATAAACTATTGATAACGGGCAAAGAGGTATATGTAGTGTAATGGCTGGTATAGTGCAATGGCTAAGTGCACAGCCTGCGACATGGGAGACTGGGGTTCAAAGTCCCGGTTCTGCCCTGTTGGAAATGATATACTAGTAGTGGTCGTTGGGCAAAACTACTAGCACTATAGTGCCTACCTCAATAAACATGAGCGTGTCACAAACAAAGAGAGTTATGCCGGCTCGGACGTCGCCCGGATTAACAAGGTACGTGCTAGATGTTGAGGAACCAGGACAATGGAACAAGATAAGGTAGTCAAGACTGATGGAGTGGAATTACCAGCAGGGCAAATAGCAGATGTACATACAGTAGATTGAGCTGTGCCGTAACTGACCAGTTCCCAACACCAATCAGACATGACGACCTATCCTAAGGATAAGTCATCAGTGTTAAAGTAGTGGAAAACCCCTATTCATGCATCCATCCTCTGTTCCAGAACTGTTTTGGGGTTGATGATAAGTACATTTTCTCACAGTCCTCCAGCCAGTTTTGCACCAGGAGCTTATATATGATTTCTATAAGTGGTGGACAATCAGTCCCTATATAAATCAGATCTTCTTGGCCAAATAAACTCCTGGTGCAAAACTGCAAAACTGGCTGGAGGACTGGCCGTTTTTAGTAGAGGGACAACCCCTTTAATTTTTCCTTTATCTGGTGATAACATTAAGGGCTTGTTCACACGATTGATGGTTGCCAGAGAATCAGATCGATTATGGTAATGACATTAATCACACTCTGATCTGAGTTTTATCCGTGTCAGTTTATGGTGATCTGATTCTCTTACATGAGATAATGGTATCACAGATGAGGAGGAGACGGAGAACTTAATTTCTCCATCTTCTCCATTCTCTGTGTCAGCTCAAATCAGACTGTAGTCCGATGTGTCATACTCACTCACAGACTTGTTTGGGTGCTCGTGATCCAAATTCCGGAGCCACTTGCAGCATGCTGTGATTTTTTTTTTCTTTTCAAAATAAAAAATGTCAGCAGGGTCACAGGCACAGTCATAGAATGCCGTATCTCCCAACTTTTAAAGGCAAGGAGGGATGTATATTATCATTTTTCACCTATTTAACTCCCTTAGTGTTCTATTCCACAAACTGTACAGAAAAGGCTGCATAGAAAAGATACACCTCTATTTAACTGATTTGCATGTGGGCTGATTTGGTTTGTGAGCCAGGGCTGATTTTCAGTCCCAGTCCGGCCCTCATGAGACCCCCATAATCTGGCACGTAGACAGAGAGTTGGGTCGCCCTCCCAGGGCTGTGGGGTACTCGGTACCGGGCCGGTATCAGCGGGATATGTCACAGCAGCGGGGACCCAGTCCGTGGCCCTGGGCGCCCAAGTAATGGGGGGAAATGTAATGGTTTGAATGAATAGTTCGTGACGCCACCTGTGGTGTTCGGCAAGTGAGATGTTGAGCCGACGCTGCATGCAGATCCTCTGGGGCTGGTGTTGTGTTGCAGCCAATATAGTAAAGCTCCCCACAGGTGGAGCTGTAGCCCCAGGGCAGTGTAGATGTAGGGGAAGAGGAGAGGCACAAGCAGTGTAGAAGCTGGTACCCAGATGTAGCGGTGCTGGATGCGTTGGCGCAAGAATGAATGGAGGACACCAGGGCTTGCAGTTCCAAAGCTTTACTCACAGTCTGTAGTACACACAGGTGCCTGCCTCCGTGCCCTGTCCTCCGGGTCAGGGACTCAGTCAACCTCCAGGCAAGATGGAATGCTCCCTTCCAACGCTCCGCCAACATGTGCCTTTCTGAACGTCTCCTCTATAGCGCCTTTAAGTGTGAAGTACTCCTAGTAATGAGCTACACTGGAGTGCCTCCTGACAGATGTTCCCAAGAACTCTACTTGTACGGCAAACAGCTGTAGCCTGCTTCGGGGACTCCCTATTCCTGAGTCCCGGCTCACTATCGATGTTGCTGTTGTGCCCCCAAGTCTTAGATGGGAGTAGTGCATTTCCAGCCCACTACTCCACTGGTGTCTGCTGCAGAACCATTAGTGTCCATACAACCTCGGGGACCGGGCCCCGGCCTTGCGCTTAGAACTTCTAGGCAGGGTCCTTCCTCTAACCCACGTCCTCTGTTCCCTTTTACTCCTACGTTCCGTACTAGTCTTCCTTCTTATGGAAGATCAGGTTTCGGTTCAATGTCTTTCTCCTTCTTTCCTTTCCCGTGCCACCAGACCCAGGTCACTGAGATCTGCTGCAGCACCTACTTCCTCCATCCCTCTTCCAGGGATCTCCTTTCCTCACTCCTCTCTGAGTGACTCTCTCCGACTGACTGACCTCTAATCCTAAACCCTCCCGCTCTTTTATGTATTCTAACTCCACCCGCCTCCCAGCACGTTTCGTGTTCCAAGCAGGGAGCCACCAAAGGTGCTCTGCTACACTCCAAGCAGGGAGCCGCAATGTGGCTTTGCTGAACTACCTTGTTGTGTGGGATGCAGGTGTTGGAGTGTGGTCAGGAGCCTCCAACTTACCTGGATGGTGGGGTACCACACCTCAGGAGGAGGTGCAGTACCTCTGTGGCAACTGAGCCTCAATCGTTACTTTTGCACCATTTATTGCTTTTATATAAGGAGCCTTATGTGACAAGGTCTTGGGACCTGAAGGCGATCCAAGGTTCTCTCTCGACAACCTGAAATAAAAGTTGACAAGTCACCTACTCATGTCTAACTCAACGAGAATCACATGTGACTTTTGGGCCCATTGTCTCTTTCAACGGTTAACAATTACAATTGGAACCAGAGTAAAGGCAGTTAATATTGCAGGGATCGGCTCAACATAAAATATATATATTGACCTCCAGACTCCCCAGACAGATGACATTGGTGTCTGGAAATTTCTAACAATACTCTCCCTACTACAAACACATGCATACTCAACAAAACGGAGTGAGCATGTGTATGAGGAAGTCAGTAGAGATACCTGTAGGTCAAACAAGTGATCAACCAACTGTTATCTAAGATGTATCACCACCTCAAGAATCATGTGGCTGTTACAAGGTATCAAGAGTCAGCAAAGTGTCAATACTGCATGGCATTTATCATACTAACATTTTATGCTTGGCTGCAAATCATTCATTAAGCACTGACTATAGTCGCGACTGTGATAGACTTGATAAGTCGGCAAAAAAATACTTGGCACTCAATATTGAAAAAAATGATACTCTCTTTATTTTACATCCAGACAAAATAAACTAAACATTTTCGGTCATAGGACCTTCATCAGAATATCCTTATGAGTGGAAATTAGAATATACATAAAACAGAAAAACAAAACAAGATCAACAAATTGTCATGGAATTCAAAATACTTGACTTGATATGTCGGTTATATATAACCCCTGGAAATTCATAATCTTCTGTTCCAAAGATCACGTTTCCTTTCTACATCCCAATACTGATTGTTTCCTATTGTATCATGTTTCCTATTGACACATTCTTCTTACATCTAATACATGACTTACTACACAAACGCACTTATGTCACTCTTTTATTGTCAGAGGAGATTAAAAACATTCCACTTGCCCAATAAAAAATAACTATACTTCCGGTTTCTATGGATTACAAAGTAAACAAGTAAAGAATTTTCATTGTAAAATAGAATCATACAATTTTCCATTATACTTCCTGTATCTATTTATTCCCAACCTTCAGAATATCCACGTGCTGCCACTCAGTAAAGGCTGCCGACCACATTAGATGGTTCATCATTCAGTCAGTTACAGTGGCTGCTCTCTACATGTGGAGCTGTGACTTGAGCCTCACCGGCGCCGCCCCAATGGCTGAAAGGGCGAAGCTTCCAGGGGGAATAAAGATAATTTCCTCCCGCATCAGCACTGTAAGTTGTTTTATTCAGATCTGCAGCCACTATTCCATTATGTGTCTGTTTAACATGTTCAAACTAGTGAAAAGTCCACTAAATAAAAAGGATGCAACGCTGGAGGGTGTGGATCCACTGAACCACAGGCCGCTGGAGGGTGTGGATCCACTGAACCACAAGCCAGACTCAGACTTACCATGGAGAGGGTGACTAAGTGGCAACCGGGCCTTCACTAGGGCCTCTGATGTTGAGGATAGGCTGGGCTGCCAGTAGGCAACCGTATACCACTCAAGGGCAGTCGCCGGGACTGCAGCAGCTGACTGGAGGGTCAGAGGCACAGGTATGAGGTACAGGAGGGTGAAACAGAAGCATAGTCAGACATCTGAGTTCGGTGCAGGCAGCACATGTTCACTATACAAAGCCAGAGTCAGGAATGAAGAAGTCAGACTGAGTGGGTAAATAGGCAGAGTCGATAACGGGAGACAGAATATGGAGATATGCATAAATAGGTGCTAGCAGGATAGGAAACCTAATCTCTGCAGCACACAGCAGAGTTAAATTCCTACAGAGACCGGCCATGCCACCCTAAAAGCAAATGGAAACAACATGCAGATGAAGCAGTGCTTAGGAGTGCTGCAAGAGGCTAAAGCCCCCGTCACACACAGCAGTCTCGCTAGCGAGATCGCTGCTGAGTCACTAGTTTTGAGACGCAACAGCGATCTCACCAGCGAGATCGCTGTGTGTGACACCTATCAGCGACCGCCCCCCTGCCGGTATCGCTGATCGTTGATGGAAAGCCCAGGACATTTTTGGGGTCGCTGGTCTCCCGCTGGTCAGCACGCATCGCTGCGTGTGACAGGCGGGAGACCAGCGACCAGCGAGCAGGAGCTGGTAACTAAGGTACACATCGAGTTTCTAAGTGACTCACGCCCCTTAGAAACCCGATGTGTACCTTAGTTACCAGCTCCCTGCATCAGAGCGCTGGTAACTAACGTACACAGCGACACCGCACGCTCGGCGTCGCTGGTGCTGATCGCTGGTGAAGCTGTCTGTGTGACAGCTCACCCGTAGTGTTGAGCTTTCTGATACCGCAAGTATCGGGTATCGGCCGATATTTGCTGTATCGGAATTCCGATACCGAGTACCGATACTTTTTTCGTATCGGATACCGGAATCGGAAGTCCAAAATGCAATGAGCCACAAAAGTGGCTCTGATTGGCTGCCGAAATGACGTCATCATGATGCGCTGTCTGTGCGCATCATGATGCGCCGTCAGTTCGGGTCTTCGGGGGGGCTGTGCCGACTGTCCGGGGGTCTGTACCGGCCTGCCGGTGGTCTGTGCAGGCTCCGGTGGTCTGTGCCGGCCTGCCGGGGGGCTGTGCCGGCCTGCCGGTGGTCTGTGCAGGCTCCGGTGGTCTGTGCCGGCCTGCCGGGGGGCTGTGCCGGCCTGCCGGTGGTCTGTGCAGGCTTCGGGGGTCTGTGCAGGCATCGTCCGATGGGACTACAAGTCCCATCGGGCGATGCCTGCTACCATGACAGTGATTGACACATTAGCCAATGATGGGACAGTAGTAGTCCCATCATCCGGCTAATGTGTTGAATGTAAAAAAAAAAAAAAAAAAATTACATGCTACATACATGCTACATATATACAACATGCATACTACATATATACTACATGCAACATGCATACTACATACATGCTACATACTACATGCATGCTACATACATGCTACATACATGCTACATACATACTACATATATACTACATGCATGCAACATTCATACTACATATATACTACATGCATGCAACATACATACAACATATATACTACATGCATGCAACATGCATACTACATATATACTACATGTAACATACATACTACATATATACTACATGCAACATGCATACTACATACATGCTACATACTACATGCATGCTACATACATGCTGCATACTACATACATGCTACATACATACTACATATATACTACATGCATGCAACATACATACTACATATATACTACATGCATGCAACATACATACTACATATATACTACATGCATGCAACATGCATACTACATATATACTACATGTAACATACATACTACATATATACTACATGCAACATGCATACTACATACATGCTACATACTACATGCATTCTACATACATGCTACATACTACATACATGCTACATACATACACACTACATGCTACATACATGCAACATACATACTACATACATGCTACATACATACTACATACATACCACATGCATGCAACATGCATACTACATATATACAGAATATATACTACATGCATGCAACATACATATATACTACATACAATACATACATATAGACATACAGTACATATAACATAGAGTACATACTTACCGTCACTTGTCACTTTGATCCCCGAAGCCATTGTCACCTGAGGGATAAATATCAAAATAAAAAAACACCAATATACTTACCCCGATCCGCAGAAGTCCACGAGGGTCCCACGTCCATCTTGCGTGGAGAACAGCAGCATCAGCTGATACTACCGTTCTCTACCAGCTCCAGGAATACAATGACTGAAGGTAGGTATCCTTCCGCACTGTATTCCTCCACCACTTTAAAAAAAAAAAAAAAAGTCCCTAGTCTCACTTTATGCCATTGCTGCGTGGGAATTTTGCTGTTCTCCACGCAAGATGGACGTGGGACCCTCGTGGACTTCTGCGGATCGGGGTAAGTATATTGGTGTTTTTTTATTTTGATATTTATCCCTCAGGTGACAATGGCTTCGGGGATCAAAGTGACAAGTGACGGTAAGTATGTACTCTATGTTATATGTACTGTATGTCTATATGTATGTATTGTATGTAGTATATATGTATGTTGCATGCATGTAGTATATATGCAGTATATATGTAGTATGCATGTTGCATGCATGTGGTATGTAGTATGTATGTAGTATGTATGTTGCATGTATGTAGCATGTATGTAGTATGTATGTTGCATGTATGTAGCATGTAGTGTGTATGTATGTAGCATGTATGTAATATGTATGTTGCATGTATGTAGCATGTAGTGTGTATGTTGCATGTATGTAGCATGTAGTATATATGTAGTATATATGTTACATGTAGTATATATAGTATATATGTAGTATGTATGTTGCATGCATGTAGTATATATGTTGTATGTATGTTGCATGCATGTAGTATATATGTATTATGTATGTAGTATGTATGTAGCATGTATGTAGTATGTAGTATATATGTAGTATGTATGTTACATGTAGTATATATAGTATATATGTTGTATGCATGTTGCATGCATGTAGTATATATGTAGTATGTATGTTGCATGCATGTAGTATATATGTAGTATGTATGTAGCATGTATGTAGTATGTAGCATGTATGTAGCATGCATGTAGTATGTAGCATGTATGTAGTATGCATGTTGCATGTAGTATATATGTAGTATGTATGTTACATGTAGTATATATGTAGTATGCATGTTGTATGTATGTAGCATGTAATTTTTTATTTTTTTTTACATTCAACACATTAGCCGGATGATGGGACTACTACTGTCCCATCATTGGCTAATGTGTCAATCACTGTCATGGTAGCAGGCATCTTCCGATGGGACTCGTAGTCCCATCGGACGATGCCTGCACAGACCCCCGAAGCCTGCACAGACCACCGGCAGGCCGGCACAGCCCCCCGGCAGGCCGGCACAGACCACCGGAGCCTGCACAGACCACCGGCAGGCCGGCACAGCCCCCGGCAGGCCGGCACAGACCACCGGAGCCTGCACAGACCCCCTGGCAGGCCGGCACAGCCCCCCGAAAGGCCCGTACAGACCCCAGAGAGGCTGTACAAGGCAAAAATAGGGTTTTTCTTATTCCGATACCGGAAGTCCCATAGACTTGAATGGGACTTCCGGT
Organism: Dendrobates tinctorius; assembly: GCF_039654945.1. Lineage (NCBI taxonomy): Eukaryota > Metazoa > Chordata > Amphibia > Anura > Dendrobatidae > Dendrobates > Dendrobates tinctorius. Next base: position 931,768 of record NW_027361832.1, on the reverse strand, counting down.
ATCGGAATCGGCGATACCGATACTTTTTTTTAAGATCGGCCGATCCATTCCGATCCGATATTTTCAAGTATCGGCTGGTATCGCTCAACTCTACTCACCAGCCATCATGTAGCGACTCACCAGCGATCCTGACACGTTGATATCGTTGTCAGGATCGCTGGTGAGCCGTTATGTGTGACGGGGCCCTAACTCAGAGAGACTGCCGGACATGAGGAGAAGCTGAGCAGTGACCATGCTAAGTAGAGGAGACATGCGAGTTACCGCCGTGACAATGAACATGTCAGAAGAGCTGACTTGTCATTTTCATTTTTGTGCCTTTAGTTAGAAATGCATGAGCTAGAAATAGTTTAAAAGGGTGTCCATGGAACATATTTTTTAAAAATAACAGCTAGTAAATTTTAGGGATTTAGTTTTACGGTTATCTGTCTCGACACAGAAGGAAACAGATTGACACATGACAGTAGCATGTGATCTGGCCCCCAGAGATCTCAGATCTCAGCCCTCCTAGCTGTCAATGTTCAATCTACTGGGGAAGTCCTATTCAAATTCAGTAGTGATCACATATACCTGGGATGAATGAAGTACCAGGTCTCGTGTAGAATGGCAAGCTGGGGATAGAACAAGAATAAAGTGTTGAGGACTGCCAAGCCCTAATTAAGATTGCTGGAGAGGGGGATGAAGATGTGGCGCCCATGAGGCTCAGTCGCCACAGAGGTACTGCACCTTCTCCTAAGGTGTAGTGCCCCACCAACTAGGTAAGTTGGGAATTCCTTTCCACACTCCAACACCTGCATCCCACACACAGGATAGTTCAGTAGGTCCGCCTAGCAGCTTCAGGCTGGGGGTAGCAGAGCACCCTTTGTGGAACCCTGCTTCGTAACACGAGATGTGCTGGGAGGTGGGTGGAGTTAGTATAAAAGAGGGGGAAAGTTGAGGATAGTAAGTCAGTCTGGGGTGAGTCCCAGGGAAAGAGGTCAGTCTGACAGAGGGTCAGAGAGGAAGGAAGCCACTCGGGAGGAGTGGGGATCCCTGGAAGAGGGATGGAGGAAGGAGTGCTGCATCTGTCTCTGTGATCGGAGCCAGCTGGCACGGGAAAGAGAAGAGAAGGAGAAAGACGTAGACCTGCAACCTAAGCTTCCATAAAAGAGAGAAGGAACAGCGCGGAATGAAGGAGTAGGAGAACAGAGAGGAGTTGTGGGTTGGAAGAGGAACCCTGCCTATAGCTTCTCAGCGCAAGGCCGGGGCCCGGTCCCCAAGGTTGTATGGACACTTATGGTTCTGCAGCAGACACTGGTGGAGTAGTTGGCTGTAAATGCACTACTCCCATCCAAGACTTGGGACACAACAGCAACCGATTTGCGAGCCAGGACTCAGAGGAGTCCCCGATAGAGGCTACAGCTGTCTGTCATACAAGTAAGGTTCTAGGAACATCTGACAGGAGGAATTCCAGAGAACTACGGTACTGGAGCTCTTTACATTAAAAGGCGCAATAGAGGAGTCGTTCAGGAAAGGCACATGTTGGCGGAGTGTTGGAGAGGAGAACCCTGACTTGCCCGGGGAGGTTGATTGAGTCTCTACCCCGGAGGACACGGCACGGAGGCGGGCACCAGTGGATACCACGAACTGTGAGTAAAGCTTTGAAACTACAAGCCCTGGTGTCCTACATTCATTCGTCGCTAACACCTTCAGCACCGCTACATCTGGGTACCAGCATCTATACCATTCTGTGCCTCTCCTTATCCGTTGCACCCACACTGCCCTGGGACTACAGCTCCACCTGTGGGGAGCTACACCATCTTTGCTGCACCACACGATCAGCATGCAGTGTTGGCTCAACATCTTAGGCTGGTTTCACATTTGCGTTTTTTTGCGCTGTATTTTAGCGCTAAAAAACGCATGCGTTTTTCCCCCTATATTTTGCATGGGATGCGCTTATGTGCGCATACACATGCGTTTGTATGCGTTTTTACGCGCATGCGTTTTTTGTGGTGTGCGCTCGGGCGCACAAAATGCATCCTGTTGCATTTTTTGGGCGTCCGACTTGCCTCAAAAAAACGCATGCGCGCAATGCGTTTTTTTACAGCAAGACACCCATTATAAGTCTATGGGTGCGCATATGTGCGCATTGGCATGCTCATGTGTTGTGAGTTCATTTTTCCCTTCACCATTGAGGTCTGATGAACTCCCTCCTCTGGTGAAGGAAGGTAGTGAGGCTGATTATCAGACAACTGTGCAGCTGCATGATGACTGGGTGGTTGGAATTGAGGACTGGATATAAGGCTGCCGACGCCCTTCTTCCTGGCTGGTGATTTTCCTGCTGGATTCTTGGAGACCAGTCTGATTCCTGCTTCTCAAAGCTAAGTTTTTCTGCTCTGCTTTGTACTCTTCAGTTTTGTTTTTGTTTTGCCTTGTTTTTTGGGAGTTCTGCCATCCCCGGCCGGGGGTGAGCTGAATTCCATTTTTGTCTCTGATCTGTTGATCTTTTGCTCTGTCTTCAGAATATACCTGAGTGCTGATATAGTCTTTTGAAGCCTAGCGACTTCAGGGCCTGTTTTTCCTATCAGTTGGTTGGCTCATTTTGATAGGGTTTTTGTCGGATGGCAGACAGCAACTTTCCTATCCTGTCCTATGTAGTTAGCTTGGGCCCCATCATTTGCTCAACCTATCTTTCTATCTGTGTTAGTGTTTTCATCTTGCTTCACCGTCATTATATGTTGGGGGCTGCCTATTGCTTTGGGGTCTGCTCTGGGGCAGATTAGTTTTTCCCCTTTCTGTCTTTAGGCTATCTAGTTCTCCGGCTGTGATCGAGGGGTCTAGGGCACCGTAGGAACCCCCCACGGCTACTGCTAGTTGTTGTGGATAGATCCAGGGGTCTGCAATCCGATAGCTGCCAACCTCTCTGGTTTTTCTGGATTTAGCTGGTATTTTGTTTATTCCTCCTTCGGTGACTCATCATAACAGAATCACCAGCCATACCGCAGATCCTAGGGTACTCAATAGCAGGAGAGAATTGTAGAAAAAAAAAGAAAAAAAAAAAGAAAAAAGTGTCAAAATTTTTTTTTTTTTTTTTTTTTTTTTGTGTGTGCATATTTTTTCATCTATATCTCTGAGGGTGTAGGGGGAATTTTTCTCTCAATGGAGATGAAGCAATTGTCTGATCGTGTGGAGCAGCTCGCTGCTGAAGTGCGGGGAATTTCCGCGTATCTTGCTCATTCACATGCGGCTGAACCAAAGATTCCCATTCCTGATGTGTTTTTTGGGGATCGGTCTAAATTCTTGAATTTCAAGAATAATTGTAAATTATTTTTTGCCTTGAAGCCTAACTCGTCGGGGAACTCCGCGCAGCAGGTTAAAATTGTCATCTCTTTGCTGCGCGACGATCCCCAGGATTGGGCGTTTTCTTTGAAACCTGATGATCCTATTCTAAATAATGTGAACGCATTTTTTCAAGCCTTGGGGTTGTTGTGTGATGAACCTAATGCTATTGATCAGGCTGAAAAGACCCTGTTGGCATTAAGTCAGGGTCGGGATTCGGCAGAGTTGTACTGTCAAAAATTCCGAAAGTGGGCGGTCCTTACTACCTGGAATGATGGTGCCTTGGCAGCCCTCTTTCAGAAGGGTTTGTCAGAAACTGTAAAAGATACTGTGGTGGGATTTCCTGTTCCCTCTGGTCTTGACGATTCTATGTCATTAGCCATTCAGGTGGATCGGCGTTTACGTGAACGCAAAACTACACGAGAGATGTTGCCACCTGTTGAACAAATGTCTGAACCTATGCAATGTGATAGAGTTTTGTCTAGGGCGCAACGTCAGGAGTTCAGAAGGCGTAATAAGCTGTGTTTTTTTTGTGGAGATGCCTTGCATATTATTTCTGTCTGCCCTAAACGAGAGAAACGTTGTGCACACACGTTTTCTGTGGGTGGTGTTCAACCTAAGTTTCTTCTGGCAATTACTCTGATCTGCTCCCTGTCCACATTTTCCGCCAAGGCTTTTGTGGATTCGGGAGCAGCCCTGAACCTAATGGACTTGGATTTTGCTAAACGTTGTGGATTTCCTATGACACCCCTGCGGACGCCTATCCCTTTGAGGGGTATTGATGCTACTCCTTTGGCGAAGAATAAACCTCAGTTTTGGACCCAGGTGGTAATGCGGGTCGCCCCAGACCATCAAGAAAATTGCAGATTTTTGGTTTTGCATAATTTGCATGATACCATTGTTCTGGGGTTTCCCTGGTTGCAAATCCATAATCCAGTTCTGGATTGGAAATCTTTGTCTGTGGTGAGTTGGGGTTGTCGGTGTGCCCTTAGTGATGCTCCTGTTTTCTCCACCTCTCCCCAGTCGCATGATGTTCCTGACTATTTGGTTGACTTTTATGATGTATTTAGTGAGAATGAGTCTGCGTCTTTGCCTCCTCATAGGAGTTATGACTGTGCAATTGAGCTGAACCCGGGGTGTAAATTCCCCAAGGGTCGGCTTTTCAATTTATCTATACCCGAGCACGAGGCTATGCGATCCTATATTAAGGAGGCATTGGAGAAGGGTCATATTAGACCATCCTCTTCACCCTTAGGTGCTGGGTTTTTTTCGTGGCTAAAAAGGATGGTTCATTAAGGCCTTGTATTGACTATCGTGCCCTCAACAAAATTACTGTTAAATATCAGTATCCGTTACCCCTGATTTCTGATCTATTCTCCAGAGTTAAAGGTGCTTGCTGGTTTACCAACCTTGACCTCAGGGGGGCGTATAATCTTATTCGCATTAAGCATGGGGATGAATGGAAGACGGCGTTTAATACTCCGGAGGGACATTTTGAGTACCTGGTGATGCCTTTTGGGCTCACTAATGCCCCTTCTGTCTTCCAGAGCTTCATGAACGATATATTCCGAGACTTTGTGGATAAATTTTTGATTATCTATCTGGATGATATTTTGATCTTCTCCAAGAATTGGGACTCTCATGTGGAACATGTTCGGACTGTGTTCCGGATTTTGAGGGAGAATTCCCTGTATGTCAAGGGATCGAAATGCCTTTTTGGGGTACAGAGGATTTCATTTTTGGGATTTATTTTGTCTCCGTCAACTATTGAAATGGACCCGGCCAAGGTACAGGCTATTTATGATTGGGTTCAGCCCACTTCTTTGAAGGCCCTCCAGAAGTTTTTGGGTTTTGCTAATTTTTATCGGAAATTTAGAGCTAATTTTTCTGGTATTGCCAAGCCATTGACGGATTTGACTAGGAAGGGTGCTGATGTGCTGAATTGGTCTCCGGAGGCTGTTTCTTCCTTTCAGGAGCTGAAGCGAAGATTCATTTCTGCTCCGGTTTTGCGGCAACCTGATGTCTCACTCCCGTTTCAGGTGGAGGTGGACGCTTCTGAGATTGGTGCAGGAGCGGTGTTGTCCCAAAAAGATCCTGTGACATCTAAAATGAATCCTTGTGCTTTCTTTTCTCGAAAGTTCTCCCCATCCGAACATAACTATGATATGGGGAATCGGGAACTGTTGGCCATGAAATGGGCATTTGAGGAGTGGAGACATTGGTTGGAGGGAGCCAAACATCAAGTCGTGGTCCTTACTGACCACAAGAATTTGATTTACCTGGAGTCGGCCAAGCGCTTGAATCCTAGACAGGATAGGTGGGCCTTGTTTTTCACACGTTTTGATTTTGTGGTCTCTTTTCTTCCGGGCACTAAGAATGTCAAGGCAGACGCCCTCTCTAGGAGTTTCCTTGCTGATTCTCCTGTTGTGACTAAGCCTGCTACCATCTTAGGCGAGGGGGTAGTTCTTTCTGCCATCTCGCCCGATTTGAGACGTGCTCTGGAAGAGTTTCAGGAGGACAAACCTGAGCGTTGTCCCGGTGGAAAGTTGTATGTTCCTGACCAGTGGAGGAAGAGAGTGATGTCTGAAGTTCATTGCTCTGCATTGGCTGGTCATCCAGGTATTTTTGGTACTAGAGATCTGGTGAGTCGGTCTTTTTGGTGGCCCGCCTTGTCTCATGATGTCAGGAATTTTGTGCAGTCCTGTGGGACTTGCTCCCGGTCTAAACCTTGTTCTCGCTCTAGTGGCTTGTTGATGCCTTTGCCGGTGCCCAGGAGGCCATGGACCCATATTTCAATGGATTTTATCTCTGATATGCCTGTCTCTCAGAGAATGACTGTTATTTGGGTGATTTGTGATAGATTCTCTAAGATGGTCCATCTTGTACCACTCCCTAAGTTGCCATCTTCCTCTGAGTTGGTGCCCTTGTTTTTGCAACAGGTGGTTCGCTTGCACGGGATTCCTGAGAACATTGTATCTGACAGAGGAGTTCAGTTTGTGTCTAGATTTTGGAGGACTTTCTGTTCCAAGCTGGGAATTCAGTTGTCCTTCTCCTCTGCGTTTCACCCTCAGACCAATGGGCAGACGGAGAGAACAAACCAGACCTTGGAGTCGTATTTGAGATGTTTTATTTCCGCTGATCAGGATGATTGTGTTTCATTTTTGCCCTTGGCCGAATTTGCTTTAAATAATAGAGCTAGTTCTGCCACTTTGATGTCACCTTTTTTTTGTAACTTTGGTTTTCACCCTCGATTTTCTTCAGGGCAGGTGGAGCCTTCTGCCTGCCCAGGTGTTGACACTGTGGTGGAGAGAATGCACCAGATCTGGGACCAAGTAGTGGATAAGTTGTCTCTCTCCCAGGAAAAGGCCCAGCGGTTTTCCAACCGGCGTAGGACCGTTGGTCCCCAGTTTAAGGTGGGCGATATGGTTTGGTTGTCATCCAAAAATATCGCTATGAAGGTGGCTTCTCCTAAGTTTAAGCCTAGATTTATTGGACCTTACAAGATTTTGGAGGTTATTAATCCGGTCTCTTTTCGGTTGGCTCTTCCTGTCACATTTAAAATTCATAATGTGTTTCATAAGTCCTTGTTGAAGAGGTTTGTTGGACCAGTAGTTCCTGTGGTGGCACCTCCTGACCCTATATTGGTTGAAGGTAACATGGAATATGAGGTAGAGAAGATACTGGATTCCCGTCTGGCTAGACGGAGACTCCAGTATTTGGTTAAGTGGAAGGGTAATGGTCAGGAGGATAATTCCTGGATCTCTGCCTCTGATATTCATACCGAAAGATTGGTGCATGCCTTTCATCGGGCTCACCCGGATCGCCCTGGTGGCATGGATGAGGGTTCGGTGACCCCTCCTCAAGGGGGAGGTACTGTTGTGAGTTCATTTTTCCCTTCACCATTGAGGTCTGATGAACTCCCTCCTCTGGTGAAGGAAGGTAGTGAGGCTGATTATCAAACACCTGGGCAGCTAGATGATGACTGGGTGGCTGGAATTGAGGACTGGATATAAGGCTACCGACGCCCTTCTTCCTGGCTGGTGATTTTCCTGCTGGATTCTTGGAGACCAGTCTGATTCCTGCTTCTCAAAGCTAAGTTTTTCTGCTCTGCTTTGTACTCTTCAGTTTTGTTTTTGTTTTGCCTTGTTTTTTGGGAGTTCTGCCATCCCCGGCCGGGGGTGAGCTGAATTCCATTTTTGTCTCTGATCTGTTGATCTTTTGCTCTGTCTTCAGAATATACCTGAGTGCTGATATAGTCTTTTGAAGCCTAGCGACTTCAGGGCCTGTTTTTCCTATCAGTCGGTTGGCTCATTTTGATAGGGTTTTTGTCGGATGGCAGACAGCAACTTTCCTATCCTGTCCTATGTAGTTAGCTTGGGCCCCATCATTTGTTCAACCTATCTTTCTATATGTGTTAGTGTTTTCATCTTGCTTCACCGTCATTATATGTTGGGGGCTGCCTATTGCTTTGGGGTCTGCTCTGGGGCAGTTTAGTTTTCCCCCTTTCTGTCTTTAGGCTATCTAGTTCTCCGGCTGTGATCGAGGGGTCTAGGGCAGGGGTCCCCAACCGCCGGTCCGCGGCCCAGCACCGGGCCGCTGCAGTGCCCTTGCCGGTCCGCGGACACAAGGGGAGCCAGGGGCAGTCAGTGGCGTAGCGGGGGCTGGGGCGGCGCGCAGCAGTTCTTAGCGGCGGCCAGGGAGCGATCCAAGCAGCTCCGCTGCCTGCAAGAGGGAATAGCAGGAGCGGAGCTGCAAGGACCCGTCCAGCTTCCTGCCCGCCGCCCGCGCTTCCTGTCTCTGACTGACACAGAGAGGAGCGCGCCGCTGCTGTGTCAGAGCGAGGAAGTGCGGGCGGCGGGCAGGTGAGAGGTGGTGTCTGTGTGTATGTATAATGTGTGTGTACATGTCTGTCTGTCTGTCTGTCTGTCTGTGTGTGTGTATGTGTGTTGGTCTGTGTTTGTGTAGCCTGGCCCTGGAGGAGATGGGGACATGAGGAGAAGGCCATGGGGGGAGTGATGGAGAGACGGCAGTGATGGGGTGAAGGCAATGATGGGGAGAGGGGAGTGATGGGGTGAAGGCAATGATGGCGAGACAGCAGTGATGGGGTGAAGGCAGTGATGGGGAGAAGGGAGTGATGGGGTGAAGGCAATGATGGGGAGAGGGGAGTGATGGGGTGAAGGCAATGATGGGGAGAGGGGAGTGATGGGGTGAAGGCAATGATGGGGAGACAGCAGTGATCAGGTGAAGGCAATGATGGGGAGAGGGGAGTGATGGGGTGAAGGCAATGATGAAGAGATGGCAGTGATGGGGTGAAGGCAATGATGGGGAGAAGGGAATGATGGGGTGAAGGGAGTGATGGGGTGAAGGCAATGATGAAGAGATGGCAGTGATGGAGTGAAGGCAATGATGGGGAGAAGGGAGTGATGGGGTGAAGGCAATGATGGGGAGAGGGGAGTGATGGGGTGAAGGCAATGATGGGGAGACAGCAGTGATGGGGTGAAGGCAGTGATGGGGTGAAGGCAATGATGGGGAGAGGGGAGTGATGGGGTGAAGGCAATGATGGGGAGAGAGCAGTGATGGGGTGAAGGCAGTGATGGGGTGAAGGCAATGATGGGGAGAAGGGAGTGATGGGGTGAAGGCAATGATGGAGAGATGGCAGTGATGGGGTGAAGGCAGTGATGGGGAGAAGGGAGTGATGGGGTGAAGGCAATGATGGGGAGACAGCAGTGATGGGGTGAAGGCAGTGATGGGGTGAAGGGAGTGATGGGGTGAAGGCAATAATGGGGAGAAGGGAGTGATGGGGTGAAGGCAATGATGGGGAGAAGGGAGTGATGGGGTGAAGGCAATGATGGGGAGAAGGGGGTGATGGAGCACTTATTCAAAACCTATGGTGAGTTGAGTCACATTATAAATGTTATTTAATTATAAGTATGCACTGCTACACTACAACCGCGTCCATAGCCCCGCCCCCTTATGACAAAAGCCCCGCCCCTGCCACACCTCCATCCCCGCCCTGCCGGGCCATGGAAGAATGGTCTTGCTTGAAACCGGTCCCTGGTGCAAAAAAGGTTGGGGACCACTGGTCTAGGGCACCGTAGGAACCCTCACGGCTACTGCTAGTTGTTGTGGATAGGTCCAGGGGTCTGCAATCCGATAGCTGCCAACCTCTCTGGTTTTTCTGGACTTAGCTGGTATTTTGTTTTTTCCTCCTTTGGTGACTCATCATAACACTCATGTATGCGTTTTTTTGTGCATGCGTTTTTTTAGTTAGACAATGGAAATTAGGAGTTTGGGTTAGAGTTAGGGTTAGTTAAGGGGGTTTAGGGTTAGGGTTGGGGTTAGGGTTTGGGTTAGGGTTAGTATGGTTTGGTTAAGGGTTAGGGTTAGGGTTAGTTAGGGTTTAGGGTTAGTGTTAGGGTTTGGGTTAGGGTTAGTAGGGTTTGGTTAAGGGTTAGGGTTAGAGTTAGTATGGTTTGGTTAAGGGTTAGGGTTAGGGTCAGGGTCAGGGTTAGGGTTAGGGTATGGTTTGGTTAAGGGTTAGGGTTAGGGTCAGGGTTAGGGTTAGGGTTAGTAAAGTCAAGGTTTGGGTTAGTGTGAGGGGCCAACTAATGTTGGAAAAAAACGCAAATGCGGTAAAAACGCACTAAAAACGCATACAAACGCATAAAAACGCTGCGTTTTTTTCATGCATGCTCATAAAAATGCTTGAAAAAAACGCAGCATTTGTATGCGTTTTTTCCATGCGTTTTTTTGCGGGAAAAATGCGCTGCAAAACAAAACAAGTGTGAAAGTAGCCTTACTTGCCAAACACCGCGGGTGGCGTCACGAACTATTCAACTAAGCTATAACACTATTGACATCACCGCCATTGATATTGGGCGCCCAGGGCCATGGACCGGGTCACCGCTGCTGTGACACATTCCCCCTAACATCGGCCCGGTACCGAGTACCCCGCTGCCCTGGGTTTGAGGGGGGGCGACCCAATTTTGGCGTCACGAACAGGATGACGAGACCCGATGCCATCGGGTTCTGTGCGCCTGAGATTTGTGAGACTTTGTGCTTTTGAAAATGTGCGGAAGACCAAATTTAATAGACTGTAAAATGGACATTAGAAATGGCCGCTGGCGCGGAGAAGGGCGTGAAGAGATGGGAGGTCCTAAGAAAAGACCGCGAAGAGTATTGGGCCTTCCCTGCCTGAATTACTATGTGACAGATACATGGCCCACACCCCGAGGGGTATGCATCCTGGCTTGGTATGGAGGCGCTGGAAGAAGATGCCGCCCCCGGAAGGAGGGGCTGAAGAAAGAGGCCGAGGCAGGAAGAAGAACGCGAGAACGCCATTTTGGAGAGTGAGAGGAGGAGGCCTGGAGAGCGCGCGGAGGTTGAGTCGGAACTCCCCGTCGCCATGGCTGAAGACTCCGACCCCGTCTCTGCGATGAACCGCCAGCAGCTGGAGGGCGGAATCGCCCAGCTGACGTGCCGCCTGCAACTGAGGCAGGAGGCCTTACGAAGACTGAGCAGGCCGCACGCCCCAGAGGGGCCTACACCACCGGCGCCCCTGAACTTGGTACCCTTGCCACCGGTACCTGTCACCGCTGCACCGGAGCAGAGACCACACCGCCAGGAGGCCCCAAGTACGTCTGATGTCCCGACAACTGGGAAGGCCCTGGGGTGCACCACGGTTGCAGCGGCTGGCCAGGTCGTGCTAGATCGGGTCTGGGACCGGGATATCAGTCCCCGGGGGGGAACACTGGAACCAATGAAGGTGGCGTCGCAGCACCAGAGCTGTCAAGCAACCAGCAACAGGATGAGGACATTGCAAGTACCACATCTGAGAACAGTTCCAGTTCAGCTTCCAGAACCCCAGGAGGGGATCAGCACTAAGAATTACACTTTTCAAATCTCGTTACCCAGGAGGGTTTGTTTGCACCAGTTGTGCTTTGTTGTTTTTGCTATCATGTTTTGTTTTTCTGGTAGCTTTTTTGATGCCTAGTTTTTGCAATGGCAGCGTTTTCACAATTTGAACTGGCGATCATGAACTTGGACTGATCCAAAAACTTTTATTGTAAATAGTTTGCACCTCTTTAGGTGCCCTTTCTTGGTTTTACATATGATTATAAGTTTTTTTTTTAACATTTTCATTTTTCAATCTGGGCAGAAGTGAATCACCAAAAAATCTCCATTTTTGACAATGTGGATTTTTTTAATAAAATTCCAGTAGAATTCAATTCCACTTGAAGTTATTTGCTCATCTCTACCCTGGATGGACACTTCTTTAAAGAGGACCTGTCACCAAGTCAAAAGTGTCTATTATATCTCTAGAACCAGATGGCAGATTTAAAAAACAAAAACAAAAAAACGGAATACTCTGGGGAGCAATAGGAATAAAATAAAAGCAAAAAATGTCCACTTCTGGTCTAGTGACAGGTCCTCTTTAACCTTTAATTAGTTGTGTGAGGTCCATTGGACCTCAAACGAGTTTATCTTAGGCCGGGATCACACATGCGAGGAATACGGCCTACTCTTGCATGTTAATACACGGCACTGCTGCCGGCACTCAGGAGCGGAGTGTGCGGCCGCATAGCAATACATGCAGGCGAAGGCTCCGCTCCTGAGTGCCGGCGGCAGTGCCGGGTATTAACATGCAAGACTCGGCCGTATTCGTCGCATGTGTGATCCCGGCCTTAGTCATATTTCTGCAAGTGTGGAAAGTAACAGTCTGCTTGAGAAGCTTCCTAGGTCGATCGTCCCTTCCACCTCAGTGCATCATGCGCCACAGAGAGGTGCGCGTGACTAATAGTGTAAGTATTTTCACAAGTGCAACAACTATGAAAAATGATGCATATATTAAGAGGGTATAATTTTTTTTTTTACTAATTTTTACTAATGACAAAGTTAAGTGATAGCTTTTCCAGCAGCTCCATTAGGATTTTCTGTTTGCCTTTTGCTTTACATTGTAGAACATATCGTCCCATACTAGATCCCGTCACAATGACTGATGAGAGATGTTGTTGTTCTCAGCACGGAAACCCTGCAGCCACATTTGTACAATAACAAGCCTTCCTCCCAGTTGGTGGTTGAGATAGTGAGTAATCTGTGCCAGGAAACCTGAGAGCTGTTTATGAACCATAGTTTTCTTCTTAGTGGTCACAGTGTTGTTACTCCTTCTTGCCTCTTATGTTAGTTTCCCTTTTCTCATTCATTCTGACACATTTGCATCTGTTTCTTATTTTAATGAGATAATTGACTTTTTAGTGACTCTGCAGAAACTAATGTATTCAATGCAGACAAAACCTCTATAATTACATCTAATTTTAAAGGGATTAAAAGGAGACAAAGCCGCCTAGATATTGTCCCTGTCCTAAATCCCAGCTAGCAATGAATCCATTATTGCTGCCTGCCTTGTATCTAAAAAAAATTAACTGGTCAATGGGGAACTTCTGCTTCAGTTTAATATTTCACATGCTGTATCATTGGTGCAACCTGCACAGGGGCCCAAAAGATAAGGGGGCAACTATCACCTCCAAAATATGTAAAATTGTGTGTGATGAGAAGATATTGGACAGCAAAGGGCCCATATATTGTTCAGGCACGGGGGCCCTTTTCTGTCTTTGGTAGATGTAGTAGGTATCTTTTAAAGATTTCCATTTGCTAGTTCATTGACGCGTTTCAGGCGCGACTTTCATCCTAGCAAATGTTCAACCCTGAAATGTGTAGATGAAATATTGAATACAAACCTCTACATGATACCTACCGCATCTACGTATCTTCCGTAGCGCAGCCGACTTTGGCGCTGTAAGACTTCACCGCGCCCTGAAACAATTGTAGGGTCGGTGGGCCGAGCTGGGGGGTGGTCCCTCGATATACCGCGCAGAGACAAGATGGAGGCAGGTTCTGTGTGCAACAGGTCCAAGTTTATTCCACTCACCATCCACCTGACGGCCTCTGCAGTACACCGCACTTCTCTTCACCTCACGGCCCACCGTTTCCAGGGCCGCTTCACACACCGTACGTTACACTAGGGACGTGCATACACGTACCGTCCCTTCTTCACTGTTTGACGCTCCAGACAGGTCTGTCACTGTGGCCGCCTTAGGCCCGTAAACCAACAGCAATTTTGCTGATCAGTCGTCGTGTCAAATACGGTGTCCCACACCCGGTGTCTCGTCTTCACTGCGGTTCTTCCTGTCAGGACCACCACCCTGACGTTCTCTCTCCTCAGAGTGCAAAGACTGTCGTAGTCCTCCTGTCACCTGAGCTCCCCCTGGGGACTGGAACTTTCTAGAACCCTCCCTCAGTATTTATACCTTTCCTGGTTCCCTGTAACTCCGCCCCCCATGACCAACGGTTTCCTAAGCCCTAAGCTGATGTCAAGTCCTTTGCTCACACTCCTCCCTGCCCTCTAATGGTCAACCCAGGTACTGCACGTCCACTACACTTTCCTAGCTGTTTCCCCAATGTAGTAACTGCCAATTATCTAAACTGTGAAAACCTTTCCTTCTTCACTCTGACAAGTCCGTCCGTCCATCCGTCAGGTCACCTTCCCTACACAATCATGGCTGTATTCACCCAACACAGTTCAGCAGTCTCCACATGACCATTTTCTTTATTTGTGATGTGATAGCACCGTAACATCTGAAGGTGAGCGGTCAACCTCAGGCAGCTGGGGGGTCAACATACAATACTTGTATAACCCGTCCCCTTTACCCATCTAATATTCCCCCTCCAGTGACCCTATCCTCGCTTTCTAGGATGTACTTTCCAATTTAAGGACTACGGGCACCTCAGATCTGGCCACACACATTAGACAGCCAAGGTGGCCCAACAATCATTCATATGACAGCTATTTCTCTCAACTCCGCCATAAACAGAAATGCTTGGCTGTGTTCTCGGTTAGAAAGAGCCAATGCCAAAATCATCTGACAGTGGCTTATCTTCCAGCCGAACAAAAGGATTGCGCGACTGAATTATTTAGAACCAATTCTTATTCCCCCAACACCATCTGTCAGGGGGACAGTCAGGCCCCAGTGCACACCAGATGGTGGGCCAGTCTTGCCTAAATGGACAGTTTTGCTGACTTTTATGAGTATGGAAGTCTTAAGTTTTGCTACATGTGGAGCGTCTCTGAGTTGAATAGAATGACCCGTCTGCACAAATCTAGTTATGAACATTTTGATAATGGGAATTTCTCAGAATCAGAAATATTTGGTGTCACCCAACGGGATGCTACGTCCTTTCCAAACACTTCATTGACCAACAGCTATTGATTGTTTTTGGATTCTGACGGCCCATCTCATGCCTACGCGGAAGATGCACAGATCCAGGTTTTTGCAATGAAAACAATCAGCAATAAGATTTTGTGATGCAACAGAGGTAAAAAAATATAGTAGATCCTAAAGGTTAATAATTGGCTGCAGACTTGATGTTTCTTTTAGTAGTTGTCCACTTGTATCACAACTTGGCACCACCAGATTATTCTTCGGTACCGGGGTAGGCCAGTCCATACCCAAAAGCATCTGGCAGAATGGTGAATACAGCTCTGGACTAAAATTGAAATTGTACATTAACTTTTGTAAAAAAATTAGGAACACAATGTATAAACAACACAAAGCCGATTTGTCTGGTGCACAACAGGTTTATTGTCTAGCGTCTCAATGGCAGTTATCTTAGTTCACATAATTGCATTTAACAAGATTGATCTAAAGTCGGCCATACATGTTAGATTATTTCTCCTGACTCCCCCATCTTTGTAGCGCTGGGATCGTGGGTTCAAATCCCACCAAGGACATCTGCAAGGAGTTTGTATGTTCTTGGAGGGTTTCCTCCATGTTCTCCAGACATAGTGATAGGGAATTTAGCGTCCCAGTGATGATGTCAGTAAAGCGCTGTGGAATATGATGGCGCTTGGTAAGCAAAGCATAACGAATAAATCATTGTAGACCCGATCATTAGTCTTTCTCTTAAAAATGACTGAATATTCACTTCCTCACAAAGTTTGTGTAGCTAGATATGCATTGTGGTGGGTGTTCAGCTCAGGATCTCCATAGAGGACGCTGATTATATGTGTCTGGATTTACTGTTTGCATCTGTCTATGAAGTAAATGACTGGGCAGGCGACACTGCCATTATCGCTGCCCCTCCAGGGGTCACACAGTGGGGCCCGAGGTTACATCATCTCCTGCCAGATATCATCACTTCTTCCTGTTGTCCTCTAACCAATACAGGAACACGGGTCCCATAAAAATAAGCAGGAAATGGGAAATATTATTTTAGCATGTACCCAAGTGTTAGCCCAGGGAAACAGCAAAGTATCGTCAATGTGTAAGCGTCCTCCATCAGATGTACGCTGTAAGGGATCTCTGTCTGCCGATGTGGATGGAGCACGGAGTAAATACATGTTCCCTGGTTTCCTATTTTGATCAGCATTTCTGTTTTTACAAACAGGATACTCCACTGTGCTTCCAGGGATAGAATTGCAAGGTCAGAGCTCAGTGTTTGTCACTGACACAGCATTGCAATGTTCTTTGCTTCTCCTGGAGAATTGTTGCGCTGTGTGTAAAGCCTTTGTAATTGGCAGAATATGTGTAAAAAAGTACGTTCATTCCGGGTCACCGGATCACTGGTTCACAAATCCGTGCAAATGTGGCACAGACCCGTCAATGAAACCAGCTTCTTTAGAAATGACCTTTTGTGACTTACCCTCCTTGTGGAGCGTGTCAGTGACTGCCTTCTGGACATCTGTCAAGTCAGCAGTCTTCCCCATGATTGTGGAGCTACTGAAACAGACTAAGGGACCTTTTTAAACGCTTAGGAAGCCTTTGCAGGTGTTTTTTGATAATTATCCTAATTTACTGAGATAATGACTTTTGGGTTTTCATTCGCTGTAAGCCGTAATCATCAACATTAACAGAAATAAACACTTGAAATAGATCACTCTGTTTTTAATGACGCTATATAATATATGAGTTTCACTTTTTGCATTGAAGGTCTGAAATAAATTAACGTTTTGATGATATTCTAATTTTGTGAGAAGCAGCTGTGGAGCGATAGATAGATATGAGCCTGGGTTAGTTATATCACATGCCGGGCAGGTCAGGATCTTGCGGCTGGCGTGGTCCATTGCTAGTGCAGGGAAGCTGTGGGGCATTCAGCTTCATGGTGCTGGCACGGCTCCACATTGGCCATTATGCCACTTGGCTGAATTAGTAACATAGTAACATAGTTAGTAAGGCCGAAAAAAGACATTAGTCCATCCAGTTCAGCCTATAAAATTCTGTCAGAATAAATCCCCAGATCTACGTCCTTCTAAAGAACCTAATAACTGTAAGATACAAAATTGTTACACTCCAGGAAAACATCCAGGCCTCTCTTGAACCCTTCGACTGAGTTCGCCATCACCACCTCCTAAGGCAAGGAATTCCAGATTCTCACTGCCCTAACAGTAAAGAATCCTCTTTTATGTTGGTGGAAAAACCTTCTCTCCTCCAGACGCAGAGAATGCCCCTTGTGACCGTCAACTTCCTTGGTATAAACAGATCCTCGGAGAGATATTTGTATTGTCCCCTTATATACCTATACATGGTTATTAGATCGCCCCTCAGTCGTCTTTTTTCTTGACTAAATATTCCTAATTTTGCTAATCTCTCTGGGTATTGTAGTTCCCCCATCCCCTTTATTAATTTTGTTGCCCTCCTTTGTACCCGTTCGAGTTCCATTATATCCTTCCTGAGCACCGGTGCCCAAAACTGTACACAGTACTCCATGTGTGGTCTAACCAGAGATTTGTACAGAGGCAGTATAATGCTCTCATCATGTGTATCCAGACCTCTTTTAATGCACCCCATGATCCTGTTTGCCTTGGCAGCCGCTGCCTGGCACTGGCTGCTCCAGGTAAGTTTATCATTAACTAGGATCCCCAAGTCCTTCTCCATGTCAGATTTACCCAGTGGTTTACCGTTCAGTGTGTAATGGTGATATTGATTACTTCTTCCCATAATAACAATAGTAAATTTTATTTCTATAGCGCCGACATATTCCGCAGCACTTTACAGTTCAGAGGGGATTTGTACAGACAATAGACATTACAGCATAGCAATAATCGCAACGATTATAACAGATACCAAGAGGAATGAGGGCCCTGCTCGCAAGCTTACAGTCTATGAGGAAAGAGGTAGACACGAAAGGTGGGTCGTAACAGTTGCCCTGATTGTATGGACCAGCCATAATGTTAAGTGTGTAACAGTACAGACACAGAGGGCTAATGGATGCATAAAGCATGTGGGAACATGATGCGGGGAACCTGGTTATGATAAAACTTTTGGCTGTGCCACACGGGGATAGATTCAGTTAATGTGTTGAGGCGATTGGCCAGTCTGAATAAGTGCGTTTTCAGGGCACGCTTAAAATTCTTGGGATTGGGGACTAATCGTATTGACCTGGGAAGTTCATTCCAAAGAATTGGCGCAGCACGTGTAAAGTCTTGGAGACGGGAGTGGGAGGTTCTGATTATTGAGGATGCTAACCTCAGGTCATCAGCAGAACGGAGGTCGCAGGTAGGGTGGTATACTGAAACAAGGGAGGAGATGTAGGGTGGTGCTGAGCCATGGAGGGCTTTGTGGATGAGGGTAATAAGTTTATACTGAATTCTGGAGTGGATGGGTAGCCAGTGTAGTGACAGGCACAAGGTAGAGGCATCGGTGTAACGTTTGGTGAGGAATATGATCCTGGCTGCAGCATTCAAGACAGATTGGAGAGGGGAGAGTTTGGTAAGAGGGAGACCGATTAGAAGAGAGTTACAATAGTCGAGACGAGAATGAATAAGAGAAACAATTGGAGTTTTTGCAGAGTCAAAAGTAAGAAAAGGTTGAATTCTAGAAATGTTTTTGAGGTGCAGATGACAAGAGCGAGCCAGTGATCAAATGTGGGGGGCAAAGGAAAGCTCGGAATCAAATATGACCCCAAGACAGCGGGCATGTTGCTGGGGAGTAATAGTGGAACCACACACAGAAATGGCAATGACGGGTATAGGTACATTAGTAGAGGGAGGAAACACAAGGAGTTCAGTCTTTGACAGGTTCAGTTTCAGATATAGTGAGGACATGATGTTAGACACAGCGTTTAGACAATCACCGGTGTTTTCTAGAAAGGCTAGCGTGATGTCAGGAGAAGAAGCGAATAATTGGGTGTCATCAGCATAGAGACGGTACTGGAAACCAAATCTACTGATTGTTTGACCAACGGGGCAGTGTACAAGGAGAAGAGGAGAGGGCCTAGAACCGATCCTTGAGAAGCCCCAACAGTAAGGGGAAGGTGAGACGAGGAGGAACAGGCAAAAGATACAGTAAAGGAGCGGTCAGAGAGATAGGAGGAGAACCAGGAGAGAACGGTGTCCTTGAGGCCAATGGAACGGAGCATAGTGAGGAGGAGCTGATGATCCACAGTGTCGAATGCTGCAGAGAGATCCAAGAGAATTAGCATGGAGTAATGACCATTTGATTTAGCTGTTAGTAGATCATTAGAGACTTTACTGAGGGCAGTTTCAGTAGAGTGTAAAGAGTGGAAACCGGATTGGAGAGGGTCGAGAAGAGAGTTATCAGAGAGCTAGCGGATAAGACGGGAGTGGACCAGGCGTTCCAGGAGTGTAGAGATGAAGGGAAGATTAGAGACAGGTCTATAGTTAGCGGCACAGTTTTGGTCGAGGGATGGTTTTTTAAGTAGTGGATGTATGATGGCATGCTTAAATGAGAAGGGAAAGATACCAGAAGAGAGAGAGAGGTTAAATATTTTAGTTAGGTGAGGGGTGACAGCAGGGGAAAGGGACTGGAGGAGATGTGACAGAAATGGGTCACTGATGAAAGTGGTTGGGCGAGAAGATGCAAGGAGCCTGCTTACTTCTTCTTCTGTGACTGGTTCAAAATCAGAGAGTGAGCTAGATGCAGTGGGGGAGGGAGGACAGTGCATGGTATGAGGTGATTGGGAGATAATTTCCCGTCGAATCTGGTCAATTTTTTCTTTGAAGTAATTGGCCAGATCGTCAGCTCGGAGCTCCGTGGTTGGGGCCTGTACTCTTGGGTTGAGTAGAGAATGAAAAGTGTCAAAGAGACGTTTCGGGTTATTGTACAGTGAGGTGATGAGGGTGTTGAAATAGGTTTGTTTGGAGAGGTGAAGGGCAGTGCTGTATGTTCTAAGCATAAACTTATAATGGATGAAATCTTCGTGTAGATTGGATTTTCTCCACAGACGTTCGGCGCACCTGGAGCACCGCTGCAGGAAACATGTTTGCAGGGTGTGCCAAGGTTGTCGCCATCTGTGTTGTGGTGTTCTATTTATAGGGGGTGCAAATTCATCCAGGGCACTTTGAAGTGTTTCATTGTAATGCTTCAATGCAGAATCAGGACATGAGAGGGAGGAGATAGGGGCCAATGAAGACTGCAAGTTCTTCATAAGTTTCTGGGTGTTAATGGCCTGTATGTTTCTATAAGTATGGACAGTGGGGGTGACCTGAGCAGCCTGGCAGTTCTTGATAGTGAATGAAAGAAGATTGTGGTCAGAGAGCGGGAGAGGGGAGTTTGCAAAATCATCCACTGCACAAAGCCGAGAGAAGACCAAGTCGAGGGAGTTTCCGTCTTCATGCGTTGGAGAATTAGTAAGCTGCAAAAGGCCAAACGAGGAGGTTAGAGATAAAAGGTGAGTAGCAGATGGGAAGAGCAATGGGGATGTTGAAATCGCCCATGATGAGGGTAGGGATGTCACAGGAGAGAAAATGTGGAAGCCAAGTGGCAAAATGACCAAGGAACTGATGGGAGGGGCCGGGAGGACGATACACCACCGCCACTCGCATGGATAAGGGGGTGTAGAGTCTGACGGCATGGACCTCAAAATAAGGGAAGACTATTGAGGGTAGTTGAGGGATAACCTGAAAGGTACATTTTGGTGAGGGATAACCTGAAAGGTACATTTTGGTGATAGGAGCAGACCAACGCCTCCACCTGCTCTATTGTCTGATCTTGGGGTATGAGAGAAGTGTAGTCCCCCATATGAAAGAGCAGCAGCAGCGGTAGTGTCTGACTGCTGGATCCAGGTTTCAGTAAGAGCCAGGAGGTTAAGAGAATTAGAAAGGAAAAAGTCATGAGTGAAGGAGAGTTTGTTACACACTGAGCGAGAATTCCAAAGTGCACAATTAAGAGAGACAGATGGAATGCAGGGAATATTAATAAGATTAGAGGGGTTTCTGAGTGTAGCAGTTGGGGGGTTTGACTTTCCATAATATGGGGGACCAGGGTTGGGAGCAATGTCTCCTGCGACTAGGAGAAGGAGGATAGAAAGAGTGAGCAGATGGTTAAGTGATTTGGGAGAGCGTCTCTTATGTTGAATGGTGGGACTGATTGGATCTGTGCAATTTAAAAATGTGAAAAGAGCGTGAGTGCTATACATAGGAGAGGAAAGGAGCGAGGGGCCGATATGGATGGAGTGTAGAGAGTTAATGCCAGGGCGGTGGATGTGTGTGAATGCAGCGGCCAGGATATAAATTACACAAATGCATATGGTATATATTTGTACAGGGAGTAGATGTATATAAATGTCTTACCTGTCTCCTGCCCTGTCTAACTACCATGTTATAACTTCCAGTACTTTGATACATGTACTTAGATTACATGTGCATAAATGCCCCCCAAGCTATGTCTGAATATATAGGAGGCTAAGGCTTAGATTTTTTTATTTGCTCTCTCTCTTCTCGTTAATCAATCAAACTAAATTGAGACAGCAGGACCCAATAAAATGTTGTGATCAAATAAACAGATGTCCAGCACTACATGGATCATAAAGCACTTTCAAAAGTTTCTTGACCTCACAACATAAGGGGACAAGCAGAGATAACTATATACCAGATATAAGCTTGCATAGTTGAAAACACATATGTAGCATTCAGGATTAACTGCTTGCTGACATTGAATGGAGTGGAGAAACACAGGAGTTGATTCAGAGCAGAGATTGAAAGAGCTGGTTACCAGATATAAGCTTACATAGTTGAAAACACATATATAGCAATATATATATATATTCCCATGTGTATAACCTTACATTTATCATAGTTAAACTGCATCTGCCACCTTTCGGCCCAAGTTTCCAACTTATCCAGATCCATCTGTAGCAGAATACTATCTTCTCTTGTATTGACTGCCTTACATAGTTTTGTATCATCTGCAAATATCGATATTTTACTGTGTAAACCTTCTACCAGATCGTTAATAAATATGTTGAAGAGAATAGGTCCCAACACCGACCCCTGCGGTACCCCACTGGTCGCAGCGACCCAGTTAGACAATATACCATTTATAACCACCTCTGCTTTCTATCACTAAGCCAGTTACTTACCCATTTACACACATTTTCCCCCCAGACACAGCATTCTCATTTTGTATACCAACCTCTTGTGTGGCACGGTATCAAACGCTTTGGAAAAATCAAGATATACCACATCCAATGGCAAATAGTAACTTGGCACTCAACTTGAATGATCCTTTTTGAAAGAAAATTTTATTATGTGCAGTCTCAGAATCGTTTCGGCCCACAACAGGCCTTCGTCGGTCTGCCGACTGATGTCACAGTATGGTGACTAAATGCAGGTCCAAAATTTCGTAAATATTGATTCCTGCTATCAAGGTTGGTGCAGGTGTGCACTGTGCACTCACTTGATACTGTTTGCGTATGGGCTGGTAAACTAGCCAGACTCAATATATATTGATTTTGGTGCGGTATCTAACTCCTTGGATTCAAATTAGGATGATGCACATTGTGAGATGCTTGGCCATAAAAAACAGGCGTTTGATATGAAAAACTAAGTGCTCTTGAACCATAGGTCCATCCAGGACTGTAGCTGAGAGGGAGCACAAGATAAGCGGTGTAATCAATGTAGTGGTATCCCCTAAAGCTTGTGAAGGTCGGTTTGGGGTGTGTAGATCAAAACGCGGTATCCACCGCTTGTATGAAATTTTGGACCTGCATTTAGTCACCATACTGTGACATCAGTCGGCAGACCGACGAAGGCCTGTTGTGGGCCGAAACGTTTCTGAGACTGCACATAATAAAATTTTTTTTCAAAAAGGATCATTCAAGTTGAGTGCCAAGTTACTATTTGCTATTCATTTGGGTCTGGGTAACCTACTTGTGCACCCTGCGGTAGTGCCACGCTATACTTATCATACCACATCCAATGACTCACCTTGGTCCAGTCTATAGCTTACCTCTTCAGAAAAACTGATTAGATTGGTTTGACAGGAGCGATTCCTCATAAACCCATGCTGATATGGCATTAAACAGTTATTCTCATTGAGATAATCCAGAATAACATCCCTCAGAAACCCTTCAAATATTTTACCAACAATAAAGGTTAGACTTACTGGCCTATAATTTCCAGGTTCACTTTTAGAGCCTTTTTTGAATATTGGTACCACATTTGCTATGCGCCAGTCCTGTGGAACAGACCCCGTCACTATAGAGTCTCTAAATATAAGAAATTACAACATATTTTTGAAAATCTACAATGTTCCTGTCTCAATCGTCTTAAATTTGGTCTTTGTACTTAAAAACAATGTGATCCCATTTGTTAGACAATAGTAGTAGACACTCTGCATAAAGCTTAATGTTGTCTTAACCCCTTCATCTGCGGCTATTAGAAGCACATCATGACTGATTAAGTCAGCCATCATCTGCCAGGAAAGATGAGGGCTCGGCATGCAAGCCCGCATCAAAGTCAGTTTCCCGACATGTGATGTAAATGTACATCAGATGTCAGGACCCTTTGATGTGGGCTCGTACGCAGAACCTGCATCTTTCTTGGCAGATGATGGCTGACTTAATCAACCATCATGAGCCTCTAACAGCCGCAGTTGTATTGGAGCTCTGCCCCCAGCTGTTAGCCTGCTAAATGCCACTTTCCAACTCTGTCATCGTCACTAAACAGATGCTGGCAGGGGGGGTCTTTCCACATGCCTATCAGCACACCTATGACGTGATCGTAGAGTGGCGATAGGTTGCCATGACAGCCTGAGGTCTGCGGAAGACCCCTTGTCATGATGATCCTTCTGTAAAACCAGTGTTTAGCCGGTGTTCTTAGATCATGATTATAGCTGTACTTAGCAGTGCTGAACCTCTGCTGTATATAGCACAAAGGATCAGCAATTGCAGCTTTAAGTCCCTTAAGGGGACTATGAAAAACAGTAAAAAGCAAAGAAAAAAGTTTTTAAAAATGTGAAAAAATAAAAAAAAGTTCAAATCACCCCCCTTTGCCTTATTAAAAATAAAACAATGAAAAAAATTGCACTCATTTAGTATCGCTGCATTCGTAAATGAATCGAATCAGTAAATAATGAGAAAAAAATTATAAAAGCTAGAATTAAGCTTTTTTGATCACCACAACATTACAATAAAATACAAAAAGAGGCGAACAAAACAACGCATCAATCCCAAAATTGTATAATTAAGAACATCAGCTCAGGGTGCAAAAAACATGCCATCACCTAGACCCAGATCACAAAAATTGAAAATGTTATGGGGCTTGGAAAATGGCTACACAAGCAAAAATTATATTTTTTTTGCAAATTTTCAAGGTCCCAGAGTCTGGAGGAAGAGTGGAGAGACCGACAATCCAAGCTGCTGGAGGTCTAGTGTGAAGTTTCCACAATCAGTGATGGTTTGGGGAGCCATGACATCTGCTGGTGTAGGTCCACTGTGTTTTATCAAGACCAAAGTCAGCGCAGCCGTCTACCAGAAAATTTTAGAGTACTTCATGCTTCCCTCTGCCGACAAGCTTTTTGTAGATGGAAATTCTCCAGCACGACTTGGCCCCTGTCCACACTGCCAAAAGTACCAATACCTGGTTTACAAACAGCAGTATCACTGTGCTTGATTGGCCAGCAAACTCACCTGACCTTAACCCCATAGAGAATCTATGAGGAATTGTTAAGAGGAAGATGAGAGACACCAGACCCAACAATGCAGACGAACTGAAGGCTGCTATCAAAGCAACCTGGGCTTCCATAACCCCTCAGCAGTGCCACAGGCTGGTCGCCTCCATGCCACGCCGCATTGATGCTGTAATTGATGCCAAAGGAGCAATGGCCAAGTATTGAGTGCATTTACTGATCACACATTTCAGCAGGCCAACATTTCCGATTTTAAAATCATTTTTTTAAGCTGGTGTTATAAAGTATTCTAATTTACTGAGATAATGACTTCTGGGTTTTCATTGGCTGTAAGCCATGATCATCAACATTAACAGAAATAAACACGTGAAATAGATCACTCTGTGTGTAATGACTCTATACAATATATGAGATTCACGTTTTGTATTGAAGAACTGAAATAAATTAACTTTTTGATGATAATCTAATTTTGCGAGATGCACAGCAAGGAAAAACCCCTAAAATATAACTTTTAATTCAATAATTAAAAGGAACACACACATGTAGAATCACACACAATACCAGGGGGTAAAAAGAGAAATCTATATGTATTCCAAATATGGTTGAATATAAATCGCAGAAGGGGCAAAAGAACTATAATGCCCTAGACAGCCCTAATGAGGCCCTTCCTGACCGCGGAGGTTGGCACCCTAGTTGTTGACGACATGGCGCCCCCGCTCAACATTGGCGTCACTAGTAACGCCCTAGACCAGGGGTCCCCAACCGCCGGTCTGCGGCCCAGCACCGGGCCGCTGCAGTGCCCTTGCCGGTCCGCGGACACAAGGGGAGCCCGGGGCGGTCAGTGGCGTAGCGGGGGCTGGGGCGGCGCGCAGCAGTTCTTAGCGGCGGCCAGGGAGCGATCAAGCAGCTCCGCTGCCTGCAAGAGGGAATAGCAGGAGCGGAGCTGCAAGGACCCGTCCAGCTTCCTGCCCGCCGCCCGCGCTTCCTGTCTCTGACTGACACAGAGGAGCGCGGCCGCTGCTGTGTCAGAGCGAGGAAGCGCGGGCGATGCTGTGGACAGGTGAGTGGAGAGAGGTGGTGTCTGTGTGTGTGTATAATGTGTGTGTACATGTATGTCTGTGTGTGTGTGTATGTCTGTCTGTGTGTGTGTGTGTTGGTCTGTGTTTGTGTAGCCTGGCCCTGGAGGAGATGGGGACATGAGGAGAAGGCCATGAGGGGAGTGATGGAGAGACGGCAGTGATGGGGTGAAGGCAATGATGGGGAGAGGGGAGTGATGGGGTGAAGGCAATGATGGGGAGAGGGGAGTGATGGGGTGAAGGCAATGATGGGGAGAAGGCAGTGATGGGGTGAAGGCAATGATGGGGAGAGGGGAGTGATGGGGAGAAGGGAGTGATGGGGTGAAGGCAATGATGGGGAGAGGGGAGTGATGGGGTGAAGGCAATGATGGGGAGAAGGCAGTGATGGGGTGAAGGCAAAGATGGGGAGAGGGGAGTGATGGGGTGAAGGCAATGATGGGGAGAGTGGAGTGATGGGGTGAAGGCAATGATGGGGAGACAGCAGTGATGGGGTGAAGGCAATGATGGGGAGAGGGGAGTGATGGGGTGAAGGCAATGATGGGGAGAGGGGAGTGATGGGGTGAAGGCAATGATGGGGAGAGGGGAGTGATGGGGTGAAGGCAATGATGGGGAGAGGGGAGTGATGGGGTGAAGGCAATGATGGGGAGACAGCAGTGATGGGGTGAAGGCAATGATGGGGAGAAGGGAGTGATGGGGTGAAGGCAATGATGGGGAGACAGCAGTGATGGGGTGAAGGCAATGATGGGGAGAGGGGAGTGATGGGGTGAAGGCAATGATGGGGAGAGGGGAGTGATGGGGTGAAGGCAATGATGGGGAGAAGGGAGTGATGGGGTGAAGGCAATGATGGGGAGACAGCAGTGATGGGGTGAAGGCAATGATGGGGAGAAGGGAGTGATGGGGTGAAGGCAATGATGGGGAGAATGGGGTGATGGAGCACTTATTCAAAACCTATGGTGAGTTGAGTCACATTATAAATGTTATTTAATTATAAGTATGCACTGCTACACTACAACCGTGTCCATAGCCCTGCCCCCTTATGACCAAAGCACCGCCCCTGCCACACCTCCATCCCCGCCCTGCCGGGCCATGGAAGAATGGTCTTGCTTGAAACCGGTCCCCGATGCAAAAAAGGTTGGGGACCACTGCCCTAGACCACCCTGCGTATACAAAAAAGGGGACACAAAAAACAAAAACACACACATACACCACAATACCAAAAAAACTTAATATAAGTGCTGTAAACTTATCTCGTAGTAAACACGCTCTCAAAAAAATATCATCTTATCTCGGAGTAATACCAGAAAAATGAGAGCTAAGGCGGCTTATCGACACTTATCTCGTAGTCAAAACAATATTTAATGCTGCTAACGGGCAGACGTGTGATTCAATATGCCTCAAAAAAAGTCTACAGCAAAAAATGGGGCAATAAAGCGCTCAATGAAACCTCAGGACAAGCCGGTATAATCACACACACTGTGAGAGACAGAAACATACTATCATCAATGGCTGATAAAGATTTACTTTTTGCACACTGTATGTGGCAGACTGTGATATTACATCTTGTAGCACTATGGAGGTTAATGGAGTAACCGTATGAGACGGTCTTGTCAAGCATTTGCTATGTTCATGTGGAAGCTGTGCATATATAGTCCACTGGGAAAGATTATATGCTGATGTGCACCTAACCTCTTGCTACATAGGGTCATTGGTACCCCGTCCCTAAATCTATGACTGGGACATACCCCGACTTTCTATGTGGGTTATTTACATACCTTGTATGTTTCTGTCTCTCACAGTGTGTGTGATTATACCGGCTTGTCCTGAGGTTTCATTGAGCGCTTTATTGCCACATTTTTTGCTGTAGACTTTTTTTGAGGCATATTGAATCACATGTCTGCCCGTTAGTAGCATTAAATATTGTTTTTTTACTACGGGATAAGTGTCGATAAGCCGCCTTAGCTTTCATTTTTCTGGTATTACTCCGAGATAAGATGATATTTTTTTGAGAGCGTGTTTACAACGAGATAAGTTTACCGCACTTTAGCACTTTATATTAGTTTTTTTCGGTATTGTGGGTGTGAGTGTGGTTATTTTTTGTGTCCCCCTTTTTGTATACGCAGGGTGGTCTAGGGCGTTACTAGGGACGCCGACGTTGAGCGGGGGTGCCATGTCGTCAACAACTAGGGTGCCAACCTCCGCCGTCAGGAAGGGCCTCATTAGGGCTGTCTAGGGCATTATAGTTCTTTTGCCCCTTCTGCGATTTATATTCAACCATATTTGGAATACATATAGATTTCTCTTTTGGACCCCCTGGTATTGTGTGTGATTCTACATGTGTGTGTTCCTTTTAATTATTGAATTAAAAGTTATATTTTGGGGTTTTTTCCTTGCTGTGCTCTCTGGTTTAATATTTGATTTTGGAACCCCTTAGTTATTCTTTTTTTGAGGTTTTCAACTAATTTTGTGAGATGCACCTGTATGTGTCTTTCTTCAGTGCAACTTGCGCCGGATTACAGGAAGTGGAGTTGAGTCTTTGCCGCTCTATAGGAAGTGGCGGTTGGTCTTTCCATCTGTACAAGAAGTGGGGGTGGGTTTTTTTTTTGTCTATCCTCAGCTCTTCTGTACATCAAACTGTACACAGGCACAGGAAAGAAGTGGACTTTCAGTTCAGGGCAGCCAAGTTATTGAACATTAATAGGTGCAAGACATGCTAGGAAACGACGGGAAGAAGTTCCAGCTCCTATAGTGCTGGCAGAATGCCAATGAAGAGAGACCAGGCACTTTATTATTATTATTATTATTATTATACATTTATATAGCGCCATTTATTCCATGGTGCTTTACATGTGAAAAGGGGAAATATAGACAAGTACAATAAACATGTGTAAGACAAGGGACACACAAGTACAGATGGAGAGAGGACCCTGCCCGCGAGGACTCACAGTCTACAGGCACTTGAAAAGAAATGACGGCACCCGTGATCACATTTATAGGGAAACGTGCAGCGGCAAAGAGCAGATCCCACGTGAGGGCTGGAGCGCGGGCAAGGCACACTAATGTTACTTGTTTACTTGGAAATCTTTGATAAGGGTTTAATGGCCTTTAGTTTCATGGAAGGGATATAGGTGGAAACAACTTTCCAGGAAAGCATGTTAGGCGCTCCACTCACTGAGCCGAAATCCACACCGAACTGTAATGCCAGGTCACATCGTGAATACACACTCTTATTTAACAAGGAGGCAGGTTACCCAACGCTTCTGCACCCGACCGCTGACTTATCTTCTACTCTTTTTATATTTATAGGAAATTTCCATAGAGCGAATGTAATAAAATCTCAATTCCGCATACAAAGAAAATGTAGTGTGGATGGATTGTGTAGAAATGTGATAGAAATTAAAGATACTCAATGGATAGATAATAGATCAGCTTGTTTAGCTGGATAGATGGATGGATATGGGTCGCCCTCCCAGGGCTGTGGGGTACTCGGTACCGGGCCGGCATCAGTGGGATGTGTCACAGCAGCGGTGACCCGGACCGTGGCCCTGGGCGCCCAAGTAATAGGAAGATGTGAATGGTGGAATGTAGTTAGATGAATAGTTTGTGACGCCATCTGTGGTGCTCGGCAAGGGAGGTGTTAAGCCGACGCTGGGACTGATGGTATAGTGCAGCAAAGATGTAAAAGCTCCCCACAGGTGAAGCTATAGTCCCATGGCAGTGTAGAGGAGGTTACACGGGGATGTAGCGGTGCCGGAAAGGTAGGAAGCAGGCGAGACACAGCGGGGTGCAATTTCTGTACCTTTACTTGATAACTGCAGTCCAGGGTCCTGATTACAGATGGTATTGGAGCAGGCTAGCCTGGAAGCAATTCAGGGATTCTCTCTCAGCAGATGGGTTGTGCAGTCTCCTTACTAGCACTTAATTGCGGGATCTCCAGTATCGAGTTACACTGAAGTTTCTCCTGTCAGATGTTCCCAAGAACCTCACTTGCACGGCAGACAGCTGTAGCCTCTCTCGGGGACTCCTCTCTCCTGAGTCCTGGCTCACTATCCAAGCTGCTGTTGTGCCCTCAAGTCTTAGATGGGAGAAGGGCATTTATAGCCTCCTACTCCTCTGGTGTCTGTTGCAGGACCGTTAGTATCCGTACAACCGTGGAGACCAGGCTCCAGTTCAGTTCGCTCTCTCCAGAGATGAGCTCTTCCTCTCAGCTCTATCTCAGCGCTCCTTCCACACATCTGCACACTTCACCCTCTGCAGACTAACTCACCACTCCTTCCTCTTGGCCCTCAGAGAGCACTCCTCCCCTTAATCCCGGTTCAGAGTTCCCCCTGCTGGCCTGGAGTGGAACTGTGTTGCATGCATAGATTGACTGCGAGAGAGACCCATCATTGCCTCCAAGCCTGGCATTACCCTCCCCTGGAGGAAGGCAAAGCCACTGTGGTGACCATACTCCTGGGGGCACCACATTCCCCCCTAGTGCAAGTCAGCACTCCTGGGCTGAACAAAAACATGAAACATATAAACAGTTAGACAATAATAATTGTACAAGAGTTAAAAATTAAAAAGTTACAAAAACCAAGTGCTTCAAAAATGGTCCTATGATGATAAGTACAGCATCAATGTCCATGGTCCATTCCTGGGCAAATGGTGAAAGTTTTTGACCACACAAGTCCTGTGGTACAATGTCCATAAAATAAAACTGGCAAATCCAAAGGAAACTCTTACAGGTTACCTGTAGGCACAAAATTTGAAAAACAGTTACATATATACACATATAATTTCAACATTTACATTTATCTATGTACGATATCTGATGGGTGGTATCCCTTGTGTAATGCGAGTAGACCTGCGTAATACTGGTGTAGTGGGTAATGTACTGGATACACTACTGGGGGCTCTGCCTGGCACAGGGATCCTAGATTGACTGTGAACTCTTAGACTCACCAGGGGCATAACAGGTTCACCACTGGAAGGGCGAGGGTTCTCTGGTTCCACTGCTGGTGTGGCATCTGCTGCCTGATTTTCCTGATCCTCAGGATTTCCTTGAGTCACGTCTTCCTGTGCTACCAATTGGGGAAATGTCAACACCGGCACCACTATAGCATCACTGACTTTAGTCCAATTCGCAGGGAATTCCCCAAGTATTGTGCTGACCTTCTCTTCTTCCTCTATGGGTTGGATGTTATCCGGTTCTTCCATTCTCTCCTTCAGCAGGTCAGGACATAGTTTCAGGTGATCTCTTGAGATTGCTGCTGAGGTTTCTCCTCCATCTTTGCTAATAAGGCATACCTTGGTATTATCAAAGTTTGAGCTTCTGACAATGATGCTTCTTAAATTTGGGGGCTGCCTAAAACACAGCAGTGGGGGGTCTGGAAAAATGGATTTTAATCGGGCATCTTTTTGTAGTAAAGGTTGTAATTTCCGTGCAGCTCCCCTTAGCACCTCCAGATTTGGATTGTAGGTGACTACTAGAGGCACTCGGTTATTTTCTTCTTTAGCTTTGTAATTTAGCAGGTGATTCCTTGACATTCTGGTGGCTCTTGTAATTTGGTTTTCAATTGTTCTTGGATGGTAACCCTGATTCAAAAAGGTCTTTTTGAGGCGACCAAGGTGTTTGTCTCTATCCATGGGGTTGGAACATATACGATTGTATCTGATGGCTTGGCTATAGATAATAGAGTTCTTTATGTGTTTTGGATGGAAACTGTCCCATTTAAGGTATGTTGGACGGTCGATTGGCTTCTGATACAGGGATGTCTCTATTTCATTATTTTTTAGCTTAATGATGGTGTCCAAAAAATTAATCTCAGTGCTGGAGTAGTTGAGTGTTAAATTGATGGTGGGATGAAATTGATTAAACTGTTCGTGGAACGTCTTTAGCTGTTGCTCAGACTCTGTTCAGATGATTAAAATATCATCAATGAAGCGGTAGTAGGCCAGGGGCCTGATGGGGCATGAGGACAAAAAGTC
Source organism: Dendrobates tinctorius (assembly GCF_039654945.1). NCBI lineage: Eukaryota > Metazoa > Chordata > Amphibia > Anura > Dendrobatidae > Dendrobates > Dendrobates tinctorius. Next base: position 900,486 of record NW_027361832.1, on the reverse strand, counting down.
GCTTTCAAGCTTTGCCATGAAAAGATTTGCATACTGTGGAGCCATTTTACTTCCCATAGCTGTGCCAGTCTCCTGTAGATAGATCCTGTTGTCAAATTCAAAGTAATTGTGGGTGAGGATGAATTTTATAAGTTTCACCACAGCATCAGCATCAGTCCCTGTGTTTTCCATTAAGAATTTGCAGGCATTTAAACCATCTTGGTGTGGGATATTAGTGTACAAAGATTCCACATCCATGGTGGCCAGGATGATTCCTTCTGGTAGAGGACCTATTGCTGCTAGTTTATTCAATAGGTCAGTTGTGTCCTGAATGTAGCTGAATGTATCCTTCACCAGTGGTTTAAGAATACCCTCTACCCATCCAGATACCTGCTCAGTGAGGGTGCCCACACATGAAATAATTGGTCTTCCTGGATTTCCAGATTTGTGGATTTTGGGAAGCATGTAGAATGTCCCTATTCTTGGAGTCTCTGGTATCAGGTCATCGACAGCTCTTATGGACTGGTCAGGCAGACAAGAAACCAACTTGTTAAGTTCCTTGTAATAGTCCTTTGTAGGATCCGACTCCAATTTTCTATAGTAGCGTGTGTCCATAAGTTGCCTGTTTGCTTCCTTCGTGTAGTCTGACGTATTCATCATGACTATTGCACCTCCCTTGTCAGCAGGTTTAATGATGATTTCTTTGTTGGTTTTTAAAGACTGTATGGGCACTGATGTTGGATGCTTGTCTCCTGTTAGTGTCTATGATTGTGGATTTTATCAAATGTCTGAAGGAGTCTATATATTTATCCAAATGAGGGTTGCGTCCAGGTGGAGGTGTCCAGTCTGACCTTTTCCTAGTTGTTACGATCCCTTTTCCTTCGGTCTGAGTGTTTTCTGATTCTTCTGTATCATTGAAATATTCCCTCAGGCGCAGTCTCCTGAAATACTGTTCCATATCACTGCAGAGTTCAGTTTTATCTAGGGCCTTAGTGGGACAAAATGAGAGTCCTCTAGAAAGCACGGCCAGTTCCACTTTGTTGGGTTTATAATCTGAGAGATTGATGACACAGTTAGATGCTTTTGTGTCTGGAATGGAGTGGTTGTCCACGTTGTCAGGTTTTGGATTTGTTTTGTATCTGTTTGTATAGAGTCCTGAATTGAGACGCAGTCTGTGTAGTTTCTTTTCCTTGTTATGAACCAGAAAGGTCCGTAGTTTGTTGTAGTATTGTTGTAATTTTTGCTCTGTGCTTTCTGTAAGTGTTTTCCTCAGAGTTTCAAATTGCCCCTGGACTTTACTCCTTATGCTGTAGCAGACATGTAAAAGGTGGTTCCTTAGTCTCTCAGAAGTCCTGTGACAAAGGTCACAGGACGCAACCCTCATTTGGATAAATATATAGACTCCTTCAGACATTTGATAAAATCCACAATCATAGACACTAACAGGAGACAAGCATCCAACATCAGTGCCCAGGAGAGAAAGGCCATACAGTCTTTAAAAACCAACAAAGAAATCATCATTAAACCTGCTGACAAGGGAGGTGCAATAGTCATGATGAATACGTCAGACTACATGAAGGAAGCAAACAGGCAACTTATGGACACACGCTACTATAGAAAATTGGAGTCGGATCCTACAAAGGACTATTACAAGGAACTTAACAAGTTGGTTTCTTGTCTGCCTGACCAGTCCATAAGAGCTGTCGATGACCTGATACCAGAGACTCCAAGAATAGGGACATTCTACATGCTTCCCAAAATCCACAAATCTGGAAATCCAGGAAGACCAATTATTTCATGTGTGGGCACCCTCACTGAGCAGGTATCTGGATGGGTAGAGGGTATTCTTAAACCACTGGTGAAGGATACATCCAGCTACATTCAGGACACAACTGACCTATTGAATAAACTAGCAGCAATAGGTCCTCTACCAGAAGGAACCATCCTGGCCACCATGGATGTGGAATCTTTGTACACTAATATCCCACACCAAGATGGTTTAAATGCCTGCAAATTCTTCATGGAAAACACAGGGACTGATGCTGATGCTGTGGTGAAACTTATAAAATTCATCCTCACCCACAATTACTTTGAATTTGACAACAGGATCTATCTACAGGAGACTGGCACAGCTATGGGAAGTAAAATGGCTCCACAGTATGCAAATCTTTTCATGGCAAAGCTTGAAAGCGACTTTTAGTCCTCATGCCCCATCAGGCCCCTGGCCTACTACCGCTTCATTGATGATATTTTAATCATCTGGACAGAGTCTGAGCAACAGCTAAAGACGTTCCACGAACAGTTTAATCAATTTCATCCCACCATCAATTTAACACTCAACTACTCCAGCACTGAGATTAATTTTTTGGACACCTTCATTAAGCTAAAAAACAATGAAATAGAGACATCCCTGTATCAGAAGCCAATCGACCGTCCAACATACCTTAAATGGGACAGTTTCCATCCAAAACACATAAAGAACTCTATTATCTATAGCCAAGCCATCAGATACAATCGTATATGTTCCAAACCCATGGATAGAGACAAACACCTTGGTCGCCTCAAAAAGACCTTTTTGAATCAGGGTTACCATCCAAGAACAATTGAAAACCAAATTACAAGAGCCACCAGAATGTCAAGGAATCACCTGCTAAATTACAAAGCTAAAGAAGAAAATAACCGAGTGCCTCTAGTAGTCACCTACAATCCAAATCTGGAGGTGCTAAGGGGAGCTGCACGGAAATTACAACCTTTACTACAAAAAGATGCCCGATTAAAATCCATTTTTCCAGGCCCCCCACTGCTGTGTTTTAGGCAGCCCCCAAATTTAAGAAGCATCATTGTCAGAAGCTCCCTGTCCTCTCCAACAGCTGCAGGAACCTTTCCTTGCAACCAGAAAAAATGTAAAACCTGTCCATTTATAATGACCACGGACAAGATAAAGATCCCCAACTCACATCAGGACTACAAGATCCCAGGTACTTTCACCTGCATTACATCTAATGTGGTGTACTTAATTATTTGTACTAAATGTCCAACTGGGGGTCTGTATGTGGGGGAGACTGGGCAAAAGCTTAGAACAAGGATGAATGCTCATCGTCACACAATAAGAGAAAAAAGAATGGATCTATCTGTGGCAAAACATTTCTGTATCCCTGATCACAGCAGCGTGGATATGAAATTACTGGTATTGAAAGGTAACTTCAATTCTCAGAGAGAGAGACGAGTTTGGGAGTACAAATTTATGACGAACTTTGACACTCTCAGTGCTGGAATGAATGTGTCGCATGGATTTATGTCTTTTTACATCAATTAAGGAATTTCCTTTTAAAACTAGACCCCAATCAGAGGACCATAAAACATCCGGACTCCTTATCTATGAATTGGTCCAATGTTTATATTTATGTTTTTCCCTCTCCCATATTGATAGTTCTGCTTCACGTCACTTGTCTTATCTGTTGCATTTTTTCTAGGCTGTATTGTGCATAAATATGTGACTTCAGATTTTGTATTAGTCTAGCCTGATGAAGAGACCTGAGTAGTCTCGAAAGCTTGCAATGTGTTACCATCTTTTCAGTTAGCCATTAAAAGGTATCAACTACTGAGGACTCTCAATCCTGAATATTTTTCTATCCACTGGCTAACACGGTACAAAGATATACATCTTTCCTGTATCATAGGTAGTGGGTAGGCGTCTTTATGTGTAATGCTGTTAATTTTCCTGTAATCAACACACATTCTCATGGTACCATCCTTTTTCTTCACAAAAACTATGGGAGCTGCCCAGGGGCTACAACTGTCTAAGATAACGCCTGCTTCCCTCATCTCCCTCAACATACTCTTAGCACATTGGTATTGTGTTGCGGGTATAGGTCGGTACCTCTACTTTATGGGTTGATGGTCTCCAGTGGGGATATGATGTTGAACCCCTTTTGCGTGCCCAAAATCTAGTGGGTGTTTGCTGAATACCCGCTCATACTCTTGTGTCACTCTGTAAACCCCATTTTTCTGGTAGGAGGGCGTAGAGTCAGTTCCCACCTGCAGTTGCTGGCACCACTCCTTCATCTGCTTCACAGAGCCATTGTCCTCCACCTGATCGGATGAAACCAAGGGCTCTGGTTTCATCCGGTTCAGAGTTCCCCCTGCTGGCCTGGAGTGGAACTGTGTTGCATGCATAGATTGACTGCGAGAGAGACCCATCATTGCCTCCAAGCCTGGCATTACCCTCCCCTGGAGGAAGGCAAAGCCACTGTGGTGACCATACTCCTGGGGGCACCACATTCCCCCCTAGTGCAAGTCAGCACTCCTGGGCTGAACAAAAACATGAAACATATAAACAGTTAGACAATAATAATTGTACAAGAGTTAAAAATTAAAAAGTTACAAAAACCAAGTGCTTCAAAAATGGTCCTATGATGATAAGTACAGCATCAATGTCCATGGTCCATTCCTGGGCAAATGGTGAAAGTTTTTGACCACACAAGTCCTGTGGTACAATGTCCATAAAATAAAACTGGCAAATCCAAAGGAAACTCTTACAGGTTACCTGTAGGCACAAAACTTGAAAAACAGTTACATATATACACATATAATTTCAACATTTACATTTATCTATATACGATATCTGATGGGTGGTATCCCTTGTGTAATGCGAGTAGACCTGCGTAATACTGGTGTAGTGGGTAATGTACTGGATACACTACTGGGGGCTCTGCCTGGCACAGGGATCCTAGATTGACTGTGAACTCTTAGACTCACCAGGGGCATAACAGGTTCACCACTGGCAGGGCGAGGGTTCTCTGGTTCCACTGCTGGTGTGGCATCTGCTGCCTGATTTTCCTGATCCTCAGGATTTCCTTGAGTCACGTCTTCCTGTGCTACCAATTGGGGAAATGTCAACACCGGCACCACTATAGCATCACTGACTTTAGTCCAATTCGCAGGGAATTCCCCAAGTATTGTGCTGACCTTCTCTTCTTCCTCTATGGGTTGGATGTTATCCGGTTCTTCCATTCTCTCCTTCAGCAGGTCAGGACATAGTTTCAGGTGATCTCTTGAGATTGCTGCTGAGGTTTCTCCTCCATCTTTGCTAATAAGGCATACCTTGGTATTATCAAAGTTTGAGAGCAGAATGGTATAAGGTTCACCTTCCCATTGGTCGTCCAATTTGTGCAATCTTCTCTTCCTTTTTAAGACCTGTTCTCCCGGCAACAAAGGAACGGCAGGTGCATTTTGATTGTAAAGCTTTTCCTGCTTTTGTCTTGCCTGGGCTAGACTCTTTTCCACGCATTCTTGAACTCTTCTGTACTGTAGTTGTCTTTCTGTATCCCAGTCAGCATCTGGTGACGTTACTTCGGGCGTAAGGACCCCCATGTCCAAATCGATAGGCAGTTTACCAGGTCTTGCTCTCATTAAGTAGGCTGGGGTACAGTTGGTGGAATTCACAGGAATATGGTTGTAGAGGTCCACCAGATCTGGCAACTTCTCTGGCCACAGATCACTTTCCTCCAAGGGCAAAGTCTTCAGTAGGTCAATCACTACCTGGTTCATCTTCTCACACATGCCATTGGTCTGTGGGTGGTACGGTGTTGTCCGGATCTTCTTACAACCATACAAGTTACAGAATTCCTGGAACACTTCTGCCTCGAAAGCTGGACCTTGATCTGTAAGCACTTTTTCAGGATATCCATGTGGTCTACAGAAGTGCTTTTGGAATGCTCTGGCTGCTGTCCTGGCTGTCTGATCTTTGACAGGCACAACTACCAGGAATCTTGAGTAGTGGTCCACAATGGTAAGAGCATAGATGTAGCCTGACCGGCTTGGAACCAGCTTCACATGGTCCAGGGCTACCAACTCAAGGGGCTGTAGAGGAGCTCTCTGGCTGTTTCGATCCTTCCTGCGCAGGTTACATTGTCCACCCTCCCGGCACCACCTCTCAATGGCCTTCCTCATACCAGCCCAGTAGAACCTCTCCCGGAGCAAGGCTTCCAACTTCTTCCATCCGACGTGACCAGCTCCATTGTGGTATGCTTCCAGGACCATTGATGCCTCTCTCTTTGGGACTATCACCTGCCAAACCAGCTCATGAGTACGGGCATTGATACTCCTCCGACACAGCTTCCCTTCATAAATGAACAGCCGACATCTTTCCTTCCACAAATGCTGGGTTTCTTCAGGAGCATCGGACTCTTGGCGTGAGTCAGCTTGTGACAGTAGCTCCTTCACCAGGCAGACTGCAGGGTCATTATCTTGCGTTTCTGCCCAGTCATGATGGGGCAATGGATTCAGGGTGACCTCCTTCAAGCCAGACCGTCTGTTTCTCACTCCTTGAGCACGCTGGGCCGCAATTGGCCGGTGGAAGGGAGGTAGCTCTATTTCTTCAAGAGCCTCAGGGTCTTCTCCTGCATCTGGTAGGTTAGGCACTCTGGACAGCGCATCAGCATTGGCATTCTTGTGCCCTGCCCGGTACTTGATGGTAAACTCATAGTTAGATCGCCGGGCCATCCATCGCTGTTCCAGTGCTCCTAGTTTTGCAGTGTCCAAGTGTGTCAACGGGTTGTTGTCCGTGAAGATAGTGAACCTGGCGGAGGCTAGATAATGTTTGAACCTTTCGGTAACAGCCCAGATTATGGCAAGGAACTCCAGCTTGAAAGAACTGTAGTTGTCAGGGTTCCTTTCAGTGGGGCGCAGCTTCCTGCTGGCATAGGAGATCACTCTATCTTTCCCATTCTGTACCTGCGACAGTACTGCTCCTAGTCCCACGTTGCTGGCATCAGTGTACAACACAAAGGGTTTGTCATAATCTGGGTAGGCCAGAACTTCATCTCCTGTGAGAGCCATCTTCAATCTGGTGAAGGACCTTTCCAACTCCTCAGTCCATTCAAAGGTGGAATTTTTCTGTTTGGTATTCTTGGACTGCCCCACCAGAAGATTTTGCATAGGGGTGGCTATTTCAGTAAAGCCTTTGATGAATCTTCGGTAGTAGCCGACCAGTCCAAGGAATTGGCGCACTTCTTGAAGGTTGCTGGGCTTCGGCCAATCCCGGATGACTGTGACCTTATCAGGATCTGGTACCACACCTTCTGCACTGACCACATGACCGAGGTACTGCACCTTGGGCTTCAGGAGGTGGCACTTGGAGGGCTTCACCTTCAGGCTAAAATTGGACAAAGCTTCAAACACTTCAGCCAGGTGTTCCAGATGATCTTCATAGGTTTTGGAGAAAACAATGACATCATCCAGATACAACAGGACCGTCTCAAAGTTCATGTGTCCCAGGCAGCACTCCATCAGCCGTTGAAATGTTCCTGGGGCTGTGCAGAGCCCGAATGGCATATAATTGAACTCACAGAGACCCATTGGAGTGGTAAATGCTGTCTTCTCCGTGTCTGCCTCTGCCACAGGAACCTGCCAATACCCACTAGTGAGATCTAAGGTGGAAAAGTAGTTAGCAGTTTTAAGTGCAGCTAATGATTCCTCAATTCTAGGTAGTGGGTAGGCGTCTTTATGTGTAATGCTGTTAATTTTCCTGTAATCAACACACATTCTCATGGTACCATCCTTTTTCTTCACAAAAACTATGGGAGCTGCCCAGGGGCTACAACTGTCTCTGATAACGCCTGCTTCCCTCATCTCCCTCAACATACTCTTAGCACATTGGTATTGTGTTGGGGGTATAGGTCGGTACCTCTCCTTTATGGGTTGATGGTCTCCAGTGGGGATATGATGTTGAACCCCTTTTGCCTGCTCAAAATCTAGTGGGTGTTTGCTGAATACCCGCTCATACTCTTGTGTCACTCTGTAAACCCCATTTTTCTGGTAGGAGGGCGTAGAGTCAGTTCCCACCTGCAGTTGCTGGCACCACTCCTTCATTTGCTTCACAGAGCCATTGTCCTCCACATGATCGGATGAAACCAAGGGCTCTGCTGCCTGCAAAGAGTTGTTATTGACAGTGAGCAGCTTAGCAACTGTGGCGTACCGAGGTATCATGGCCGCCTCCTCCTCCCCACAATTCAAAAGGCGTACAGGTACTCTCCACTTTCGTACATCAACCACACCTCTGGCTGTCAGGACAGTGGGTCTGCTATCGGAGTATACTGGTTCTACCAATGCCTGGTAATCTCTCCCTCTAATACCTATAGCTGCCCGACACCAAACCAACATTTCACATCTGGGGGGTATTGCAGTGGGGAAGGGATCACTCACTCTGACTCTGCCAATTTCTCCGCCAGAGAGTTCTACCTGTTGTCTTTGCATCAGGGCTCTGATCTCCTTCTGCAGGACTTGTTGTTCACTGGAACCAGCAGTCTCAGCCACCTGTTGTAACAAGACAATAACCTCGGACAGACAGTTTTCAATTACATTTGTACCAAGAGTCATCATGGGATTACATTCACGTCGATCAATATCAACAACTATCAGACCTTGAGATTTCAGCTCTACCCGACCCACTTTAACAGTAATTTCTTTACACCCTATCTGTGGCAAAGACTGACCATTACGGGCAACTACTGTCAGTTCATCAGTTGGGCCACGGGTAAGTTCTGAATCAGCCCAATACCTCTTGTAGAGGATATAGGGCATAGTGGTCACCTGGGAGCCAGTATCCAGCAAAGTGTTCATGGGGATGCCGTCAATCACCACAGGGAGGATCGGTCTCCCTCCCACAGACTTGGCTCGCTAGTTCCTTGGGCCTTGTGGTCCTACTCCTGGGGGTTGGCCCTCTGCCCCAGGGGTTGCTCGTTTAAAGGGCAAAATCTTGCAAGATGACCAGTCTTGTAGCAGCGACGACAGATGGGACGTCCGTCCTGGTCATAGCGATCGTTGTTCCTCCCTCGAAGTGGCGGGGTTCTCCTCCTCCGGAGCCACGGGACATCCTCTGGACTGGAAGCAAGCTGGATCTTTTCCTTGGAAGACACCTGCAGGGACTGCATGGTTTTGGTAAGTGCAGCCATCCCTTTGGTCAACTCCTGGACCTGAAGACACAGCTCCTCAGTTGAATCTTTATCCAGAGTCTGTGCATCAGCCTCTTCCGGGGTGGAAGGGAAAGATGTTGCTTCCTGGTGGTAAGTGATCGCTGGGCGCCTAGGGGTCGCTGGACGGCTGTCAGTGGATTCCTGCAGTACCCGAATAGCCCTGTCCTTAAAATCAGCAAAGTCCAGATCAGGGTTTTGCAGGGTTATGATACGCAACTGTCCTCTGTGGGTACTTGATAGGAGTACTTCAATGAACTGCTCCTTTAACAGTTTATCTTCCTCCTTCACACTGTCAGGATCAGCTTGCTTAACTGCTTGCAGCGCCTCCTGCAGGTTGAGAGCATAGTCCCTTATACTGTCCTGCGCCTTCTGTTTACAGTCAAAGAACCTCATCTTGATTTCAGCGGTAGTGCGGGTGTCAAAGGTGCTTCTCAGCTTAGCCAGGATCTTTGCAACAGTCTCTTTATCAGTGTCCTGCCAGGCTTTCACTTCTCTCTGCGCTGCACCCGTTAGCTGTCCAATCAGGATACTCACTTTCTGGTTCTCAGACAGAGGGTAGACTTTAAACAAACTGCATAGTCTCTCTTTAAATTCACTCAGGGTATGTGACTCACCCGAGTACTGCGGTAGCCAGGCTGCTCCCGGTATGTAGGGCATAGACAGCGGCATTATGGGGACCGCTGCGGCGGGCGCTCCTCCTTGTGGCACTGCGGGGTTGGCGGCGGGGTTGGCGGCGGCGTGCGCCGCTGCATTGCTTTGTCACGCGGACATGCTCTTCCTCCCCCCTAGTTAGCGTTAGCCAGGGCCGGGGGTTGAGGGAGCTTACCGGCAGCCGCTTTGCAGGTCCGACGCTCCGGGCTGTATGTCTCAGTTCCTCCTCCTCTCGCGCGCTGTCCTCTCTTCCCGCACGGTACTTCACTTCTTCGTGCTCTGTGGCAGGCTCCGCCCATGAAGGCCTGCCCCTTCTTCTTCCCGCACGCACCAAGCAGCGCGGCAATGGCAGCAATTTGCATCAATTTTCACACACAGTCTTTTACACAAACACAGTCTATGGCACACAGGACCCGGGGATACCGGGCTCCGTAATCCTGTTCGTGACACCAAATTGGGTCGCCCTCCCAGGGCTATGGGGTACTCGGTACCGGGCCGGTATCAGTGGGATGTGTCACAGCAGCGGTGACCCGGACCGTGGCTCTGGGCACCCAAGTAATAGGAAGATGTGAATGGTGGAATGTAGTTAGATGAATAGTTCGTGACGCCACCTGTGGTGCTCGGCAAGGGAGGTGTTAAGCCGACGCTGTATGCAGATCCGCTGGGACTGATGGTATAGTGCAGCAAAGATGTAAAAGCTCCCCACAGGTGAAGCTATAGTCCCAGGGCAGTGTAGAGGAGGTTGGCACGGGGATGTAGCGGTGCCGGAAAGGTAGGAAGCAGACAAGACACAGCGGGGTGCAATTTCTGTACCTTTACTTGATAACTGCAGTCCAGGGTCCTGATTACAGATTGTATTGGAGCAGGCTAGCCTGGAAGCAATTCAGGGATTCTCTCTCAGCAGATGGGTTGTGCAGTCTCCTTACTAACGCTTAATTGCGGGATCTCCAGTACCGAGTTACACTGAAGTTCCTCCTGTCAGATGTTCCCAAGAACCTCACTTGCACGGCAAACAGCTGTAGCCTCTCTCGGGGACTCCTCTCTCCTGAATCCTGGCTCACTATCCAAGCTGCTGTTGTGCCCTCAAGTCTTAGATGGGAGTAGGGCATTTACAGCCTCCTACTCCTCTGATGTCTGTTGCAGGACTGTTAGTATCCGTACAACCGTGGAGACCAGGCTCCAGTTCAGGCGCTCTCTCCAGAGATGAGCTCTTCCTCTCAGCTCTATCTCAGCGCTCCTTCCACACATCTGCACACTTCACCCTCCGCAGACTAACTCACCACTCCTTCCTCTTGGCCTTCAGAGAGCACTCCTCCCCTTAATCCCGGCTCAGAGTTCCCCCTGCTGGCCTGGAGTGGAACTGTGTTGCATGCATAGATTGACTGCGAGAGAGACCCATCATTGCCTCCAAGTCTGGCATTACCCTTCCCTGGAGGAAGGCAAAGCCACTGTGGCGACCATACTCCTGGGGGCGCCACAGATAGATAGATGGATGGATGGATGGATAGATGGATAGATGGATAGATACATAGATGGATGCTCCAGCTGCGGGAGCTGGGTGTCAGACATAGCCTAGCTCCCCATAGAAAAGGCAGACACGGTTTATTAACATCTCTGCCTTCCGGATCGTTGTATACACAGCAGTGAATAAAGCGCTAATGGTGCATCCCTTTTTTGACCCACCGGGCATGTGATCACTGTGTATTGGGAGGGAACAAGAGCTGTGTTGGGCCATAGGAGACTGAGACCTATGTAGCCAGCAGGCTGAGTTTCCACTTTAACTGGGGCTAATATACCAGCCCCAGTTACAAGGTAAATCAGATAAATAAAGGTATTTAAATGTTAAAAACTTTCCCTTCTCCCCCCACCAAGGTATTTATGAATTCATGGGGGGGCACGGTGTGTAAAATGGATTAAAAATAAATGAAAAGTAGGTAAAAAATAAAAAGATGTTGCCAATCCAAATTGTTCCTATTAGTCCCATGCCCTTCCAAATTTAAAATGGATTTTAGTGATAAAAAAAAGTGAAAAGCAGATATCTATTTCCTTTATTTTCCAATCGATATTAGAAAAAATAAAAAAAAGTATAGAAATTAAAGAAAGGAGCCCTATGTGTGATGTTAAAAAAAATCCAAACATTATTAGAATATCTGAACAAAAATTTTTTAATACAGCTGTTGAAACTGCATGTACGAAAAAAAACCAAAATGTGTCTGGTTAGAAACTGGGGGTAAATGAACAAAAGATGTAAAAAAAAATTCAAAACATCTCAATTTATTCCATATTGAGTATGAGACACTTACACGTCTTTGCCACCATCAATGAGGTTATTAATGGCTGTCTGAGGAATGTTCTGCATGCACTTGGGCAAATCATCAAGATCTGCTGCTGGCATCTCCATCTAGCCAACCGATGATGGTCCAGATGTGCTCGATGGGAAACAACTCCAGAGACACTACATGCCATGGTAGCTCGGTTAGGCCACGCGGGCTACTCACAGTAACATGAGCAGCATAAGTTTGGTGCTCTTACTAGATACTGAATAATTTGAAGTGTTTTGAATTTTTTTTACATTTTTTCATCATTTTCAGATCAGTAACATACATGTCTATCCATCCTGTGCAGAGGCGTATCTGGGGGCGCAGTCGGGCCACCTAATGCGCAGGTCTGTATCTCCTCCAGCGGCTGCATTTTTCTGCCCCTCGGATTGGGAGTCGGTCGTTCTCTGAGCCAGCTGTCAAGATGAGAGCCGGCTTACAAAAGGTGCAGCGCGCCGGCTCTCAGTGACCAATTAAAGCAGTGACCGCCGGGTCAGAGTGACATCAGCAGTGTAATCGGGTCATGTGTGGGTCAGAAGCGTGAAGAACATTGAAGAACATTGGTGATAAGTTCTCGACACTGGTGGTGGGGAGATTTGGGGTGAGGGAGATTTAGTTTAAAGGGGCTGGGGGAGATTTACTGTGTGTGGGGGAGGATTTAGTGTAACTGGGCTTGGGGAGATTTACTGTGTGTGTCGGCATTTAATGTGTGGGGAAGATGGAAAACGTATGAGGAGACTATTGAGGGCAATAGTGCGAGGAATGGGGGGAGAAAAGTATGAGTGGGCACAGAATAAAGACTGAGTAGTGGGGGACAGAGTAGCTTGGGGGACAGCGCAAGGGCACAGCCAAGAAGGGATAGTAAGCCAAGGAGGGGGAAGTGTGGAGAGGGGGCATAGAATAGAGACTGGGCCCTAAAGGAGGGACACAGTGTGAGAGGACAGTGTGAAGAGGGGGCCCAGAATGGAAAGGAGGGGCCACTGTGGAGAGTATCTACCATAAGAGGGACATTGTCCGAGTAATATTTTGTGCCAGGAATATAGTGAAGAGTAAGGGTAAGTTCACACAGGACTTTTTTGCTGCGTTTTTTTTTCATGGTTTTTTTATGCTAATTTTCAGCTGCTTTTTCCATTACCAGATTTCAGAAATCTCATGCACACACATTTGTTTTTTTGTGTGATCAGGATTTTGTGCTTTGCTGGGTTTTTTGGACATAGAGCATGTCACTTCTTTCAGCGTTTTTGCTGCGTGTTTTCAGCGTTTTTCACCCATTGACTTGAATGGGTGTTGAAAAAATGCTGCAAAAATGCAGGTGTGATTATTTGCAGCGTTTTTGCTGCAGAAAAGTCATGGACATTAGCATGGACAAAGAGACAAAAAAACGCACCAAAACGCAAAAAAACGCACCAAAACCTGCATTTTTGCCGCAGCTTCTTTCCTGCCAAGAAGATCAGGTTTTGCTGCAGAAAAAAAGCAGCAAAAAAGTCCTGTGTGAACTTACCCTAATTATTTTTTCAGGGTCGCAGTGTCGGGCAGATATTTATATACAGGAGCATTATAATGACACTGCTATCTTTAAGGGGATCGTGTGGGGATGTGAGAAAGAAAGAGAACAACTCCAGAGACAATGTCATCTATCAGGTAACTGGATGTGAATGATTTTTTTCTGTTTCTTTTTTATTTATGTTAGGAGCATTATAGGGATTGTTTTAGTTTGTGATGAGTCTGCAGACATTCTATGTGACTGCAGACTTTTGAATTCTCACAGTGCTCACTGCACGCTGTCAGGATTCTCTCATGCCTGTGATTTGCATACATGCGGTCACATGCTGACTAGACATGTGTGGCCTCATTCAATTAAACTGAATTGAGCGAGGCCGGGCACATCTAGTCAGAATGTTGCCAGAAGTATACAAATCACATACACCTGATGAAGACGGGTTACTGTTGAAACGCGTTGTGGTAAACTTTGAACTTATTGTCCTGGTCTTATTCCTGTGCTCCTCTGACCGGCATTCACTTTTGGTTCACAATCATCCTCTTTGAAGGCATACGGCTGGAGCTGCGGTAGACCTGCACTTTAAATCACCTTCCTGGCCACATCTACAGCGCTCCTGCTCGAAGTATACAAATCACATACTTGTGAAAGGGAAAATCCTAAAAGTGTGCAGTGCATGCGCTGTGAGAATTCAGGAGCCTGTAGTTACATAGAGTGACTGCACATTTTCATCTCAAACCTAGACGCGCCCTTTAATTGTAAAATGAAGCCCTGTAGCCAATCCTAACAGTGTGTAATATCCTCACTGTCAGGATCCAGCTCTACTTACTGGTTCCATTAGTCATCACATGGCTGTGTCACTCATATGAGATTTTCATACTTACGGTCGGGTGATAACGAGCTTTTCTTCCTGCTTCTCTCAGTTTTTCACTGAACATTGATAGAATTGGGAAGAGCTAAGTATGCAAATTGCATATGTGCCCAAACTGAATTCTCGCCCCGGGTTACCCAAAAACCTAGATACACCTCTGATCCTGTCGTTTCTAGAATTCCATGACTTTTCCTTCTTAGTGTTGCAATGTCAATGTTGAGGGGAGTATTTGTAATGATTTTTGCCTTTCTGACGGTGACAGAATGACGGTGCTGTCCAGTTGGTGTTATCACACTGGGGCGAAGGATCTGGCACATACCTGCGTGTGTTTATGTGCACACATCCGAAGCACTGTCATTGTTGTCTCTGCCATCACCAGCTCAGTAAGTGGTTACACAGGATTCTCTGTTTAGAGCAACGGCCGTCACCTCCGTGCTGACACAGTCATTAATGGAAGCAGTCCCTGTCATATTTTCCCCGCACTCATATAACACAAGAGCCTTTTATTTTATAAGTAGAAGAAAAACAACTGGGTATAAAGTGTCTAATAAAGGGCTCATACTCACATGCGAGAAATTCAGATGATTCTCTCACGTCAATTCCCGGCACTGCTGCCGGCACTCGGATCGGAGCGTTCAGCTTCATAGAAATACATGCAGCTGAACGCTCCAATCCGAGTGCCGGCGGCAGTGCCGGGTATTGACGTGCAAGACTCGTCCGAGTTTCTCACATGTGAGTATGAGCCCAAAGGGGCATATTGGAAAAAAAGCAGACTACTGCTCATTAACCCTTCCGTGATCTGGCAATTTTTTTTTTTTCTTTTTTCCTCCCCTTTTTCCAGAGGCCGTAACTTTTCTTTCGTCTGTTGACATAGCAGTATCGGAGCTTATTGTTTTGCAGGATGAGTTGACATTTTGAATGACACCATTCATTGTACCATATAAAGTACTGAAGAACAAAAAAAATCCAAATTTGGTAAAAATGGCAAAATCCCCCCCTCATCATTCCATCATTGTTTCTTGTGAATTTGCTCTTGCGATTTTCATTGTGTAGTAAAAGTGACCTGGCGATCTGATTCTTCAGGTCAGTACATTTACGTTGATACCAAACATAAATTTTTTTATTATTATTTTTAGCTATTAAAAAAAATCAGAACTTTGCAAAAAAATTTTTATTTGTCTAGCCGTTTCTTGAGTGTGTTTTTTTTTTAATTTTTCCATGAGTAGAGTTGTGTGAGGGCTTGTTTTTTCTGCGCCAAGTTGTAGTTTTAGTTGATACTGTTTCAAGGTACCAAATCCCTTTTCATTGCATTTTTTGGGAAGAAGTGTGTCAACCAAGACGCAGCAATTCTGGCAGTTCTTTTTTTTTTCTTTTTAGTGTATGGATAAAATATTTTGCATTTTGATAAATCGTACTCTTGATGGATATGGCAATACCAAATACATTTATCTTTTACATTTTTAATGTCTTTGTTTTTTTAACTTATTTTTAAAACTTATTTTTAATTCTTACTTTCATTTTTTAGTCCCCTTAGGGGACTTGAACCTGCCATCATTTCATCACTTGTAGAGTTGAGCGAAACGGGTCTGTCAATTTCATAAGTCGCCGACTTTCGCAAAAGTCGGGTTTCATGAAACGAAACCCGACCATAGTGTGAGGTTGGCCACAAGAGCGCCAAAGCCGCGTTTCAAAACATGCTTCCAGCTCCATTTTTCAGCCAATGATGGAGGACGCACACTGTGGGCAACGCGATGACATAGGCAGCGGTCACCACCATCTTAGAGAAGGGCATTGAAGTGATTGGCTGGCTTTGTGTGGTGTCACAGGGGCTATAAAAGGGGGTGCACGCCGACCGCCATCTTACTTCTGCTGATCTCAGAATAGGGAGAGCTGCTGCTGATGATGATTCTGTAGGGAGAGCGTTAGGCAGGGAAGAAGATACAAAAAAACTGCTTCTGCTGCTAGCGATTTTGCCTGTACAACACACCAGTTAGGGTGCAATGCAAGGGAAGGCTATATTTTGGTGCATCAGTTCTGTTGGTTATTAGGCTGCCTTATAAGGCTCCCTGATAGCTGCATTGCTGTTTTCACACTGCTGTGCAAACTGCTTTTTTAAAAGCAAAAATACTTTTCATCCTCTTTTTTGCCCAGTTACCAAGCGTTCATTTTTCCACACTTTTGTGTGCAGCAGTCCTGCTTATTAGGCTGCCTGCTGCCATACTTGGGACTGAGAGCATCATTGTCAGCTTGCTAAAATCTCTAGGGACATTCAAATTCTCCCCAGTCTAAGGCTAGTTTCACACTAGCGTTTTTGAGCGCAGCGACGGCCTGCGCACGGCCGCCGCTAAGCCCCGCCCCCTGCTGCGCCTCCGCCGTAGCTCCGCCTACCGGCACATGATGCTGCATGCGCCCTGCGTCCCCTATCTTTATCACTGGGGGCGCAGGCCGTGCGCAGTATGCGTTTGGTGGCGCATGCGTCCTTTTGACGGTGCGCCGATCTGCGCCAAACTCAACCTGCTGCAGTTTGGTTGCGCCGTCAAAAAGGCGCATGCGCCACCAAACGCATACTGCGCACGGGCTGCGCCCCCAGTGATAAAGATAGGGGACGCAGGGCTACCGGCGGAGGCGCGGCAGGGGGCGGGGCATAGCGGCGGCCGTGCGCAGGCCGTCGCTGCGCTCAAAAACGCTAGTGTGAAACTAGCCTTATATAGACATTTTATACACCATCCAATTTCAGCCTGTTACAGTGGGGCAAAAAAGTATTTAGTCAGTCAGCAATAGTGCAAGTTCCACCACTTAAAAAGATGAGAGGCGTCTGTAATTTACATCATAGGTAGACCTCAACTATGGGAGACAAACTGAGAAAAAAAAATCCAGAAAATCACATTGTCTGTTTTTTTTTCATTTTATTTGCATATTATGGTGGAAAATAAGTATTTGGTCAGAAACAAGCAATCAACATTTCTGGCTCTCACAGACCTGTAACTTCTTCTTTAAGAGTCTCCTCTTTCCTCCACTCATTACCTGTAGTAATGGCACCTATTTAAACTTGTTATCAGTATAAAAAGACACCTGTGCACACCCTCAAACAGTCTGACTCCAAACTCCACTATGGTGAAGACCAAAGAGCTGTCAAAGGACACCAGAAACAAAATTGTAGCCCTGCACTAGGCTGGGAAGACTGAATCTGCAATAGCCAACCAGCTTGGAGTGAAGAAATCAACTGTGGGAGCAATAATTAGAAAATGGAAGACATACAAGACCACTGATAATCTCCCTCGATCTGGTGCTCCACGCAAAATCCCACCCCGTGGGGTCAGAATGATCACAAGAACGGTGAGCAAAAATCCCAGAACCACGCGGGGGGACCTAGTGAATGAACTGCAGAGAGCTGGGACCAATGTAACAAGGCCTACCATAAGTAACACACTACGCCACCATGGACTCAGATCCTGCAGTTCCAGACGTGTCCCACTGCTTAAGCCTGTACATGTCCGGGCCCGTCTGAAGTTTGCTAGAGAGCATTTGGATGATCCAGAGGAGTTTTGGGAGAATGTCCTATGGTCTGATGAAACCAAACTGGAACTGTTTGGTAGAAACACAACTTGTCGTGTTTGGAGGAAAAAGAATACTGAGTTGTATCCATCAAACACCATACCTACTGTAAAGCATGGTGGTGGAAACATCATGCTTTGGGGCTGTTTCTCTGCAAAGGGGCCAGGACGACTGATCCGGGTACATGAAAGAATGAATGGGGCCATGTATCGTGAGATTTTGAGTGCAAACCTCCTTCCATCAGCAAGGGCATTGATGATGAAACGTGGCTGGGTCTTTCAACATGACAATGATCCAAAGCACACCGCCAGGGCAACGAAGGAGTGGCTTCGTAAGAAGCATTTCAAGGTCCTGGAGTGGCCTAGCCAGTATCCAGATCTCAACCCTATAGAAAACCTTTGGAGGGAGTTGAAAGTCCGTGTTGCCAAGCGAAAAGCCAAAACATCACTGCTCTAGAGGAGATCTGCATGGAGGAATGGGCCAACATACCAACAACAGTGTGTGGCAACCTTGTGAAGACTTACAGAAAACGTTTTACCTCTGTCATTGCCAACAAAGGATATATCACAAAGTATTGAGATAAAATTTTGTTTCTGACCAAATACTTATTTTCCACCATAATATGCAAATAAAATGAAAAAAAAACAGACAATGTGATTTTCTGGATTTTTTTTTCTCAGTTTGTCTCCCATAGTTGAGGTCTACCTATGATGTAAATTACAGACGCCTCTCATCTTTTTAAGTGGTGGAACTTGCACTATTGCTGACTGACTAAATACTTTCTTGCCCCACTGTATATTGAGGTGTAATCTACACTGGGCCTGAGATATTAGTTAAGTGGCCTCAAGTCTGTAGGGAGATTCAAATTCTCCCCAGTCCTATATAGACATTTTATACACCATCCAATTTCAGCCTGTTATATTGAGGTGTAATCTACACTGGGCCTGAGATTTTAGTTCAGTGTCCTCAAGTCTGTAGGGAGATTCAAATTCTCCCCAATACTATATACATCTTGTACCTTGTTTTACAGTACCATATTGCTGGTGGTATTTTGGGTACATTTTCCCAAAAATGAGGAAGTGTGTTGGAAGAGGTCGTGGAAGTGGGCGGGGGTTGCCAGCTGGTAATGATGGTGTTGGTGGTGGTGGTGGATCTGCTGGTAGTGGCAAAAGCACAATAGCACCTAATGCAGGAGGTGTTGAGCCTGCGTCGTCGTCTGGCTCCACAAGGCCTCGAAGGCTCCCTTTTCTGGGAGTAGGTAAACCACTTTTAAAGCCGGAGCTTCAGGAACAAGTTTTGGTTTACATTGCTGACACAGCCTCCAGCTCTATCGCCTCCTCTTCTGAACTTTCAAAAAATAAAAGCACTGAGTTGTCATTGGAGGCTCATGGTCAGGAACCACACCTTTCCTTGTGTCCTTCACCCCTACCAAAAGTAAAGGATGCGGCAGGCTACACTACAGATTACTCCATGGAGCTCTTTTCACATACCATGCCTGGGTTATCAAGTCAAATCGTGAATTATCCAGTCCAAGAAGAATCTGACATGGAGTGCACTGATGCACAGCCACTGCTAGATTTATCTGCTGGTACATTCACTCAGAGCACTACATTGTCCTCGCAGTGTACTGAGCCAGAATCTGACCCTGATGAAACTCAGGTGCCCCTTCCCGCATACTATACCACCTTACACGGTGACACAGAGGAAGGTGCACATGACATTGAAGAGGAGGTGATGGATGACCCAGTTGTTGACCCAGATTGGCATCCATTGGGGGAAGAGGGTGCCGCTGCCAATAGCTCAGAAGAGGAGGAGGAGCATCCGCAGCAGGCATGGACATCGCAACAGCTGTTATCTGGCAGGCCCGGAGCAGTCCAAAAACGGGTTACAAAAACCAAAAGAGTTGCAGGACAGCTAGGCCAGACGGTCAAATTAGCACAGCGTGCAAGGCCTCAAAATGTCTTCCATAGTAGGAAGAGTGCAGTGTGGCACTTTTTTGAACAAAATCCTAATGATCAGGCAAAGGTTATCTGTAAGAAGTGCGCAAAGACCTTTAGCCGAGGGAAAAATCTTAGAAATTGAATACCAGTTGCATGCTTAGACATTTAACCACCATGCACTTGCAAGCATGGACGGACTACCAAACCTCAGGTACCACATGTGCAACTGCTTCCAATGAAGGTAGTCAGCAACGCTACATCGTTTCCCCCACTGTAAGCCCACCGGTTAGCACACCACCAGCAGCAAATGTTGAGGTGTCGTCGCAAGGCCAAAGCAGTCAAGGAATCACAATGTTATTGCTACGAAAGACTGAATCTAGGCCATCAGAAAGAACACCAACTCCATCACCATCATCAACCCTCTCTCAGTCCGCCATGTCCACCGCTAGTTCCTCCATATGCAGCTCTCAAGTCCAGCTCACCCTACCAGAGACTATGAGTAGGACAAGAAAGTACCCATCCTCTCATCCGCATACACTGGGTTTGAACGCCCACATTGCCAAACTAATCTCGTTAGAGATGATGCCCTACCGGTTGGTTGAAAGCGAAGCTTTCCGCGAACTCATGGCCTACGCAGTACCACGCTATGAACTACCCAGTCGGCACTTCTTTTCTCGCAAAGCCATCCCAGCCCTCCACCTTCATGTGAAAGACTGCATTGTCCATGCACTCAAGCAATCAGTGAGTGGAAAGGTGCCCCTCACTACAGATGCATGGTCCAGTAGGCATGGCCAGGGCCGTTACGTGTCCATCACTGCGCACTGGGTTAATGTGGTGGATGCAAGGTCCACAGGGGACAGCGGTGGTAGGACAGTGCTGCCTAGCCCTCGGTATAGGAAACAGTTGGGTGTAGGCGTTCGACCCTCCTCCTCCTCCAGAAGCGGAAGCTCGTCCACAGAGCGCAGTCGCACGAGCACTCCATCCGCAGCTGCCAGTGTTGCACACTCGGTGTCCCACTATCGAACAGCTAGTGGTAAGCATTAGCAGGCTGTGTTGAAGATGATGTGTTTGGGCGACAGACACACCGTGGAGGTACTGGCCGACTACTTGCAGCGACAAACTAAGTCATGGCTGGGTAGTCTACATCTTGAGGCAGGCAAGGTAGTTAGTGATAACAGCCGGAATTTTGTGGCAGCCATAGCCCTTTCAAAACTCCGACACATACCTTGCCTTACTCACACCTTGAACCTAGTGGTGCAGTGCTTCCTCAATAATTATCCGGAGTTAACAGGCCTGCTCCAGAAGGTCCGAAGACTGTGCTCGCACATCCGCCGGTCGCTCGTACACTCCAGTCGTATGCAGAAGCTGCAGCGATTGCTCCAACTTCTAAAGCACCGCCTAATTATCGACGATGCAACAAGGTGGAACTCCACCCTGCACATGGTTGAGAGGCTGTGCGAACAGAATCAGGCTGCAATGCATTTGTGGGAGGATACACGGCCAGGCACTTTGAGGGCAGACATTGAGTTGTCGGGTGTGCAGTGGTCGAAACTGAAAGACCTCTGTAAAGTCCTTCAGTGTTTTGAGGAATGCACACAACTGGTAAGCGCAGACGACGCCATCATAATCATGAGCATCCCACTTATGCGTCTGCTCATGCAAACTTTGACGCACATTAAGGAGCAGGCGTCTGCAGCCGAGGAGGATGAGGAAGAGGAGGGAAGCCTTGATTACAGTCAGTCATTGTCTGCTCCGGGACCTCTCCTGGACGAGGTGGAGGAGGAGGATGATGATGGGGATAATTATTTAGGGGAGGAGGATGCTTCTCATGGGGCAAGAGAAAATGTTGGCGTGGCAAGGTCTGGTACAGGGTTTGTGCGTGACTGGAGGGATGTGGATTTGCCAGAAAGTGCTCCACCCAGCACTCGCAGTGCATCATTGACACCTGCAACATTGGCGCACATGTCAGATTATGCCTTGCAGATCCTAAAAAGGGACCCCAGCATTGCCAAAATTGCAACCGCGCGAGTGCCACTGCCCTGGACAGGTGGGTGGGCCGACTCTTGGGCGCCGGCACTGGCACAGGGTCCCTCATAGTGCAATCAAGTGTCTCTGATGGTGGGGGTGCACACCCACCGTCAGACACACCGGCGTACTATGAGGGGCCCAGTGCCAGTACCAACGCCCATGAGTGGGCCCCACTTGCTTGGGCAGGGCCCCAGCATTTGCAATATTTACCTCTCCCTGCTCCTCCGCTGTGTAGTCTGGGCTGTCAAATCCTTCCATGGGACTGCCACTACAAATTTGGTGAACTGATAGAAGATGATGGTTAAGACGTAGCTATGCCCTGTCCTGCTGGCCGGGCTCTAGCTTCAGATGATCAATGGCTTCCATTTCTTATGGACGTCGACTCACAATGAGATGCTGTGGTGGTTTATCATCAGCTTTCACAGTTTTCCTACTCACAGACATGTGACATTCCTACCCACATTTTTTAAATGTGCCCTCTCATGCCAATCCAATAGAATCGCCTACAGCCTGTGGCTTCTGTCTTTTGCACTCCAAAGTTACCTGACAGATCATGATAGGCAGTAACGACCATGTCTCCCTGTGATCAAAATTTGATGGAGGTGAGTAACGGTGATGGGATCAACGGTACTGCGATACAGCAACCCTTTCTTCACAAAGAACTGTTTTCGCTGTCTCCACACACAAAGTAATTGAGGGTCAGCATCGCCTCTAAGAATTCTCCCGGGAGTTTTTCCCCTGATTAGTAATTCCTAAATTTCTGCAATCACTCGACTTTATGTCTGTACTTTTATCCATCTCGTTTCCTCTTGCAGAGAGTCTGGACTGTCTTATTGAGACAGAAATATATATGAAGATTTAAAAATACCCCAACAGTGTATACTGGTGTACGCTTCAAAAACATTTCCTTTTTTTCTACTTTTTAGATTGTTGTCTAATCCATACTGAGGCTGTGAGTGTCTTTGTCGGACTCCAGAAATAAACACGGAGATTTTAAATGTTTAAACTATGCTATATATACCTGTTATCCGGTGATACTGTACCCTTTCTCAACTTTCTGCAATCTTGTCGAATCCATACTGTGCCTGAGACCGTCTGAGTCTGCCTCCTGATTACAGATGAGTGGTGTTTGAGTGGAACTGTTGGCCAAGTACAAATTCTAGCTGTTTTGGGCGGTGTTAGATCCGTTCGTCGAGCTACAACACTTTGATTAAAATTCGGCTGTTCGAGTTTCCGTTCGAGAATGTTTCGTTAAACAAAAGCGTATTTTTTTTCACATTAATAATGGTTTTCAATGATAATAGACAGTTTTAGGGCATAGTAGCGGTGTCTGGTAGCCAGCGGTTTAGTACACCTGTGAAGGAGCTACACCGTGTGTGTTTCTAATAATTTTTTACCGCATATTGTCCTGAAAATCCTTTTGGGCCTAGTAACTGTGTCTGCTACTCAGAAGAGGAACCCACCCGTGAACCGAGCTATGTCGCCTGTTTATGAAAGAACCAGTTTTTGACTGCATTTACACCACGTAATACTTTGGGCCTAGTAACTGTGTATGCTACTCAGCAGAGTTGGCCATCCATGAACCAAGCTATGCCGCCTGTTTATGTAAGAACTGTGTGCTACTCAGCAGAGGAGCCCAGCTGTTAAGCAAGCTACAGCACCTGTGGTTTGGACACTTAATTTTTTCACATTCTTTCTGGAATGCCGTTTAGGCCTAATTCCGGAATTACGGTTGACCTGCACTTACTGGGAAATGCTTGTTCGCGGGGAAAAATTGTAATCCCAGATCCCCATCACTAACGGGGTTCAGCGTGTTATCCGCACCTGTAAGCGATACACGTTGGTCCTTTCATTGTAGCACACGTGCAGCCCCGGACATGTAAGGGCATG
This sequence comes from Dendrobates tinctorius, assembly GCF_039654945.1. Lineage (NCBI taxonomy): Eukaryota > Metazoa > Chordata > Amphibia > Anura > Dendrobatidae > Dendrobates > Dendrobates tinctorius. The sequence goes on along the minus strand of NW_027361832.1, from coordinate 876,781 downwards.
ACAGACCTGTTATTGGCCGATCTCGCGTGCCAGAGCCTCGCGTGTCCCTCTAGTAAGCTGGACGTGGACCGCGGGGGCATGCCTGAGTCTCGTTCATTAACGGAATTAAGCTTGCAATCTGTGCAGCTTTTTTGTTGATGGCATGGTTGAGGTTGGCCGTGTTGAGTCCAATTAAGCCGCAGGCTCCACTCCTGGTGGTGCCCTTCTGGACATTCCTTTAAGGTTCAGCTTTGCAACCATACTGCCCCTGGAAACCAAACACTTTTCCTGACAGTGACATTCTGGTCAAAGAGCGCGATGACATCACGTCTGTATGCCCTCTGCCTAAACAGTCCAAATGCAGAGAGATGGAAGATGGGGACGATGAGGAGTCCAGACTAGTACAGGGATTCCCTAGCGAGGAGACTTATTTAATTGTTTTAAAGGTTGGGAGCAATTTTTGGGGAGCACGATACTCTGGAGAATATCTGTGGCCCACCATACACTGGAGCATTCCAAAGGTGGACATCAGTCACTGGAGCAGCATTTGCAGGGCCCATTATACACTGGAGCATTAGAAATGGGGCCCATTATATATGGAGCATTATTTGGGCCCATAAGACACTGGAGCTTCATCCATGGTGAACAACATATACTGTAGCATTATGTGGAGCTCATCAAATACTGTATGGAACATTATATGGGACCAATGATTCTGTATGGAGAAATATATGGGCCTCATTACTCTGTATGGCGCACTATGCGGTGGCCATAATACTGTATGGAGGAATATACTGTCTGTTTTTGGAGCTATTGGAGAATTTAAAATGGATATCAGTCATGTGATGTAAGAATTGAAGTATTTTTCATTGTACTGTACCGCTATTTCTCTGCCTATCAAAGGATCATGAATAGTGTCATGTGTTAAAGGAGCCCAGTGACACTCTTTGGCCCTGGGCCCACGAAAATCTGGAGCCAGTCCTACCACCCCCCACAACTTTAGCCAAATAACCCCCAGTTTTCAATGCCTGACTATTATTATAAAGTAAATTAAGGTTGACAACCTTAAGGAATAAGAATTGATGTTTTTGGCATTAAAATGGGCACTCTAGGTGTGTTTCCTGTCCTCCACTCACGGCCGACTTTTCTTCCCCATTGACTTACATTGGGTTTCGTGTTTCAGTCGGCCTTCGACTTTTCACGATAATCGGCCAATTTCGTTCGACCCGACTTTTGCGAAAGTTGGGTTTTGTGAAAGCCGACTCGACCCGAAAAAAGGCAAAGTCGCTCATCTCTAATCACTTGTACTATGTGCGCAATACAGTAGTATTACATTATGTGGTGTAACTGATATTCTCTTATGAAGCCCAGCCAGAAGCTGGGCTTCATATGAGTACAAAGACAGCAGCAATGGGTGTCTTCAGAATGTCCATGGATGAGAGTAAGGCTGGAGTCACACTAACCAGCGCAAAATAGGGTCCGTAGTTTACATGCGTAATACGGATGAATGACCCCTAAATAGTGCTCCGTAGGTCATCCGTAAGCCAGGTGCGGTCGCGTATTTTGCGTAAGTCTGCATCCGTATGTAATCCGTATGGCATCCGTATGCAATCCGTATGGCGAGATTTTCTCGCAGCCTTGCAAAATGGACATTTAATGGTTTTGAGGCCAGCTAACAATTTAAATCATTAGCCTGCACCCTATTTATACACTCAGAAACAGGTTGCTGCCTCCATTCTGTCCATTTGTGAGCTTGCTTTCACAAGGTGTGTTGGTGTTCTTTGTGCAACATGGCAGAGGGTCTGAGATTCAATACAACTGAGCAGGTTCTCTTTAACTGGCTTTTGTCACGGCGCTTTGGGCAACCACACCCGGTGATAGTGGATCCGCGGAGGAGGAGACGCATGTGGGTCCATCCACTTTTGAGGCAACGACTCACAAGAGGTCATTTTCACCGCCTCTATTCTTCTCTGCGGGAGCATCCTGAGAAATTTTACCAGTACTGTCGCATGAGCATTTCCACATTTGATCGACTCTTGGAGACAGTGCGCCCTGGGATAACCTTTCAGGACACAAGGATGCGCAAAGCGATATCTGCAGAGGAGCGACTTCTACTCACAATACGGTATGTACTACACAACCACATTCTCTATGTTCATAATGTGTGTGCTAAAGTATGTTTTTTTGCCTTCTTGGACAAAGTTTTATGCCTTCATCTTATTACTCCAAATATGTTTCAACTTACACACCAGAATTTTTGCTCTAATATGTCCTGCATATCACTTATTCATTGTGCAACCAAATATGTGTGTGTTATTCTATCTCAATTCCTACCAAGTTTGGTCGGCATGTAACTGATGTTTTTGGACTTTATGCATTCTAAACTTATCAATTTATGTTGTTCTACAGCTTCCTGTCCACTGGCCTGTCTTATGCCGCCCTCCACCATGAGTTTATCATTGGAAGATCAACCATTTCAGGCATAGTGAGGTCTACATGTACAGAAATCTGGACAAGACTCCATCAAGTGGTCATGCCCGAGCCCAGGATGGAAGACTGGTTGAGGATATCAAGGGACTTTGAGGAGGACTGCCAGTTTCCAAAATGTATTGGGGCCCTGGATGGCAAACATATCCGGGTGCGTAAGCCGCCGAACTCTGGCTCCCAATTCTTCAATTATAAACAATACTTTTCTGTTGTATTGTTGGCTCTGGTAGACCCTCAATACAAGTTTATAATTGTTGACATTGGGGCCTATGGAAGGACGGGAGACTCTAGAGTCTTCAATACTTCCATAATGGCTTGGCGGCTACGCACCAACCAGTTGGATCTACCACCACCACGCCAGCTACCAGGCTCCCCCGAACAATCAGTCCCTTATGTCCTTGTGGCAGATGAGGCCTTTCAGTTATCGCGCAATGTCATGAGGCCATATCCCCGGCGCAACCTTGACCAGAGGCGCAGAATTTTTAACTTGCGCCTATCACGTGCTAGGCGACTGGAGGAGTGTTCCTTTGGGATTCTTTGTGCCAAATGGCGGGTACTCCAGTCTGCCATTCAGTTGAGTGAACAAAATGTGAATGAAGTTGTGAAAGCCTGTTTTGTTCTGCATAACTTTACCAGGATATATGATTGTTCCTCCTATGATGGTGTTGTGTGTAGGCCGAACAATGTGCGCAGGGTGAGACCACCTATGAACACTCAACGTAGGCCGCTCTCTGGCCTCAAAGTGCGTGATATTTTCACTAATTACTTTATCTCACCTGAGGGGGCAACTTCTTGGCAAGAGCATGCTGTGTCTATGTTATAATTTGTTTCTTTAAGTGTGTCTAAATATATATTACTCAACCCCTTATGATTCTATGACTGTTTCATTGCATTGGTTGGTGTATGTTAGTATGTTGACAGGGTTTTTGAAAAATCACACAGAGACGTTAACAATAGTAGACAAATTTTTAGTTTTGCCTTTTTTTTGGTTGATTAAAGGCAAACATAATATTGCCATAAGAACATTTTGGCAATGGGCAAAATGACCCTTTGTGCCTTCTTAAACTTTTTTGAAAAGTAACATTACATAACATAACCCAAAAAAACATTAGGCAATAACAACATTGCTGCATGAGAATATTAAACTAGAAAGGAAAAAAATAGGTGAGCTCCATCACCAAAATAAAGGCTACAAGATAACACTCACATTTCCTCATAATGTTTTCCAATCATAGAAAGATTCCACCATGACAGGCAAGGCTACCTTACAGCTTTCACACAGATATTACCTGTCTGTAGAACAGAGAATATTTAACCATGCTATACTGGAAAGGATGAAAAAACAAAACTCACTTGTTAAGACATAGAGAGAGCGTGATATTCTGAAGGCTGGTCGCCTTGATTTGTTTTACTATAGATTGCTAGCAAAAAAGGTGACTACTTCACTAAGGCCAGCACGCCTTTCCTAGGCATTAGCAAGTGAGTAGTGTATTTTCATCCTTTGACTTTACAGTATAGCGCGTTGAAATATTCTCTTTTGTACACACATGTAATATCTGTCTGAAAGGCGTGAGGTAGCCTTGCATGTCATGATGGATTCTTTAATATGATTGGAAAACATTGTGAAAAAATTAGAATGTTAAATTAGGTAACAAAGTTTGATGATGGAGAACACCTGTTTTTTCCTTTGTATTTGGAGCACCAGTTAAACCGCACTGGACATCTACGGCCATCAGACTTATAAATCCTCATAGGTTGGGGAAGGGGAACGTGGAAGAGCAGCCTGTGGGTGCTGCTGGACACTGTGGCCAACATCGCCCTGTGTGGGGCCATACTGTTGCCCATGATGCTGGAATTGTCCTGCGTCCTGGGACTGATGGGGATACTGGCCAGAGTAATGATGATGGTGAGGGGCATCTTGTTGGCTGTGGTAGGCACGTGGCTCATACCCACCAAGATAGCCAGATCGTCCCCAACCAGGTTGGGACCAGCCTCCAACACTGGGTGGGTACAAGTGGCTATATTGGTGGGGTTGGCTAGAGGCTGACATTTGTGGCTGCTGACTAGAAGGTTGGGTAGTGGGAGGAAGGGGTTGAGGTGTTGGCCCACGTATTAGGGGATGTTTGGACCCTGCTTGAGCAAGCATCTGTGTGGATGGTCTCATGCGCATTAGATTTCGGGGGGAGAGCTGCCACCTCTCCAGATATTCGAATAGCTCATATGGGGTATTGGGGGGGGTGCTTGCATCAAACAGGATCTGAAAACATCCCCTAATACGGAGCCTGACCTCACGGGTAAGGGCACGGAGATAAAGGGTGAGGCTACGTGAGTAGGCCTCCTCCCCATCATCTGTAGTTACTCTTGATAAATACTTGAGCACCCCTGTGTCCACATTGTGTCTCTTGAATAGTGACCTGGCGCCTTCTTCGTGTTCGCCGTGATGTAAGAGCAGCCTGTGGGGATGCCCTGATCTGGCCAGTTGGGCTTCTGCTCAAGTTGCCCGACTCTTCCAGGATGGGTGATGGGACTGCAGCAGACCGTCCTGGTGGTGTTGTGTGTTGGGCAGCCATTGGGTTGTCCTGTGATGCCTCATCTTCTGCCATCCTTCTTGTAGGGGGAGAAGATGGGCCAGCCACCTCATCCCCTACAGGATCTATTATGGGCTCTGCCTCTGAGGCCGTTCCTCGATCCGTAAGGTTGGATTGAGTTCTGTTATGAAATAGAACAGAGGCAAAAATACATCAATATTTTTGGCCCTGTAAAGTATTTGTGTAATGTGGTGTGAGGTATCTACTTACGGTCTCAGATCCAGAATTGGGGCGAGGAAGGACAGCCGGTCATAATAGATGTACTTCCTTTTAACATATCCAGCATCCCCACTCCTGGACCGCTGCTGGCGTTCCCGGCGGTACTAGTCCCGGATGCTTCGCCAGCGTTTCATCACATCTTCCACTGCAATGTGACAGGAAATATTGTCAAATTCACATATTTGAGAGGTCACATTTTCTACCAGTAGTCTAGGCATGGGGCCTTCTGGGGTGTGCTTTCTACCCATGGTGGCATATGTAATTGGGCAGATACACAGGGTCTCTTTAGCTACACTTAATAATTGTTTTGTCTAGGAGGATGAGGAGCTTGTGGCCTAACCCCAAATTATGGCTGTGTGAAGCCATGTGTCACATCCAAATGTAATGGCCTCATGAGGCAAAAAGTACATGCCCAGGAAAGGGGGTGCTGATTGTATATTCCTTTTTTGTTGCGCGCTAAGGTTACTCATGTTTTGCGTTGTACTTACGAATTTTATGCTGCTCCTCACGTGGTCGGTGACAAAAGTCACGGTACATCTGGCGACAGATGCGCCTCCATGACGCCTCCTTTCTTGCCCGGTTTGCATAATTTGCATCGCGTTGGTCCCAGATTTCGGGACGCTCCTGCACCAGGACAATGAGCATCTCCACATTTACGTACGTGGACGCCATGCTGCTGCTGTACTCCGTGGAGGCGTACTTCCGGGATGTCTGGAGCGCTTTTTGAGCTCATTTGCATGTCTAGGCTTCCTGATGATGGATTGGCCCATTTCCTGTCACCAGCCAAAAGACCTGCGTATTTCTCGCAGGTCACACGTCTGGTCCGTGTGTAATCCGTATTTTTTGCGCGCCCATAGACTTGCATTGGCGTACTACGGGCGTAGTACGCTGACAATCGCAGCATGCTGCGATTGGCACGGAGCGTAGGATACGGATGAGAAATATACGCCTGGTGCGAGTGACCCCATAGAGAATCATTTGTCTGTGTCTAATGCGTGCTTTTAGCGCCTCTCACTCGGCCGTATTCCTCGCCAGTGTGACCCCGGCCTTACTCATCGGCACTTTGTGATCGCAATGCAGGAGGTAAATGGGAGCCGGTGCACGAGTGCACTCGAAAGGAGGCCATATAAAAGTTGCTGTCAGTGAGAGACAGCGGCATATAAATTGATAAACAGCAGCCATCTGAACTTGCTCCATTCACAGCTGTTACAAGCAGAAGCCAACTCCACAGCACAGCTGGAATCTGCCCAGTGAGAAGCTTACACAGATATGATGAAAATATATGGTATGTTAAGGGTTTAAAGGGGGTCTCTGATCCTTTAATATTCATGGCCTATACTTAGGATCACCCCCAATATTTGATAGTTATCCCAGCCTGGGTAAATAATGCTGACTGGCGGGGTTGAAGGGACCTGAAAGAATACCATTTTGACCTCCATCTGGTAAATAAGGGCATGTGGAAACTTTTAGGTACAACCTTGGAATTTCCCAGCGTATAAGATCAGCTGAGTGCACAGACGCTGAGTGCACAGACACAGTGTGCACTTACTCTTATTATCTTGTAGAGGATGTGTCAGCCACTTCGTGGCATCTGTACGTCATGTCTTCCCGTGCTATAACTTGTTGTCATAAGGGCCAATCTGCACAAAACAGTCATCCAAAAAAAGATAATAATGGTAATTTTAGCAAATTAATAATAATTTCTGCAATTGTAATGCAAATATGTCTGTATTTTATATTTCACAATCTTGCTATTATCATTCTGCCCCATATTGTGTTTGTGCTTTTCCTATGAAGACAGATGTTGAAGAGGCATGCTGGATTTTAACATGCCCGATCCTGCATTCCTACAGGAGATCAGCTTCTGCCATAAGCGAAAAGCAAAAAGTTTGAAGTTTACATTCCTCTCCCAAGTGGGAACACTTGCACACTCAGCCAAGCTGTGTTCTTGTGGATGGAGAGAAGCAAAATCGGTTACAGGAGAATTGTAATTAAGACTGTTTTATGGCAGCAAATCCCAACATTATGTATCGCTCGCGCCCTGACTGGTTGGCGCGAGCGTGGGGTGTGTGGCCCCACTGGACCACAAACCAGACTACCCTGGAAGGGGCGTAACTAAGACAGCTGCCTTGGTGTTCACTGGAGCCTCTGATGGTGAGGTCAGGCTTGTGCGGCAGGTAGCTGCCAGGTGCCACTCCAGGGTGGTGTCTGGCTGTGGCTGCTGATCCCACTGAGGGACTGGCTACTGCAAGCATGTGTGGGCTAGTACAAACGGACACGACGGGTACTCTATCGGGCACGGATTGAGATAGTGGCAGGCAGGCGGCACAGCTGAGACACTGGCGGGCACGGCTGAGGCACTGGCAGGCAGGCGGGCACGGCTGAGGTACTGGCATACAGGCGGGCAAGGCTGAGGCACTGGCAGGCAGGCGGGCACGGCTGAGGCACTGGCAGGAACTGACTTGGTAGTGACAAGACAGAGACTTGGACTGAGACGAGTTGTATATGTGAACAGGTAGGGGGCTGTTCACACTGGCGGTTCAGGAACTGGTTCGGGAAGGACGGGAACATAGACAGGTATGAAGGATATGAGGTAACAAGTAAAGAGCTGTTCACACAGAAAATGCAGGAACTGGTTCAGGAACCAGTACAGACTGATAGGACAAGGATCCACGGAATATGGAACGGAATCAGAACAGAACCCCAGGGTTGCGGAGCAGAGAAGAAGTGCAAAGAGTGGAGCAGGGTAGAACCGCAAGGCTGCGGAGAGGAACTGCAGTTTACAGCAAGAGGTTCTGCAGCAGCAGGTGCCACAGAGGAGAACAGAGCGGAACTGCAGGTGTGCGGAGTGAAACTGCAGTTTGCAGCAAGAGGTTCTGCAGCAGGTGCCACAGAGAAGGAGAGCAGAGCAGAACCGCAGGTATGCGGAGAGGAGCTGCAGCAAGAGGTTCTGCAGCAGCAAGAACGATGGAAAGCGCAACCGTAAGGTTTGCGGAGAGAAGCTGCAGCTAGAGGTTCTGCAGCAGCAAAAGCGGAGCAGAGCGGAGCCGAGCTGCAGTAGCAGCAAGACAGAGGGAGTAAAGACAAGGGTACACCAAGCAAGGAAGGAAAGGCCACAGACTGGGATAAAACAGACAAAGGTATAGGACAGAGTTCAGACTAGGCAATGTACAGGGCAGGGCACAGAGACAGGGATAAGATGAACACAGGTATAGGACAGAGTTCAGACAACGCAAGGTACGAGTCAATGCACAGAGACAGGGATACAGAGACCAGGATATTCTGCCTCCTGGTGGGCGGAAAACATGACACAAAGCAAACAGAAACAGATCTGGGTATGATGCCCCCAGAGCAGGCAGAGACAGGACAGGACCTGGCAACTCAGCAGCAAGACACTGACTGAGTAAAGGCTTTGCTCAGGCAGCTTCCACCAGGTGGAGTGTCCCTAAATACTAGAGACCCCTTGGTCTATAAGAACCAGAGAGTGCCGGCACCACCCCCCTATGCACACAGTCAGGAAGTATGCAGAGAGCAGGCAGGAGGCAAGAGGCATACAGCATGGAGCCGGCAGCAGACAGAACTCACAGCATGGCCCGGAGTAGTGAGTAAGGCAGGTGGGAGATAGGAGGCCAAGCAGTGATCCCGGCAGGGTTGTTACACATTATTTATCAGAAATCAACCTTATAGGGGTCATCCACTGAATCCCCATGTCCCCCCCCCCATAAAATTACAACAGCTTTACTTATTTCCGGTGCCTGTGGTGTCGGCACTCGCTTTCCTGGGCATCGTGTGACATTGGCCACAGAGATTGCGTGACACATCAGTGCAGGTGTAACTCTCCTTTCCTACGGATATATCAGACATCTGGAGGAAGTGAGAGCTGCCTTCCCACTTTTTCTGGATGTCTGGATTTGTCTAAGGGAGCCCCGACACAGCCAGTTCCAACACCGCTGGAACGACACTGCCATCGGGGGTGAGTCTAGGTGTTATTACACTGAGGGGAAGCATATGGATTCAGAAGGGGTTGTCCAAGTAGTGGACAAACCCTTTAAATAACTTGGCAAATATGTTTTTCCTTACATGACTGTCTTTATGAACAAGCTGCACAATTAAGCCCCCATACACATTGGATTAATATCCACAGGTTAGACTGACTGTCTAATGTGTATTGGAGCTCCAAACATTTGATTGTTGGGGGAGGTAAGGATCCTTCATGTCTGATTTTGGATTGCCGATCTTTTTGTTCTCTAAAGATAAGCCACTGGCAGACATATCTGGCAGCAGCTCTCTCGTAGAGAATTCAGCTGAGCAAGTACTCCTGTGTATGGTGGTACAGGTGTGGTTCGGGATGTCAGCGCCATTTTTGCATATCTCCATTCTTTACATCCTTAACATTAGCTGGTGGCCGAATGATTGACAGCCATCTAATGTGTGTTGTGGGCATTACTCTGCACACAGCTCACTGTATGGACAAGCTCTATATACTGGACTAAGAGATCGGCTGTAAATGTGAATGGGTCCAGGTCATTCATGGCAGAGGTAAAAGCAAAGGGCTCGCTCTGGACCCACTGGCCCCCAACAATCTACTAACTAAAAATCTGAAAATAATTGATTTAAGCTCAGGATTTGGCTTTAAATACCATGACCCAAGCTGGATTTCCCCACACAGCGGGAGGATGAGTTGACTGCTCTCCACGCGAGGCCACATGCCACATCATCATAGTCAGTCGGTCCCAATGCAGAGCTAGTGTTAGTCAAGGCCAGCTGTCAGTCAAGACCGGCTGTCAGTCAGGGCGCGGTTAGAGATGCCAATCTGAATTCTCAGAGCGGTGACTGAACCAGCACTGGCGCCATCCACGTGTCTCAAACGCTGCCGGGAGAATAAAGTTCATTTTCTCCCCACGGTGTTCAGATACGTTCGGGTGCCAGGCTATTAACCATTTTTTCTAGTAACAGATTCCCTTTAAACTCTTTGTAAAATGATAAACTAAATGCTAAGACCATAGACCCCTTCCAGTTGTCTTGTAGCTGACTCATATTTGGTGATGTGATGATCAGTCCGTGCTCAGTGTATCTGCGAGGGTTGCTCTTTGTACTGATTTAGTTATGCCGGGTTGAATTTCCACATAAGCGGTACGACCTGTATCCCATAATTCACATGCCGGAACGCAGTCTGCCAAGATGGAGCTGCACCCTCACAGCTTCTATTCTGTCACACTGCCTGAAATAGCACAAGGCCCTGACACCGGAAACCGAAAAATGTTTGGTTCCAAGCTGCAGAGAAATCATTAGGATTCTAGGACTGTTTGTCAAATTTCATGAAATTGTATTTTTTCTCTCTTCAGCTTTTGAAAAGCTTGACAATGAAAGACAACAACTTTATTGGTCGCTGTGTGCGGTATACAGAATACGTCGATGGTGGGATGGGATCATCCAGGTTGCGGCCCGTGTATCTCTTTGTGGAGTAATATCTGCAGTAGACCCGGCTGTTCCGGTGTTACGATCGCGGACGCAGCGTGGCTTACCAGCTAACGCTCCCACGTCGTCGAACCATAACGACGACAGGGTATGCGTCCCAGGTGATTGTGGAATGTGGACCCACAGGAACACAGAGGGGGACCCGGGCCTACCCGGACTAGGGAAGGGTAGTGACCGGGGTCTGTGGGAGCCGAGCTAGTGGACAAGATGGCCATATGCAAAACTAAAGACACCGCACAACTTCAGGTATGAAGAAACATAAAGTTTACTTAAATGAAGCAAAAAGACATCTAGACACCAGGTTCCTGATTACGCACATCCAGAAGGGTTAGTATCTCAGGTTGACAGACAAAGCAGGAGGTCATCACAGGTTGACGCAGTCCAGGGACATCTGGCATGGGCATCCTAGGAGAACCTCTCTCTCGGCCCACAGGAGAGGCATAGGCACAGAAGGAGAACATCAGACACCGACCTTGGGCAGACTTTAGACGATGGCTAGGTTCGTCACGGGTTGATGCAGTCCAGGGTTGTCTGGCACAGGCATACTAGGATGGCCTCTCTCTCAGGCCTCAGGTGTAGCACAGGCTCAGCAGGAGAACATCAGACACCGACCTAGGACAGTCTTTTGACTATGGCAGGAGCCATCAGGGGTAAGACTCCAGGGAACCGGCAGGATATCGGAACATAAGCAAGACATGGATAGCACAGGTCTAGGAATGTTGGGACTACAGCACCGGGCATCGGCTGGTCAGATCCAGAGCTCACTGGTGGGACCGTCACCGGGAAACAGAGCTGTAGACTCCCGAGAACCACGGAGGAGGAATCCATCCAGGAACACAAACGGAACCGACTCAAGAGCACAGGCTGGACCACCAGGACCACGGACTGGACATCAGGACACAGGCTGGACATCGGAACACGGACTGACATCGGACACAGGCAGGACATCAGGACACAGGCGGAACATCAGGACACAGGTTGGACATCGGGACATCTGGTCACAGGCTGGACAACAGGACATCTGGTCACAGGCTGGACATCAGGACATCTGGTCTCAGGCTGGACATCAGGACATCTGGTCACAGGCAGGACATCAGGACATCTGGACACAGGCAGGACACCAGGACAGGATACATCAGGGCTCAGGCAGAACATCAGAACACAGGCAGGACATCAGGAAATCTGGACACAGACTGGACATCAGGACACCGGTGTGGGGCAGCCCAGGTCATTGGCTGGGACACGGACTGCACAGAACCAGGAACAGCGAAGCAGCTCAGATCATTGACAGAGGCACAGACAGCGCAGGTCCAGGTACACCGGCGTGGCCGCTCAGGTCATTGGCAGAGACACGTACGGCACAGGACCAGAAACACTGGAGTGGCAGCTCAGGTCATCAGCTGAGACACGGACAGAACAGGATCAAACAGAGGTGATGGAGCTCTGGGAATCAGACAGCGATCGCCAGACTCCGGACATCGGACACCATCTAGGCACCAGGCAGCGGTCGTCAGGTTCCAAACTTTGGTCGTCAGGCTCCGGGCATCAGACCTAGGAAGGAACTCAAGCGTGATGGTGCAAGCACCGCCGGGTTGGATTGGGGCCGGACAGAGATAGCACCTCATAGTGGGCTTAGCACTGCATAGTAAACGCTCAGCAAAAACTCCGGACTCCATCTTTAAAAGATGAACCCAGGTTAGTTCTCAGTCACTGGGTACAGGGTTCCAGACACAGAGGGACTTCAGGAACATAACCCAGAGGACACAGTTCAGACAGGGACAGGTACAGGAAGAGATACAGGATCAAGGGTTCAGGCCTGGATATGCAGCCTCCAGGGAAGGCAGAAAAACAAGACAACAGAAACGGGCCTGGATATGCAGCTCCAGGAAAGGCGGATCTGGGTACTCAGCCCCCAGAGCAGGCTGAAAAACAAGACACAAACAGAAATGGATCTGGGTACTCAGCCCCCAGCGCAGACGGAAAAACAGGCATCAGCTCTCCTAGAACTGCACACAGACAGAACAGGAGCTGAACACCAAACATGCATGACAAGACTCAGAAACTTAATGCGAAGCTCTGGCAACGCCTCACAGGGCAGGGGGACTTTATACAGGAGCTGCCCCTCAGCGATAGGCTGGGGACAGCTTTCAAGCACACACCCATTCCTCATAAAAGCAGGGGAGGTGTGGCCGCGCACACCCCAAGCACTGCCAGAAACAAATCAGCATAGTAAAGGACACCTGGCAGTGGCTGCAAGCCAGGAAACACGTGGTAAGTCATGCACAACTGCAGAGGACCTTGCAACCCGCGGGTAGCCTCCACAGCGGCAGCCAGGGACTGCACATGCGGGTGGTCATGCTGCGCAGCTGAGACACTCATGCATGTACGGCTACACAGCGGAGCCACGAACTGAGCAGCATCCATACAGCTAACTGAATCAGCATTCCAGCTCATTATGGGGAAAGTAGCGATGGGTTAAAGCAGAGATATGCAGAGTAAGGCTGGTTAAACAGAGTACAAACACAGCGGCGTTGCACAATGGAAATTCCGCTCTTCACATAACGGGTCTCGGAAGCTGATATTTGGCGAGCATTTTGGATGAAACACTAGGGCGCTGTGTAAATTTTAGACCATGTTACTTTCACTAGTCTTAGGGTACGTTTCCACAGGCCGCTCCAGGGCACAAGCATATCATTAACTCAAAACTGAAAATAAAGATTAAACAACAACCACAAGACGGATTTCATCACCCGGTATCACTGTAATCAGTATAACGGCGCCGACCTGACACTGTCTGTGGGTTACTGTGCACAATCCTGCTGACAGGTTCGCTTTAAGTGATTTCATTTTTATTTGCAGGACATTCCTTGTGTAAAATCACTGACGCTGAGGTTCTGATGAAACTGCCTCACACTGTATAATAGCCAGAATGTAATCTCAAACCACGGAGAAGATTGATGTTAGTCACCTGCTGCGTACAGATCCTCCGTACTCGCTATCCAGTGAGTGCTGGGGACTATGCAGCTTGTTACTAATAAATCACTTCAATGTCTGTCTCTGGGATCATTTTTCCAAGAAAACATTACTGGCCAAGTTTTATTTTATGCATGTAGCATCCAGTAAAGAGAACTTGCCATAAATATGCAGTTTTTTTACCTGGTGTAAATGCCGCTGTTCTCTTGAATTTGGCGTTGTTTTTCTTTTGTACCTGAGATATAGCCCCCTCTTCCCTGTACGTAAGTCTAGTCTTGTTAGCCAAGTGGGCATAGTCCTCTAGAAAATGCAGAGACGTGTTTAATATCGCACCCACAAAAAGACTTAAGTTACAGATAGAGAACAGAGGAAACATCTCAGGAGCAGAGAGCAGCAGGAACAAAAGATAAACAGCGCCAGATTCAAGAGAACAGCGGCATTTACAAAAGGTAAATAAATGACATATTTCTGACAAGTGACAGGTCCTCTTTAAAGGGGTTATGCAGGACTATTTATTTTTTTTACTACAGGCCTAAGAACTAGCAGGCAGGTAGTTGGTGACTACCTGCATATTGTGCTCAGGTGCAGATATGTCGGTCACAGACCGCTCCTGTCAGCGATTCTGCTGCTTCCTCTGACGTCACATCAACAGAACACGTGCTTCTCTTGCACTTTGTTGACGGCGTGACTGCCAACATCATACCGATTGACAGCCAGCTTCCTGATGCCTAAAGGCCCCGTCACATTAAGCGACTTACCAGCGATCCCGACACCGATATCAAGGTGTCAGGATCGCTGGTAAGGCTAGTTTCACACTAGCGTTTTGGAGCGCAGCGACGGCCTGCACACGGCCGCCGCTAAACCCCGCCCCCTGTCGCGCCTCCGCCGGTAGCTCCGCCCACCGGCGCATGATGCTGCATGCGCCCTGCGTCCCCTATCTTCATCACAGAGGGCGCAGGCCGTGCGCAGTATGCGTTTGGCGGCGCATGCGCCTTTTTGACGGTGCGCCGACGCAACCAAACTGCAGCAGGTTGCGTTTGGCGCAGGTCGGCGCACCGTCAAAAGGACGCATGCGCCGCCAAACGCAGACTGTGCGCAGACTGCGCACGGCCTGCGCCCTCTGTGATGAAGATAGGGGACGCAGGGCGCATACAGCATCATGCGCCGGTGGGCGGAGCTACTGGCGGAGGCGCGGCAGGGGGCGGGGCTTAGCGGCGGCCGTGCGCAGGCCGTCGCTGCGCTCCAAAACGCTAGTGTGAAACTAGCCTAAGTCGCTATGTGATCGCTGGTGAGCTGTCACACAGACAGCTTCACCAGCGATCAGAACAGCGATGCCGAGCGCCCGGCATCGCTGGCCATCGCTGTAAAAAATAGAATCAAAATAAAAAATATAGTTATTCTCACCTTCCGACGTCCCGTTCAGCCATCCTGCCTCTCTCCACGCTCCAGTCCCAGTGATCCTTTGCACGAATGACCGCGAGACTTTGTTATCCCTCGAGACCGTGACATCTCGCGGTCATTCTCGCAAAGGATCACTGGGACCAGAGCGTGGAGAGAGGCAGGATGGCTGAACGCGACGTCGGAAGGTGAGAATAACAATATTTTTTTTTTTTTTTTATTATTTTTTACACCTGATCGCTGGTCTCCCGCCTGTCACACGCAGCGAAGCGTGCTGGCCAGCGGGAGACCAGCGACAAAAGAAATGTCCAGAGGTTTCTTGCAGCGATCAGCGATACCGGCAGGGGGGCCACTCGCTGATTGCTGTCACACACAGCGATCTCGCTGGTGAGATCGCTGTTACGTCAGAAAAGTTGTGACTCAGCAGCAATAGTGAGACGGGGCCTTAACTGCGGGGAGCCAGCTGTCAATCAGTATGATGCCGCCAGTCACGTCCTGTCAACAGAGTAGTCCGGAAGAAGAGGAGCTGCTCTGTTGGCATGGAGCAGCTGAATCGCCGGCAGGAGAGGCCGGTGACCACTCTGAGCCGATGCCCGGGTAGATCAGGCAGGTAGTTGCCTGTGTTAGCACTGACCTACCTATTAGTTTTTATGCCCCTATTAAAAAAAAACAAATAGCCCTGGACAACTTTAGGTCTCTGGACAGTGATGTGGGGCATACTACAGTACAGAAATAAAAGATGGTACTAAAATTCATCTCCAAATCTCAGAAAATCACAGACGCAGTGATGAGAGTGCACATTTATGGTGAAAAAGAGAGAGAAAGCTACTGACCAAGGATACTGGGATCACCACAATAAGTCACAAAAAATATATAAATTATATTAATTTTCAGACAGACCAAAGCACAGTTTAAAAACATTAAAAGGTCACTCCATGACAATTACAATAGACCCACGGGGATAATAATGTAACCCTGTAAGACTCCCCTATCACATTTATACATTAGAGGTGGAAGCAAACAGCCGGTCATAACAATGATTACATAGCAAGATCATATTATATTAGAAATGCCAAAATGCATGCAACTGAGTAAAACCCAAATGGAGACATTTAGAAGACCGGAATATATGAACTGCTATATAGTAGAAGAGTGCCCCAATAACCTAGATTCCCTGTAAATCAAAGGGAAGACATAATATTGAGGTAGAAAACAGAAAGTACATCTGAGCCCTGATTGCACTGATTCAGAACCAGGTGACCATCCTCCAAAATAGCGCATGAGATAAGTGCTAGGTGCAAGGCTACTATACCATACCAAAGGTAGGGGGAGCCTGTGGAGATGCCCGACGTGTGTCGCTACCGCAAGGTAGCTTCGTCAGGGGCACATTTATGGCCAATGGAGGCTGCCAAATCTCTGATGCCTTCCTATCCTGGGAAGCATAAGATCTAGCATGTTAACGAAGCGCTACCGTCAGCATCGGACTAGGGTGTCTGGGGCCCACAGTGGAAATTAACCCTAGGGGCCCACCCTACAGCTATATGCAAATATCTGTTAGCCATTATCTCTGTAATAGTGGAGCATCGACTGTAGGCGGCTGCTGCATATCTACTATGCATCCCCATAACTGGGAAGTACCGTTACGGTAGTTTACATTAAAGGTCTTCTTTGGTTAAAACAAGTTATCACCGCTCCATGGGCTCCACAGGATAGGTGAGAGCTTATTGTTTGGGTCTGACCATTGGCAACCGCACCAATGCACATTTCCTATGTTCTGCACTCTGTATGGACTTTAAAGGGCGTGAAACGTGGGTGGAAGTAGGGCGTGCTTCGTTTTTAAGATATGCGCATATTTTATACACCCGCGTTAATAGCCTCACAGATCATAGAATCATAGAATCATAGAATCATAGAATCGTAGAGTTGGAAGGGACCTCCTGGGCCATCTGGTCCAACCCCCTGCTCAAAGCAGGATTCGCTAAATCATCCCAGTCAGATGTCTGTCCAGCCTCTGTTTGAAGACTTCCATTGAAGGAGAACTCACCACTTCTCGTGGCAGCCTGTTCCACTCATTGATCACTCTAACTGTCAAAAAGTTTTTTTCTAATATCTAATCTGTGTCTCCTCCCATTCAGTTTCATCCCATTGCTTCTAGTCTTTCCTTGTGCAAATGAGAATAAAGTTGATCCTTCTACAATGTGACAGCCCTTTAGATATTTGTAGACAGCTATTAAGTCTCCTCTCAGTCTTCTCTTTTGCAAACTAAACATTCCCAAATCCTGCAACCTTTCCTCATAAGACAGGGTTTGCAGACCGGTCACCATTCTGGTCGCTCTTTTCTGAACTTGCTCCAGTTTGTTGATGTCTTTTTTAAAATGTGGTGCCCAAAACTGGACACAGTATTCCAGATGAGGTCTGACCAAAGAGGAGTATAGGGAAATAATGACTTCACGTGATCTAGACTGTATGCTTCTGTTAATACATCCTAGAATTGCATTTGCCTTTTTTGCTGCTGCATCACACTGTTGACTCATATTCAGTCTGTGATCTATTAGTATACCCAAGTCTTTTTCACATGTGCTGTCACTTAGCCCTATTCCTCCCATTCTATATATGCTTTTCTCATTTTTATTGCCCAGATGTAGTACTTTGCATTTCTCCCTGTTAAAAACCATTCTGTTAGTTGCTGCCCACTTCTCCAGTTTATTTAAATCTTTTTGAATCCTCTCTCTCTCTTCTCCAGTATTAGCTATCCCTCCTAGCTTTGTGTCATCAGCAAATTTAATCAGTTTACCCTCAATTCCTTCTTCTAAATCGTTGATAAAGATGTTGAACAATACAGGGCCCAGGACAGAGCCCTGTGGTACCCCACTTGAGACATTCTTCCAACTGGATGTGCAGCCATTTACGACCACTCTTTGGGTCCGATCACTAAGCCAGTTATGAATCCATCTAACAGTTGCCTTGTCCATTCCATACTTAGTCATTTTTTCAATAAGGATTGTATGAGAGACTTTGTCAAATGCTTTGCTGAAGTCAAGATATACTATATCTACAGCATTTCTTTGATCCACCCAAACAGTAATACCGTCATAGAAGGAAATTAAATTAGTCTGACATGACTTATTAGTTACAAACCCATGCTGACTGCTTAATCACTTCATTCTTATCCAGGTATTGACATACATGTTGTTTAATAATTTGTTCAAAGATCTTTCCAGGTATAGAAGTCAGACTCACCGGCCTATAGTTGCCTGGGTCCACCTTCTTCCCCTTTTTGAAGATAGGAACAACATTTGCTCTTCTCCAGTCTTCTGGCACTTCTCCTGTTCTCCAAGAATTTTCAAAGATTATGGAGAGGGGTTCAAAAATTTCTTCTGCTATCTCCTTCAGTACTCTGGGGTGCAATTCATCTGGACCTGGAGACTTGAATTCATTTAGGTTAGCTAAGTGTTTTCTCACTATCTTTCTGTTTATAGATATCCTGGATTCTTCTATTCCCTTAATAGGACAGTGAATAACAGTTGATGTTACATTTCCTTTCTGAGAGAAAACAGATGCAAAATAGGAATTTAAAAGTTCAGCCTTCTCAACATCCTGTCTTACCATTTCATCATTTTCATCCTGTAAAAATCCTATAGCATCTTTGACTTTTCTTTTACTTTTGACATATCCCCAAAATCCTTTATTATTGCTTTTGACATCTCTTGCAAGCCTCAATTCATTTTCAGCTTTAGATAATCTGATTTGTGCCCTGCAGGTTCTGCAGACAGCATTATATTCTTCTTTAGATATGCCTCCCTCTTTCCATTTTATAAACATTGGATCTGTATACAAATATGATTGTATCCAACATTCTCCGTTGGATGCCGCATCAGACTCGGACTTTGGAGACGGAGCTTCATATTGGACTAAGTATTACGGGATTGAAATTTACGTGTGATGATGTTGATTTTGCTCCAGACATCTGGGTGGGTCGCAGGAGGTTCATCACAAACCTATGATGGTCTCTTTTGCACTTTGGTCACTTGATCTTAGCATACGCCTTAGGCATACATCTGATGTCTGCTTTTCACATACACTTTAAAGGGGTTTTCTGGTTCAAATCAATAACTCTGCAGTCACTGTGTGGGCTAAGCACGGTAAGTTTGCTCTTCCCTGGTCCAGCTGCCATGGAGGACCAAAGTCCAAGCTGGACTAAGGGAGTGCAAACCTTTTTCCTCATCTCCAGTCCATGTACCTACCCAGGATTTACATGGAGAGAACACATGCACATTATAGTCTATAGTTTACATGTTTGTGTACTTCTACAGGTCAAGCAGAAAAAAAAAAAGTTATGTCCAATTTACAGTCCAAGCAATGGATCCATGAAAAAAATGGATTTAGTTTGGATTTGAATCCATGCATCATCTGACTCCATTTTCCCTGATTAAAGGGAACCTGTCATGTCCTTTGTAGCATGTAAATTGTCCCCAGTGCGTTGTTAGTGATGTAATGTGCATCACTAACACATTTTTTTTCTTTTAAAAATGGCACTGTAATGATGTGCAAAAAGCACTTTTTATAGTTATATCTTACCTGATCATTTAGTCATAGGGTTGTGATTCATTTTGTTCAGTCACGGCTGTTGCTGGCCACGCAATTTGACTCATGTTCCCCCGAGTTGGGTCACTTAAATTTGCTTTGAAAAAAATCTGCGCTTCCGCAGTGTGCACCATGGTGCCGCGCTTGCACAGTGTGCATCGTGGAGCTACGTAGTGTCGATTGGGGAGCCGTGCATGCGTTGTGATGAGTGGTTCCACGTGCGTGCACTCTGAAGCTGTGTGTAGTACCCAGCTTCACTGACTGTGTGCAGCCGGAGCATGTGCGGCTCCTCAATCGACACTGCACAAGCGCAGGATTTTTGTAAGTGGTTTTAAGTGACATAGGCGCAACTCCCGGAACATCACTCAAATTGCATGGGCGGCGACAACCGGGCCCACCCCAATGACTGAATGAGCAGGTACGAGCTAACTACAGTTGAAACCAGGAGTTTCAATACACTATATAAAAAGACACATCTGCATGTTTTTCTCAATATCTGACATGAAATCAGAATAAACTTTTCCCATTTTAGGTCAATTAGGATTACCATAATTATTAATATTTGCCAAATGCCAGAATAATGAGAGAATGTTTTACTGCATTTTTATTACTTACTGCAAAGTCAAAAGTTTACATACATTTCATCAGTATTTGGTGCCATTGCCCTTAAACTGAATGACTTGGGTCAAGCGTTTGGGATCTCCTTCCACAAGCTTCTTATAATAGTTGATTAGAATTTGGGCTCATTCCTCCTGACAAAACTGGTGTAACTGATCCAGGTTTGTAGGTCGCCTTGCTCGCATCGGCCTTTTCAGCTTTGCCCATACATTTTCAATAGGATTGAGATCAGGGCTTTGTGACGGCCGCTCCAAAACATTGACTTTGTTATCCTTGAGCCATGTTGTTACCATTTTGCAGTATGCTTTGGGTCACTGTCCATTTGGAAGACCCATGTCTGCCCAAGCTTTAATTTCCTGGCTGTGCTCCAAGATCGGACCAATGATGGCAGAGCACAATGCTCGGACCAGCCAGCGCTCGGTTCAGATGTGTGATCAGTCCGTGCATTGTGCTCTGAGATGGGACCAATGATGGCGGAGCACAATGCTCGGACGGGCCGGCACTTGGTTCAGGAGATGTGTGATCAGTCCGTGCATTGTGCTCTGAGATGGGACCAATGATGGTGGAGCACAATGCTCGGACGGGCCGGCACTTGGTTCAGGAGATGTGTGATCAGTCCGTGCATTGTGCTCTGAGATGGGACCAATGATGGCGGAGCACAATGCTCGAACGGCTGGCACTCAGTTCAGGAGATGTGTAATCAGTCCGTGCATTGTGCTCTGAGATGGGACCAATGATGGCGGAGCACAATGCTCGGACGGTCCGGCACTCGGTTCAGGAGATGTGTGATCAGTCCGTGCATTGTGCTCTGAGATGGGACCAATGATGGCGGAGCACAATGCTCAGAAGGGCCGGCACTCGGTTCAGATGTGTGATTAGTCCGTGCATTGTGCTCTAAGATCGGATGGATAATGGCGGACTACAATCCTCAGATGGGCCGACACTCGGTTCAGGAGATGTGTGATCAGTCCGTGCATTGTGCTCTGAGATGGGACCAATGATGGCGGAGCACAATGCTCGGACGGGCCGGCACTCAGTTCAGGAGATGTGTAATCAGTCCGTGCATTGTGCTCTGAGATGGGACCAATGATGGCGGAGCACAATGCTCGGACGGTCCGGCACTCAGTTCAGGAGATGTGTAATCAGTCCGTGCATTGTGCTCTGAGATGGGACCAATGATGGCGGAGCACAATGCTCGGACGGGCCGGCACTTGGTTCAGGAGATGTGTGATCAGTCCGTGCATTGTGCTCTGAGATGGGACCAATGATGGCGGAGCACAATGCTCGAACGGCCGGCACTCAGTTCAGGAGATGTGTAATCAGTCCGTGCATTGTGCTCTGAGATGGGACCAATGATGGCGGAGCACAATGCTCGGACGGGCCGGCACTTGGTTCAGGAGATGTGTGATCAGTCCGTGCATTGTGCTCTGAGATGGGACCAATGATGGCGGAGCACAATGCTCGAACGGCCGGCACTCAGTTCAGGAGATGTGTGATCAGTCCGTGCATTGTGCTCTGAGATGGGACCAATGATGGTGGAGCACAATGCTCGGACGGGCCGGCACTCGGTTCAGGAGATGTGTGATCAGTCCCGCTGCAGGGTGGATTGATTTAAATCACGCCGATTTAAATCATGATTTAAATCACGATTTAAATCAAAAGATTTTTTTCTATTTAAATCGGATCGATTTAAATCATGATTTTAATCATGATTTAAATCACTGATTTAAATCAAAAGGTTTTTTTTTCATATAAATCACGATTAAAATGAGAAGTGAGAGCAGTGTGCATGTGCGCCCATAGTTACACGGACGAAACTAGGGGCAACGATCTAACGCCAGGGTGAGGGGGGGACCCCAAAGTAAGTAAAAATCTTTTTTGTTTTACTATATGGCAATAGGTAGGTGTTTAAAAGCAGCATGTCTTAATTGTATAAACTATTAATAGCCTCCACATTTTGTTCATACTGCCCCTTTAATTCCACACTTCTAGCTTGGTTTCAGTTTTGGTTTAGTTTCTTTTTCCCTGCATTCAGTTGACATGCCCAAACTTGTTGGATAGTCAGCAGTACTTGGCTCAGGCTGTAGTAACATCAGCAGTGCTTGGCTCAGGCTGTAGTAACAATCAAACTTCATAAGTGATCTGTGTGAGCCTGCCATGGCAGCAGGTCGTAAGAGAGACCCTATTTGGGTTCATTTTGTTGAGATGCCAGCAGCAGATCTTGGAAAGAAAGGTGCAAGAGCAAAGTGCAAATACTGTCAAAAGGATATCCAAGGACTTGTTTGCCGTTTGAATTTGAAATCACATTATGAAAACTGCAACCAGAAGGGAAATGAAGATGTTGATAGTGATACAACTAATGTCAATGAACCCCCACAGCTTCTTATGCACCAGGAGCCTAGTACTAGTGGTAAGTCTTAAAGTCTGGCAATTAATTTACAACCTATTTTTTTAACAGACATTTTACTGGGATGGTTAAAGTCTATGAAAAGAAAAATTTCTAGCACTGGTAGTTCTGGAGTATAGAATTTAAATTTATGTTAAGGCAATATTTCACAGAAAATTAACGCTAAAGGACATGTGCACCTTTATTTTTTTAAGGTGCACATGTCCTCCCCCCGCAGCGCTCTTACCTCCGATCCCCGCAGCGCTGAGATCCGTGGCTTCGTTTTGACCGTCCGCCTCCCGTCCTCCGGTTGCGGCCTACTCGCAGTGATCCAGCGGCGTGACGTCAGCGGCCCGCACGCTCCATTGAAATGAATGGAGGCGCGCTCGCGGACGGGCAGAACGAAGCCACGGATCCCCGCAGCGCTGACATCGGAGGTAAGAGAGCTGCGGGGGGAGGACATGTGCACACTGTGACTGGCTGCACCTTAAAAAATAAAGGTGCACATGTCCTTTAAGTAAAAATAAAGTGTGTATACGCTTATTTTTTTTTTATTGTAGGCTGCAATTCACTTTTGAAGTCTGCCAAATTGACCATTTTAAAAAAAAAAACATTTTTAAAACTTTTGTGACATAATTTTTTTCAGTTGCTGAGGCTCTGATATTAGTTACCAGTATTACAGCAACCTCACCGGAAAACTTGAGTAGCATAACTTTTGAGACAGCCCTTATAGGACGAGGACCATTACATTGTTCAAAAAGTTTGTTTCAATATTTTCGTTATATTTCTTCAAATACGCAGTCGATTTATATTTTTAATTTCTGTGCTTTCAGGGTCAAATATGGCTTGTGCTGCACGTGACAATCAATATCTGGGTACAACTTCAACAAAGCAGCCCAAAAAAAAACTTTGCGTGCAAAGTGTAGAAAAATTCATCTTAAAGACTACGACGAGCCAGAAAGAACATTTTGATGAATTAATTGCTAAATTCATATTTGCAACCAATTCTTCTTTCCGACTAGTTGAGCACCCATTGTTTGTACAAATGATCGAAGGAATTAGACCAGGCTACAAACCACCAAGTAGATTTGATATCTCAGGAAAACATCTTCAGGCTGTATACGACATAGAAAGAGCGGCTTGTACAAAATATTTGAAAGACAAGGTTGTTAACATGAGCTTGGATGGTTGGAGCAACATCCACAACGACCCCATAATTTGCACTTGTGTCACAACAGAAGATGGTGAAACTTACCTTACAGACACAATCGACACATCTGGAAATTCACATACTGCTGAATATTTACTTGAAATTGCTAAGAACTCAATTCACCAATGCCAAGAACAGTTTGGATGTAAAGTAAGGAGCTTAGTTACTGATAACGCTAGCAATGTGGCAAAAATGCGAGCGGAACTGGCACAGGATGACACAAATGTCATTACATACGGTTGTTCTGCCCATTTGTTGCATCTTTTGGCAAAAGACCTGCATATTTTGGGTGTCAAGGAACATGTTGTAGAAATTGTTAAATATTTCCGCAATAATCATTTTGCACATGCAACCTACAAGGAAATGGGAGGACTGAAGTTGGTTCTACCACAAGATGTTAGATGGAATACCTTGGCTGACTGCTTGGAACTGTTTATTAACAACTGGTCAAAATTACTGTCCATTTGCGAAACACATCGGGATAAAATTGATGCTAATATACGAAGCAAAGTATTAAATCTTGGTGTGAAGAGAAATGCCGAGGACCTTTTGGAAAGGTTAAAGCCAATATCGATTGCGTTGGATAAAATGCAGAAAGATACTGCAACCATAGCTGATGCCACAGAAGTTTGGAAAGATTTAGAAGGTTCTCTAGATCTCTTGAACCTCTCAAACAATGTAAAGGTTGCAATACAGCACCGCAAGGACCAAGCATTAAAAGAAGAACACTATTTAGACAATATCTTGCATCCCATCTACAGAGGGAAAAAATTATCTGAGGCGGAAATCAACTCTGCAATGGAGTGGCTCGCCAATACTAACCATGACATTGTGGCAACTGTGCTGAAATTGAAGTGTGAATCTGCACCATTTCAAAAATACATGTTTGCAGATAACGTCGTTAATGAACTAAAACCACTGGACTGGTGGAAGTCGCAATCACTTGTTCTTCCAGCAAAGATAATAAATCTAGCTACTCAGCTACTGACTGCATCGGCTTCATCCGCAGGAGTAGAGAGATTGTTTTCTTCATTTGGTTTTGTGCACACAACAGTCCGAAACCGCTTAGGAACTGCTAAAGCAGGACAACTGGTTTTCCTATTAAAAGTCCTAAATAAACAGTAGGCTTAAAGGACTAATGTATTCACTGAAGATGTTTGCTTACTTCAAACGTTAGAGATAGGCTATTGTTAAAAAGTACTTACTCTCTGTAGTTCAATTCTGAGTGTTTAATAGTGCAAATAAAAATTATTAGGTTTCATAATCAACTGTTTTAATATTTTTATTTGTGTAAAACAATTAGATTTGCAAAAAGACAAAGTTTTGCTTGTGTACAACTTGATTAAAAAATCTGATTTAAATCAAATGATTTAAATCAAAAAAATCTGATTTAAATCAAAAAAATCTGATTTTTTTGATTTTTTTAAAAAAATCAAGATTTTTATCCACCGTCAGTCCGTGCATTGTGCTCTGAGATGGGACCAATGATGGCGGAGCACAATGCTCGGATGGTCCGGCACTCGGTTCAGGAGATGTGTGATCAGTCCGTGCATTGTGCTCTGAGATGGGACCAATGATGGCGGAGCACAATGCTCGGACGGTCCGGCACTCAGTTCAGATGTGTGATCAGTCCGTGCATTGTGCTCTGAGATGGGACCAATGATGGCGGAGCACAATGCTCGGACGGTCCGGCACTCAGTTCAGGAGATGTGTGATCAGTCCGTGCATTGTGCTCTGAGATGGGACCAATGATGGCGGAGCACAATGCTCGGACGGTCCGGCACTCAGTTCAGATGTGTGATCAGTCCGTGCATTGTGCTCTGAGATGGGACCAATGATGGCGGAGCACAATGCTCGGCCGGTCCGGCACTCAGTTCAGATGTGTGATCAGTCCGTGCATTGTGCTCTGAGATGGGACCAATGATGGCGGAGCACAATGCTCGGACGGTCCGGCACTCAGTTCAGGAGATGTGTGATCAGTCCGTGCATTGTGCTCTGAGATGGGACCAATGATGGCGGAGCACAATGCTCGGACGGGCCGGCACTCGGTTCAGGAGATGTGTGATCAGTCCGTGCATTGTGCTCTGAGATGGGACCAATGATGGCGGAGCACAATGCTCGGACGGGCCGGCACTCGGTTCAGGAGATGTGTGATCAGTCCGTGCATTGTGCTCTGAGATGGGACCAATGATGGCGGAGCACAATGCTCGGACGGTCCGGCACTCAGTTCAGATGTGTGATCAGTCCGTGCATTGTGCTCTGAGATGGGACCAATGATGGCGGAGCACAATGCTCGGACGGTCCGGCACTCAGTTCAGATGTGTGATCAGTCCGTGCATTGTGCTCTGAGATGGGACCAATGATGGCGGAGCACAATGCTCGGACGGTCCGGCACTCAGTTCAGATGTGTGATCAGTCCGTGCATTGTGCTCTGAGATGGGACCAATGATGGCGGAGCACAATGCTCGGACGGTCCGGCACTCAGTTCAGATGTGTGATCAGTCCGTGCATTGTGCTCTGAGATGGGACCAATGATGGCGGAGCACAATGCTCGGACGGTCCGGCACTCAGTTCAGATGTGTGATCAGTCCGTGCATTGTGCTCTGAGATGGGACCAATGATGGCGGAGCACAATGCTCGGACGGTCCGGCACTCAGTTCAGGAGATGTGTGATCAGTCCGTGCATTGTGCTCTGAGATCGGACCAATGATGGCGGAGCACAATGCTCGGACGGTCCGGCACTCAGTTCAGATGTGTGATCAGTCCGTGCATTGTGCTCTGAGATGGGACCAATGATGGCGGAGCACAATGCTCGGACGGTCCGGCACTCAGTTCAGATGTGTGATCAGTCCGTGCATTGTGCTCTGAGATGGGACCAATGATGGCGGAGCACAATGCTCGGACGGTCCGGCACTCAGTTCAGATGTGTGATCAGT
This sequence comes from Dendrobates tinctorius, assembly GCF_039654945.1. Lineage (NCBI taxonomy): Eukaryota > Metazoa > Chordata > Amphibia > Anura > Dendrobatidae > Dendrobates > Dendrobates tinctorius. The sequence goes on along the minus strand of NW_027361832.1, from coordinate 849,925 downwards.
CCGTGCATTGTGCTCTGAGATGGGACCAATGATGGCGGAGCACAATGCTCGGACGGTCCGGCACTCAGTTCAGATGTGTGATCAGTCCGTGCATTGTGCTCTGAGATGGGACCAATGATGGCGGAGCACAATGCTCGGACGGTCCGGCACTCAGTTCAGATGTGTGATCAGTCCGTGCATTGTGCTCTGAGATGGGACCAATGATGGCGGAGCACAATGCTCGGACGGGCCGGCACTCGGTTCAGGAGATGTGTGATCAGTCCGTGCATTGTGCTCTGAGATGGGACCAATGATGGCGGAGCACAATGCTCGGACGGTCCGGCACTCAGTTCAGATGTGTGATCAGTCCGTGCATTGTGCTCTGAGATGGGACCAATGATGGCGGAGCACAATGCTCGGACGGTCCGGCACTCAGTTCAGATGTGTGATCAGTCCGTGCATTGTGCTCTGAGATGGGACCAATGATGGCGGAGCACAATGCTCGGACGGTCCGGCACTCAGTTCAGATGTGTGATCAGTCCGTGCATTGTGCTCTGAGATGGGACCAATGATGGCGGAGCACAATGCTCGGACGGTCCGGCACTCAGTTCAGATGTGTGATCAGTCCGTGCATTGTGCTCTGAGATGGGACCAATGATGGCGGAGCACAATGCTCGGACGGTCCGGCACTCAGTTCAGATGTGTGATCAGTCCGTGCATTGTGCTCTGAGATGGGACCAATGATGGCGGAGCACAATGCTCGGACGGTCCGGCACTCAGTTCAGGAGATGTGTGATCAGTCCGTGCATTGTGCTCTGAGATCGGACCAATGATGGCGGAGCACAATGCTCGGACGGTCCGGCACTCAGTTCAGATGTGTGATCAGTCCGTGCATTGTGCTCTGAGATGGGACCAATGATGGCGGAGCACAATGCTCGGACGGTCCGGCACTCAGTTCAGATGTGTGATCAGTCCGTGCATTGTGCTCTGAGATGGGACCAATGATGGCGGAGCACAATGCTCGGACGGTCCGGCACTCAGTTCAGATGTGTGATCAGTCCGTGCATTGTGCTCTGAGATGGGACCAATGATGGCGGAGCACAATGCTCGGACGGTCCGGCACTCAGTTCAGATGTGTGATCAGTCCGTGCATTGTGCTCTGAGATGGGACCAATGATGGCGGAGCACAATGCTCGGACGGTCCGGCACTCAGTTCAGATGTGTGATCAGTCCGTGCATTGTGCTCTGAGATGGGACCAATGATGGCGGAGCACAATGCTCGGACGGTCCGGCACTCAGTTCAGGAGATGTGTGATCAGTCCGTGCATTGTGCTCTGAGATCGGACCAATGATGGCGGAGCACAATGCTCGGACGGTCCGGCACTCAGTTCAGATGTGTGATCAGTCCGTGCATTGTGCTCTGAGATCGGACCAATGAAGACCCCTCAGTGTAATATCTCAGTGTTTGTGCCCTAAACAAACCACAGTAAAAAAAAACACCGATTTAAATCTGCACCAAAACCAGAAGATGCAAAAAAAAAAAAACCCCAAAACCTGCAACAAGAATTCAATAAATTCCTTTCCAGACTGTCATGCGTTTATTTTTTTCCTGCATTCATGTGAACAGGGCTGCAACCCCTCATTTGCACGCAAGGAATTTGGCGCAGTGATAGTGCGGAAATCGCGACATGAAGCTTTCTAATGCGGCTCCTCTCCTCCTGCTCTGTCAGGCAGCTCGGGAGCCGTCCTGGTGGATTCATACAGTGTTTTCTGTGACACAAACATGGAGGCCGCCGCCGTCCCTCCGCGCGCATCGCCGTGCCCGCGGTTGTGTTGTCGCCAGGAGGTTACAGGCAGGTCACGCGCGTAGACGCCCCGCCCCCCGCCGCACGGACTGACGGTTTGTGTCTGAATCAAACTCCTGGCCACGCCCCCTCACTTCTAACTGAAAGACGAACCAAAACACGGTGACGTCACTAACGTACGAGTAGCTTAAAAAAAAAAAAAAAAAAAAGACTAGAGGCGGAGCCACACGCTGTAAAAGACAAAGAGGGGGAACCACCAATGGTCTCGTCCACCTGCTTCTTTTAAATGTAGGAAAGCGACTAATGCAAGTCACTCGCTGGGATACTGCGGGGAGAATAAAATTCATTTTTTCCAGCAGACAGATGGAACAGGCTGCAAGTGCGGCTCGTGAGTGCTAAAGTAGAAAATATTGCCTCCCTTTTGATTGAAAGTGGTACGCTCCGAGCAGAGACCTACGTCAGCCATTGTTTACAAACCCAGCCGGGCTGGTAGGAGCCGGGCGGAGGTGACTGCGCTCTTCTGTCCACCATGCCGTGCCGCAAGGAGAGCTTCCTGCTGCTGGAGCAGTCGGTCACCGTGGACTCCAAGGAGGTGGACTCCCTGGTCGCCCGCATAGGAGAAGCCCTGCAGCTCAATGGCCACCGAGCCCCGACCTCCTGCAGTATGGCTCTGAAAGCCCCAGCCCGGAGCCGAGCGCCGGCCGCCATGTGCTCGTGTGTGCGGGGCAGGACTACGCCGTACCGGGTGTGCACCCCCAGGGGAGCCGGCCGCTGCCAGCCGCCGCAGCATCCGGGGGGCGCCAGGCAGAGCCTCGGGGGCAGCAAGCAGCTGTGCGGCCGGGGCTGGGTGCGAGGGAGCTGCAGGAAGCACGGAGGAGACGACGAGGAGGAGGAGCACGGGGACCCGCACCAGCTGCTGCAGGAGCTGCTGCTCTCCGGGAACCTCATCAAAGAGGCGGTGAGGAGGCTGCAGCTGAGCGGGGAGGGCTCCAGCACTGCGCCCTGCAAGGTGGCCGAGGCGCCCGAGACCCTGGTGCAGTGAGACCGGTGGACCGGGCCCCATACATGTACAGATCTGACCCCACAGCACCCCGCTACACCCTCCGCCCAGGATGGCGCTCAGGCACCGACAGGGAGTACGAGGAGGGTCTGGGGTCACCCATCCTTCAATGACTCCCACTGATCTTGGGAAGGAAGACGACAACACCACCAGACTAATGGCACCATGTGTGGTGGGTGTGCCCGGACCCCACTGTGGTCCCCCTCAACGTGTGTGCCCGGACCCCACTGTGGTCCCCCTCAACGTGTGTGCCCGGACCCCACTGTGGTCCCCCTCAACGTGTGTGCCCGGACCCCACTGTGGTCCCCCTCAACGTGTGTGCCCGGACCCCACTGTGGTCCCCCTCAACGTGTGTGCCCGGACCCCACTGTGGTCCCCCTCAACGTGTGTGCCCGGACCCCACTGTGGTCCCCCTCAACGTGTGTGCCCGGACCCCACTGTGGTCCCCCTCAACGTGTGTGCCCGGACCCAACTTTGGAGTACCATCATCATGTTTTTGCTAAACCTTTTTTATTGGGACTTTTCTGCCCCCTATTGACATTGGGATAGAAGGCAACAACGCCATGATATTGGTGCCATATGTGACCACCCAAGGTGTGCATCCTGACCCTACTATCTACGGATCCGGAGAAGACCTCTAGAGTGACTTATCTTCTGATACTTTTTTTTTTTTTTTCTCCTCCCCTTTTTTAGGATGACTTTTCTGCCTTCCATTGACATTGGGGTGAAAAATTAACCCTACATGTCCTATACTAATTAAAGATTGTCTTGTGCCAGTAGGGGCACCACCTCCAGAAGAGCCGTCACTCCCTGGTGCTGGCATCACTTAGGAGATACCATCTCAGGTGGAGGTCTGCCCACCACCCTTCCTTTTTTGTATGCCCCCCTTGAATCTGGAGATGAGACCGATTATCTTACTGACCCTCTAAGACGATTACTTGCCCTTCGACAATGAGCAGGATGCCGTTGTGAAGTTTGGCCCTTTTTAATTACGTTTTTTTTTTTTTTATGTTTACAAGATACATGGAGGAGTCACAAACTCTAGCGCTGAACATTGATCGGTTGACAGAGGCGCTGTTTTGTATTCTCTCTACTGGGATCTGTTCACACCCAGGTTGTTGTGCTGTCACATTCATTTTTGACTGATCCCAAAGGATCCTGGGAGGGGGAATGTAAATTCCCGTGTCTTCCTTATTTGGTGTTATGTAATTGTTCTCTGCTTCTTGTTTACAGTTTTTTTCCAAGAGGAACCCTGACGCGCGCTCGTGTCCCGCCCGGTATTATTGTTTTGCCTGGCGAAGCTTGTTGGCATTGGCTGCTGATGGTCACTTTTTTTTTTTATTTTTTTTTTTTTAATTTTTTAGGCTAGATCACTTGCACAGCCTGAGAACGTTTTCAGTATGATGAGCTAATGTGAATATTGCCACTTGTGTGCTGCAGCCAAATAGGAGAATATTTAATTTAGTTTTTTATTTTTTATTTTCTGGGTTCACGGCACAACCTTGTATTGAGGGATGTCTGTGGTTTTACTCCAGGATACATCTGGATTTTCTGTAGTGGCGTGAAATGTGACTTGTGTCCTCACAGGCGATAAACTGGAAAATAGAAACTGTATAGCAACTTTTTTTTTTTTTTATATATATATATATTTTACAAGAAGTCCCACGGTTCTTCGATGATGATACATAAGGCTCTGTTCACATCCGCGTCAATCGTTTCCATTGATCTGCACCTTTAGTAGGAGCAAAGTAATGAATGATCCTTCGGATGGCAGATACCAACTGCCCCCATGGGTCTCTGTCAGTTTACCGGACAATATTATTATTGCTGCGCTTTTTTTTTTTTTTTTTGCCCATTATTTGTTTTCAGGAAATGTGAACACAGCCCAACACCTCAAGCAACCGTGTTATACAGGCTGTGTTATCTATGTGCACTACACTTTAAATCTTTTTTTTTTTTTTTTTTTTTCTTCTTGATCTCTATAATCTTTAGAGGATGAACGACCATAATGTGTTTAGTTGTAGAGTTGGTGCAAATCAATTCAAATGTCCCAGACCATCGGTCACGACTGGTCCGTGGCTGCTAGATGGGACAACTGCCTCTTGCCTAACGCAGCTCTTCTGATTAGCCGGCCTGGTGTAATGTCATAACGATGTCACACCAAACAGGTAATGAAGAGCCACAAATACAGTCATGTAAGAGGCGGTTCTCCCGCTGACGCCACTGACACGTGAATCGACTTGCGCCAACCAGTTAATCCGGTGGTGCACACAAACCAGGTCTTTGAAGGGTCATCTGTTCTGTGTTGTGCAGGAGGCTTTATCATTTGTGTTCTGTACAGAGATTTTTTTTTTTTTTTTTTTTTTTTGGACTTGCATTTAAGCTAATGAAATCTAAAACTTGAACCAATGGTCGTCCGTGGTTTTGCGACGACTGTTGGAAAGTGTACCCTTCGTACCGAAGTGACGATGATTGTGTTCCTGGAATTTCAGGGTTTATGAATTAAAAAATGTGTACAATAAACTTACCTTTTTTATATACAAGCCTCTGTGTGCGTCCAGACTTATTTCCCTTGTAATTCTGTGTGGGTTTTTTTTTTTTTTTTTTTTTTTCTTATTGTGAGCAGAATGAAATAATTCCACCCTAAAATCTGTAAGATTTCTTTGTTTAATTTTGGGGAAGTCTACCAAATATAGTGAGAAGAGCAGTTTCATTCAGGTGTGTGGATCTCTTCATAGTAGTCAGGGCATTACTTCCCTTACTAGTGTATGGGGCCTGGTGAGCAGAAGCTTCTTTGCTTCTGCTCACCAGGCCCCAGCGGCAACAGTACTCGGTGGTGCCGCCCTACAGGTGAATCACAGATACAGTTAGTGGTGTTATTGTGAACACAAGATAATGCCGAGCATAAATGGTTAAAAAATTTTATTAATACAATAATTAGCAATTGGCTAGAAAAAAAACATAATGACCATGAATGCTTTAAGAATGGTAATTGGCGGAAAATGCTGGCGAATGCTGAACATCTATTCAGTACATGCAGCATGTGCAACAATCTGAATACTATTAGTAGAGGTGCATCTTGCCTATACAGGCACAGAAACTGTCCCCTAGAAGCGGATGGTGAGGTGCCCTAATGTCTTTAATTGCCATTCTTAAAGAACTCATGGTCGTTATTTGTTTGTCTTTTCTACACTTTTTTTTTTTTTTTTTTTTTTTTTTTTTTTTTTTATAAATTGTATTAATAAAAATTGAATCTTTGAACCATTTATACACTGCATTCTCCTGTGCTTGCATGTCTGATTTAGAGTTTTTTTTCTTGTGATTCACTACACCAATTTTGGAGTTCTGCTTCACAATTAATATGCAACTTGATTTCTTGTTGCTAATAAGTGTTTACGCACCTGGCGTCTGGAACTGTACCTTAAGTCGCGCAGTGCATCATGGTCTTGACACTGCGGAATCGCAAAAAGAATTTACATGCTGTGGAAAATAGCTGTGTTTCCGCGCGGATTTTTCCACAGCATGTGCACAGCGTTTTTTGGTTTTTTTTCCATAGAATAACATTACTGTAAATCACTAGGAAATCTGCAGTGGATCTGCAACGTGTGCACATATCCTTATTGCCTGGGGTGGAGAAACAAGGACAAGCACTGCTTACAGTGGGAAGGAGCTCTGATCTCTGCCCATCGGGTATTTGTCTTACAATGCGTACTGACTGTGCGCTCTTTTGCTGGCTCATTAGTTTTGATTAGAGCTGGTGAGAGAGCGCACTGTCATTGTCCACGTTGCACAATTGCAGGAATCTATGGCGCAATGGTGTGGTGTACCGCTGCCATAGGTGTTATTTTGGCTGCAATTCATCAATTGTTGTCAAAGTAGCTATGGAGGTGCAGGCAGCGGTCATAGAGATTAGTGATCTCTGACCACTTATTACAGGGTGCTCATAAGTACTTTATCTGCAAGTCCAAACTGATGAAAATAAACTTACAGAATAATTTCTGCAGTCATGAAGAGACCTGACCTCGAAATAACCCTGAACGTAGATCGTTGTGTGCTTCCATGCTTGCTGCCATTACCGGGAATCTGTAATTTCCTGCTAATGAACTAAACGGCATGGTTAAGTGAACAGATTTAGCCGACAACATTTGCTCTTGGGTTTTTCTGCTCCGAGCACCAGTGGGATAAAGCTGTGCACTAAATTGGAGTGTGGAGCCATTGCACTTATTGATTGTTATTTATGGCCTCCATTATAATACATATCTTGTTAGTAGCAGATGCTGTGAGTGAAGTCAAGCCGGTTTATGCCCACACGGGTAATAATATTCTCAGCAAAGGCTGGAGATCCAGCTCTGGTGTCAGATCAGTGTGTTCGGGGATTTATCCTTTTTATCTAAGGAGCGTTGCGACACAAATGTCATATGGAGCCGCCAATGTCTGCAAGAGCATTGCCCATTTATTGTGCTTAGCCTTTAGAGGTTTAACTCAAAATTTATGGATGCTCAAAATTGCCAAGTGTGCATAGTAATGAGGTAATCGGGAGGAATCGCTGTTGGCCAACAGCTACCTTGGGGCTCAATCAGCCATACGTGCAAATCAGTCTGAGGTTGGCCCGCAATGCACGGACCGGCCGCGGCTCTACTGGAGCGAGACAGCCTAGAAATAAGTGAAGCTGTCACACTCGAGGCTGGAGAGCTGCGGCCGGTCCGTGCATTAGAGGTCCGTGCGCGGATCAATTTGCACAGATGTGGAAGGAACATCATAAATGCTAAGGAACATCTTAAAGGAGCTTTCCTAAGTGTCTGATCACTAGGTGCCCCCATTGACCTTCGGACTAGGAGTCTCCTATCCCAGATTCCCCCTTACGTAGATCCCAGGAGCTATCATAGTTGCTACCCTCCACTGCATTCTCAGTGGGCTTATCTTCTTAGCCAGTTCCATACATCCCTAACAGTACGCACCATACATAGGCAGTTTATTTCTGGAAGAGGTGAAAAGCTACGGACCTTTACATGTAAAAAAAAAAAAAAAAATATATATATATATATATATGCTAGTGGTTACCTTTAGTTAATAGAATTGTACTAAGTTTCAGTCTGTAATCTTCATTCATTTTCAGATTTTGCTCGTGTGGGAGCGTCTCTCGCAGGAATATAGGCTGGATGTGAGCTCTGTGTGTAATTTGTGTGCTGCTGTTTTCATCAGCACAAACCCCTTCCCGCTACTATCTCTAAAGCCTCATTCAGATATCCATATTCTTTGACTTTTTTTTGTGTGCTGAATCTAATTGTAATCCAATTTTTGGTCTGTTTGCTCTCACCATTAGTATGAAATACATTTTTCTTGTATGCCAAAAATGAATAACAATTTCAAACATCTCCTACCCAGCGAGATAAAGGATGTACAGACATTACAAGGATATGTTCACATGTGTTGTTTTTTTTGCCTTGTTTTTTTCCCCCTACAAAAAATGCTTCATTTTACTGAAATATCATGAACACGCTGCTTATTTTTTACTTGCAGATTTGAAGCAGTTTCAAATCTGCAGCATTACAATTCTTTTAGCATTTTTGCAATGTTTTCACCCATTCTAATGAATGGCAAAAAAAAAAATGCAAAAAAAAAGTGTATTTTTTACGCTGTTTTTCCTGCCAAGATCCAATTTTTTGAATCAGAAATGGCTGTAGCAAATAGTTAACAGGTGCACATTCCCTAAGACACTGGTAGAACATTTTTAACATAGACTATTCAAAATGTTGCTTAGCATTGCCATCAGAAAGCAAATGAATAAAAACGAAAATGTGCAAAGGTGAACATGGCTTTTGACCATTTTGGGGTTAGGGAGAGCTACAGTGGGGCAAAAAAGTATTTAGTCAGTCAGCAATAGTGCAAGTTCCACCACTTAAAAAGATGAGAGGCGTCTGTAATTTGCATCATAGGTAGACCTCAACTATGGGAGACAAACTGAGAAAAAAAAAATCCAGAAAATCACATTGTCTGTTTTTTTTTCATTTTATTTGCATATTATGGTGGAAAATAAGTATTTGGTCAGAAACAAGCAATCAAGATTTCTGGCTCTCACAGACCTGTAACTTCTTCTTTAAGAGTCTCCTCTTTCCTCCACTCATTACCTGTAGTAATGGCACCTGTTTAAACTTGTTATCAGTATAAAAAGACACCTGTGCACACCCTCAAACAGTCTGACTCCAAACTCCACTATGGTGAAGACCAAAGAGCTGTCAAAGGACACCAGAAACAAAATTGTAGCCCTGCACCAGGCTGGGAAGACTGAATCTGCAATAGCCAACCAGCTTGGAGTGAAGAAATCAACTGTGGGAGCAATAATTAGAAAATGGAAGACATACAAGACCACTGATAATCTCCCTCGATCTGGTGCTCCACGCAAAATCCCACCCCGTGGGGTCAGAATGATCACAAGAACGGTGAGCAAAAATCCCAGAACCACGCGGGGGACCTAGTGAATGAACTGCTGGGACCAATGTAACAAGGCCTACCATAAGTAACACACTACGCCACCATGGACTCAGATCCTGCAGTGCCAGACGTGTCCCACTGCTTAAGCCTGTACATGTCCAGGCCCGTCTGAAGTTTGCTAGAGAGCATTTGGATGATCCAGAGGAGTTTTGGGAGAATGTCCTATGGTCTGATGAAACCAAACTGGAACTGTTTGGTAGAAACACAACTTGTCGTGTTTGGAGGAAAAAGAATACTGAGTTGCATCCATCAAACACCATACCTACTGTAAAGCATGGTGGTGGAAACATCATGCTTTGGGGCTGTTTCTCTGCAAAGGGGCCAGGACGACTGATCCGGGTACATGAAAGAATGAATGGGGCCATGTATTGTGAAATTTTGAGTGCAAACCTCCTTCCATCAGCAAGGGCATTGCATATGAAACGTGGCTGGGTCTTTCAACATGACAATGATCCAAAGCACACCGCCAGGGCAACGAAGGAGTGGCTTCGTAAGAAGCATTTCAAGGTCCTGGAGTGGCCTAGCCAGTCTCCAGTTCTCAACCCTATAGAAAACCTTTGGAGGGAGTTGAAAGTCCGTGTTGCCAAGCGAAAAGCCAAAAACATCACTGCTCTAGAGGAGATCTGCATGGAGGAATGGGCCAACATACCAACAACAGTGTGTGGCAACCTTGTGAAGACTTACAGAAAACGTTTGACCTCTGTCATTGCTAACAAAGGATATATCACAAAGTATTGAGATGAAATTTTGTTTCTGACCAAATACTTATTTTCCACCATAATATGCAAATAAAATGAAAAAAAACAGACAATGTGATTTTCTGGATTTTTTTTTCTCAGTTTGTCTCCCATAGTTGAGGTCTACCTATGATGTAAATTACAGACGCCTCTCATCTTTTTAAGTGGTGGAACTTGCACTATTGCTGACTGACTAAATACTTTTTTGCCCCACTGTACCTACAAATCCACCCAGGGATGTGGCTAGAACGCCATAGTAAAGAATGTATGAATGCTTGTAGGACCTGTGATGAGGTCATAGCCATGTGACCCGGTGGGCGAGGCTACCCATTGGCACGAAACCTCAGCAGTATCACTGCTTATCAACACATACACAAGTCTTCATCTCAAGGCCACCCACCTTGAGATACATTACGATCATTCAGCATCCTACACCTTTCAGGACACTTGAAATGCCTGTACGCCTGTCCTGGGACACCCACACAGCACCCCTTAGCGGACACAGTGGTCACTACACCACATACCTCCCCCTCTGTTCAAACTTGTGGGGTTGAACACACATTACCCCAGGATCTCGCGACTGGGCACTCACTACCCCGTGCCCCACAGGTCGAGTGAACCATCTCCGTCCGTCATACGGCCTCATCTCTACGTTAGGCCTTCCCCGCCCCCAGCGGTCAGAATATTGGCCCTGATCTTTGGCCCTCCAGTCACAGTCTGTCTGCGTCATCAGACACTGTTTAGTCACCACACTCCTTTCTCTCATTGACCGGCTCTCCCCAACTTCACGAGATCTCATCTTTTCACGACCCTCTGCCAAGACGGGTAGCGGCAGCGCCGTCCCACCACCAGTCGGACCCAGCCGCTGTACTTCTCCGTCCAAGCTCTTCTCCCGCAGAAGACCTTTTACTACTATTCTGTGCTCCCTTTCTCTCTCAGAGCCACAGTCACCCCCAGAGTCTGAGTCACCCCGGCCTGTCGAGTAATCCTTCCAGTTAACTACTAACCGTGTGAATACTTCAGCCGTCTTGTCAATTCGGTCAACGTCAGTCCTGTCACGAGACGTCAGGTCCGTCCGTTGGGCAGACGTACCCCTTCTTTCGGTCACACCTACCTCTGACCTGTCCACGTCAGGAGCCGTCCCCATCTTAATATCTGTTAGCCCAACAGTAGAAACGTCTCCAACCTTCTGCCATATATCATCAAACACGATAAAGTCCCGGCCCCTCTCCAAGGCATACACTAAGTCAGGTGGTATCCCGCCACCTTGGCACTCACCACTTGTGGACCCCTCAAACATTACTCTGTCTACCGCATAGTTCACCGTGACCCCATGTCTACAGCGAACCTGACGTTTTACTCGGTCAGAGAGAAAGCGAGAAGAGTTCCTGTCAGAGTCACCTGACTCTGAGTCCAACCGTCCAGAGACTCCTTCTCGGTGCAACATCACGGTACACACCTGCGGGCCATCATTATCCGGAAAGACTGTCCCCGATTCTTCAAAAGTCATACACACACACACTGCGGTTCCCCAGACATACCCACTGAGGCAACCAGTGCTGCCATTTCCTGAACCACCCCAATTTGGGTTGCCGCCCCCCTCTGGGACTCCACCCCCTTTTGGGCTGCCACCCCGATTTGGGTCACAGCCCCCCTCTGGAACTCCACCCCCTTTTGGGCTACCACCCCGATTTGGGCCACCGCCGCCTTTCGGGATTTCCCCATGTCTGTTCTACAGGTCTCCTTAGACCACAGTTCACACAACACAGTTTGTCTCTTTTACGATACCACACAAGTCCTTGCTGGCACCACCACAGCTCCTGCTGTCACCGATCTCCGACACCTCCGGCTGCCATTCACACACAGCTGCTGGTGTCACCTTCGTAACCCTGCCGAGTTACAGGAAGCCGCTTGTCCCCTTCGTAACCCCGCCGAGTTACAGCAAGCCGCTTGTCACCTTCGTAACCCTGCCGAGTTACAGCAAGCCGCTTGTCACCTTCTTGACCCCACTGAGCCACCACAGGCTGACTTGAAAGGGAAAAGAAAAAAAACACATATGCAACACAAAACTCACTTGTCCTGTCTGTGTGCTCTTCAGGACGTCCATCTCCTCTCCCCAGACCGTCCAACACACAGGGCGCACCAGGTGCTATTCAGAGAGCCGACCCTCCTCCCAGGGTTTCCTAACACACCGGCCTCACCAGGTCCAGGGGCTCGGCGGGTGCTATTCAGGACATCCGTCTCCGCCTGAGACTGTCCAACACTTACACCTCACAAGGTCCAAGGTCATACCACGTGCTCCCGGGTTCCGATTCTTCTCCCAGAACCTCCCAACACTGACCCTCCAGGACCTTGCTTACTGAGCCCTCCAGGTACACAGTCTTTCTCACTGACCCAGGTCAGTACAACACGAACACCTGTCCGTTACCTGTGTCGGCCACACAGGTCCTCAGGTACCTCATATCCACAAAAGGCACCCTATAGCAATCCACAGTCTCTTTCTCTGACCCCAGTCAGCATATCACACGGCTTTAAAGACCGTCAGCCCTCCTGGCTCAGCGTTGCCAGCACTGCACCATGTGCTTTTGGAAACCGTTGCCCTTAGCAACTGAATTTTGCAGTCCTCTTCCGTTGCTCCTAGCAACAAGGCTACAACATTGCCCGCATCCTCCACCAATTGTAAGGTAGCGCTGTCATTCGGGTAGGGGATACTCGCTTGGCAGCCAATAAATCACATCCGGCACAGGTTTCTTAACATAACCCCAACAGTCCATGCGGTTTATTAGGCATCATAAACCCTCAAAGCAATAGACAGTTCATAACAACAGATTAGCGTCCATGACAGAGCTTCACTCTACTTATCCTGTGGTCACACAGGTTGTGCAATATCCAATACTCAGGCTCCCTAGCCTCAGAGTTATATACCCTGTCCGGGTTTACCTCATGGCTGCTTCTCAGTGCAGACATTCATTCCCTCCAGGGAACTCTCACACACACATCTCACGTGTACAGGAAGGCAGACCCATCTTCCTTCAGTCGGTCTCACGTCAGCCCAGACGAGACCTTTCATACGGACCAACCGGGTCCCAGCATTCACGTGCTGTCAGGCAGGAAGCCCCATCTCGCAGTGGGACCTTCCACAACGGACCAACCGGGTCCAAGCATTCACTCAGGTGACCTATCCTGGCCACCTTTTATGGTCCGTAGCCACGCCCATGGGGTCACATGGCTATGACCTCATCACAGGTCCTACAAGCACTCATACATTCTTTACTATGGCATTCTAGCCACACCACTGGGTGGATTTGTAGGTAGCTCTCCCTAACCCATTGGCACGAAACCTCAGAAATATCACTGCTGATCAACACATACACAAGTCTTCATCTCAAGGCCACCCACCTTGAGATACATTACGATCATTCAGCATCCTACACCTTTCAGGACACTTGAAATGCCTATACGCCTGTCCTGGGACACCCACACAGCGCCCCCTAGCGGACACAGTGGTCACTACACCACAATACTGTATGTATAAAAATGAACATACTTAGCGAACAAAATTGGCCAATTCATGAGATCTCATCCTGCCTGTCCTTAAAATATGTAGATTTTCAGCCTGGTGATAGGCATGATATTATGTTTGGGCTCCCATCAAACAGAATAATTCTTTACTGCCCATAGCAAACAGTCACAGTTTTCATTTCCAAGGGTTCTCTTGAAAAAAGCTGTGATTGGATCTGATTAGTGATCAGTGAACGTGCTGAGATAAGGTGCTATCTGAGCATGCTTGAGTGCTAGCCGAGTGTTTTTGGCGTGCTTGAAAAAAATGTCGGCTGTTAAACAGCTGTGAGACATGCAGCTGCGGGGACTAGAACATAGTATTCGAGCACGCCGTTAGCTCCAGAGCATGGAGGATAACACCTTATCCCAGCACATTTGCTCATCACTATTCATTAATGAAAGTACTAGGACTATGACAACATATCACAGAAATAGGTCAGGAAGACAGCAGTCTGGGATCACAAATTAAAAGATTATATGGTTACACTAGAATACAGTCAGTAAGTGCACGTCCCACTCCATTTAATATTAGGCTGTTGTACAATTTCTCCACCATATAAACACCCCCCCCCATAAAGAAAGCCTGGGGGCGCTCTGCTGTGTATGCCAATAGCAGACCTGCCATGACAGAACATAATGTATGTCACAATGGCATCCCTGAGCTTTACACACACTGCAGCCATTAATCCAAGGACAAGGAATGTGCAGCTACAGTGGTAAGAAGAGTGAGAGAAGGGCTGAGGTTATTAGTCTCTCCCGTCCATCCCCCCCACAATCAAGACAGCCAGATGTTCTCAAATGAGTGTGGAGGACGTGACTGTCCGCATGGGCCCCGTCCTCAATACTAGAGGATGCAGCCTGAGGCTGCTCAGCGTGGCCTCCGATTAGCTATATTATACTGTGGTGTTTGCAGGTACGCAGGATGCAGTGACGAGTCGCGAGACAATTAGGTGCTTTCTATAATAACGCTTTATAAGACTAGAGGGAACTTTCCTCAGTCCCGGCCTGATCACCAAAGGGGTAACACAGGTTGTCCTCGCAGGGGTTCTATACAAGCACACACAAACGGTAGAACACGACTACTTCCGGCAACAGCCGGTCACTATAGGGCCGCGGTATGGCCGACTACGGGTCCCTAATTATAAAGTCAACTTAGCCGTCCAGACGTCCCTCGCCGTTCGGGTTGGTGGTCTTTCGGCGTAGTAGTTGCTGGGCCCAGTTGCTGAGGCGATGACGAAGTCTTCGCTTACTCCGGCGCGCTGATGACACTGGAGCCCCACAGGCTCCAGCGGAGTCCTTGGACGGTTGGGCCGCAACCTGCAGCCGCGGGTGACCGTGGGCAGGCCACGGCCTGAAGCGAGGCGGCCGCGGGCTGAACTGGGGCCGCAGTGGCCGCGGGCTGAAGCGGGGCAGCAAGTCCCGGATAATCACCTTGGTACCGTCCTTCTGGAGTCCTCGGTGAGCGTCCTCCCTGGCACTGGTGAGTCGCTCTCGCTTTCAGCCACTCCCACCGTCTCCAGCTGTCTTTGTGTCAGTCTGCTGACTCATCGTTACGGGAATTCCCCGCCTCCTTTATACTGGTCCCTCCCCCAGCACATCTGTCTGTCACAACGGTCCGTCCCCGAATTCTGCCCCCCGGGGACAGTTTCCCCTGGAACCCAGATGACCGCTCCCTTGGTTCCGGCACGGACACTCAACGGGGGCCATTCCTCCCACACTACCATAAACATATTTCAATTGAGCAGAACTTCAGATCTCACATTAGTGAGCAGAATTGTAATTCTTGGCACAATAAGTCTATCAAAGCAATCTGGGCTTCCATAACATCTCAGCAGTGCCGCAGGCTGATCGCCTCTATGCCATGCCGCATTGATGCAGTAATTGATGCCAAAGGAGCCCCGACCAAGTATTGAGTGCATTTACTGAACATACATTTCAGTAGGCCAACATTTCAGATTTTAAAATCATTTTTCAAGCTTGTGTTATAAAGTATTATTATTATTTATTTATATAGCACCATTGATTCCATGGTGCTGTACATAAGAAGGGGTTACATACAAATTACAGATATCACTTACAGTAAACAAACTTACAATGACAGACTGATACAGAGGGGAGAGGACCCTGCCCTTTCGGGCTTACATGCTACAGGATGGTGGGGAAGGAGACAGTAGGTTGGTGGGTTCCAGCAGTTCCGGTGTTGGTTGAGGTGATATCTTCGGTAGTGGTGAGGAGGTAGCAGGGTCATTGCAGGCTGTAGGCTTTCTTGAAGAGGTGGGTTTTCAGGTTCCGTCTGAAGGATCCGAATGTGGTTGATAGTCGGACATGTTGGGGCAAAGAATTCCAGAGGATGGGGGCTATTCGGGAGAAGTCTTGGAGGCGGTTGGGTGAGGAGCGAATAAGTGTGGGGGAGAGAAAGAGGTCTTGGGATGACCGTAGATTACGTGAGGGAAGGTATCGGGAGATTAGTTCAGAGACATATGGGGGAGACAGGTTATAGATGGCCTTGTAGGTCAGTATTAGTAATTTGAACTGGATACGGTGAGGGAATGGGAGCCAGTGAAGAGATTTGAAGAGGGGAGAAGTGGAGGAGTAGCGAGGAGAGAGATGAATTAGTCGGGCAGCAGAGTTAAGGATGGACTGGAGAGGTGCGAGGGTGTTAGCAGGGAGACCACAGAAAAGGATGTTGCAGTAGTCGAGGCAGGAGATGATGAAGGCATGCACAAGCATTTTAGTAGATTGAGGGTTGAGGAAAGGATGGATTCTGGAAATATTTTTGAGCTGGAGGCGAGAGGAGGTGGAGAGAGCTTGGATGCGCGGTTTGAAGGACAGGGCAGAGTCAAAGGTTACTCTGAGGCAGCGGACTTCTGTTACTGGGGAAAGCGTGATGTCATTAATTGTGATAGATAGGTCAGGTAAGGAAGATCTGTGAGATGGAGGAAAGATGATAAGTTCAGATTTGTCCACATTGAGCTTGAGGAAGCGAGAGGAGAAGAAGGAGGATATGGCTGATAGACACTCCGGGATTCTGGACAGCAGAGAGGTGATGTCTGGGCCAGATAGGTAGATCTGAGTGTCATCACCATAAAGGTGGTACTGGAATCCATGGGACTTTATGAGTTGACCCAGGCCAAGGGTATAAATTGAGAAGAGTAGGAGTCCTAAAACAGAGCCTTGGGGGACTCCAACAGAGAGAGGGTGGGATGAGGGGGTAGTGTGGGAGTGGGAGACCCTGAATGTGTGGTTTGAAAGGTATGAGGAGATCCAGGATAAGGCGAGGTCTTTGATGCCAAAGGAGGAGAGGATCTGTAGTAGGAGGCAGTGGTCAACTGTGTCGAATGCAGAGGACAGGTCTAGAAGGAAGAGTATAGAGTATTGTCCGTTTGCTTTGGCTGTAAGTAGGTCATTAGTAATTTTAGTCAGGGCTGTCTTAGTGGAGTGATGGGAGCGGAAACCAGATTGTAGATTGTCAAAGAGCAAGTTAGATGAGAGGTGGGAGGAAAGTTCATCGTGGACGTGCAGCTCCAGGAGTTTGGAAGCGAATGGGAGCAGTGATATTGGGCGATAGCAGGACATAGCCGTTGGGTCGAGGGTTGGCTTTTTAAGGATAGGCGTGATTGTGGCATATTTAAAAGCAGAAGGGAAGGTACCGGACGTTAGCGATAGGTTGAAGAGGTGGGTTAGGGATTGGATAAGTGTGGTGGTGATGTTGGGGAGGAGGTGGGATGGAATGGGGTCAAGTGCACCGGTTGTGAGGTGCGATTTGGAGAAGAGGCGATTAAGCTCCTCTTCAGTATTCTAATTTACTGAGATAATGACTTTTGGGTTTTCATTGGCTGTAAGCCACAGTCATCAACATTAACAGAAACAAACACTTGAAATAGATCACTCTGTAATGACTCTATATAATATAGGAGATTCACTTTTTGTATTGAAGAAATGAAATATATTAACTTTTTTATGACATTCTGATTTTGTGAGAAGCACCTGTATATCATGTGAGGGTACGCCCATATAGTCGGATTCTGTCTGGGGGGTTTGCATTCTGCTTCCTTGCAGCCAAATGGCCACCATTCCTGGCTCTGACACCGGTAAAACCTCATAACACACAGTGTGTACAATGTCATCCGAGTGCAGTCCAATTTTCCTGGACAAGTAATAAAGCGGGATTATGGATCCACCAAATGTTTATAGTAGATAGCAATGGATAAAATATAACTTTTAATCAAAGTCTCGTAAAATAACAGATTCCTTGTAGGCCTTCCGTAGGACTTCATTGGGATAACCCCTGTCTAAAAACCTACTCTGCAGGTCCTTTGCTTGAATTTCAAAATCTGTTGTTTCTGAACAATTCCTACGTATCCTTAAATATTGACTTTTGGGTATCCCTCTTTTGAGGGGTACTGGGTGATTACTCTCCCATTTAAGGAAGGAATTTGTAGCAGTTTCCTTTCTATGAGCTTTGGTACAAAGTAGACCCTCAGCATTTTTAGTTATACAGATGTCAAGAAAATTCAATGTATGAGAATTCACTTCATGGGTAAACTGTAGTCCAATGTTATTGGCATTGAGACCCTCCACGAAGGTCCCAAATGCCGCCCTGTCTCCCCTCCAGATGACCAGGATGTCATCTATGTAGCGTAGCCACATGACAATCCTGTCTTCCGGACCAGAAGCATAGTCTCCAAAGATCACCTTTTCCTCCCACCATTGTGAGCGCGTCACACGCCGGGGGGGCGTGGCTAATAATGGACGTGTCTTCTAGTAAAGTTTATATGAACTACAAGAGCGGGGGGATGACGGTAAGGCAGCTACTTTCTTTGCTATAGCTCCCCTGATGAGTGTTATCTAACGAAACGCGTCGGGAGACGCAACCTATAAGGCAGGCGCACCTGGTATCGTCCACCATGACTCTGTGGCAACGATAGAGGGTACAGGAATGTATGAATTCCACAAGACTGGGTGAGATCCAATAAGTTATAAGCCACACTAGCATGTGTTTTACGCGGCACTTTGTTATTTGAGCTGGTTATGGCCACTTGGAATGCTCACTGATATAGTGGGGCAGCTTGGTTCCTTTAATGTGATTTGTCCTAACGTAATGTTTTCATCTCTGCCTTATTAGCTGCTATTTTATCTTATAATATTGGCCTCCTGACATTTATAATTGTTTCCTTTCACTAATAACAGTGGCCACGGAGGAACTTGTTAGTATGTCAAATACAGGTTCCATTGGTTTAATATCACTGTTTACCAAGTTCTATGGTACAATTATTTTCCATGGGCATAATAAATGGATATGTTTCTCTGTTAAAGCTATAATAGGCTGTACGGCAAAATTTAAATTGAAGAAACTGTATATTAAATTGCTGTGACTCTTTGATATACCACAGATAAACTATTCAGTATTGCCAAGAGGTCTATACTCCATACATGCAGATAGTACCTGTGAGTATTTTTTACCTGTGTGTCTTCATGTTTTTTGTGGTTTGTGATTTTTTTGGTATTTTTCACTGGGTAATCATTGTTATTTTACGAGACTTTGATTAAAAGTTATATTTTATCCATTGCAACCAATTTTCCTGGACACAAACAATGGAGAAGATGGAGAAATTAAGTTCTCCATCTTTACACCTGTGATACGATTCTCTCATGTAAGAGAATCAGATAACAGTGAACTGACACTCGGCTCACACTTGGATCAGAGTTTGATCCGAGGGTCATTAACATAATTGGCATGACTCTCCTGCCCCTACACAAAGCATTTTTGCCACAGGACCAGAATTGCTGCTATTTTTGCCACAAATATTTGGGCTACAAATCTTGGAAAGATAAAGCACATAAAAGTCTGGATCGGGGCAGTTCCCACATAGATGTCTGGATCTGGATAGTTCCCACATAGAAGTCTGGATCTGGATAGTTCCCACATAGAAGTCTGGATCGGGATAGTTTCCACATAGAAGTCAGGATCGGGATAGTTTCCACATAGAAGTCTGGATCAGGGTATTTCCCACATAGAAGTCAGGATCGGAGTAGCTCCCCAATAAACCCTTGAGCAGTTTTGGCTATGCAACATAAACCTGTTACATGTAAGGGCACCATTAAGGGGAGTAGGGTGCTCCATAAACATTAGATAATTTATTGATCCTGCCAAAACTAACAGGGGTGAATGCCTGTGGTCATGAGCTTTACATGCATACCAAAATCTATAGCAATTGATAAAATGAAGGAATCTCAATTTTCGGCATGTTTATCTCCTGTATGTAATATTCAGGGACTTCCATTATGCCAAATCCTTTTTGTTGATGGTCTGTAGAGGACTTGTTTTGCTCCTGAAGAAATGAAAGGCCGTGTTTGTTCCTCATGCTTCCACAACTAATCCAGAGAATAAATATTTGTGATCGTGGCTCGACATAACATGGAAGTTAATGATTGCAATTGGAGAATACTTGTTTTCAACCTATTCAAGGTGAAAGTCAAACACTTCCTGTATGGGCAGATAAAGGACACGTTCATGGGAATGTACTCCTATGCCGAGAGAATCATTAGGCTGACACAACCAGTCGGAGTAAGGAAACATTCCTGACATGTATGATTAGGGCTCATACCCATCACCTACAAAAAACGGTCCAATATCAGTCCAGAAAAGTGGGACGAGTGTCATGCAAGTTTCATGCGATTCTCTTGCGAGCGCAATCCAATTTTTATCACCTAGCATCCAAATCACATCCAATTTACAAAAATAAATTTCTGGGGGACCCTATGCCAGTTTTTTCAGAAAATAATTTAATAATAAAATTAATATACAGTAAGCTACAAAAGCACTGCAATAATCATATATGTGACTGACATCTTTATATCTAAAAAATAAAGGGAACACTTAAATACCACATCCAAGATATCACTGAATGAAATATTCCAGTTGCAAATCTTGATTCATTACATAGTGGAATGTGTTGAGAACAATAACACATAAAAATGATCAATGTAAATCAAAATTAATATCCCATGGAGGTCTGTATTTGGAATGATATTAAAAGTCAAAGTGGAAAATCAAATTACATGTTAATCCAACTTCAGTGGAAATGTCTCAAGTCAAGGAAATGATGCTCAGTAGTGTGTGTGGCCTCCATGTGCCTGTATGACCTCCCTACAATGCCTGGACATGCTCCTGATGAGGCCGGCAGATGTTCTCCTGAGAGATCTCCCAGAAATGGATTAAAACATCAGTCAACTCCTGGACAGTCTGTGGTGCAATGTGGCATTGGTGGATGGAATGAGACATGATGTCCCAGATGTGTTTGATTGGATTTAGATCTGGGTACCAGGCAGGCCAGACCATACTATCAATGCCTTCATCGTGCAAGAAATGCTGAGACATTTCAGCCACATGAGGCTTAGCATTGTCATGCATCAGAAGGAACCTAGGGCCAACTGCACCTGCATATGGTCTCACAATGGGTCTGAGGATCTCATCCCGATACCTAATAGCAGTCAGGGTACTTCTGGCTAGCATATAGAGGGCTGTGCACCCTCAAAATAAATGCCTCCTCACACCATTATTGACCCACTACCAAACTGTCTTGCTGGAGAATGTTGCAGGCAGCAGAATGTTCTCCACGGCGTCTCAGACTCTGTCATGTCTGTCACATATGAACCTGCCACATTTGTGAACTTGCTCTCATCCGCGAAGAGCACAGGGCACTATTGTCGAATCCTGCCTATCTTGGTGTTCTCTTTCAAATGCCAATCGCCTTGGAAAATGTTGAGCACAACACCCACTTATGGACGTTGGGCCCTCATACCACCCTCATGGAGTCTGTTTCTGATAACTTGAGCAAACATGGATGTTAGTGGCTTGCTGGAGGTTATTTTGCAGAGCTCTGACACTGCTCCTCTTGTTCTTTCTGGCACAAAGGAGGAGGTAGCGGTCCTGCTGCTGGGTTTTTGCCCTACTATGTTCCCCTCCACATCTCCTGGTATACTGGCCTGTCTCCTTGTATCTTCTCCATGCTGTGGACACTGTGCTGACAGACACAGTTACCCTTCTTGCCACAGTTCGCATTGATGTGCCATCCTGGAGAACTGCACTACCCGAGCAACTTCTGTGGTACACTGTGTCATGCTACTGTGCAGTACCTCTAGGGGTGAGAGCAGTGACAAAATGCAAAAGTGACCAAAACAACAGTCAAAAAGGATGAGAATTGAAACATGGTCTGTGGTCACCCCCTGCAGAACCACTCCTTTATGGAGGTTGTCTTGCTAATTGCCTATCATTTCTACCTCTTGTCTGTTCCATTTGCACAACAGCAGGAGAAATTAATTCACAATCAATGTTGATTCATAACTGGACAGTTTGATTTCACAGAAGTGTGATTGACTTGGAGTTACATTGTGTTGTTTAAGTGTTCCCTTTCTTTATGAGAAGTGTAGTTTCAGGTGGTATAATGTATTGTATTTGCACCTCTCCAGTCTTCATTCCAGGTATACTAACAGCTTGGCATTACATTTATTTGGTTGTGGGGAACCAGCAGTATGGCCATTTCTCCAAAGTGATCCAGGAGCCGCTTTTCAAAATAGCAATACCGTACAATGTTGCTTGTGCAACTGAAAACAGTCTGTGTGGCTTAAATGTGCTACCATAGCCAGCATCATCTGTGGACTTGTCTTCAATTGAGCAGATCTGGGACCTCATTGGTTGTCAGTTACAAAGGCACTGCCAGCAGCGGATCTAGATGATTTGCTCAATGCATTCAGTGCAACAGAACATTCCTCAGACAACCATTAATAACCAAGGCTGTAATAACGGGGATATTTGCACGCGGTTCTCATTGACGATACAGGATAAATCGAGATGTTTTGAAAATTTTGTTTCATCATTCATATTTCATTAACATGTCTATCCATCTTGTGATTTCCATAACTCCATGACTTTTCCTTCTTGGTATTGCAGTTTTAATGTTGAGGGGTGTGTATAGCATTAATGTATATAATGCCTTGGTCATTAAATAGTTAATCCCGCTCATCAGATGAAAAAAAGAAAGAGCTCAGATCTGACTTCAATTGCCTGCGTGCATTATGAATAGACTGGCCATACATGACTTTTTTTCTATGAGATTTGCAGAGTAACATAATACTGCCTAATGCATATTGTCCTTGAAGCTTAAGGATCCTGCCTCCGTGTTTCCACTTATTGCGGGAGGAGGGGGCCGGCAGCTGTAACGTTGTGGTTGGTTGTAAACTTACTACTGTCTCTGGGCAGAGTGGCATATAAATGACGGCACGCAAGGCCCGAAGCATGGCTCGTATCTTCAAAAGGAATATTTATTAATAGGTTCATAATGTGCAAGAAATAGTGCCGCCATAATCTGTCTGTCCATAACAAATAGTCATTTGGAAATCACTTTTGGGATCACACTGCAATCCGCACACTACCATGGCTGCGATAGTCCGACCTTTTGCCACTTGCTGGTCACAGTATATGAAAATTCTATAAATCTGTATTGTTGAGAAAATTAAACATTTCCCTCATCCTTCCTTTTCTTTTTACTTCTGCCTCTGATTCTGTCTTTAACCCCTTCCCGATTGGGTAATTTTTCATTTTTTTGCGCTTTATGTTTCCCTCCCCCCCCGACTTCTTCCACAAGCCATAACTTTTTTATTTTTCCTTCAATACAATTTTTTTTTTTGTAAGACGAGATGTAGTTTTAAATCACAGACCTCATCTTACCATATAATGTACAGGAAAACGGAAAGAAAAAATTCTATGTGGGATGAAATGGTGAAAAAAAATGCAATTCTGCCCTGGTTTTTCGATGGGGGGGTTTGTTCTGCGGTAAAAAATTACCCTGAAACATAATTCTACAGGTCAGTACAATTACAGAAATATCAAACATCAATTTTTATTTTTTTTATTTATTTATTTTTATTATACTGAAGTGGCAAAAAAATGTAGATCTTTATAAAAAAAAGTTTTAGTTTGTGCTGCCATTTTAAAAGTCCTGTAACATTTAGATTTTTACATCGAGGGCTTTTTTTTTCATGGCAAGCTGATGGTTTTATTGATATCATTTTGGGGTACACACAACATTTTGATCGCTTTTTAATACATTTTTTCAAGGAGGGGTGGTGATTGAAAAAACGCAATTCTGACTTTTTTTTACTTTCTTCTCATTATGGTTTTTACCGTATGGGTTCATTCATTTTATATTTTGACAGACCAAAATTTTCTGGAATTGGTGATACCATGTATTTTCATTTTTTTCTTTTATTTATTTTTAAGTGAGAAGAAAGTAGGGTGATTATTTTGTTTTATATTTTCTTTTGTTTATACATTTTAAACACTTTTTTAAAAATGTTTTTGTTAGATCACTTTCTGGACATGAACCTACGACCATCCTGTCGCTTATACGATATACAGTGGGGCAAAAAAGTATTTAGCCAGTCAGCAATAGTGCAAGTTCCACCACTTAAAAAGATGAGAGGCGTCTGTAATTTACATCATAGGTAGACCTCAACTATGGGAGACAAACTGAGAAAAAAAAATCCAGAAAATCACATTGTCTGTTTTTTTTTCATTTTATTTGCATATTATGGTGGAAAATAAGTATTTGGTCAGAAACAAGCAATCAAGATTTCTGGCTCTCACAGACCTGTAACTTCTTCTTTAAGAGTCTCCTCTTTCCTCCACTCATTACCTGTAGTAATGGCACCTGTTTAAACTTGTTATCAGTATAAAAAGACACCTGTGCACACCCTCAAACAGTCTGACTCCAAACTCCACTATGGTGAAGACCAAAGAGCTGTCAAGGGACACCAGAAACAAAATTGTAGCCCTGCACCAGGCTGGGAAGACTGAATCTGCAATAGCCAACCAGCTTGGAGTGAAGAAATCAACTGTGGGAGCAATAATTAGAAAATGGAAGACATACAAGACCACTGATAATCTCCCTCGATCTGGTGCTCCACGCAAAATCCCACCCCGTGGGGTCAGAATGATCACAAGAACGGTGAGCAAAAATCCCAGAACCACGCGGGGGGACCTAGGGAATGAACTGCAGAGAGCTGGGACCAATGTAACAAGGCCTACCATAAGTAACACACTACGCCACCATGGACTCAGATCCTGCAGTGCCAGACGTGTCCCACTGCTTAAGCCTGTACATGTCCGGGCCCGTCTGAAGTTTGCTAGAGAGCATTTGGATGATCCAGAGGAGTTTTGGGAGACTGTCCTATGGTCTGATGAAACCAAACTGGAACTGTTTGGTAGAAACACAACTTGTCGTGTTTGGAGGAAAAAGAATACTGAGTTGCATCCATCAAACACCATACCTACTGTAAAGCATGGTGGTGGAAACATCATGCTTCGGGGCTGTTTCTCTGCAAAGGGGCCAGGACGACTGATCCGGGTACATGAAAGAATGAATGGGGCCATGTATCGTGAGATTTTGAGTGCAAACCTCCTTCCATCAGCAAGGGCATTGAATATGAAACGTGGCTGGGTCTTTCAACATGACAATGATCCAAAGCACACCGCCAGGGCAACGAAGGAGTGGCTTCGCAAGAAGCATTTCAAGGTCCTGGAGTGGCCTAGCCAGTCTCCAGATCTCAGCCCTATAGAAAACCTTTGGAGGGAGTTGAAAGTCCGTGTTGCCAAGCGAAAAGCCAAAAACATCACTGCTCTAGAGGAGATCTGCATGGAGGAATGGACCAACATACCAACAACAGTGTGTGGCAACCTTGTGAAGACTTACAGAAAACGTTTGACCTCTGTCATTGCCAACAAAGGATATATCACAAAGTATTGAGATGAAATTTTGTTTCTGACCAAATACTTATTTTCCACCATAATATGCAAATAAAATGAAAAAAAAACAGACAATGTGATTTTCTGGATTTTTTTTTCTCAGTTTGTCTCCCATAGTTGAGGTCTACCTATGATGCAAATTACAGACGCCTCTCATCTTTTTAAGTGGTGGAACTTGCACTATTGCTGACTGACTAAATACTTTTTTGCCCCACTGTATTCCAATACCACAATATTGCAATTTATAGTTAAAATCATGCTCTCCTATGAAGCTTCTTAGTGTACTTCCTCGCTGTCACTGCAGATTCTCTGCCCAACAGATGGATTTCTATCTCCTCAGTGTTCCTCCTTCCTGCTGCAGCGGCTGAGATCTTACACTGCGCAGTATAAGCTGCAGTTGTCAGACTACACAGTTTGAGACTTGGAGTCATAAAGTTTCTCACTCTTTAGCTGATCTCCTAAAGTGCTCATGTTAATATCAGTATTATACACCCAATCTGACATCGATTTTCAAAGTAAGTATATTAACCCAATCATTTGCGAAAGATCTACAATGGTGCATGAAAGTTTGTGAATCTTTCAGAATTTTTCAGAATTGTTCCTAAATTTGACTTAAAGCTCCATTAGATTTTCCAAACAAGTCCTAAAAGTAGACAAGGAAAACCAAATCAAACAAATGAGTAAAAAAAAAAATTAGACTTTGTATTTTTTTTTGTTGAAAAAAAATGATGTAATATCATATGTTTGTGAGTGGTAAAAGTACGTGAAGCTTTGCTTTCAGTATCTGATGTGACCCCTCTTGTGCAGCTATAACTGCATCTAAACATTCCGGTAGTTGTTGATGAGTCCTGCACATCGGCATGGACACATTTTAGCACGTTTCTTCCTAGAAAACATCTTCAGCTATTGACTCTGGTCTTGTCAATATTCTGGTAATAATGGCAATATCCCCTGCCCTCTTGTTTTATAACCCCTTCTCACCCACCACCCCTGCGACTAATAAAACACTGATACAAAAGTTTGGATAATTTTCCCACAGTAGCCCTTTATTTAACAAATACAATAGAACATCATCTGTTTGATAGATTGGTAAGATTGGTAAGATCCTTGAAGCTGCAAAATCTGGTGATTACCAAAACAACCAAAATTACTCCCAACCGTAACCCCACAGGCTCAATAGCGCCATAACCCAAAGGGTTCCTTTTTCAAATATGTCAAAACTCAGGGACCCGACATTCTACTGCCACAAGACGACCCCAAAATCACCAGACCAGCAGACAAGCTTTGTCAATTGAGGAATTGATATCCTAATGAATCCCCTGGACCAATTTGAAGCCAACTTCAAGGACCCCCCAACTGCCTTTAGCCACCATAACCTGATAACTATACCATGGCAATATCAAGCCACTCAATAATCCCAAAATTAGGAAGGGTGGGCAGGACTACCTCTGACCGCAAGAGCGTGATAATGCTAGGCCACACCCACTACTGCCCCTTATGAAACCTCTACACTTACCCTCCTTGTCCCCCACTTATATCACCCCACCTTTCTCCACCCCATAGTCATGCCGGCCTCAACCCATTGTCCAGGAATGGGGCTTCAGCCTTTTCTGTTCTGTTTTCTGTGGGTTTTGTCTCATGAACGGCTCACTTCAGGTCATTCCACAACATTTCTACAGGCTTATGGTCTTGATTTTGACTTGGCCATTCCAAAACTTTGCCTTTATTCTTCTTTAATAATTCTTTTGTAGACTGACTCGTGTGCATTTGGTCGTTGTCTGGAAGTATCACCCTTGTTCTCTTGAGATTCCGCTCATGGACACATGTCCTGACATTTTCCTTTAGAAATTGCTGATAAACGTCAGAATTTATTGGTTCATTAATGATGGCAAGCCTCCCTGACTCACAAGCAGCAAAACAGGCCTAAACCATGATATTACCACCATCACTGTTTCACAGATGGTAAGAGGTTTTTATGTTGTAATGCAGTCTTTATCTTGTGTACGAAACATTGTTCCAATAGCCTTCTGGCTTGTCCAGGTGATTGTTACCAAATTGCAGATGGGTAGCAAAGATCTTTTTAGATACAGTGCCTTGCGAAAGTATTTGGCCCCCTGGAACTTTTCAACCTTTTCCCACATATCATGCTTCAAACATAAAGATACCAAATGTTAATTTTTAGTGAAGAATCAACAACAAGTGGGACACAATTGTGAAGTTGAACGAAATTTATTGGTTACTTTAAATTTTTGTGGAAATTCAAAAACTGAGAAGTGGGGCGTGCAATATTATTCGGCCCCTTTAACTTAATACTTTGCTGCGCCACCTTTTGCTGCGATTACAGCTGCAAGTCGCTTGGGGTATGTCTCTATCAGTTTTGTACATCGAGAGACTGAAATTCTTGCCCATTCTTCCTTGGCAAACAGCTCGAGCTCAGTGAGGTTGGATGGAGATCGTTTGTGAACAGCAGTTTTCAGTTCTTTCCACAGATTCTCGATTGGCTTCAGGTCTGGACTTTGACTTGGCCATTCTAACACCTGGATACGTTTATTTGTGAACCATTCCACTGTAGATTTTGCTTTATGTTTGGGATCATTGTCTTGTTGGAAGACAAATCTCCGTCCCAGTCTCAGGTCTTTTGCAGACTCCAACAGGTTTTCTTCAAGAATGGTCCTGTATTTGGCTCCATCCATCTTCCCATCAATTTTACCCATCTTCTCTGTCCCTGCTGAAGAAAAGCAGGCCCAAACCATGATGCTGCCACCACCATGTTTGACAGTGGGGATGGTGTGTTCAGGGTGATGAGCTGTGTTGCCTTTACGCCAAACATATCATTTGGCATTGTTGCAAAAAGTTCGATTTTGGTTTCATCTGACCAGAGCACCTTCTTCCACATGTTTGGTGTGTCTCCCAGGTGGCTTGCTGCAAACTTTAAACAACACTTTTTATGGATATCTTTGAGAAATGGCTTTCTTCTTGCCACTCTTCCATAAAGGCCAGATTTGTGCAGTGTACGACTGATTGTTGTCCTATGGACAGACTGTCCCACCTCAGCTGTAAATCTCAGCAGTTCATCCAGAGTGATCATGGGCCTCTTGGCTGCTTCTCTGATCAGTCTTCTCCTTGTTTGAGATGAAAGTTTAGAGGGACGGCTGGGTCTTGGTAGATTTGCAGTGGTATGATACTCCTTCCATTTCAATATGATCACTTGCACAGTTCTCCTTGGGATGTTTAAAGTTTGGGAAATCATTTTGTATCCAAATCCAGCTTTAAACTTCTCCACAACAGTATCACGGACCTGCCTGTTGTGCTCCTTGGTCTTAATGATGCTCTCTGTGCTTCAAACAGAACCCTGAGACTATCACAGAGCAGGTGCATTTATACGGAGACTTGATTGCACACAGGTGGATTATATTTATCATCATTAGTCATTTAGGACAACATTGGTCATTCATAGATCCACAATGAACTTCTGGAGTGAGTTTGCTGCACAGAAAGTAAAGGGGCTGAATAATATTGCACGCCCCACTTTTCAGTTTTTGAATTTCCACAAAAATTTAAAATAACCAATATATTTCGTTCAACTTCACAATTGTGTCCCACTTGTTGTTGATTCTTCACCAAAAATTTACATTTGGTGTCTTTATGTTTGAAGCATGATATGTGGAAAAGGGTTGAAAAGTTCCAGGGGGTCGAATACTTTCGCAAGGCACTGTAGCTGTGGCTTTCTAATAGCAATCATGCTATACACACCAGTGGTAAATGGTGGACTAATGAAGATTAAAATTAGCTAATATGAGAGAAGCCTTTAGTTGCTTAAATGCTACCTTTGGTTCCTTTGTAAAACAAACTATTATATCCCTTGTTTTGGGGGAAGGTAATAATGATCTGGAATTTTGTACATTTGTACACAATCTGCCTGTGTATTAATGGAGTCCAAACTCTTTAGAGATGGTTTGGTAACTTTTTCTACCCTGAGGAGCTTCAACAAATTTTCATCAGAAGTCCTCCCAAATCTCCTTTGTTTATGCTACAATACATTTCCACAAACATTTGTTGTGAATATCCTACTTTGATAAAACCTTGTTTTTTGTTTTTTTTTTAAATAAAACAGGTTGCACACTCACAACTGATTGTCATCCTATTATTTGAAAAACCAAACTCTTGAATTTTACCTTCAAATCATCTGCTAACCCTAAGGCTGTGTGCACACACAGCATTTTTTAGCGGTATTTTTAGCGGATTTGCCAATAAAACCGCTTATAAAAGCGCTAAAAATAAGCTTCCCATTCATTTCTATGTATTTTGCACTTTTTGTGCATACTGATGCGGTTTTTTACTGCGAAAAAACAGCTTTGCTGTAAAAAAAACGCAGCATGCTTATTAATTTCGCGGATTTTTCCGTGTTTCTGGCTATTTCTATGCGTCTTGAAAACGCGCAAAAAAAGCATAAAAACCGCACATTTTTTTGCACAAAAACCGCGCAGAAAAAAACGTGCGGTTTCTGGGATGGGAGTCAGGTTTTTCAGCAGAAATTTTCTGCTACGTGTGCACATAGCCTTAAAGTTCACATTCTTTTGCCATTCACAGTTATGTAATATGGGATCTTATTCCCCCAATTTTAAAAAATGTGAAAATCTGATATAGTTTTAGTTCAATTTTCTGCAAAATATTGATCACTCAGTCCTGTTGAAGTCTGCGGGTTTGGCCAACTTTCATGTAGTGTGTGTGGGGGACCTTATGATGTCATGTTTCATGCAGAGCCTGTACAGGTAGTACAAAGAACACCCTTCGGGGCCTGTATAAGATCAGATTTGCTAAGAGTGTTTCTTTAACCCATTAACAAAATGTACTTAAAACCAAGAGTCAAAAAAGTTGATTTATAGGTTACTTGGACCATAAAATGATATCAATGAAAAGTACAATGAAACCCCTAGATGAAAAAAAGGAGAAGTTATAGCTCTCAAAATGTGAAATGACAAAAATAAGGTTCTTTTTCTGAAAAAGTAATGAAAAATAAAAAAAAAATACAAATTTGCTATCACCTTAAACATACCGACCCACGTAAAAACCTTATCTATAATTTACACTACATTAATGATGGTGTGAAAACCAAACCCAAAATACAATGGTGGACCTGCTGCATTTGCTTCATTCCCTCCCCAAAAAAACAAACTTATTTTGATACTATTCAGTAAGTAGCTTAAAATTGTGCAGTTATAAATGCTAAAAAAAACAAGTTCTCAAATTGTGTCTTTCAAAATGCATTGATTAAAGGTAACCTGTCTTTTACCATCTAATATGAGAGCAGCATAATGTAGAGACAGGGATCCTCATTCCAGCGATGTGGCACTTACTGGGCTGCTTGCTGTAGTTTCATAAAATCACAGTTTTATCAGTAGGTGATTATTACTAGAGGGCTAGTAAACCTGCTGCCATGTAGTCCTCCACAGTCATGATCTCTGTATAACCCCACCCCCACCACTCATTGGAGCTTTCTGCCTATGCACAGTGTACAGAAAAAGTTGCCAATCAGTGGGGTGGGGCTTATGAATACAGAGGACTACGTGGCAGTAGGTTTGCTAGTCCTCTAGTGATAGTCTCCTGATGATAAAACTGTGATTTTTATCAAACGGCAGCATAGAAAATGGTGATTCTATCACAATTGCTACACCCAGTAAACTAAGTGATACATCCCTGCAATCAGGTTCTCTGTCCCTACGTATGCTTCTGTCATATGAGATAGCTAAAACTTAACAGATTCACTTTAAAAAGAAAAGAGGAGACTCTGGAGACCCCATACACATTAGATGGCCGGCCGATCCTGCCAAAGTTAGTGGGTTCAGCCGACTTTTATCGAATCTGTATTAGTGACGTCTCTATACATTCATTTATCTATTCCCCATAGTGACTAAACCAAACCAGTCTTGTGGAAGTGTGCACATGTTTAGTATCAGGGTGTGTGCACATGTTGCGGATTCTGCTGCGGTGTACAGTACCATTAAAGTCAATGTAAAATGAAAAACACTGTGCACATGCTGCAGATTTTTCCGCGCAGATTTGCTGCGATTTTGAATCCACAGCATGGCAATTCTTTGTGCAGATTCCGCAGCGTTTTTACACCTCTTCCATTATAGGAATCCGCACAAAATCTGCAGAAAATCCGCAGGTAAAACACAGGTCATTATACCTGCGGATTAAGCAAAATCCACACCATGTGCACATACCCTAAGGCTATGTGCCCACGTTGTGTGTTAAAACGCAGGCTAAAAACCGGACTCCTTCCCAGAAATCGAGCGTTTTTTTCTGCGCGATTTTGCCGCGATTTTCTCAAGCACTTTCCAAGCGATTTGAAGCATTGCTTGGAAAGTGATTAACAGGTTGGTCACACTCGTCAAACATAGTGTTTGACAAGTGTGAGCAGCTTTTTACTATTGAGGCCGCCTATGCGGCCTCAATAGTAAAAAATAGGATGTTAAAATGCTAAAAAAAATAAGAAAATCGGGGTATATTTACCTTCCGGCGTCCCGCGCTGCCATCCCGGGCCTCAGCGTTCCCAGTAATGCCTTTGCGAGACCTGTGATGACGTTGGTCTCGCGTTACTACAGCGATCTCGCGAGACCGCTAGAGTCACGCGAGACTACGTCATCACAGGACCTTGCCGCAAGGCATCGCTGGGAACGCTGTGGCCCGGGATGGCAGCGCGGGACGCCGGAAGGTAAATATACCCCAATTTTTTATTTTTTTTACAGGGGTATGGTACCCAGGGCCAGGAGGACAGTCTCCTCTCCTCCACACCGTGGGTACCAACCACACATGAGATGCTAACTTCCCGCATGGTGGGCATAGCCACATGCGGGAAGTAAGCGATTCTCATGCATTCCTATGGGTGCGGAATCGCGGCAATTCTTTGCGATTCCGCACAAAAGAATGAGCATGCTGCGATTTTTTCCGCGATGCGATTCCGCCTCGGAAAAAAGCGCAGCATTAGCACAGCATGTGCGGAATGCCATAGGAATGCATGGGGGGGCGTTCTGTACACGATTTTTAAACGTTTTTGCAGCGTCTTCGCACCGAAAATCGCGGCAAAAACGCTTAAAAATCGCTACATGGGCACGCAGCCTAATACTGTCCATCTATTGTGTGCTAGGATCCAGATTTTCTTGGTCAGATGTATTTGTGAATCACATTGCAATTTTTCTTTGTACACACTTTTTGCTCAGGAGACAGCGAGCGTGTACCAGACGGAGAGCAGATGTGCGCTGAGAACATTGGGAGAAGCGCTAACAAGAGGAGGCAGATGAGAGCATTGGCCGGGATTAGTGCAGCTCAGGGCTGTTTCCAGCTGTCACATGTGTCACACACAATACTCACTATTTCTCCAACTACAAGTCAGTTAATAGTCATTAAACCGCAGCTCATCCTCCACATTCCTCTAATAACTAGTAGAAGGTTCCGGCCGTGGCCTAGGGCTCCTTTTTAGAAGAGGTCACTCTCTTTTTCCATTCTAGCTTTGTCCTTTGTGAGTGTGTGTAATACTGTATGCCAGGAGGAAGAACTATTTTTACTTTTATGTTTCGCTGCTATGTTTTGCACTGTGTGTGCTATTGTGGTATGCTTTTATGCTGATGTACTGTGTGGTTTATATTCCTTTTTAGGCTTTCATCTAGTTGTCCTGTGCGATTTTTGTTCATTTTGTGCTTTTATACAGTTGTACTGTGTGTTTTTGTGCGTCTTGTCACCATACGGCGATATGCAAAGTGATTATTGTTTTATAATATAAACAGCAGAAAACGACCTATTGTTTAAATCAAGTTTTTGTGTTACATGTATTGTTAAAATATTTTTTTTTTTCACATTACATTCTTTATTAAAAAAATAAAAATAAATGAGTAATCATTCTCATTTCACACTGAAACTATATAGTGTCGGGCGCACCACAATTCAGAACAATAAGTGAAGGCAGTGAGGTGCTACATCAGGTAGAACAAGAAAAGATGTGAATAATCAACAGAGAAAATGCCAAAGGGGCATGACCCTCACGGGACTAACAAAAATATACCTGCATGAGCATGGTGAATCATAGAATCATAGAATCATAGAATCATAGAATCGTAGAGTTGGAAGGGACCTCCTGGGCCATCTGGTCCAACCCCCTGCTCAACGCAGGATTCGCTAAATCATCCCAGTTAGATGTCTGTCCAGCCTCTGTTTGAAGACTTCCATTGAAGGAGAACTCACCACTTCTCGTGGCAGCCTGTTCCACTCATTGATCACTCTAACTGTCAAAAAGTTTTTTCTAATATCTAATCTGTGTCTCCTCCCATTCAGCTTCATCCCATTGCTTCTAGTCTTTCCTTGTGCAAATAAGAATAAAGTTGATCCTTCTACAATGTGACAGCCCTTTAGATATTTGTAGACAGCTATTAAGTCTCCTCTCAGTCTTCTCTTTTGCAAACTAAACATTCCCAAATCCTGCAACCTTTCCTCATAAGACAGGGTTTGCAGACCGGTCACCATTCTGGTCGCTCTTTTCTGAACTTGCTCCAGTTTGTTGATGTCTTTTTTAAAATGTGGTGCCCAAAATTGGACACAATATTCCAGATGAGGTCTGACCAAAGAGGAGTAGAGGGAAATAATGACTTCACGTGATCTAGACTGTATGCTTCTGTTAATACATCCTAGAATTGCATTTGCCTTTTTTGCTGCTGCATCACACTGTTGACTCATATTCAGTCTGTGATCTATTAGTATACCCAAGTCTTTTTCACATGTGCTGTCACTTAGCCCTATTCCTCCCATTCTATATATGCTTTTTTCATTTTTATTGCCCAGATGTAGTACTTTGCATTTCTCCCTGTTAAAAACCATTCTGTTAGTTGCTGCCCACTTCTCCAGTTTATTTAAATCTTTTTGAATCCTCTCTCTCTCTTCTCTAGTATTAGCTATCCCTCCTAGCTTTGTGTCATCAGCAAATTTAATCAGTTTACCCTCAATTCCTTCATCTAAATCGTTGATAAAGATGTTGAACAATACAGGGCCCAGGACAGAGCCCTGTGGTACCCCACTTGAGACATTCTTCCAACTGGATGTGCAGCCATTTACGACCACTCTTTGGGTCCGATCACTAAGCCAGTTATGAATCCACCTAACAGTTGCCTTGTCCATTCCATACTTAGTCATTTTTTCAATAAGGATTGTATGAGAGACTTTGTCAAATGCTTTGCTGAAGTCAAGATATACTATATCTACAGCATTTCCTTGATCCACCCAATCAGTAATACCATCATAGAAGGAAATTAAATTAGTCTGACATGACTTATTAGTTACAAACCCATGCTGACTCTGTTTAATCACTTCATTCTTATCCAGGTATTGACATACATGTTGTTTAATAATTTGTTCAAAGATCTTTCCTGGTATAGAAGTCAGACTCACCGGCCTATAGTTGCCTGGGTCCACCTTCTTCCCCTTTTTGAAGATAGGAACAACATTTGCTCTTCTCCAGTCTTCTGGCACTTCTCCTGTTCTCCAAGAATTTTCAAAGATTATGGAGAGGGGTTCAAAAATTTCTTCTGCTATCTCCTTCAGTACTCTGGGGTGTAATTCATCTGGACCTGGAGACTTGAATTCATTTAGGTTAGCTAAGTGTTTCCTCACTATCTTTCTGTTTATAGATATCCTGGATTCTTCTATTCCCTTAATAGGACAGTGAATAACAGTTGATGTTACATTTCCTTTCTGAGAGAAAACAGATGCAAAATAGGAATTTAAAAGTTCAGCCTTCTCAACATCCTGTCTTACCATTTCATCATTTTCATCCTGTAAAAATCCTATAGCATCTTTGACTTTTCTTTTACTTTTGACATATCCCCAAAATCCTTTATTATTGCTTTTGACATCTCTTGCAAGCCTCAATTCATTTTCAGCTTTAGATAATCTGATTTGTGCCCTGCAGGTTCTGCAGACAGCATTATATTCTTCTTTAGATATGCCTCCCTCTTTCCATTTTATAAACATTTTTTTCTTCCTTTTTAGCATGTGCTTAAGTTCTGTGTTCATCCATCCTGGTTTCCTTAAATGCTTCCTATTCTTCCCTCTTTTCGGAATTGTTAACAACTGTGCTTTGAGAATTTCATTTTTCAAGATTTCCCATCCTTCCTGGACATTTTTGTCTTTAAGGATATCCAGCCATTGGATCCCTCCAATTCTCTTTCTGAATCCCTTAAAATCTGCCTTTCTGAAATCTAACCTTGACGTCTGAGTCTTCACAGGTCTTCCGCCTCTAGTTATCCAAAATTCTAAAATAGCATGGTCGCTACCTCCTAGGGTCCCAGCCACTTTTACCTCCTCAACCATTTCCTCCCTGTTTATAAGGATTAGATCCAAGGTAGCAGTTCCCCTTGTTTTCTCCTTTACCTTTTGGAAGATAAAGTTGTCAGCAAGAGAGGATAAGAATTTCCTTGACCTGTTAGTTTTGCCTGAGAGAGATTCCCAACAAATGTCTGGATAGTTGAAATCTCCCATGACAACTATGTCATATTTTTTGGAGAACTTGGCCATTTGATGCATAAAGAGTTCATCCATATCTTCAGCTTGCACAGGCGGCCTGTAGTAAATGCCTACAATGGTGTCCTTTCCATTGTTCTGTCCTTGTATTCTTACCCAAACAGTTTCCACAGAACTCCCAGTCTCTGAAGCTTCAATCTCTGTGCAGATATACGCATTTCTAACATACAATGCGACACCCCCTCCTCGTTTATCAAGTCTGTTTCTTGCAAATAAGTTGTATCCTTCTAGTCTTGTATTCCAATCATGTGTATTGTCCCACCAAGTTTCAGTGATTCCAATGACATCATATTTCTTTTCCTGTGTTAGTAGTTCCAATTCTCCTTGTTTGTTGCCCATGCTTTGTGCATTAGTATAGAAACATTTTAGTTTGTGATTGGTTTCTCTTTCTCCAATATTTTTATTAATTAGATTCTTTCGTCTTTGTTCTTCCTTTCCACTTCTAATAGCAGAGTTCTCAATAGCATTTGTCAGGTGTATGGCTTTTTCTGGTCTTTTGCTTCCCTTCCCATGTTGTTCTAGTTTAAAGCTCTCCTTACAAGTGTAGCAAGGCGACTTCCAAATACCTGCTTTCCAGTCTTCGTAAGGTGCACCCCATCTCTAGCAAGTAGTCCATCGTATAAGTAGTTCACTCCGTGATCCAGAAATCCAAATCGTTGCTGACGGCACCATCGACGTAGCCAGTTGTTCACCTGCAGAATCTTATTCCACCTCCTTGTTCCATGGCCATCCACTGGGAGGATGGAAGAGAAGACCACCTGCGCTCCCAGTTCTTTCACTTTCTTGCCTAAGTCTTCAAAGTCTCTGCAGATGGTTTCCAGGTCGTTTCTTGCGGTGTCATTTGTCCCCACATGTAGTAGCAGGAATGGGTAGTCATCTGTAGGTCTGAAGAGTCCTGATATCCTGTCAGACACATCTTTAATTTTTGCACCTGGAAGACAGCACATTTCTCTTGAAGTTATATCCGGTCTGCAGATAGCGGCCTCTGTTCCTCTCAACAGGGAATCCCCCATGACCACCACTCTCCGTTTCTTCTTCACAACATTTTTCTTTCTCCATCCAGGAGGACTCTGAAGGCGTACAAGGTTGCTGTTTGTTGGCAAAGTCTTATCCTGATGTATTTCTTCATCGTTTTCCTGCGTGAGAGCCTGGTACTGGTTTCTGAGCAGTATGGGTGCTGACTGCCTCCTGATCCTCCTGCTTCTCTGGGTCACATGTCTCCATTCCTCTGTTTCTTCAGGTGCACTTCGAATTTCTTCACTTTCTGTAACATGAAGAGATAATTCTGCTCTGTCCAAGAACTCTTCACCTTCCTTAATGATCTTCAACGTAGCTAACCTCTC
This sequence comes from Dendrobates tinctorius, assembly GCF_039654945.1. Lineage (NCBI taxonomy): Eukaryota > Metazoa > Chordata > Amphibia > Anura > Dendrobatidae > Dendrobates > Dendrobates tinctorius. The sequence continues at coordinate 812,573 of NW_027361832.1, read as the reverse complement.
TTCGAGATTTTGCAACTTTTCCTCCAACAGGGACACAAGCTTGCATTTGTGGCATTTGAAGTTTGGCTTTTCCACTGGTAAATCTGTGAACATGTAGCAAGAAATGCAGCTCACCAAATGGCTCCTGGCCTCTTCCATCTTGAGATTTCTTAAAAACGATGAAAGATGAGCCAAAATTCCAATTTCCTCTTTTCAGCTGCAACGGCCAAAACCCAGTGATCGTTGAGCTCGCGGAGACTCTTCACTTATCCCAGAAGGCACTGGGAATATGCAAATGATCTCCTCAAGACTCTTCCCCTGGTTTTTGTGGTGTATGTGGGTGAAGCAAGGATTTGCCACAGGACTGCAGGATTATGCTGAGGTGGCGAACAGCGTTGAAGTAAGAGCCCCACAGAAGGTGAAAAAGCCTCACGCGTAGCGCGGCTTCATCAGGGGAAGCATAGAATCGCATAGAGATTTGGGACAGATCTCATGGAAGCTGTAGAGCCTGACAGAATATCCCAGGAGTCAGAGGTGCCAGAGAGGAAAGGGATAGCTCAGGGCGAGTGAACAGCGGACATCAGAAAATGCTGTGCAATGGACTTTGAAAACGAAAAAGTTTGTGCCCAATACTGTGTGTTTCAATATAATGAAAATTGACAAGTAAACTTTTTTTTATTATAAATTGATGCCCCCTAATGTGTGTGTGGTGGTTGAAGAATCAGAGACACCAAAAGATGAGTGTTACGCGCCACACGCATAGCACAGGAGAAACAGGATAGCGTTTATTTGTAGGGTGCTAAGACCTGTTTCACATTTCCGCTTTTTGACATCAGTCAAAATCCGTCAGTTTTAGAAAAAAACGGATCAGCCCCTTTTTTGGCGGATCCGTTTTTTTCTCCCATAGCTTAAATTAGCGGCGGACTTTGACTGACGGACGTCCGTCGCATCCGTTTTTTTGACGGATCCGTCAGAATTGTAGCGGCTCCCGGGCGGAGTAGACGGACTCTGAAACGCTTTTTCGGAGCGACAGTCCACTATTTTCTATTGCGCATGCCCGCCAGATTTGCTCTGCCAGGGATTTTAACCCTGAATAGTGTTCCGAAAAGGTTGTGAAATCTCTCTCTCTGTTCCTTTAAGTTTCTTCCACTTCCCGTCTGCAGCGGATCCGACCTAAAAACTTCTCCTGTAGCATCCGTTTGGCCCACAAAGGAAACGGATCCGTTTTTGTCACATCTGGCGGATTTTGACTGACAAAAAAAAGACGGAAATGTGAAACAGGCCTAAGGTGTGGTGACACAGCAGCCCCTCGCCCATGACTACTGCCCTGTGCACCTTACACATGCCTGGTTGTCGGTTCAGCAGCCAGAGCCACATATCTGCCTGTTCTGTTATTCCTTTCAATAACTATGGTTTGGTGTGCGGTTTGTCTCCTAAACAAATTAGCTTCCGCAGAGCCTGTTGCTGCTTCGCTGACGCAGTGCTGCAGAGCTTTCAGCTTCCGGCTGAAGTGGCCGACGTGCTCTGAGATAACAAAGCAGAGATGTAGGTTGAGGATGAGCAGGAAGAGGTGCAGGAATTGGTGTAGGAGGTGGAGGAATTCCTGATAGAAGTAGGGCCAGCAATCCTCGGTATCGGTAGCACATGTATCGTGCCAAGGTGGGACTCAGACCCAGCTTCCACAATGTTCATCCAGTGTGCCATCATGAAAATGTAGTGTCCCTGGCCACAAAGGTTTCTCCATGTGTCAGTCGTTAAGTGTACAATCCCAGTAACTGCATTGGTAAGGGCATGGGTGATGTTCCTTGACACATGCTGGTACAAGGTGGGGATGCCACACTGGGAGAAATAATGGCGGATAGGCATCAAGCACCAAGGGACTGCTGCCACCATGAGTCAGTGAAAATCCTCTGTGTCCACATACATAAAGGGCATCATTTGCATGAACCATGTGGAAGACTGGGTGGTGCTGGGAAGCATGCTGGTAGCATTATCTGCTGTTCAACTGACCACCTGTTCACACTAGTGTGTCTTCAAAAGTGGTGTCCCGTGCATCCCTGCAAAGTGGGACAGGATAGACATGTTTCTTGTGCTCCAGCAACAGGAGTAGTTGCACCTGCCCCATGTCCTTGGCGTCTGCACGCAACCAATCACAGTAATGCCACTACCAAGATGGCTATGACATTACAGTGACTGGCAGGCAATCCGCGCATGCTTATTGGCTGTATGACAGATGTAAAACATGTGGGGCAGGGACTCAAGCTTCAAATCCAAATACCAGCTGATGCTCACCAAGTGCCGAGCACATCCAAGCACCCAGATACTCGAGTGATATCAGAGTTTCACCGAACACATTCTCTCATCCCTTGATCTGACCATTGTGGCTATGTACTTGTGTTGTTTTCTGAAGCAATAGGAATCTAGAGTGTCTAAAAAAGCCCATGAGGGTCAGTGTGAAAATTTCAAGATTTTTATTTTTAATAGATTGTGATTTGTAAAAAAAAAACATTGCTAGCATTTTTTAATAATACATTTGACACAAAAACTTCTTTTAAACAATAGGTCATTTACTGATGATAGCTTCCCTTTAAGAACTCATTGTGTGCTGGTGCTCAGAGGGTTAGACCTCTCTTCCTACCCATGATGCAAATGAAATAATTGGAATATTTAATCAGATTAAAATAAAAAATAAATCTTTATTTAGCGCTAACATATTCCGCAGCACTTTACACACATTATCATCACTGTCCCCGATGAGGCTCACAATCTAAATTCCCTATCAGTATGTCTTTGGAGTGTGGGAGGAAACCCACGCAAACACAGGGAATTTCAAACTCCTTGCAGATGTTGTCCTTGGTGGGATTCGAACCCAGGACCCCAGCGCTGCAAGGCTGCAGCGCAAACCACTGAGCCACCGTGCTGCCCTAATTAATCTTTTTCATGATGGTAAATGTTAGAGAGACTTTTGGTCCTGACATTACAGACTGATATACATGTTATAGACAGATTTACCAGATCACAATGATGGACAACGCTAATGGAAACCAAAGTTAATGGGGTCGGTCCATCACTGATTGGTTCCTTCATGTAACAGAGCCGTTTCTGATATCAAGTCTGTAATTCCTGATAAAGAACAGAATAAAGGAATTCTTGTCCTTGACGTGAGCCCAGCCTTTAGGGTGTCTTAATTCTTCTTTAAAATAGTATCTTCAAATTCCAGTTTCCTTACAACAAGCACATTTTATATTGTGGATAAATCCATTAATACTTGTGTTAAGCTGCATTTACACAACCCAGTCGTGGCTCATAAACGACTGTCTATATGTATGATGGTTGGCAGTCGTTTAATAGCTGCGCTTCAATTGTTAGCACAATCTTTCTGTGCTCATAGAATATCATTGTACTCGGCAGCACACGTCCTGTTTACAGAGGATGATGTGCTGTTGAAAATTTAAAAATTATTTTACCCAAGGAAATATAAAAACCGCTTGTTCGTTGGGTGGAGTAGTTTTTAAGCTTGCGCTCACGGCAGCACATCATCCCCTGTATACAGCACATGAAGCATTTTTTTTCTTAGTCGGATGATTGCTGTCCTGCTTAGACAGGCCGATAATCAGGAACGGGCTCATTCATGATTACTGACCATCACTGTCGGACTGGGGTGCCAAGTGCTCACCAGTAACCAACTCTAGGGTCCCATTTTTCAACTACATGTAAATGTGACATTATCCTCAATCACAAATTTATACAACAATGAATAAGATGCTGCATTTGTCCATAGAAATTCGAGTATATTGAACTAAGTACCACTCATATAAGTGGGTGGTGGCCCACTCTTCTACAGAGGCCCACCGGAGGATTCTCCTGTTCTCCTGTGGGCCAGTCCGAGCCTACTGATCATGATAAATGTTCCTGTGATTTTTTTTGTTTTGCTCTTAAAGCTGGTCGTACATATGACGTAAATGTCAGCTTAATGTTCATTTCGCGGACAGCTATATCTTCTGATCCCCTATACACATGGCCAATCGGCTCAGCCAAGCATTCATGTGTTTTCAATGGAGAGAGAGGAAGCTGGCAGACAAAACAAGCAGACCACCCATTGAAATGCCAATGGTCCGATCCTTCTCTCCCGCCATCATCTTTTGGGTGTGAGTCAAGAGGCCTCCATACTCATCAGATGTTTGGCTTGTCCTGCTGATTTTGGCAGGTTCAGACGACTACCATCTAATTTATGAGGGGTCTCTAGTTGTGCCCTGTATGAGATGATGTCTTGCCATGAGGATTATTCAGGTAGTCCTACACAACGGATAAAGTTTGCAATCAATATGAGCCAGAAAATGCAGAAAGCCCCTACAATTACTCCGGATAAATAACCCTGAGTAGGGGATCAGTAGAAGTGCGGGAGTGTCCATTCTGTAAAGTGTGGCTCATTTTATAAGGCTTTGCTTGGTAATAATAATGTTCTGCATGGACTTTGGAGGATGAGGGTGAACCAGACAATGAAGAAACAGCTTCAATGAAAGTCACGCACAATAATTAGTGTCAGTCATGGTAGTGACCTGAGCACGTCTCCTGCGCGTGTGCGCGTCTTAAGGAGCTGGAGAACAATCCTGACTGTAAGGGGCTTGTGACGTTACTTTGATTTTCTACTATTAGCTAAACAGTTAGAAGACGGGACGGCGCACACTATGCACGGGTAATAGCCCACCTCCTTCCTTTGGTCACATCTACAATTAATGCATCAAAGTCATCCTTAATTCCAATTCTTCTGCATTGAGTTTTGATGCTAATTCAAAGCTACAAGCAAGGACAGTAGGTCAGGAACATTGTCAGACCCTGAACAAGTCTGGGACACCTCGGGGGCAACCGTAGAGAGAGACGATCAGGAAAATAACAAAAAATATAGCAAAAAGAGACCCAGGGCAAATGCCTCTTAGTGCTGGCGAGGGAACGATGGGAGATCATTAGTTTATCTTGCAGTTGATGCTTTAGGAATAATGAAATCCATCAGCAGCAAGGACAAAGCCCCCTTTCCCTTCAGAGTGGAAATTAGGTTCTCCAGTATGAAATGCAAACTGATCGTCTACCACTAATCGCTGATAGGAGAAACGTGGATCAGGCATATTTATTTCCTACATGCCTAATCGTTTTTCCCTAAAGGATCAATTACGAGGCTGTAGCTAATAGACCAAAGCTCTCAGAAACTGAGTTGGAGTAATGGTGGCTCCGTACGAAAGAGTCAATGTTTGTCTATGAAGATTGCATGGCCATGTTCACTTTTTTGCAATGACCCACCTGCATTAGAAACTAAAACACAGACTTTTAGACATGTTACTGCCCTTAGTCGATTCCTCAATTTCCCTTTACATGGACGTTTTCCCATACTCCTCACAAGATAAAACTGCTGAACATAGCAGTCTATTATGTCTAGAAAGGGTCCCGATTCTTCTGTTCTGTAACTTGCAATCCACTTCTTTTCAAAGGATGGTTTCTCATCCTCAGTATTCTACCAGCACTTCAATAATGAAAAAGTTTACAGCTTCCAAATATACAAAAATTTATTCAAGGGATAAGAACAAGGATAAACGGACATGCCCCATCATAGCGGAAAGACACAGCAACGCGTATCGAACAATATGCTCTTGGCAGCTTGAAAAAGAACATAGTGTTCGATACGCGTTGCTGCGTCTTTCCGCTATGATGGGGCATGTCCGTTTATCCTTGTTCTTATGCCTTGAATACATTTTTGTATATTTGTAAGCTGGAAACTTTTTCATTATTGATTTACTCCACGTGTGGCTTCACGAAATATCCGAGCTTCCACGCACCACTACTAGCCAAGAAAGCAGGTGAGCTGGTTACCTTTATTTTTTGCACATTCTACCAGCACTATTGGTGCAGGGCCCTCCTTTCCTCCACTTTGCATTGTTCATTGACTTTCCTGCCCAAAACTGAAACCCACCTCTCAGGTAAGTCTGTGTGTGGTTTGACAGACCTGAGAGCAGGTGTAGAGAGACAACGATGTATGTTTTCCTCTCTGCTGTTAGAGACAGACTACTCAAGACAACAGGCAGCGGACAGCAAGTTAGAAATAATGGTGGCATGTAGTGGCCTCCAATTTGGAGCTATTTTTTTTGGGCTCAGACAACATAATTTTGAAATTACATGATTTGCAGATTGTCAATGTATCATATTATCGCAAAAATGCTGTTGAGTTGTTGGAAAGTGCAGTGTTTTAAAGGGGGTTTACACTTTAAAAAAAGTAGTCTCCAAACGATAGTACTCATGAAAAATAACAAAATCTGATAATACTCACCCTCCCCAGGTCCAGCAATTGGCTTTCCGCCAATTCTGTCTACACGTTTTGGATTCTGCAGTGATGTCACATCGACAGCACACATCACCGCTGCAGCCAATCTCTGAGCTCAGTGGCTCTGCCAATGTACACATCATGAGTCACTGAGCTGATTGATTGGCTGCAGCAGTGTGATGTAGTTGTGATGTCACTGCTGCAGCCAAAACCCAGAGAGAAGAGCAACATCAGAGGCCTGGGCTTGACTAGGTGAGGTTGTTATGTGATTTTGTTATTTTACATCACTACTATTGTTTAGGGATCCTTTTTTGATAGCGGGAAACCCCTTTAAAGTGATCTATCTGGTGATTACGGAATAAATCCTAATTTGTATGTAAAAAATATAGTCGGTCTGTGATTTCTTGATAAGCTGTCAAGGAAAAATAAAAAGTCAAGATGGCAATTAGAACACTCACTGGTAATGCAGTGGGTACAGAAAGCATTCAGACCCCTTTAAATTTTTTACTCTTTGTTTCATTGCAGCCATTTGGTAAATTCAAAAAAGTTCATTTTTTTCTCATTAATGTACACTCTGCACCCCATCTTGACTGAAAAACCCCCCCAGAAATGTAGAAGTTTTTGCAAATGTATTAAAAAAAGAAAAACTGAAATATCACATGGTCATAAGTATTCAGACCCTTTGCTCAGTATTGAGTAGAAGCGCCCTTTTGAGCTAGTACAGCCATGAGTCTTCTTGGGAGTATTATAATAATATGTGTAATATTATATATTGCCCCAGGTCAGTCAGAGTACTGCAACAAGAGCAAATAGTCACCGGAAAGGCTTCCCTTATAGGTACGAGTTATTGAGGCGCTGCCAGCGAGGGGGGATATATATAGAAACCTCCCGGCTGTCACTGTCAGAGTTCCTCACTAACACCGTACGGTATGCTGCCACCAGTTCCTCGTTCAATATACAAGCCTCGTCCAACAACAGGCTTATATCGGGTCCGAAATCAACTCTGGGATAAGCGTATAATATAACCAACTGAGCGTGCGGACGTGGGGATTCGTGAATCGAGATAAAAGAGCAGCCCAAGATTAATTCTACATTTAATCGCCGAAAATACGCACTAGAAAAATACAGGTATATATACAAGAGCAAATATCTACAATCAGGAGTGTAGTACAAGGGTAGGGTACAGCTAGATTGCAATTACCGTGTTATGTAGCATGTGACCACAGTGAGGAGCTGATGGATCACAGGTCCAAATCTTAGTTGCAGGATTCTCTTGCCGTGTCAGGTAACGGGCCTCCTGCCAGTAGAAAGACTCGGCAAGTATTTCGGGCCAAACTGTATCTTTTAGAGAAGTTCATCAGATAGAAAAATGATATCAAGTAGATATCATTTACCCATATCTCACAACTGGCTTGCCTGTGCCCCAGACCTGAATCTAATCAAGAACATCTGGGACATCATGTCTCATTCCATCCACCGACGCCACGTTCTACCACAAACCATCCAGGAGTTGACTGATACTTTAGTCCAGGTCTAGGAGGAGATTCCTCAGCAGAACTTCGGCCGCCTCATCAGGAGCATGCCCAGGCATTGTAGGGAGGTCATACAGGCACGTGGAGGCCACAAACAATACTGAGCATCATTTCCTTGTCTTGAGGTATTTCCACTGAAGTTAGAGCAGCCTGTGGAGAGGTGCAGAAGTCTCATTGACAGTTACAGGAATCGTTTGATTACAGTGATTGCCTCAAAAGGTTGTGCAACAAAATATTAAGTTAAGGTACCATCATTTCTGTCCAGGCCTATTTCATGAGTTTTTTTTTTTTAAATTCTATGGAAGCATGGTTGAAAAGCAATGTCTGACTTTCATTTGTTCAGATTCATAGATTTTTAATTTATTATTACTTTTGTCGATTCAAGTTATTTCTGTGACCATTGTGGGTTTTTCTGTCATTAAATGAGGGGTACCAACAATTTTTCCCACATGTGTATATCATATTATAAAAAAATTATATCCCAGGACTCTGACGTACATTTCTTCTCTGGCATCCTGAAGGAGTGACTTGATATACATGATGTTTTTCTCTTTTTATGGTAAGCTTCCTAATGAATGTGTGCAGTCTATCTTATAGTTAATTACTTTTTTATTCATTTGTTTATGTGATATATATATCTACTATATCATACTTTACTTATTAATATTCTACTGACAACATAACAGTATTTTTGATTAAGCCCTTCCACATGTCATTTTGATACGTTTGTTGTGAATTTTCTTATTCCTATGTGCTATAATCCCCACAATTTTAATGTTTTTTTTTAACTGTATACATTTATAAAATCAGCATTTTTTTATGATATACCGTGGCATGTAAAAGTTTGGGCACCCCGATCAAAATTCCTTTTATTGTGAACAGTTAAGCAAGTTGAAGATAAAATGTTCTCTAAAAGGCCTAAAGTTAAAGATGACACATTTCCTTTCTATTTTAGGCAAAAAATATATATATTTTCATATTTTACATTTTAAAACTTACAAAAAAGGGAAGTGTCCTGATGCAAAAGTTTGGGCACCCTGCATTGGTTAGTAGCACCCCCTTTTTGAAAATATCACAGCTTGCAAACGCTTTTTGTAGCCAGCCAAGAGCCTTTCAATTCTTGTGTGAGGATTTTTATCCATTCTTCCTTGAAAAATTCTTCCAGTACTGTGAGATTCCTGGGTCGTCTTGCATCCTCTGCTATTTTGAGGTCTAGCCACAGATTTTCAATGATGTTCAGATCAGAAGACTGTGAGGGCCATTGTAAAACCTTCAGATTGTGCCTTTTGCAGTAGTCTATTGTTGATTTTGAAGTGTGTTTAGCATCATTATCCATTTATAGAAGCTATCCTCTCTTCAACTTCAACTTTTGTTACAGATGGTGTTATGTTTGCCTCAAGAAGTTGTTGAAATTTCATTGAATCCATTCTTCCTTCTACTCGTGAAATGTTCCTTGTGCCATTAGCTGCAACACAACCCCAAGCATGATTGATCCACCCCTATGCTTAAAGAAATTGTCCACTACTTGGACAACTTCTTCTCATACCCCTCTCTTTGCCCCGATAAAATAGTAAAACATATATTCACCTCTCATGTTGGCACCGTTCCAGCGGTGTCAGCATTCACAGTACCGGAGCTCTCTTTGCAGTGTTGGGACACGTGATCCCCTTGCCCAATCAGCGCTGACATCACTTGTCCCTGCCTCCTGGCGAATTGAACATGAAGAAGTCAGAGATCAGCTGCAGCCTGGACTTCCTCTTCATATTCGATTTGTCTGAAGGTGGAGACAGTGACGCCAGCGCTGATCCGGGGGCACGTGTCATAACACCACACGAGAGCCACAGGAAGGGCGAGTGCCGACATTGCGGGGATACCGCTGGTACAGGAGGTGAGTATAAGCTTTATTATTTTATAGAGGCCAAATATTTTGATCAAGAAGGGGTCGTCCTGGTAGTGGACAACCCTTTTAATGGCTGGCGGGATGTTCTTTTCCTGAAATTGTGTGCCCTTGTTTCTCAACACATACCTTTGATTATTGTGGCCAAAGAGTTTATTTTAACCTCATCGGTCAACAGGACTTGTTTCCAAAATGCATCAGGCTTCTTTAGATGTTCTTTTGCATACCTCTGATGCTGAATTTTATGGTAAGGATGCAGGAGATGTTTTCTTCTGTTGACTCTTCCATGAATGCCCTATTTGTGCAGGTGTCTCTGAACAGTAGAACAATGTACCAAAACTCCAGAATCTGCTAAATCTTTCTGAAAGTCTTTTTGCAGGCAAGCGGAGGTTCTGATTTGCCTCTCTAGCAATCCTATGAGCATCTCTTACTTAAATTTTGTTTGGTCTTCCAGACCTTATCTTGACCTCTACTGTTCCTGTTAACTGCCATTTCTTAATGTTATGCGTTTATGCTAAAGTTCTATGGAGCCCGATGACGTGGGTCAGAAATGAAGACAGACATGGTATATCACAGTTCAAGATGTATATATTGCAGAGATATGAACTTCAGATGAGATGCAAACTGTGACTCTACAGATAAGCAGGCAAATAAGACAGTCTCACATTAGTACAGACCAGTCCAGCAATGCAGGTTCCGGGGCCAAGAGCCCGGGCCCGCTCCTAAAGGAAAGCAGACTGTAGTGGAGGTGGGTGCAGAGCGGGTGTAGAACAACAGAGTCCCTCCATGGTACGTAGATCTACAGAAGCAGACGGGGTATCCCGAAGATTAGAAGAAGCAAGCAGGTTGCAGGTCCTTCGAGCTTGGCAGCAAGTAAGGTACAAGATACACAAGCAAGGTACAATGTGCAGCGTTCCTTTATATACACAGCAGACAGGAAACCAGAAGTATCAGATAGGAAGCAAGATGGCCCCCGTGAAGCCAGAAACTCCATTTTGGTTAAGGGCAGAATCCAACCGAACTAAGGGCAAGAACAGACAAAACAGGTACACAGTCCTTACACTTAGTTACATTTCAAACTGAGGAAAAGGCAACTTGAAAACGCTTTGCTATCTTCTAAAAGCCTTCTCCTGTTTTGTGGGCCTCCACCATTTTCATTCTCACAGTGCTAGGAAGCTGCTTAGAAGAACCCATGGCTGCTGTTTTTAGCACGTCTTTAACTCATGGCTGCTGTTTTTAGCTATCTTTAACTTTAGGCCTTTTAGAGATCATTTCATCTTCAACTTACTTAACTGTTCACAATAGCAGTAATTTTGACCAGGGGTGTCCAAACTCTAACATGCCACTGTATATATGCTCCCACCTAGTCCTCCATACAGTATAATGCGCCCCATATTTCCTTCCCTACAGTATAAAGGGCCCCACATTGCCTTGCCAGTCCTCCATGCAGTATTATGGGCCCTGCATTTCCTTCCATACAGTATTATAGCCCCATATAGTCCTCCATAGAGTATAATGGGTCCCACATAATCCTCCATACAGTATACTGGTCCCCACATAGTCCTCCATACATAATAATGGGCTCTGCATTGCCTTCCATATAGTATAAAGGGCCCATACAGTCATCCATACAAAATAATGACCCCATAAAGTCCTCAATACTCTCTAATGGGCCCCCATAGTCTTCAATATAGAAAATGGGCCCCACTTAGTCCTCCATATAGTATAAAGGCCCCACATAGTTCTCATTACAGTATAATAGATTTGTATAGTCCGTACAATATAATGGCCCCACAAAATCTTCCATACAGTATAATGGGCCCACATAGTCTTCTATACAGTATAATGGCCCCACATAGTCCTCCATACAGTATAATGGACCCCACATTAATATAATAAATAAATACTCACCTCTCCTCATTCCGCTGCTGCTCTTGCCTCGGCAGCGAGCGCTCTGATCCTCTTCACTGTTCGACACAGCAGGCACTTTGTAATGACGTTATCATGCCCACTGCGCTCAGACATCAGATGCAGAGGGAGAATGATGGAGGAAGGAGAATTAACTGATGGCTCCCTCTTCCATCATTGCTTTCAACGGTATCGGCATCCAGGATGCCGATACAGTTGAAAGTGCGATGCTGGGCAGGTGGGGAAGTGGGAACGGTGCAGGCATCGAGGGCCAAATTTAATAATCCTTTGGCCAGAGTTTTACATATGTGACAAAGATGAAGACTGTATAGTTGTTCTGTATTGCACCATAATATGTAGATACTCTCTTCTAGATGCAATGCTATTTTGTAAAGTATTATGGATGGCGCACATCGGAAATATACACAGGGCTGTGTAATGTTGTTTGTGCCTCTGGCCAGGCTCCATTAGGATATACAGTTTTGTGCTGACATTATGCAGTAATTTTACACTGGAAATTGCATTACCTGTCAGCAAATTTCCTTGCACTTTGTGCATTGTTTTCCTTCAAGAATTTTTAGGGTCATGACCGCAGTTTTTCAAGGTGCTTCACAGCATCATCTGTTTTCCAAAGTCTTTGAAGTGTGTGCAAATTTACCCTTAAGCCAGATTCCAGACACTAAAAGATATATACACTCAGGGGCATACATTGAAATAATGAGGCCCCATAGCAGAAGTAATTGAGGCCACCCCCCCCACAAAAAAAATAATATTAGGCAGAGTCTCAAAGACCATATAACTTTGAAGCCTTTATTACAAAGTAATTTCCCTCCTACTAGTCTTTTCATTGCACCCATAATATATGATGCCAACAAAAGTGCCCCACAAACACAGGATGATACCCCCATAGTGAATTGCACCATAGTACCCTCCACTCACACAGTATGATGACCCTATTGTACCTCACCTAAACTCCCTCGGCAAAGTATGCTGACCCCAACACAGTATGATCCCCAAACTGTGACCTCCACACTGCCCTCCATGCAGTATAACGGGTCAACATACAGTATAATGGCCCCACACTGTATAATGGCCCACTTTATCCCTCCAAATAGTAAAATGTCCTCCACACAGCCCTCCACACAGTATGATGGATCTCACACAAACTTTCTTTCTCTAATTGCTTGCATACAGTATAATGGCCCAACATAGCCCTTCTTAAAGTTTAAAGGCTCTAACATAGTCCTCTAAATATTATAATAGCCCCCACATAGACCACCATATAGTATAATGCACTCCTCATAGTCCTCTAATAATAAATAATAATAAATGTATTTCTATAGCGCCGACATATTCCGCAGCACTTTACATTTCAGAGGGGACTTGTACAGACAATAGACATTACAGCATAACAATAATCACATAGGTCATAACAGATACCAAGAGGAGTGAGGACCCTGCTCGCAAGCTTACAATCTATGAGGAAAAAAGGTAGACACGAAAGGTGGGTGGTAACAGTTACCTTCATTGTTCGGACCAGCCACAATGTTAAGTGTGTATCAGTACAGACACAGAGGGCTAATAGATGCATAAAGCATGTGGGAACATGATGCGGGGAACCTGGTTATGGTAAAACTTTTGACTTTGCCACACAGGGATAGTTAGGTTAATGTGTTGAGGAGGTAGGCCAGTCTGAATAAATGCATTTTTAGGGCGCGCTTAAAATTGTAGGGATTGGGGACTAATCGTATTGACCTGGGAAGTGCATTCCAAAGAATTGGCGCAGCACGTGTATAGTCTTGGAGACGGGAGTGGGAGGTGTTCTGTCTCCGACATAATCAATGACTCGTAACCGTAACTGCCTGTTCTGATAACATATAATCATTGCTGTATGTTTAGAATGCTCAGTCTTCCATACAGTTTAATGTTTATTGTTCTCTTTGCTCCATCTAGTGGCCAAAAGATATAACTGCAGTGTTATCTTAGTTTCATTTTCGTTCCTGTATTTTCCCTCCAGTCCACAATGTATTTTGGGTAACTTTGCAAGGGATCATGGTCTGTGCCAGCCCCCTTCTTCCCTTCAGTCAGCCATTTCTTTCAAGCCTGCAGATTGGAAGCACCTCATCGCTTGTTTCCCCTTGGGTTAGCATCGGTAGTATGTAATCATTCCCTCTGTATATTCTGCCTTGTATTAGCTAGCTTAGTTACATCCCCTGCTCAGCTAGTAGTTCTGATTGTATGTTATGTATAATGTATATTTCCATGAATCCTATACTGATCCTATGTATCTGTTTCTGTTTGTAGTTTTACCATACACATCTATATCTACGTTCAATAAACCACAGATTCAACTACAGTCTCCTTATTGGACCCCGGTATAGCGGTTTAGCTGCTTGTTAAGCTATATGAATCCTGTTCATTTAGTGAGGACAGGGCCGGCTCCAGGTTTTTGAGGGCCCCCGGGCGAAAAAGTCTCAGTTGGCCCCCCCTTAACACATACCACGACTCATGCCGTGTGACATCCGTGGTGACGGCCAAAAATGGACTTCTCTCTGTGTGGATCACACGGACACTCGCTCTGTGGCAAAACACGTTCATGTGATGGAGGCTACTGATTAGTAGTGTACGCATGAAAGAAAGAAGAGAGGGGAAATAAAGAACAGAGAAAGAAAGAGAGAATGGAAGGAAGAACAGAGAAAGATACAGAGAGAGAAAGAACATAGAAAGAACGAACAGAGAAAGAAAGAAAGAAAAGAACAGAGAGAAAGAGAAAGAATGAGGGTAAAGAAAGAAAGAACAGATAGAGAAAGAAAGGGGAAAGAAAGAACAGAGAGAAAGAAGAAAGAAAGAAAAAGAACAAAGAGAAAGAAAGAGTGGACAGAAAAAAAGAACAGAGAAAGAAAGAAAGAGGGGAATAAAGAACAGAGAGGGAGAGAAAAAAGGGGAAAGAAAGAACGGAGAGAAAAAGAGTTGACAGAAAAAAAGAACAGGGAGAGAGAGAAAAAGAAGGAGGGGAAAGAAAGAACAGAGAGGTAGAGAGAAAAAGAAAGGGGAAAGAACAGAGAGGAAGAGGGGAAAGAAAGAACAGAGAGAGAGAAAGAAAGAGAGAACAGACAGAGAGAAAGAACAGAGACAGAAAGAAAGAAAGAGAACAGAGAGCGAAAGAACAGAGAGAGAAAAAAAAGATTAGAGAGAAAGAACAGAGAGAAAGAAACAGAGAAAGAAAAATTCTATAAAGATACTATAGCAGCCCAGCTCCCATTGTAGTGCCTACCTGAGCCTCCTGGTGCAGGACATATCATGATCCGCTCACATGCCCGACATCCCCGATTCCAAGGCGATCTCGCTGTCTGCTGTCAGAGGAGGACACGGTGATGGATCTGAAGCATTCCCTGAAGTGCCTCCATGGTTCCGTCACAATCTCCTACTGAAATGACTTAATTTCTGGTCAGCTTCCAGCACGTCACTTCCGGTAGAACGTTACGTGCAAGTTTTAAATTGCTCCTTGGGGCTCTGCTGTGTACTCCTGTGTCCGCGGGAAAAGTAAGCTCCCGGCTGGGGCAGTCTCTGTCTCAAAATCGGGACTGTCTCGCTGGATCCGGGACAATTGGGACTCAGGAGGTATAAATGCTCCCCACCATACACCTCGTACACGCACGGCTCCGCTTTGTATGCCTCGTACACACACGGCTCCGCTCCGTACACCTTGTACACACGCAGCTTCACTCCATACACCCCCGGCTCTGCTCCGCTCCATAAACACACGGCTCAGCTCCGTACACACAGGGCTCCGTTCCGTACATCTCGTACACACACGGCTCTGCTCCATACACCTCGTACACACATGGCTTCGCTCCGTACACCTCGTACACACACGGCTCTGCTCCGTACACCTCGTACACACACGACTCTGCTCCGTACAACTTGTAAACCCCTCCTGACCCCACCCAAGAACACACACGGCTCTGCTACATCCACCTTGTTAAACCCCTCCCTGACCCCACACAAGTACACACATGGCTGTGCTACATCCACCTTGTAAAACCCCTCCCTGACCCCACACAAGTACACACACGGCTCTGCTACATCCACCTTGTAAACCCCTCCTGACCCCACACAAGTACACACACGGCTCTGCTACATCCACCTTGTTAAACCCCTCCCTGCCCCCACACAAGTACACACACGGCTCTGCTACATCCACCTTGTTAAACCCCTCCCTGACCCCACACAAGTACACACACGGCTCTGCTACATCCACCTTGTAAAACCACTCCCTGACCCCACACAAGTACACACACGGCTCTGCTACATCCACCTTGTAAACCTCTCCTGACCCCACCCAAGTACACACGGCTCTGCTACATCCACCTTGTAAAACCCCTCCTGACCCCACACAAGTACACACACGGCTCTGCTACATCCACCTTGTTAAACCCCTCCTGACCCCACACAAAGTACACACACGGCTCTGCTACATCCACCTTGTTAAACCCCTCCCTGACCCCACACAAGTACACACACGGCTCTGCTACATCCACCTTGTTAAACCCCTCCCTGACCCCACACAAGTACACACGGCTCAGCTACATCCACCTTGTTAAACCCCTCCCTGACCCCACACAAGTACACACACGGCTCTGCTACATCCACCTTGTTAAACCCCTCCCTGACCCCACACAAGTACACACACGGCTCTGCTACATCCACCTTGTTAAACCCCTCCCTGACCCCACTGTCCCACACATAAACGTTACCTCATCCATCCAGACCAGCACCATAATGAAAAGCGACCAGCACAGCAGAGTCCTGCAGCCAACCTGATCATGTGACCCGACTCCTCCCCTCCTGTGACCTCATCACAGGTCCTGTGCTGGTACCGCACACAAGATTACAGCCGAAGAAACCATGATCATTGCTGGCTGTAAGGGGCTGCGTCACTGCGTGGGTCCCTCGCGGAGGGCGCAGAATGGGGTCAGTACATGGGGGGCGTGGCGGCGGCCGGCAGGTATCCCAGACAGCGTGAGTGGGCCCTCCCATCTCGCCAGGGCCCCGGCACTTGCCCGGGTGCGCCGGGTGCTGACGCCGGCCCTGAGTGAGGACATGACAGTAAAACACCGGCTCTCCAGCTAGTGGAATACAGAGAACAGCCTTCCATCCTGCAGAGGCCAGTTACACAGCGCTATCCAGCTAGTGCAATCCAGA
This sequence comes from Dendrobates tinctorius, assembly GCF_039654945.1. Lineage (NCBI taxonomy): Eukaryota > Metazoa > Chordata > Amphibia > Anura > Dendrobatidae > Dendrobates > Dendrobates tinctorius. The sequence continues at coordinate 795,742 of NW_027361832.1, read as the reverse complement.
GAAAAGACACCCCTTCATCCAGCTTGCAGAAACTAGTGATGCTGCAGAAATTCATCTAGGGAGATTCAAGTCACCGGCTACACAGAGACTGATACAGCTGCAGCAATCTCTACATAGCCAAACATCCTTTTAAGGCTACTTTCACATGTCCGTCGGTGGCATTCCGGCGCCGTGCGGCAAAAAGATGGAGTGCCGGATCCAGCCGTGAACGGAGGGACCGGAAGTATATGCGGCACATCTTACGGCGCCTGACACGGCTATGTTGCAAAGGAGTCGCCAGGGAAGAAAAGGATCCAGGAGCCGGTGAATGGGGTATGAAAAAGAGAGAGAACGTGGTATGAAATAGAGAGAGAGAACAGGGTATGAAAGAGAGAGAGAGAACGGGGTATGAAAGAGAGAGAACGGGGTATGAAAGAGAGAGAACGGGGTATGAAAGAGAGAGAGAGAACGGGGTATAAAAGAGAGAGAATGGGGTATGAGTGAGAGAGAACGGGGCATGAAAGAGAGAGAGAACGGGGTATGAAAGAGAGAGAGACCGGGGTATGAAAGAGAGAGAACGGGGTATGAAAGAGAGAGAGATATCCGGGCATGCGCACAGGGTAAAACCGTGCATGCGGTGGCCGGATCAGGTAGAAGCCTGATCCGGCGGCCAGAATGTGCCATTGAGAAACATTGTCCCGCAGAGCCGGAAGGGCCGCATACGTCCATGTCCGGCTTTTTTCGCCGGACAAAAAAACGCTGCAGCACCCGTCCTGTCCGGCCGCCGGACAGAGGAATTCAGCCGGATCCAGTAAAAACCGGAACAAACGGAAGCATATGCGGCGCGATCCGGAGCATGTGCTTCTCAATGACAAAAAAACGCATCCGGCGGTAAAAGAAACTGGATCCGTTTTTTTACACACATGCCGGATTGTGCCTGACGGCACAAACCGGATGTGTGAAAGAAGCCTAAGACACCATGTCCCACAAATCACACAGGACAAAATCTGCTACATCCGTCTCCTCAAAGACTGAATCTATCAGCAGCGCAGTCGCCATTGCCTGCGCAAATGCTGAGGCCGCAAAAATGCGAGCAAGGTATGCTGAAGAAGAGATGCAACTTAAACAAGAGAAAGCACGCATAGATAATGAGAAGGCGCGTGTGGATGCTGCCTTAGAGAGCCTAGCTGCAAAAAAGGAAGCGGCTGCAGCACTCGCAGAGGTAGAAGCACTGGAAGCCACACACAACCCTTAACTGCATAGTCGCAGCAGTGCGTCAAGTCTGAAGTTGCCGCTGCAATATTCACCACAACGCACAACTCAATATGTTAATGAACTTCCTGATACAAACTATAACCAAGATCATGACACATCCAGTGAAACGAGTGAGAGTCATCATGAGGCTCAGCTCCAGGAAAACATGAAGCAAAGCAACTCTCCTGTCTTCCTTGCCCCTCACAAGGTAACCAACGTGAATCAACTTGCTGACACACCGCATGTCAGACCGAAGCAATATTACACCGGTTGGCACCTCCCTGAGGATACAAACAGGTATGAACGCACCTCACATCACTATCAGGGTGACCCATCACCAGTATACTCTGCTGACAACCGGTTCACATCAGAACTTGCTAGGATCTTCACACAACGTGATCTAGTTGCCAAGGGACTCATGAAATTCACTGACCACGCTGAAGGTTACAGAGCTTGGAAAGCTTCCTTCCAAAATGTTACTAGAGACTTGGGGCTAAAAAACAGAGAGGAGATAGACCTCTTAGTCAAATACCTGGGAGAAGAGTCAGTCAAACACACAGTAAGGATCAGAGACATTAATATAAACCACCCTCAAATAGGCCTTAAAGAGATCTGGAAGAGGCTAGATGAGTGTTACGGCTCTGCAGAGGTAATAGAGAGAGCCTTATTCAAAAGAATCGATGACTTTCCTAAAATATCTAACAAAGGTCTCCCAAAACTTAGAGAGCTAGGTGACTTGCTACAAGAGGTCCTAGTTGCCAAATGTGAAGGAGACCTACCGGGACTTGCATGCCTCGACACAGCTAAAGGTGTTAACCCTATAGTCCAAAAGTTGCACTACAATCTACAGGAGAGATACAGTTGTGGACAAAAGTATTGACACCCCTGCAATTCTGTCAGATAATACTCAGTTTCTTCCTGAAAATGATTGCAAACACAAATTCTTTGTTATTATCTTCATTTAATTTGTCTTAAATGAAAAAACACAAAAGAGAATGAAGCAAAAAGCAAAACATTGATCATTTCACACAAAACTCCAAAAATGGGCCAGACAAAAGTATTGGCACCCTCAGCCTAATACTTGGTTGCACAACCTTTAGCCAAAATAACTGCGACCAACCGCTTCCAGTAACCATCAATGAGTTTCTTACAATGCTCTGCTGGAATTTTAGACCATTCTTCTTTGGCAAACTGCTCCAGGTCCCTGATATTAGAAGGGTGCCTTCTCCAAACTGCCATTTTTAGATCTCTCCACAGGTGTTCTATGGGATTCAGGTCTGGACTCATTGCTGGCCACCTTAGAAGTCTCCAGTGCTTTCTCTCAAACCATTTTCTAGGGCTTTTTGAAGTGTGTTTTGGGTCATTGTCCTGCTGGAAGACCCATGACCTCTGAGGGAGACCCAGCTTTCTCACACTGAGCCCTACATTATGCTGCTAAATTTGTTGGTAGTCTTCAGACTTCATAATGCCATGCACACGGTCAAGCAGTCCAGTGCCAGAGGCAGTAAAGCAACCCCAAAACACCAGGGAACCTCCGCCATGTTTGACTGTAGGGACCGTGTTCTTTTCTTTGAATGCCTCTTTTTTTCTCCTGTAAACTCTATGTTGATGCCTTTGCCCAAAAAGCTCTACTTTTGTCTCATCTGACCAGAGAACATTCTTCCAAAACGTTTTAGGCTTTTTCAGGTAAGTTTTGGCAAACTCCAGCCTGGCATTTTTATGTCTCGGGGTAAGAAGTGGGGTCTTCCTGGATCTCCTACCATGCAGTTCCTTTTCCTTCAGACGCCGACGGATAGTACGGGTTGACACTGTTGTACCCTCGGACTGCAGGGCAGCTTGAACTTGTTTGGATGTTAGTCGAGGTTCTTTATCCAACATCCACACAATCTTGTGTTGAAATCTCTTGTCAATTTTTCTTTTCCGTCCACATCTAGGGAGGTTAGCCACAGTGCCATGGGCTTTAAACTTCTTGATGACACTGCGTGCGGTAGACACAGGAACATTCAGGTCTTTGGAGATGGACTTGTAGCCTTGAGATTGCTCATGCTTCCTCACAATTTGGTTTCTCAAGTCCTCAGACAGTTCTTTGGTCTTCTTTCTTTTCTCCATGCTCAATGTGCAGGGCCGGTTTTAGGCAAAGTGGGGCCCTAGGCAAATATTAAAATGGGGCCCCAAAAGCTAACATATTGCACATCACACAGAAGCATTTCGGTTGTATTTATATGCGCTGAGTTCAGGCCGCTAAATGAGTGTGATCGACAATATTGAAGTCGTTCAACACTTGTTTCCCGGCCTCTTTCCACCGTCTGAGAAAGAATGATGGGGACAGAACAATCACTAATGGATCACTAACAAATCACCATACAGTATCATGTTATCAGCAGCACATCTACAGTTTACACCCCATAGTCCTCCATATAATATAATGTGCCCCATAGTCCTCCATATAGTATAATAAACTCCTCAGTTCTCCATATTGCATAATTCACTCCCCATAGTCCTCCATATTTTATAATACACTCCCTATAGTCCTCCATATAATATAATGTACTCCATAGTCCTCCATATAGTATAATACACTCCTCAGTCCTCCATATAGTATAATACACTCCCCATAGTCCTCAATATAGTATAATACACTCCCCATAGTCCTCCATATATTAAAATACACTGCTCAGTCCACCATATAGTATAATACACTCCTCATAGTGCTCCATATAGTATAATGCACCGCCATAGTCATCCATGTAGTACAATTCACTTCCATAGTATAATGCACACCATAGTTCATCATATAATGTATTCCCCATAGTCCTCAATACAGTATAATGCAGCCCACATAGAGCATAATGCAGCCACCCCACAGATTATAATGCAGCCCCGCCATACAATATAATGTAATCCCCATAGAATATAATGCAGCCCCCCTCTTATAGTATAATGCAGCCACCCCTTAGAGCATAATGCAGCTACCCCTCAGAGTATAATGCAGCTATTCCACAGAATATAATGTAACCCCCCACAGAATATAATGCAGCCCCTCCATAGAATATATGGCAACCCCCTCATAGAGTATAATGCAGCCCCTTATATAGTATAATGTAGCCCTTCTCATATAGTATCATGCAGCCCCCATAGAATATAATAAAGCCCCCATACAATATAATCTAGCCCCCACAGATAATGCTGCCCCCCCATAGAATACAATGTAGCCTCCTGATATAGTATAATGTAGCCCCCTCATAGAGTATGATGCAATCACCGCCCATAGAATATAATAAATATAATACAGCCCCCCATAGAATATAATGTAGCCCCAAATAGAATAAAATACTGCCCACCTCCCCATAGAATATAATGTAAGCCCCCATATTATATAACACAGCCTCCCCCATAGATTATAATGTAAAATGTACCCCCTTGGTATATAACTCAGCTGCATAGTATAAAGCACAGCACCACCATGGTATATAGAACAGCCCACCATGGTATATAGCACAGTACCACATGGTATATAGCACAGCCCACCATGGTATATAGCCCATCATGGTATATAGCCCAGCACCACATGGTATATAGCCCAGCACAGTATACAGCCCAGCATAGTATACAGCCCAGCACAGTATACAGCCCAGCATAGTTTATAGCCCAGCACAGTATAGAGCCCAGCATAGTATAGAGCCCAGCATAGTATACAGCCCAGCATAGTATATAGCCCAGCATAGTATAGAGCCCAGCACAGTATATAGCCCAGCACAGTATATAGCCCAGCATAGTATACAGCCCAGCATAGTATATAGCCCAGCACAGTATACAGCCCAACACAGTATACAGCCCAGTATAGTATATAGCCCAGCACAGTATACAGCTCAGAATGGTATATAGCCCAGCACAGTATACAGCCCAGCATTGTATATAGCCCAGCATAGTATATAGCCCACCATAGTATACAGCCCAGCATGGTATATAGCCCACCATAGTATACAGTCCAGCATGGTATACAGCCCAGCACAGTATACAGCCCAGCATGGTATATAGCCCAGCATAGTATGCAGCCCACCATAGTTTATAGCCCAGCATGGTATATAGCCCACCAATGCCACAATAGTATATAACCCAGCACAGTATACAGCCCAGCATGGTATAAAGCCCACCAATGCCACCATAGTATATAGCCCAGCACAGAGTATAGCCCAGCATAGCATATAGCCGCTCCCCCCCAGAATGGCCCCACAGTCCAGTACTCACACTGATATATTAAAAAAAAACAAAAAACTATTCTCACCTTCTCCTTGTGCCCGCGCTGCTGGCTGCTCCTGTCTCCTGCTCTGCCGGCACACAGAGAGAGTGCGATGATGTCATCGCGCACCCGCTGTGTCAGAGGCAGAGCGGGGAATGATGGGAGAGGGAGCGTTGGCTGACGCTCTCTCCTCCATTATTGCTTTGAACTGTACTGGCAGTCGCCGGTATAGTTCAATGCGGTGGCGGGGGGAGTCGGCACTGGGGGAAAGCGGGCCCCCTGCTTCAAGGGGCCCTATAGCAGCTGTGTGATGTGCCGCTAGCTGGGGGCCCCTGGGGGAGCGGGGGCCCTAGGCAGCTGCCTGGTCTGCCTGCCCCTAACGCCGGCCCTGTCAATGTGGTACACACAAGGACACAGGACAGAGGTTGAGTCAACTTTAATCCATGTCAACTGGCTGCAAGTGTGATTTAGTTATTGCCAACACCTGTTAGGTGCCACAGGTAAGTTACAGGTGCTGTTAATTACACAAATTAGAGAATCATCACATGATTTTTCGAACAGTGCCAATACTTTTGTCCACCCTCTTTTTTATGTTTGGTGTGGAATTATATCCAATTTGGCTTTAGGACAATTCTTTTTGTGTTTTTTCATTTAAGACAAATTAAATGAAGATAATAATACCAAAGAATTTGTGTTTGCAATCATTTTCAGGAAGAAACTGAGTATTATCTGACAGAATTGCAGGGGTGTCAATACTTTTGGCCACAACTGTAGCTCACACGTGGCTCCACATACAAATACAAACACAGTGTTTCATTCCCTCCTTTCTCTGTTTTTGTAGACTTTATACACGAACAAGCGGCAATCAGAAATGATCCCAGCTTTGACTTTACAACGTCATATGCTGCACCACTACCAGCTGCAAACCCACGCAGAACATCTGTGGCAGTGCACAAGACTAATGTTTCTTCTCCAAGTTCCAATTACAGGTCTGCTGGCTGCTCTCAATCAGAGACAAAGGTACGAGAACCTGACAAGCAGTGCCCGCTTAATCAGAAGCCTCATCCTCTCCTGAAATGCAGAGCCTTCAGAGGAAAATCTCTGCCGGATCGCAGAAGCTTCCTGAAAGAGAACGGTATCTGCTACAAGTGCTGCTCATCTACCACTCATCTCGCCAAGGATTGTAAGGTCAGTGTAAAATGCACAGAATGTGGCACCACAGGTCATAACACTGCCCTACACCCTGGCCCAGCTCCATGGAGTGCACAGAACACGCCAGCTGATTGTGAGCATGGCGGGGAGGAAAAGAGCACTGATGCAGCTACGCTAGAGATCACTTCACAATGTACTGAAGTCTGTAAAGGGACAATAGACAGTAGGTCTTGTTCCAAAATATGCCTCGTCAGAGTGTACCCAAAGGGTCATAGAGACAAAGCTGTGAGACTGTATGCTATCTTGGATGATCAAAGTAATCGATCCCTTGCCAGATCAACATTCTTTGACCTATTCAACATAAAACGACCAAGCACTCCTTACTCTTTAAAGACATGTGCAGGTACTGTGACAACAGCAGGTAGGAAAGCCACTGACTACCAAATTGAGTCCTTAGACGGGCAGTTCTGCCTGCCACTACCTACAATCATCGAGTGTGATCAGATCCCAGGCAACGGGTCTGAAATCCCTAGACCAGATGTGGCAATCCATCATGCTCACTTAAAACGCATAGCACACCTCATACCGGAACTCGACCCTCAGGCACAGATAATACTGCTATTGGGAAGAGATATCCTGCAGATTCATAAAGTGAGAAGTCATATCAATGGACTCAACAATGCAACCTATGCCCAAAAGCTAGACCTAGGATGGGTCATAATAGGAAACGTATGCTTGGGACACATGCACGCCCCATCTTCTGTGACAAGCATGCTAACAAATACACTGGAGAAAGGGCGCCCATCTCTGTTTCAACCTTGCAACAACGAGTTCCATGTCAAGGAACTACCACACAACACCCAACTACCCAATCACTTAATAGACTTCACTCATGACAGCAGTATGGTTTCAGGAAGCTATGAAGATCAGCTGGGGTGCACAGTCTTCCAGACATCTAAGCAAGACAACCAAGTAGCAATGTCGGTAGAGGATAAGTTGTTCCAGGAGGTAATGGACAAGGGACTCACAAAAGATGAGACCAATAGCTGGGTCGCACTTCTTCCCTTCACGACCCACAGACCATGTCTACCAAACAACAGAGATCAGGCATTAAAACATTTCTCCTCTCTCAAACATAATCTGCAAAGGAAGCCAGAGATGAGAGATCACTTCTTCTCCTTCATGTCAAAGATATTTGAGAACTGCCATGCAGAACTAGCTCCCACTCTCAAAGACTCTGAAGAATGCTGGTTCTTACCCATGTTTGGCGTATACCACCCTAAGAAACCAGGCCAGATTAGAGTGGTGTTCGACTCTAGTGCTAAGTTTGATGATGTCTCCCTGAATGATGTTCTACTGACAGGACAAGATCTCAATAACAAACTACTGGGAGTACTTATGCGTTTCCGTAAGGATTCCATTGCCTTCATCGCTGACATCCAGCAAATGTTCCATTGTTTCCTTGTGAGAGAGAGAGACAGGAACTTCCTAAGATTCTTCTGGTACAGAGACAATGATCCTACTAAAGAAGTCACAGAGTACCGCATGAGAGTGCACATCTTTGGCAATAGCCCTTCTCCTGCAGTCACCATCTATGGCTCAAAAGGTCAGCTCTAGAAGGAGAAACAGAATACGGGTCAGATTTCAGACAATTCATAGAGAAAGACTTTTACGTTGATGACTGTCTGAAAGCCATGCCTTCAAATGAGACTGCCATCAGTCTTCTCAGGAGAGCACAGGAGATGCTTGTGTGGTGCCCCCAGGAGTATGGCTGCCACAGTGGCTTTGCCTTCCTCCAGGGGAGGATAATGACAGGCTTGGAGGCAATGATGGGTCTCTCTCGCAGTCAATCTTTGATGCAACACAGTTCCACTCCAGGCCAGCATGGGGAACTCTGAACCGGGATTAAGGGGAGGAGTGCTCTCTGAGGGCCAAGAGGAAGGAGTGAGGTCAGTTAGTCTGCGGAGGGTGAAGTGTGCAGACATGTAGAGAGAAGCTGGAGATTGAGCTGGGAAAGGAGAGCTCCCTCACAGTGAATGCATGAACTGGAGCCTGGTCTCCACGGTTGTACGGATACTAACGGTCCTACAACAGATACCAGAGGAGTAGGAGGCTGTAAATGCCCTACTCCCATCTTAGACACACGTTGTGAGTGTGGACTTGTGCCTAAGCGTGGTGAGAGCAGGACCCCCGTTCACCGCCCTGCATCCTGTTGTTTTCCCTGGAGGCTGTTTATCATTGCTGTTTTGTGTCACAATAAAGAAAGTGTTGCATCCTGTATGTCATAAATTGACACACAGGTGCAGCAAACACCGGACCATCAAGGATCAGTCGCTCAAAACTTACAATGTTAGGAATGTGGAAAACCACAGAAAAAATGCGACTCTAGATCCATAGTATTAACATATTGAGCATCTTTATTAGACAAGGACAAAAAGAGGACAACTGGAGGACATGTGCAAATGGCAACCAAAGTGCAAGTAGTGCAAAGTGCAGATCAAGCAATCCAGCCCTAGTCAAACCCAGTACCAGAATAAACCATTGTTCATATTCATGAATAGCAGAAAATGAGGAGGTAAATACAGCACATAAAAAACTTTACAATAAGAGGTAAGTAAGGCTGTTCACATATATGAAAAAACAAAAGGGAAATTCCCAACACACTCAAATATACACACAGCCTACCCTCAAAGGGTTACTACACATCAAAATGTTACCTCACTAATTCAGGATGACCGGGCGGACTGCTCGACTCCCCGACGCGCGTTTCGGAGCTCTAAAGCTCCTTCCTCAGGTGGCATAAGTGAAGGATGCACGGTGCACACATTTATATGTGCGCACCGGAAGTGCCGCGGACGCGCCGCCCGCAGCTCCGCTGCAGAAGCGCCTCCCACCACTGACGCGGCCGGAAACACGCGGGCCCACGTGATCCGAAGCCCGACACTGGCTGGGCACGTCATACAGCAGGAGCCGCGGGCGCGCATGCGCGGCACTTGTGACCTCGGCGGACATATTACAATAGGGCAAAAAGCCCAAATAAAACATCTACAAACAAACAACAGCACAATAAAGATTAAAAAAGGGGGGGGGAAAGGAAAAGGGAAGAAGAAAAAGAAGGGGGGGGAGGGAAAAACCAGGACCAACTTATACCCCATGAATAACATAAATGCCCTACTCCCATCTAAGACACACGTTGTGAGTGTGGACTTGTGACTAAGCATGGTGAGAGCAGGACCCCCGTTCACCGCCCTGCATCCTGTTGTTTTCCCTGGAGGCTGTTTTTTTATTGTGGACAGAGACTTGAGAGACTGCATGTGCCGCTGTAGTCGGTGCCATCGTTGGATTCCTGCCTGTCAGAGACTGCGACGAGATGACCCGCGCCGCTGTTGCCGGTGCCACTGTTGGAACCCTGTACTCCCTCACAACAGAAGACTACAGTCCGATAAGTTCAACCTCTTTATTTCTGAACTCTCGTTCGTCCCTCACCTACCCTGCCAACTTTCAAGTTCTGCCCCATTTCTCGCCGTCACCCTACAATCCCTCACTCCCTGCGTGGAGCACATACCCCTGTAAATAAACCTGTTTACCCTTGCTCTGCCTCCAAGGACTGCATCCCGTGTTCCTGCAGGTTATTACAACCCAATACAATAACTCGCCATGTACTGCAAAATGAGGGAACCTGGTGTCAGCCACCGGCTCTTGAGCAACCCCGTTACATACAGACACATTCTCAAATGCCCCCTTCAATGTAAGATCTTAGGGCACCTCTAACTTAGACTAGCTGGGCTCCCCTGTTATCATCTCAGCCTCTACAGTAATGTGTGAAAATACCAAGGAAGCTTTACCACCTGCCCCTCCTGTTCTAGCTCTTCACTGCTGCCTCTGATCTTTAGTCACTGGCTTCAAAGGTGATGCCATAATTGAAGTTCAGCAGCCAACCACTTGGCTCGGTAATCCATGTTGTCAGAACATCAAAGCTCAGTGATTGACTGCAGCGTTGATGCTTGCTGGAGTTGAGCCATCACCACTGCAGCCTGTCAAACTAGACTACAGAAAGTGCTGAAGATTCATAACTGGAGTAGCAGAGAGAACGTAAAGCTCTGTGTTTGTGTGTTTTGTTCTACCAATGGTAAGCCATTTCTGATAACCCCTTTAACCTGACTCTATAGAAAATGTCTATATGTCATCTTCTCATGAATCACAAAATATGCAAAGTGCAAACAACTCCTGTTCCCAAATGAGGAGAAAAAGTAGCGGCCTCTCCGGGACACGTGGTATTACATGGTGCTCTTTCAAAAGAATGGATTGCCATGTAATATATGAAATATTGAAGCTTTCCAGAACAAGATATTGGAAGACAGGTAATGCTTTATTACCAACCAGCCATTGTCTTCTTATTCACTCACTAGTTCTTTTACACTTCATTGGAAGCCCTATAAGGAGCCTCCATCGCAGAATTTATCACATAGGACGACTGCTCAGCCAACAGCTATTTGGCCATTGTTAACATGACGTTAGCCTATGTTATATATAGCAATATGCAGCAGGACACATGATACAGGGAAATATCTGATCGCCAGCAATGAGGTCAGGAAGGAATTTTTCCCCCCTGAAGCAGAATTGTTTGGGGGGGTTACTTTGCCTCCCCCTGGATTTTTGGGTACCAGTGGCTCTCAGGTGGTCCCCAATGACTGCAGCTCCTTCTGTGGTCTCCACTAGGGCCAATCTGAGAGTCACTGTGACCATAGTTTAATTTCTTAAAGGGCCAGTAATATTTTCAATACAATGTTGCTTATTGTTATTCCAATAAAAAAATACGTACTCTTGTATATATATATATATATATATATATATATATATATATATATATATTGTGTTGGGTGGTTTTTGTCTGGATTTCACCTTACACAGTGACAATGATGGGAGTGATCACTACTACTATGAATATTCCACGACTAGACCTGGAAGTATAGAGGGCTTCATACACAGAGAGCAGATGGTATAATGTCAGCTCCAGTACCAATTACAATTGTTATAGGGCTCAGTCTGTGATGGGGGCACTGACATTGTATACAGTACGTCCTGCACAACATAATACAGAGAGAAGACTGAAGACCGGGACACAGGGCTGCAGGAGACACAGGGTCTTGTGTAAGTGTAAAAAACAGAGTAAACATGTTCAACAAGTAGCCGGGGGCTCCAGGACCAAACCAGGAGGGAGGCCTCAGTCATTGGTGGCCACTATTCGCATGGAATGGCCCACATTTACCAACTGTTCTGCAGCCACTTGTTTATCTTTGTCAAACACCCTCGTTGGTCCTTTCAGTTATTAGGTCACTACTGGAATTCTTTCCTGACTACACACAGACTTGTATAAACCATGTATGCCGCCATCACCATACACAACCAGAGTCCTCTTCTAGACCTCTGACCAGAGTAATGTTCTTCAGGCACCGAGTGCACATGCAGCAAACCTTCTCAGAAAGGAGAATTGGACTCTGACATTCCCTAAGCAACAAGTGCCCACACAATCAGAGGGCCAAATTTTCTAGCCCTTTGTGTGTCCAGTGGTGGCCACTCTTAGTCTACGTTGGCTCTTCAGATTGCATGGTGATAAAGAATCTGAGGGCCACATACCTTCAGGAAAAAATCTCATAAGGGCGCAGGACCTTGAATTGTAAAGAACACAATAATGTTTTCCATAAAATTCTATTGTATTATATTCTAGATATAAAAAAAAATCAAGTCTGGTCTTTAGATGGTATAAAATGAGGTCAATATAACTTCAGGTGAACAACAACACATGACGAATTACACCGGGTCATCATATTTTTACCAAAAAATAGACTCAAGTGCAAAAACAGTGTGTGAAAAATTAATGTGTCCAGTGAAAATAAGCTCCAATCTACTGGAACCATTATAATGGAGCATTGGTGTGCATGCTCAAATGCTGCTCTATTCATTCTATTTGAGGCCGCCATGCAGTGCTCTTGACTTTTTTGGCGAGCCACGTAGAGAATGTAGGGAGTGGTGGTCGGATATCTGACTTGCTGCTCTATTTTGTAAAGAGGATAAAAATTCCCTATATTTCCGATTGTTCAGGACCCGGCAGTGGGACCATCAGTGATCAGTAAGTAATCACTTTTTCTGGTGATAAGGGGGTTAACTGATGAAAACAAGTTAATTACATACCCTTCAACATCGATGTAATAATGGTCACAAACTGGTAATTTTGCCGTAAATTTTTTCACTGGTCCAGTATATTTTGTTAATGGTATGGTAATTATCAAATAGGTCTCCACCTTGGTTGAGCACCCCATACACGTTGGATAGAGGATCTACCGCTCTCGAATGTCCCATACACTGGAGCAATACGGTGCTCCTCTATGAGAGAGCTGCTGCCAGACTTATAGGGTAGTGGCTTATCTCCTGGAGAAATAAAGGATGGGCTGTCAGAACTCTGACATGACCATGTCTCTTCCTTGACACCTGTAAGGATGGTGGACCTCTGGGGTCATGCTCCTACCCCTCAAGACACCAGTGTGATGTAAAGTGTTATGAGTTGTGTCTTACATCTTATGTAAATATTGTAGCTGTTAATACCTTAATTGCTGTTGTCAATCTCTGACAGCGGCATTTAACATGATTGCGCCAGAAGGGCATTATTAGGTCTGCCCATCAGAGCTCGTGTCATATGACCGCGGGTAGTCGATGGGTTGGCATGACAACCCGGGGTCTGCAGGAGATCCCTGTGGTCATCATTGCCAGATTGCTATAGTCTGAAGCCTTGCTGTGTATAATGTGGCGCCCCTGAGGGTTCAGTTGCCACAGAGGTACTGCACCTCCTCCTGAGGTGTGGTGCCCCACCATCCAGGTAAGGTGGGAACTCCTGACCACGCTCCAACACTCGCATCCCACACAACACAGTAGTTCAGCAAAGCCACATTGCAGCTCCCTGCTTGGAGTGTAGCAGAGCACCTTTGGTGGCTCCCTGCTTGGAACACTAAACATGCTGGGAGGTGGGTGGAGTTTAGAATACCTAAAAGAGGGGGCAGGTTTAGAATTTCAGGAGTTAGTTCAGTCAGTCGGAGAGAGTCACTCAGAGAGGAGTGAGGAAAGGAGATCCCTGGAAGAGGGATGGAGGAAGGAGGTGCTGCAGCAGACCTCAGTGATCTGGGTCTGCTGGCATGGGAAAGGAAAGAAGGAGAAAGACATTGAACTGAAACCTGATCTTCCATAAGAAGGAAAGGATAGTACGGAACATAGGAGTAAAAGTGAACAGAGGACGTGGGTTAGAGTAAGAACCCTGCCTAGAAGTTCTAAGCGCAAGGCCGGGGCCCGGTCCCCGAGGTTGTATGGACACTAATGGTTCTACAGCAGACACCGGTGGAGTAGTGGGCTGTAAATGCACTACTCCCATCTAAAACTTGGGGGCACAACAGCAACATTGATAGTGAGCCAGGACTCAGGAGTAAGGAGTCCCCGAAGCAGGCTACAGCTGTCTGCCGTACAAGTAGAGTTCTTGGGAACATCTGAAAGGAGGAACTCCAGTGTAACTCAGTACTAGGAGATCTTCACACTTAAAGGCGCTATAGAGGAGATGTTCAGAAAGGCACATGTTGGCGGACTGTTGGAAGGGAGCGTCCTATCTTGCCTGGAGGTCGACTGAGCCCCTGACCCGGAGGACACAGCACGGAAGCAGGCACCTGTGTGTACTACAGACTGTGAGTAAAGCTTTGGAACTACAAGCCTTGGTGTCCTCCATTCATTCCTGCGCCAACACCCCTGGTACCGCTACATCTGGGTACCAGCTTCTACACTGCCTGCTCCTCTCAGCTACCCCTACATCTACACTGCCCTGGGACTACAGCTCCACCTGTGGGAGCTTCACCATCTTGGCTGCAACACACCACCAGTCCCAGAGGATCTGCATGCAGCGTCGACCTAACATCTCACTTGCCGAACACCATAGGTGGCGTCACAAACTATTCATAAACTCTATTCACCCCTTTTTGCCATGGAGCCCCAGGGCCACGGACCGGGTCACAGCTTCCGTGACAACTCCCATTGAGATCAACGGGCCCGGGACCGAGTACCCCGCTAGCCCTGGTGGGCGCTCCAATAGCACAGTCAATTGGATGATCGCAGCTTCTAGTCTCCCATGGAAACTATTGAAGTCAGTAAAAAGTGCAGAAAAAAAAATATTTAAAAAATAATTTAAAAAAATCAAAAAATATAAAAGTTAAAATCACCCAGTTTTTGCCCCATTCAAAATAAAACGATAAAAAATACACATATTTGATATTGCCGTGTTCAGAATCACCCGATTTATCAATATATAAAAATAACCCAATCAAAACGACAGAATTATGTTTTTTTGGTCGCCGCTACATTGCAATAAAATGAAATAACGGACGATCAAAACATCGTACTGACCCCAAAATGGTATCAATAAAAACATCAGCTCAGCGTACAAAAAATAAGCCCACACCCAGCACCAGATCATGAAAAATGGAGACGCTACAGGTCTCGGAAAATGGCGCCATTTTTTTTTTACTTTGGATTTTTTTTGACCTCTTAAATAAAAAAGAACCTAGACATGTTTGTTATCAGAACTCGTAATGACCTGGAGAATCATAATGGCAGGTCAGTTTTAGCATTTAGTGAACATTGTAAAAATTGTAAAAATAAAAACAAAAAAAAAATTGTGGGATAGCACTTTTTTGCAATTTCACAGCACTTTGAATTTTTTTCCCATTTTCCAGTACACGATATATTAAAATCAATGGTGTCGTCCAAAAGTACAACTCGCTCCCGCAAAAAACAAGCCCTCACATGGCTATATTGATGGAAAAATAAAAAATAGTTATGCCTCTGGGAAGAAGGGGAGCAAAAAGCAAAAACGAGAAAACGAGAAAAACCCAAGGTGGTGAAGGGGTTAAAATAATCTCTGGGGGCAGATTCTAAGGAAGATCTATGTCCGGCCCATAGATCTTAATAGCTCATTTACATATTAAGAAAAATGTGGATTTCTCCGGAATGACACAACGGATTGCAGATATCAAGGTGTCATGTTAGTGGCCTTGCTATGACCTATTTGCCCATATAGACGGCTCAGGAGGGTGGATCCTACTGACACATTCCCTTTAATGCATAATAAAGCAGCCCAAATGTATTCAGACAACATAAATGCTGACCGGAAAGTGGTAAGCAAGAACCTGAACATATCAGATCCTCTTCCTCAGTTGTTCCCAGAGTATGATGCTTCTCTACCACATAAGAGGATTATAAATGATATATGGTAGGTGGCCCAGGACATGGAACAGAGTTTGCATTGGGGCCTAAGAGCTTCAATTTTTTTGTGCTGGGCCCCATAGTAGCTGATGCACCAGGGTAGTTACATAATGCAGGGAATCTCAGATTTGCAGCATCTGAGGGAAGGCACTGGGCCCAGATCTGGAGTAGTTCACCCATGACAAACATGCCTGGGAGCCAAAACAGATAATTGTCCAGTAGCTGGATGTCTGTGCGCTCTGAGCAGCATGTGGACTCTTCCCTCACATGATATAAATAGCTTGTTTTGCTTTGTTTAGTGTTGAATCCTGGAAAACACAGAGAACGGTCATTTTTTTTTCAAGGGCAATTTGTGTTTGCTTGCTGTTCCCCTATAACAGATTGCAGGCAATAGTGCATTCAGTATATAAAGCCGCGTTCACACATTTAGGCAGTGATGCAGCAAGGAACGGCAGCATTGCCGCAGAACGAGCTGCAGGAGACCACGTACTAAGCTATGTGACTTTGCCATGAAAATTTGCGATAACTAATATATAAAAAGGCAACATAAATTAACCAGGGCCCTGCCATAAAAGGGAGGCCGACATGACAGGGCGCGGTGCATAATAAAAGGGAGGCCGATATGACAGGGTGCGGTGCACAATAAAAGGGAGGCCGACATGACAGGTCGCGGTGCATAATAAAAGGGAGGCCGACATGACAGGGCGCGGTGCATAATAAAAGGGAGGCCGACATGACAGGGTGCGGTGCACAATAAAAGGGTGGCCAACATGACAGGGTGCGGTGCATAATAAAAGGGAGGCCGACATGACAGGGCGCGGTGCATAATAAAAGGGAGGCCGACATGACAGGGCGCGGTGCATAATAAAAGGGAGGCCGACATGACAGGGCGCGGTGCATAATAAAAGTGAGGCCAACATGACAGGGTGCGGTGCACAATAAAAGGGAGGCCGACATGACAGGGCGCGGTGCATAATAAAAGGGAGGCCGACATGACAGGGTGCGGTGCACAATAAATCTAACCAGCAAAGAGGTTCTTAAAGATTTTGCCTTCTTGTTGTTTAGTTTTTGGTATTCTGAACATACAAGATGTCCAAATATGGATGTCATGGGAATGTACCAGTCTGGAAAGGGTTACAAGGCCACTGCTAAGAGGCACAGTGACAGTCATTACCTGCAAGTGGAGGAAATTTGGAATTGTGGTGAGTGACCAACCAAAACTTTGCCAAGAACTCATCAATAACTTATCCTCGAGGTTCCAAAAAAGCACCGACAAATATCTAAGACGTAACTGTAGAAGAAATCGGTGCACACAGGGTCTTATCAGATGGACAAAATAAGCGATATATTCAAATTGCACTAAGCTGATAGATCTAATGTAATGACATATAGAGCTCTTTGAGAAAATCAGCTTTAGCAGATCCGTAGGCGACCGTATCAAATGTGATACCAGGGGAAGAGTCTTGAGGAGATCATTTGCATATTCCCAGTGCCTTCTGGGATAAGTGAAGAGTCTCCGCGAGCTCAACGATCACTGGGTTTTGGCCGTTGCAGCTGAAAAGAGGAAATCGGAAAACCAGGGGAAGAGTCTTGAGGAGATCATTTGCATATTCCCAGTGCCTTCTGGGATAAGTGAAGAGTCTCCGCGAGCTCAACGATCACTTGGTTTTGGCCGTTGCAGCTGAAAAGAGGAAATCGGAAAACCAGGGGAAGAGTCTTGAGGAGATCATTTGCATATTCCCAGTGCCTTCTGGGATAAGTGAAGAGTCTCCGTGAGCTCAACGATCACTTGGTTTTGGCCGTTGCAGCTGAAAAGAGGAAATCGGAAAACCAGGGGAAGAGTCTTGAGGAGATCATTTGCATATTCCCAGTGCCTTCTGGGATAAGTGAAGAGTCTCTGCGAGCTCAACGATCACTGGGTTTTGGCCGTTGCAGCTGAAAAGAGGAAATCGGAAAAAACGAATTTTGGCTCATCTTTCATCGTTTTTAAGAAATCTCAAGATTGAAGAGGCCAGGAGCCATTTGGTGAGCTGCATTTCTTGCTACATGTTCACAGATTTACCAGTGGAAAAGCCAAACTTCACATGCCACAAATGCAAGCTTGTGACCCTGTTGGAGGAAAAGTTGCAAAATCTCGAAGAGAGGTTAGCTACGTTGAAGATCATTAAGGAAGGTGAAGAGTTCTTGGACAGAGCAGAATTATCTCTTCATGTTACAGAAAGAGAAGAAATTCGAAGTGCACCTGAAGAAACAGAGGAATGGAGACATGTGACCCAGAGAAGCAGGAGGATCAGGAGGCAGTCAGCACCCATACTGCTCAGAAACCAGTACCAGGCTCTCACGCAGGAAAACGATGAAGAAATACATCAGGATAAGACTTTGCCAACAAACAGCAACCTTGTACGCCTTCAGAGTCCTCCTGGATGGAGAAAGAAAAATGTTGTGAAGAAGAAACGGAGAGTGGTGGTCATGGGGGATTCCCTATTGAGAGGAACAGAGGCCGCTATCTGCAGACCGGATATAACTTCAAGAGAAATGTGCTGTCTTCCAGGTGCAAAAATTAAAGATGTGTCTGACAGGATATCAGGACTCTTCAGACCTACAGATGACTACCCATTCCTGCTACTACATGTGGGGACAAATGACACTGCAAGAAACGAACTGGAAACCATCTGCAGAGACTTTGAAGACTTAGGCAAGAAAGTGAAAGAACTGGGAGCGCAGGTGGTCTTCTCTTCCATCCTCCCAGTGGATGGCCATGGAACAAGGAGGTGGAATAAGATTCTGCAGGTGAACAACTGGCTACGTCGATGGTGCCGTCAGCAACGATTTGGATTTCTGGATCACGGAGTGAACTACTTATACGATGGACTACTTGCTAGAGATGGGGTGCACCTTACGAAGACTGGAAAGCATGTATTTGGAAGTCGCCTTGCTACACTTGTAAGGAGAGCTTTAAACTAGAACAACATGGGAAGGGAAGCAAAAGACTAGAAAAAGCCATACACCTGACAAATGCTATTGAGAACTCTGCTATTAGAAGTGGAAAGGAAGAACAAAGACGAAAGAATCTAATTAATAAAAAATATTGGAGAAAGAGAAACCAATCACAAACTAAAATGTTTCTATACTAATGCACAAAGCATGGGCAACAAACAAGGAGAATTGGAACTACTAACACAGGAAAAGAAATATGATGTCATTGGAATCACTGAAACTTGGTGGGACAATACACATGATTGGAATACAAGACTAGAAAGATACAACTTATTTGCAAGAAACAGACTCGAGAAACGAGGAGGGGGTGTCGCACTGTATGTTAGAAACGCATATATCTGCACAGAGATTGAAGCTTCAGAGACTGGGAGTTCTGTGGAAACTGTTTGGGTAAGAATACAAGGACAGAACAATGGAAAGGACACCATTGTAGGCATTTACTACAGGCCGCCTGTGCAAGCTGAAGATATGGATGAACTCTTTATGCATCAAATGGCCAAGTTCTCCAAAAAATATGACATAGTTGTCATGGGAGATTTCAACTATCCAGACATTTGTTGGGAATCTCTCTCAGGCAAAACTAACAGGTCAAGGAAATTCTTATCCTCTCTTGCTGACAACTTTATCTTCCAAAAGGTAGGGGAGAAAACAAGGGGAACTGCTACCTTGGATCTAATCCTTATAAACAGGGAGGAAATGGTTGAGGAGGTAAAAGTGGCTGGAACCCTAGGAGGTAGCGACCATGCTATTTTAGAATTTTGGATAACTAGAGGCGGAAGACCTGTGAAGACTCAGACGTCAAGGTTAGATTTCAGAAAGGCAGATTTTAAGGGATTCAGAAAGATAATTGGAGGGATCCAATGGCTGGATATCCTTAAAGACAAAAATGTCCAGGAAGGATGGGAAATCTTGAAAAATGAAATTCTCAAAGCACAGTTGTTAACAATTCCGAAAAGAGGGAAGAATAGGAAGCATTTAAGGAAACCAGGATGGGTGAACACAGAACTTAAGCACATGCTAAAAAGGAAGAAAAAAATGTTTATAAAATGGAAAGAGGGAGGCATATCTAAAGAAGAATATAATGCTGTCTGCAGAACCTGCAGGGCACAAATCAGATTATCTAAAGCTGAAAATGAATTGAGGCTTGCAAGAGATGTCAAAAGCAATAATAAAGGATTTTGGGGATATGTCAAAAGTAAAAGAAAAGTCAAAGATGCTATAGGATTTTTACAGGATGAAAATGATGAAATGGTAAGACAGGATGTTGAGAAGGCTGAACTTTTAAATTCCTATTTTGCATCTGTTTTCTCTCAGAAAGGAAATGTAACACCAACTGTTATTCACTGTCCTATTAAGGGAATAGAAGAATCCAGGATATCTATAAACAGAAAGATAGTGAGGAAACACTTAGCTAACCTAAATGAATTCAAGTCTCCAGGTCCAGATGAATTACACCCCAGAGTACTGAAGGAGATAGCAGAAGAAATTTTTGAACCCCTCTCCATAATCTTTGAAAATTCTTGGAGAACAGGAGAAGTGCCAGAAGACTGGAGAAGAGCAAATGTTGTTCCTATCTTCAAAAAGGGGAAGAAGGTGGACCCAGGCAACTATAGGCCGGTGAGTCTGACTTCTATACCAGGAAAGATCTTTGAACAAATTATTAAACAACATGTATGTCAATACCTGGATAAGAATGAAGTGATCAAACAGAGTCAGCATGGGTTTGTAACTAATAAGTCATGTCAGACTAACTTAATTTCCCTCTATGATGGTATCACTGATTGGGTGGATCAAGGAAATGCTGTAGATATAGTATATCTTGACTTCAGCAAAGCATTTGACAAAGTCTCTCATATAATCCTTATTGAAAAAATGACTAAGTATGGAATGGACAAGGCAACTGTTAGATGGATTCATAACTGGCTTAGTGATCGGACCCAAAGAGTGGTCGTAAATGGCTGCACATCCAGTTGGAAGAATGTCTCAAGTGGGGTACCACAGGGCTCTGTCCTGGGCCCTGTATTGTTCAACATCTTTATCAACGATTTAGATGAAGGAATTGAGGGTAAACTGATTAAATTTGCTGATGACACAAAGCTAGGAGGGATAGCTAATACTAGAGAAGAGAGAGAGAGGATTCAAAAAGATTTAAATAAACTGGAGAAGTGGGCAGCAACTAACAGAATGGTTTTTAACAGGGAGAAATGCAAAGTACTACATCTGGGCAATAAAAATGAAAAAAGCATATATAGAATGGGAGGAATAGGGCTAAGTGACAGCACATGTGAAAAAGACTTGGGTATACTAATAGATCACAGACTGAATATGAGTCAACAGTGTGATGCAGCAGCAAAAAAGGCAAATGCAATTCTAGGATGTATTAACAGAAGCATACAGTCTAGATCACGTGAAGTCATTATTTCCCTCTACTCCTCTTTGGTCAGACCTCATCTGGAATATTGTGTCCAGTTTTGGGCACCACATTTTAAAAAAGACATCAACAAACTGGAGCAAGTTCAGAAAAGAGCGACCAGAATGGTGACCGTTCTGCAAACCCTGTCTTATGAGGAAAGGTTGCAGGATTTGGGAATGTTTAGTTTGCAAAAGAGAAGACTGAGAGGAGACTTAATAGCTGTCTACAAATATCTAAAGGGCTGTCACATTGTAGAAGGATCAACTTTATTCTCATTTGCACAAGGAAAGACTAGAAGCAATGGGATGAAACTGAATGGGAGGAGACACAGATTAGATATTAGAAAAAACTTTTTGACAGTTAGAGTGATCAATGAGTGGAACAGGCTGCCACGAGAAGTGGTGAGTTCTCCTTCAATGGAAGTCTTCAAACAGAGGCTGGACAGACATCTGACTGGGATGATTTAGCGAATCCTGCTTTGAGCAGGGGGTTGGACCAGATGGCCCAGGAGGTCCCTTCCAACTCTACGATTCTATGATTCTATGAAGAAGTGGAAAGTTTGTGGATATAATCCGCCGATTATCTTTGACCTTGTACAATAATCGGCAGCGCGGATTATATCCACAAACTTTCCATTTCTTGACAAATATCTAAGGAACGGCAGGCTTCACTTGATTAAGTTAAAGTGTTATTCATAAAAGAACAAATTAACCACTAGCCATAGCAGGACCAACCATTGAGTCCTTCAGAGATCCCTACACCGCGGCTCTGGCACTCAGAGTATAGTACTCCACTATTTCTGGTAGTCTTATAGACAATGAATGGAGCTGAGGCTGAGCATATACACCTTCACTACCTTCACTACATTGAAGATGCGGGTGCAGAGCTCTGTTCTCCGTGTGTCAGAGCACCAGATGATGAAAAGTCCCAGCAGTTTGGACCTCCAGCCTATCAAGAAGTCATCCCCTTTCCTATGAATCAGGGATAATGGTGATAAGCTGTTATTTGGGGAATCAGGCTTCTCAGATCAATTTTCACGCTTCCACAATGTGAAAGACACTGGTCAAAAATGGCATCTAGAGAAAAGGAGAGGCAAAAACCACTGCTGACCAAAAAGAACACAAAGGCTCATCTTGCATTTGCCCCTCAAAAAATCACCTCTAAGACATGTAGTATATTATTCTATGGACTGATGAGTGAAAAGTTTAACTTTTTTCATCTGATATAAAGGTTACTTCATTTCTCCATAAAAATATCATACCAACTGTCCGACATAGTGGTGGTCGTGTGAAGATGTGGGGCTGCTTTGTTTTGACCTGGACGACTTGATATAATTGATGGAACCACCAATTCCTTCAAGGAATCCTGAAGGAGAATGTTCAGTCATCAGTTTGTGAAATAAAGCTCAAGAGCAGCTGGATTATACAGCAGGACAATGATCCGACGCACACGAACAAGCCCATCTCTGAATATCTAGAAAGATTCATAATAGAGGTTTTGGAGTGGCCAAGTCAAAATCATATGAATCTTATTGAGAAGCTGTGTCAAGACGACGAGTGCATGATAAAAAAAAACCTCCATTGTAATCACATTTTTTTTTATATCCAAGCCGGACACAACAATCAACATTTTTATGCACTGTGTGTAGTAATCTAGCGCCCATAAAGTGCAACTTTTTCACATCCTCATAAGAAATCAGGGGACAATCTCCGGATCATCTGGATGGAAAAATCATTATGGGAGCAGTGCTTGTCACATACATCCCTCTAGAACTACCATAGGTATAGTGGAATAATGATGTTGATGGTATGTCAGATACATATATACAATATTTACTGCCCCGGATCTGCACCACTCCTCCTCTCATGGTGCAGTAATGACATCAAGCACTGGGATGAAGGACTCACCAAATTACGCTGATAATACCCGCTTCGGCTCTCATAGCAGGCTTTTGCTTTTTTTTTTTCCCCTGTACGACTCTGGCTTCTTAATGATTGAGCAGTGACATAGATGGGAAAAAGAAACCGTCCTCAGAAAAAAAATCTCTGTTACTGCCCATTTGGTTGAAGAGGAAATTTGCATATTGAGTGCCTAAAATTCAGAAGGCTATATTTCTACAAACAAAAAGTAAAAAAACATTTTACTCAGGGCTTGGGCCCCTTTATGATGAGGAAGTTAGCTACAAATAAAATAGTGGAAGGTCCTCTCGAAAGAGTAATACACTATTTTTCTCAGAAAAATCTTTATTTATTTCTTATCCTCCTCTTCTTCTCTTTTTCAAAGGGTTATCCAGCCATTTTTAAATGCTTTTAAAGTAAGTACACCAGCCTCTTCAGATCTTAACAATCTATATAATTTTGTATGCAGTTTTGAGTTGTGAAATGTGGTGACAGATTCCCTTTAAGAGGAGCATATATAAACATCCTAAGTCATGTTACAAAGCTCGCTAAAGGGTCCATATTAACTTTTAGGACTGCTACATGATCCAATAGGTGTCAATAGGGTTCATTCACCAGCTGGATCTAGCACCCTCCAGTCACAGGGTTCTCAGATAACCAACAAATGAGGTGAGCTCCTTCTTGTCCTTACCTGGAGTTTCCATCCTCTTCCTCTCTGAAAAGCTTATTTGCATATAAAGATACAAAAAATACACAGATGCCAAATAATAGAATAGTGAATAATGGTGAAAGGGTGACCTCTTGTGGACAGAATAGTGCAGTGCATAATTCAAAATGCCATTTTTTTGTTACGATTCAGCACCTTTTACAGTTTATTACTAGGGATAAGCAAACCCGTGGAAGTTTGGGTTCTGGTACCTGACCCAAACTTTAGTCCAAAGAACCCGAACCTGGACTTTGACACAGTCTCCTACTACTGTAAGAGTGTGTCCAGGATATACATGATCTTCACTCATTACGAAAATTAAAACGTGTGCGCTTTTGTGTATTAAAAATGTATGTCAAGTGCATAGAATATCACGGGCACTAATGTGAATGTTGTAATATGAATAATGCTATAGAATGTTTTATTATTATTGTTGTGGATGGCTAAAAATAGGCTTTGATAAAGTATAATGTGTTATTGTATTAAGCATAGGGAAAGGATAAGGAATTAGGACATTAGTATAGAGAACGAGATAGGATAAAGTGATACATATAGATACCAATGGGAAGGTGCAGTGGAGGGCACAGCAGAACCAGGATATGGATAAGATTAGTATATGATTAGTATAGGAAAAGTGCAAAGCAAAAGGGAACCGGTCACCAGGAATAACGCTATTATCCTGCAGATTAGCCCCATATCTGCAGGTTAACAGCGTTATTCCTGGTGACCGGTTCCCTTTAAAGTATTTAGAAACAGCCCAGTATGGGAGGGGCAAGAGTAGTTAAAAGAGGAAGCATTTCCTGATTTTGGTCAGATAGAGAGAAATGGAAGATTAAGCAAGAAGACTGAACTCGTGGAGTTGGTCCACCCCGCGCTTTGCCAGAAGACTCATCAGGATCCTGGATTTTATGAAAATATGTTTTATATTTTGGTCATAACTTGTGGTTTAACTGTGGGGGCATCATAAAGTATGGTGGTCCTTCATACATTGTAGGAACTACTGTGGGGGCCCCTCATACATTGTGGCGGCAATCATACAGTGTAGGAGCTAATGTTGGAGCCATTATACAGGGTGGGAGCTAATATGGGGGCTATAATACAACGAGGAAGCTAATGTGTTGTCATTATACAGTGAGGGAGCTAATACTGGGGCCATTATACTCGTATAGTGTGAGAGCCAATGTGGGGCCATTGTACAGTGTGAAAGATAATATGGGGCCAATTTACAATGTGGGAGCTAATATTAGGGCCATTATACAGCTTGAAGTGTGGAGTCATTATACAGTTTGAGGGCGGATGTGGGTCCATTATGAAACTGGGAGCCAATGTTGGAATCATTATACAGTTTGCGGACTACATTGGGGGGTGGCCTCATGCAGTGTGCGGGCCATTATAAAAAAATATTCAGAATTGAGAGTCCTTAGTGGTTGATACCTTTTAATGGCTAGCTGAAAAGATGGTAACACATTGCAAGCTTTCGAGACTACTCAGGTCTCTTCATCAGGCAAAGACTATTACAAAATCTGAAGAATCACATATTTATGCACAATACAGCACAGAAAAAATGCTCTCTCAATGCTGGAATGAATGAATTTGCTCCTAAGACCTCGTGGGGGCATCACAACACATTAGGAGACCCCAATCAGAGGACAATAAAACATACGGACTCCTTACCTATGAACTGGTCCAATATTTATAGTAGAAAAAGACAGCAGGATGGCACTCACCGTTCTCTTGAAATGATTCACTTTATTTCATGTTAATAAAGCACAGGCAATGGCACGGGAGAAATGCAAAAAGACGGTTATAAGTGACTTTGCGGGTATTTCTTCCTCAGGGACAGTGCCGGATGTTTCTTTTTTCTTTGACGGTCCAATATTTATGTTTCTCCCTCTCCCATAATCACTTCTGCTTCACGTCACTTGTCTCATCTATTGCATTTTTTCTAGGCTGTATTGTGCATAAATATGTGACTCTTCAGATTTTGTATTAGTCTATGCCTGATGAAGAGACCTGAGTAGTCTCAAAAGCTTGCAATGTGTTACCATCTTTTCAGTTAGCCATTAAAAGGTATCAACCACTGAGGACTCTCAATTCTGAATATTTTTCTATCTACTGGCTAACACGGTACAAAGATATACATCTTTCCTGTATCAAAACGGGCCATTATACTGTTTTGATGGAGCATTGGGGGCATCATACTGTGTATAAGGAGCTGTACATGGGAAGGACTCAGGGGACATTATTAAAGAGAGGTGCAAGACTCGGGCGAGTGTAGTAATCGCAGGTACGCGGGATACAGTGACGAGGCGGGAGACAGGAGGAACTTTAAGATGTAACTTTTATATATATATATATATATATATATATATATATATATATATATGCCTATAGGGGCTATCTCGAGCAACCAAACAAGTTAACAGCAGTTATCCTCGCAGGGATCAACACAAGAATACACTAGTAACACAAACACGACTAACCCGGCAAAGACCGGTCACTATAGGGCCGCGGTATGGCCTACTACGGGTCCAGAATGTTAACTACAACGTGTCACTTATCCTCGCTGACATCCTGCAGAGCGATGGTCGATGATGTTCGGTGTATCAGCCCAGCCGACGAGGATTTGGTGGAGACTTCGGGTGTTCCTACGCCTCGGCTGCCGTGGGCGGGAGCGGTCGGGCCGTACCCACGGAGTGGCGTCGGGCGTCGGCTGTCGCGGGCGGGCCGCACCCGCGGGGTGGAGTCGTGTGTTGTCTCTCCGTTGGACGGCTCGGTGTCATCTTCCTTCTGTTAGCGGTGAGTCTCCCTTCAGTCTCTCCCGTCGCTGCTCTGCTCTCCTTGCTCTGGTTCTGGCTCTCGCTCTGGCGCCCTCTAGCTTCCTCTCTTCTCTCATGCTGCGTCGACTGACTCCTGCTGGAGTCCTCAGTCCCTTTTATAGTAGCTCCTCCCCCAACCTTTCTAGAAGTCTCTTCGGTCGTCCCCCAATTGTGTCCCCCGGAAACAGTCTCCCTAGGAACCTTGGTGACGGCCCCCTTGGTTCCGGCCTGGATACACAGCCGGGGCTTCTCCTCCTACACTCCCCCATCCTGTATGCTTGTCAGTCCTTGGGCAAGGGCTTGGGGAGGCCTGGGTCGGTGTCTTGAGACGAAAGTTTCCTTTGCCATATGAACTGATCCTGTTCGTAGCGTTCGGGGGGTTTGTCAGCTGTTGACCACTCGGAGCGTCTTGGTTCGACTGTGGTGGAGTCTTCTGGGGTGGTGGAAGGTGGTGGGTCAGTCGGGCCTGGTGGGTCGACTGGGTCCGCTGGGATATTATTCCTTGCAGTGTTCATTTGTACTGCTGGGAGGTCTTCCTTGTCGTCCTCATCCCATACCGCTGGCAGAGGTTCTGAGACCTGAGGCGTGGTCTCGGGTCATGTGGGGTCGGTGGAAGTACAGGGCCGTAACATATTACGGTGCACAGTACGGGTAGGGAGATCCCCGTCTTTCTCAGGTTGTATTTCGTACACTGACCCGTCGGGGCTTACTCGGCGCAACACTCGGCATGGACTCTCTTCCCAGCGGGGTTCCAGCTTTTTCTGAGTGCGCTGATCTCGTACGAGTACCCAATCCCCGGCCCGGAGGTCAATGGGTTGAGGCAGAGTCCCCCTTGGATGTTCCAGGTCCTGGAGTTTTGTGTGGATGATTCGGTGCAGGGTTTGTAGCCGATGCCGGTGGTTCCGGACCCACAACGAGACCCCTGTCCACGGTTGTTGCTCTTCCGGATTTAATTCCACCTCCGTGATCCCCTTGCCTTCCTGGCCAAATAGCAGCGAGTAAGGGGTGTAACCGGTGACTCGGTGTACCCGGTTGTTATAAACCCACATCAGTTCAGGGATGTACTCAGGCCAGCGGGCCTTCCGGTCACTCTCCAGAGTGCGTAACATTTGAATTAGCGTTTGATTAAATCATTCACAGGCCCCATTCCCCTGTGGGTGGTACGGAGTGGTCCGGGACTTATCGATGCCATATAGACGGTGTAGCTCTTCCATGACCTTTCCCAGGAAACATGCCCCCTGATCTGAGTGTATTCGTTGGGGGCAGCCGTATACTTGGATAAAGTTTTTGCAAATCGCGTAGGCGGCCGACTCTGCAGTTTGATCTCGGGTAGGGTTTACCACGGCGAATTTGGTGAAATGGTCCACCATGATGAGACAATGTTTATACCCCAGGTACACGGGGCCAATGGTCAAATAGTCAATCATCAAGAGGTCGAGGGGTGCTGATGTTACTATTGTTTGTACTGGGGCCCGCTGTGCGGGTGGTTTAGCTAGCTCGCGTAGGCGGCACGCCCGGCAAGCCTCTTCCACTGCAGTTTGTAAGCGAGGATGGTACGCCATTTGCTGTAACCACTGAAAAGTCTTTTGAGCCCTGAAATGAGCCCCTTTTTCATGGGCCTCTCGAGCTAGTTCACCAAGTTGGGCACCCAGCACGACTGCTTGCCAAGCTGTTGCTGAAGTCGTCCGCATTACTGCCTTGCGGTACTACAGTCCCTTTCTGATCACTAATTTCGCGCATTGGTGCAGCATTAACAACGTGTCCTGAGTCAAGGTCTGCCTCTGGGAGTCGTTAGGTATTTTGCCGGTGGCCACCCATTGATGTAGGGGTCCAATTTCTCCATCTTCCTGCTGTTGCTCGATCCACTTATCACGGGGCTGTTCTAGCATGCCTCTTGGGGGCTCCATATGGGATTGTTCTCACGTAGTGGCTGTGAGTCCGGCGGGGGCCAGAGTGAACAGCGTTTCCTCTCCTTCCAGTTCGTCATCTCGACTTTGCCCTGTGGTTGTACGCCGGATCCTGGAGAGGGCGTCGGCATGCACATTCTCCGCTCCCCTTTTATAGATGATTTTGTACTTGAATTTGGCCATCCTGGCCACCCATCGTTGCTCCAGAGCCCCTAATTTGGCATTTTTGAGGTGGGCCAGCGGGTTATTGTGAGTTCATACCACCACCTCAGAGCCAGGTACTCTGCAAACCGCTCCATCATAGCCCACACTACTGCGAGGAGTTCGAGCTTAAAGGAGCTGTAATTGTCAGGATTACGTTCCGAGTCGTGGAGTGATCGACTGCGGTAAGCGATCACTCTTTCCCGGCCATCTTGGACTTGGGACAATACTGCTCCTAGTCCATGTAGGCTCCCGTCAGTGTGCAGTATGAATGGCTGCGAGAAATCCGCATACGCCAACACCAGGGCGTCCGAGAGGGCGGCTTTGAGATCTCGGAAGGCCTCTTTTTGCGGTTTGCGCCACTGAATCTTCCATCCATTCGCTCAGGCAGGGGCCCCTTTCAGCAGGTCTTGCAGGGCTCGAGCGTGTCGTGCAAAGTTCTTTACGAAGCGACGGCAATATCCGTCCAGCCCCAGGAAGGCTCGTACATCTTTTACAGTCTCGGGAGTAGGCCACCCTTGGATCATGGCGACCTTTTCCATGGATGGTCTAACGCCTTCGGCGGAGACGGTATGCCCCAGGTATTCGATCTGTGTACGAAACAAGTGGCATTTCTGGGGATTTACCTTCAACCCGTACTTCTGCAACTGCCCGAGCATCTGCCCCAACCGCCGCAGGTGGTCCTCAAATGTGGCGGCATAGATGATGATGTCGTCCAGGTATATCAATGTGGCCTCGAAGCTGAGATCTCCCAGACACCACTCCATCAGCCGTTGGAAGGTTCCGGGGGCATTGGCCAGCCCAAACGGCATACCATTAAATTCGAACAGTCCCATGGGGGAATGAACGCAGTCTTGGCACGGTCTTCCTCTGACATTGGCACCTGCCAGTAGAAGCTGGCCAGATCTAAAGTCGAGAAGCATGTCACCTTCCCCAGGGCGGATAGGGACTCCTCTATCCGAGGCAGTGGGTATGAGTCTTTGATGGTACAAGCGTTCAATTTCCGATAGTCCACACAGAACTGCAAGGTGCCATCCTTCTTGCGGACTAACACGATGGGGGCTGCTCAGGGACTCTGGCTTTCTCAGATAACTCCTTTCCGCAGCATTTGGCACAGTAAAGTTTTCACCTCCTGATATAGTTGCGATGCCGATACCATCCTCTGATGGGAGCCGTTCCTGCCGTGGGAATGCCATGTGTAATGGCTGTGGTACATCCAAAATCATCCTCATGGTTGGCGAAAAGCTCCTGATACTGGCCCAAAAGCGTTTCTACCTGGAGAATTTGGGCCGGGTTAAGGCCAGAGAGTTCTGCTCACATTCTCTCCAGGATGGCTCGGCCCTTTTCTTCGGTCGAGGTCCCGATGGTCTGAAGAGACCGGATAGACACCGCCCAAGGATCCCCGGCCTGCACTTTTAGTTGGAACGCAGGGGTCGGAAGCACCTCTTGCAAAGGTCTCACCAGCTTCACCATTTCGGCTCGTGGCTTCAGCACGATGTCTTGGTCTTCTAGGTTGACGCAGCGCACCAGGACGGTCCCTTTCCGCACAGTGGCTAGGGTGCGGGCAGCCAGGACTCCAGAGGGTAGGCGTTCCGAGAAGCACGGCTCCACCCGCATCTCTACTCCCTCCAGGGGCACAGGGGCACGGATAGGCAAGGCCACTACTGTCTGCCCAGGCGGCAGCACGAGTGGAGGAGCAGCCGGCGCGATCACCTTCCCCAGTACCTCGCCCTCCTGGCAGTCCTGGAGGACTCGCACTCCCCGTACCAACTGCTGGAAGACCCGCCCTTGGGGCGTGTTGGAGCCCCACTGGCTCAGAGTCTCTTGCGTGGGCTCACTTAGGAGGAGGTTGCCGAACTCCAACAGTATTTTCATACCTAGGGTAATCAGATGTTTGTTGTTTGCGTCTCCCTGGGTCAGGACCACTCCCCGGTGGCCGAATGATTTGCGGCTTAGCGAAATCTGCATCCAGACTACTCCTACGACAGGAACCGGTAGCTGGTTGGCGGCTACCAACTTTATCATGGAACCCCACTAAGGTCTCACTGCTTCGGGAAAATGCTGCCGAAAATAAGTCTCTGGCATGGTCGTTACTTGGGACCCCGTATCTACTAGACATCATACGGCACGGCCTTCAACCTCTGCCCATACCACTGGTCACTGCGCAACCAGGCCTTCGTGACTTGGAGTGTCCCTATCCTCCCCAATCGTAACAGGCGAGTGGTTGTGGGAACCGGCTCTGGTGAGGGCCGCGATGGTTCATGCCTTGTCTGCCCGGCCCTAGATGACTTCTTGTGGCCTCTTTTTTCGCTTCGGCCAATTCGCCTTTACTACTTTGTATCTCTTGCTTCATCTCTTGTACCCAGTGGGGTCCACCCAACAGGGGCGTATCTAGGGGGGGGCAGCCGGGGCAGTTGCCCTGGGCGCAGCCGGCAAGGGGCGCAGTCCGGGCCGCAATGCAGCGGTCCGCAGTGTCCTCCCTGGCGGCTGCGTTCTGCCGCCCCCCCTGGCCTGAGAGTCGGCGCAGAGAAGGTGCGCGTGCCGGCTCCCAGGGAACAATTGTACTGGTGTCTGTATAGACGCCAGTACAATTGCAGCTCTGACCGCCGGGCCAGAGCGACGTCAGCAGCGTGACATGTCATGTGATCACGCTGCTGACGTCACTCCCCGGCGCCCAGAGTGCTCAGTGAACGCTCAGCGCTGGTGGTAAGTGTGCTCCAATGTGGAGCTGAAGAAACCACCGAAGATGGGGGGTGTTAATGTGTGGCGATGGGGTTAATGTGTAGTGGGGTTAATGAGTGGGGATGGGGTTAATGCGTGGGGATGGGGCTAATGGATGGGGGTTAATGTGTGGGGATGGGGGTTAATGAGTGGGGGGGTTAATGAGTGGGAATGGCGGTTACTGTGTGGGGGGTAAAGAATGGGGATGGGGTTAATGTGTGGGGGGTTAATGAGTGGGGATGGGGGTTATTGAGTGGGGATGGAATTAATTTGTGGAGGGTTAATGAGTGGGGATGGGGGTTGTTTGGGGGGGTTAATGAGTAGGGATGGGGTTAATATGTGGGGGATTTGGAGTGGGGATGGGGTTTCATGAGTGGGGATGGGTTAATGTGTGGGGGATATGGAGTGGTGGGGGCGCCGAACCAAATTCTTGCCCCGGGTGCCAGGAAACCTAGATACGCCTCTGCCACCCAAGGCGCTTACGGATGCTTCGATACTCCGTGCCATCCCCACAGGGATCCTGTTCCTGAACACGTGCCTCCTTTCCTATCTCTGAAAAGGTCAGATGCGGGTCCACTCGCACCCGCTCTCGCAGGGCTTGTTTTGTCAGGGTGTCTCTTAACCAGGTCACTAAAAGGTCACGTAATGTTACATCCACGGTCCCCACACTGACCCCATCCTTCCTTTCAATGGCCACAAACAATTCCTGCAAAACATTCATATATTGCGTCACTGTTTCCCCCTCTTTCTGCATGCAACTAAACATCCGGGTTCTCAGTTCTCCCACATCAGTAGGGTCCCCATGGGTCTGTTCTAAGCTCTGTAACACCCTGACGAAGGTGTTTCGCTGCCCCGGGGGCCTCAACATTGCGGAATCCCGGGCCTCCCCATCCAACGCCATTAGGGCCACTTCTGTCTCTAGGTCAGGGGTCAGCGGATGCATCCTAAATAGCCCACGCATTCGCTCCGTCCAGTTCCACAGCATAGTATTGCTGACGGAGCACGTGGGTAAATTGCTCAGCATAGCCCCCAAGGATAGGCTGGGCCAGGGCCCACCGTTGCCCCCCTTGGCCCACACCACCTTCGCTCAGAGAAAACATCCTGCCGACTACGCCAAATGTAGTAATCGCAGGTACGCGGGATGCAGTGACGAGGCGGGAGGAACTTTAAGATGTAACTTTTATATGTATATACCTATAGGGGCTATCTTGAGCAACCAAACAAGTTAACAGCAGTTATCCTTGCAGGGATCAACACAAGAATACACTAGCAACACAAACACGACTAACCCGGCAAAGACCGGTCACTATAGGGCCGTGGTATGGCTGACTACGGGTCCAGAACGTTAACTACGTGTCACTTATCCTCTCTGATGTCCGGCAGAGCGATGGTCGATGATGCTTTAGCGTATCAGCCGCTGGGCCCAGCCAAAGAGGATTTGGTGGAGACTTCGGGCGTTCCTACGCCCCGGCGAAGTGGGGGCACAGCAGGCCCCTGAAGTTTCTCTGCATTGCACCTCCGCGGGCGGCAGCAGACAGGCCGCAACTGCGGGCTGGAGTGGAGTGGCCTCACCCGTGGGGTGGAGTCAGGCGTCGGCTGCCGTGGGCGGGAGCCGGCGGGCCGCACCCACGGCGTGGAGCCGGGCGTCGGCTGCCGCAGGCAGGAGCAGCCGGGCCGCACCCGCGGGGTGGAGTTGGGCATTGTCTCCCTTCAGTCTCTCCCGTCGCTGCTCTACTCTACTTGCTCTGGCGCCCTCTAGCTTCCTCTCTTCTCCTCTCATGCTGCGTCGACCGACTCCTGCTAGCGTCCTCAGCCCCTTTTATAGTAGCTCCTCCCCCAACCTTTCTAGAAGTTTCTGCGGTCCATCTCCCAATTGTGTCCCCCGGAAACAGTCTCCCTAGGAACCTTGGTGACGGCCCGAATACACAGCGGGGACACCTCCTCCTACACAAGTTTCTCGCAAGTGTGACGCTGGCCTAATGGTTTCTAATACAGATCTTTGTGGTCCTCACTGCTCCCAGTACTGATACTTGCGGTTCAAAGCTGCTCCCAGCATAAATCCCTGGAGTCCTCACTCCTGAATTTATACCATTTAGAGCATTACCATTTACAACAAATATTTGTTTCCAATCCCATTAAGCAAGGTTTTTTTAATACACATGTGCATATAATAGCACCTAGTCCTTATTTCTGAAGCTTAAGTTCAAAGTTGTTGGGTAGAACAGTATCAAATGCATTTGCAAAGTCCAGATATATCACATCAGCTGCAGGGCCAACATACAGATTTTGCACTCTTTGGTAGGCAGAGTCAGAGGTCACATATAAAGGCACAGTGGCATTGTACATCACTGGCTCTGCCCTATGTTGTGCCAGGTTATGAAAGGAAATAGCAATCCGGGACTCCACGTGAGGCAGTGATACAGTCAGGACCAGTGTTGGAGGAGGAGGAAGGAACTGGGCAACTGCCCAGACCCCCCCCCCATTCACATGAGGGCCCACAGCGATGACAAGCAGAAACTGCACTGATAATACAGCAGTGCTATCAGCACAGCAGAACCTTTGGTAACCTAACAGTTGGCAAGGGCTCTATAGTATGTGGGGGCACCATGTATACATATGTGGGCGTTGTGGTTTGTATACAGTCTGTGAAATATGCCTGTCTGAACCTGAACTTAGACACGCAACACCTCACTTTTTTTTTTTCTTTAAAGTAGTGTGGCTTCACTAGAATGGCACGTAGGTAAATTATGAAACGTCCTGTGTGCTAAAATGTGCCAAAATTTTGGACCAAACTCATGACGGAAGGTAAGTCAATAGAATACGTATTCTAAGCTTATACAACCCAATGCTGCACCAGAATCAGGAAATCCAGAATGCAAGAAACAAAAAATAATTTGCTTTTTCTTGTGACTTTTTTTTTTTTTTTTTTAAACATTACGTGCTGTAGATAATCAAGTATACTCGTTGCTTGGGTGTCCTCCGAGTATTTTGGCATGCTCGGAGATTTAGCTTTCGTCGTCTCAGCTGCATGATTTGTGACTGCTAGACAGGCTGAATACGTGTGGAATGCCTCTTTGTTAGGGAATTCCCACATGTATTCAGCCTGTCTAGCAGCCACAAATCATGCAGCAGAGACGAGGAAAACTAAATCTCAAAGCACACCAAAATACTCGGAGGACACCCGAGCATGCTAGGGGACACCCGAGCAACGATGCTACTCGCCCATCACTACGAGGTGTTTTTTTGTCGTGTTTCCTCAGACATTAAAATTTGATATATAAAATCATAAACTAAAACAACCCCTTCAGTGGAAGCTGCAGACTAACAGAATTTTATAAGAAATTGTGTGTTTTGATCATTAAGCCATCCTACTGCTGGAAATATTTGTACTTTGCCTACAGATAGGCAATGGTCACTAGATCTGCAGAGACTCATCCACCGTGATCACAAGGAGCACCGAGGACCCAGGAGGATTTGGACAAGCAGAAAAAAAAAAAGCATTTTATTATGTGCACATGTAAACAGGTTTATTCACAGACAATTATTTTTTTCCTATTTGTTTGCAGTTTGTGCAATACAGCATTAATAAAACAGTCATGTAATCGGTACAGAGCATAAACAGAAACAAAACTTTTTTATAGCACAAACTATAAGCTTATCTAAACATGCATCGACACACACAAATGTATATAGTCACTTAGAATTGTTCAGCTTTTTTTTTTTGCCATGAAACCATCTGATCAATGTTCTCACTGATGGTTTAACAAAAGTGGTATAAATGTGACAAGAACATGCAAGTTGCTTCCAAGTCTACAAGACGATCAGTTCGGATCAGGAGTTGACACCATTGGGTTCCTTTTTCTCCATGCCTGGATGCCAGCGACATGGAATCCGCTTCATGGTGTATCCATAAATTCCCCAAGTCTTGGTTTATATAGATATGAAAAATCTAAATCTCAGCATCCACTAAATCATTGCTCCATGCAACGCCAAAGAGCTCAGGTAGTGTCCTGCGTAGGGGAATCTTTATATGAAGAACATCCGCACAGTATTGTATGTACACATCCGCCTTTCTTATGTTGCTGGACTATAAGTGGCTTCTCACCATGAATGTACATGGAGCACAGACCATGGAGAAAAAAAAAATATATATTCAGAGGAAGCACAATGTTTGCTCCATGGATAGGACCCTCAAGCACAGAATGATCCAAATATCTCATGGTCGTTAATAGGTGCACAAGGGGGTTTCTTTTGACGGAACCCAGGAAAAAAAAAAAAGTTTTTTTTAATTTTTTTATTTAGAGAATTATATTAATAAAAAAAATGTAAGTGAATAATTAAAGCGCCAATTCATACTTAAGCAACTTTACTATAATGTAATGTTCACAAGAGGTTCACAAAATATATACAAAATATTTAATATATAAATGTAACAAATAGTGTTTGACAAAAGCAAAAATAAATGACGGGAGTGCATCATGCGAGGGCATTTGCATTCACAGGTAGAAATCTGCTTCATGTTGCCAGCACACAAATTCATAATTTTTTTAAATTTTTTTTCTTATTTTCTTTAACTTTTTTCCACCTTTAATTTTTTTTATCATAAACTAAAAAGGTTACATAGAATATTTCAAAGCTTTTTTTGTTGGACATTTTAAATTCTGATCTAGGGGACAAAACAAAACAAAAAAAATGTTGTATCATATACAACGCACAATGTATGCAGATATGGAACAGCCAGTCTTCTCTGAGCAGGGCAAGTGGTCTTATTCTACAGAAAGTGAACCTCTGGTTTCCTAAATTGAACAAATAAAATATACATAAAAAATATCATTATCCGCTGTCTTAACACTATTGGTGCAGCAGTGGAAATGACTAAACAAGAAGAAGTTCAAAAATAAAGGGCTTTCTCCATTTTTAGATGTAGAAATTCCTCATACTTGGTGGCTAGTGCCACTTCAACATGTCAAAGAGGTCAAAAGAGAAGTTATCCCGCCTTAAAATGGAGCGATGAGGTCATCATTAAACGTCTGATCTCATCTCGGGGTTAAACCATCTTTACACATTGAAAGATCTGTCCATCCACCCGGACTACGTTATGTATATAGCGACATCAAATCTCGCAGGGATCGGCTGATTTTTCCATAAAGTCATTCTGCCCAAGATTTTTCTGGCCAGGTTAAGAAATTGAAAAAAACAAAAGTAAAAAAAAAAAAAAATGGCCAGGTGCTTCCTGCTTTGCTTAGCAAAGTGACAATGTAGGATTAATCTGGTTGAGGAAAACCTGTAGAAAAAGAAAAATGAAGATGATAAAACATGTCAGGACAAAGGGACGTTCATTGAGAACACCAACCTTGCCCCCCACACGTGCTGTGACTTCACTAATTATTGTAAAATAAAAAAAAATGAAAGCACATGTAAATTAAGTGGACTAGGAGAAGTTTGTAGAAAATAGAGAAACTTGTCAAATTGAACTTAAAAAAAAAAAAAAAAAAAAACACAAAAAAAAAAAACCCTGAAAACAAGTTGCCCACTAATTTTCCCCCTAGCAAACCTAGATACCCACAAAAACTTAGGGTGAGTGCACACAGTGCGGATTCACCTGCAGATTTTTCAGCACGGATTTCCAGGTAAAACTGCAGGAAAAGTGACCTGCGGTTTTCCCCTGCGGTTCGACTCCTGACGATGGAACAGGTGCCAAACCGCTGCGGAATCCACAGAATGAATTGACATGCTGCGGATTTAAAGCCGCAGCAAATCCGCATCATGTGCACTGCGGTTTTGAAATCCCATTGGCTAACAAGGTACTGTACATTGCTTGCGGAAACCCGCTGCGGATCCGCAGCGTGCGCACATACCCTTACTCCATGTTGCTATAATATAGAGCCAAAGGTGCTGAGCTGATTGATATAGACTTGTGGGAAAATTAGTGTAATTTTTATGTCATTATTCCTGCGCTTTTTATACCTAGGAGTCCAGTGGGAGGACCTACTTTACGCAGAGTGATTCAAGGATGGCTCCCTGGATTCCTAAGCGTAGAAACTGGTGACAAAAGTACAAGTTTTTCGTTCATAATTATTCATTTCTGCAATCTATGTAAATTTGCTTTGCGCCTTCTGCTCCATGATCTGCTGCCTATATTTCTTGCAGGTCAAGGGTTTTGTTTTTTCTTTTTGTTTCCCACCAAAGCAATGTTTAATGCCTCTTGCCCTGTGGATTTTACCTACTTTTAGCCAAGACCAAAACTCTGGTGTTTAATGAAAATATTTTTCTTCACTGTAGATCGTTCTCCTGTGTGTGGCCTTCCTGGTTTATTATATAGTCATACATATAAACTGTATTTCTACGATTATAAAATATTCCAATTGGGGATATAACTTCTTAGCGACTCCTGTGATAACTCAGCGGCTGCCGGTACAATCTACCGTACAGCGCATTTATGTAAATTTACTAGTTAAGTGATGAATCTTCTTGACAGGACATGAATATCACAGGTAAGGGTGAAGCACGATTTAACATACCACTTCTTTATAAGCGCTGAAAAGACCTCTATATACAGACCCATTCTTTTGGGTGGGTGATCAATGTCCTGGCTTGGTCAGTGACTGGGAGCAGACCTTCCTCCGGGGAGTACTAGGGTGAAGGAATAAGTACAAGTGAATATACAGATTTATTAGCATCACTTATTATATGTCTTATGTGCTCTATAGGATTGTTAACTAGTCAGTCACATAGCAGAAGCACGCAGACTTTGTAGGTAGGAAAAACAGTTGAAACCAGAAGTTTATACACAATATCAAAAAAGACACATCTGCATGTTTTCCCTCAATATCTGACATGAAATCAGAATAAGTCTTTCCCATTTTAGGTCATTTAGAATTACCATAATTCTTACTGCAAAGTCAAAAGTTTCCATACACTAAGATTACTATGCCTTTAAATAATTCTGGACTGGCCATATGATGATGTGTTTGGAAGCTTCTGATAGGGTTTTTGGCAACATCCATGTTAGAGACACACCTGGGGATGCATTTTAATGCACACCTGAAACACCTTCTTTGTGTAGCATCACAGGAAAGTCTAAAGAAATCAGACAAGATATCATGAAGAGAATTGTGGACTTGCACAAGTCTGGCTCATCCTTGGATACAATTTCTAGATACCTGAAGGTGCCTCGTTCATCTGTACAAACAATTATACGCAAGTACAAACAAGGGAATCTCCAGCCATCATACCGCTCAGGAAGGAGAGGAATTCTGTGTCCAAGAGATGAATGCGCTTTGGTCCGACATGTGCATATCAACCCAAAGACAAAAGCAAAACACCTTGTGAAGCTGATGGCAAGAGCTGGTAAGATTGTGTTAGCATCCACAGTGAAACGAGTACTGTAGCAACCATGGCTGAAAGGCCACTCTGCCAGGAAGAAGCCATTACTCCAAAAGAAACAAACAAAAAAAAATATATTTACATGATTGCAAATACACACAGGAACAAAACTTAATTTTTGTAGACATGTCCTGTTGTCTGATGAAACTAAAATTGAGCTTTTTGGGCATAATGACCATCGTTACGTTTGGAGGAAAAAGGGAGAAGCTTGGAAGCCTAAGAACACCATCCCAACGGTGAAACATGGGGGGTGGAAATGTGGCGCCCCCAGGAGTATGGTTGCCACAATGGCATTGCCTTCCTCCAGGGAGGGCGATGTCATGCTTGGAAGCAAGGAAGGGTCTCTCTGACAGTTAATCATTTACATGCAACACAGTTCCCATTCCAGGCCAGCAGAGGGAGGATTGGGGGAGGAGCACACTCTGAGGGCCAGGAGGGGAAATAGTTAGTGTGAGGAGGGCAACGAGTGTAGACGTGTGGAAAGAAGCTGGAGGTTGAGCTGAGGATAGAGAGCTCCCTCCCAGTGAGAGCACATGATCTGGAGCCTGGTCTGCACAGTTGTATGGATACTGAGGGTCCTGCAACAGAAACCAGAAGAATAGGAAGCTGTAAATGCTCTATTCCCAACTAAGACTCGGAGGCACAACAGCGACGGGTGAGCCAAGAGAGATAGAGGGCTACAGCTGTCTGCCATACGAGGTAGTTCTAAGAGACAATAAGGAGGAGGAACTTCAGTGCAACACTGTACTGCATGTACCTCAAGCCAGTGCTAGGAAGGAGACTACACAACCCATCTGAGAGAGATTCCCGAGTTGCTTCCAGGATGGCCTGCTCCTGTGCCATCTGTAATCAGGACCCTGGACTGCATTTGCCAAGTAAAGGTAAAGAAACCGCACCTTGTTGTGTCCTTGCCTCCTTCCTGCAACATCCTCAGCACTACTACATCTTTGTGCCAAACACTGCACCTTCTTCCTAACCCTTTATCTACACTGCCCTGGGACAACAGCCCTACCTGTGGAGGGCTACATCATTGCTGCACTACACCATCTGTCCCAGAGGATCTGTCTGCAGCGTCGGCTAAACACCTCCCTTGCCGAACACCACAGGTGGCGTCACAAATCACTTATAAACTTTATTCCCAACTCACCTTTTACATGGGCGCCCAGGGCCACGGACCAGGTCACCGCTGCTGTGACAACCCCCTCAGAGACCGGCCCGGTATCGAGTACCCCACAGCCCTGGGAGGGCGACTCAAACATCATGTTGTGGGGTTGTATTACTGCAGGAGGGACTGGCGCACTTCACAAAATAGTTGGCATCATGAGAGAAGATTATGTGGCAATATTGAAGCAACATCTCAAGACATTAGCCACAAAGTTAAAGCTTGGGCGGACATGGGTCTTCCAAATGGCCATAACTCAAAGCATACTGCCAAAATGGTAAAGTGGCTTAACGATAAAGTCAATGTTTTGGAGCAGCCATCACAAAGTCCTGATCTCAATCCTATGGAAAATTTTCGGGCAAAGCTGAAAAGGCCGGTACGAGCAAGGCGACCTACAAACCAGTCACACCAGTTGTCAGGAGGAATGGGCCCAAATTCCAACCAACTATTGTGAGAAGCTTGTGGAAGGATATCCCAAATGTTTCACATAAGTCATTCAGAGGTTTTTTTTTTTTTCGCATTTTTGTTTTTTGCTGCCCTTCTTCCCAGAGCAATATTTTTTTTTTTAGGGGAGGGGGGGGGGGGGGGGGTAGTGGGAGTCAAACATCAGCGTACTATTACACCCAATGTCTGAAAGTTTACATAGTGTCTTGCGAAAGTATTCGGCCCCCTGGAACTTTTCAACCTTTTCCCCCACATACCATGCTTCAAACATAAAAGATACAAAATATTAATTTCTGGTGAAGAATAATCATCAAGTGAAGCACAATTGTGAAGTTGAACGAAATTTATTGGTTATTTTTAATTTTGGGGAAGTGCAAAAACTGAAGAGGGGTGTGCAATATTATTCAACCCTTTAAACTTAAAACTTTGTTGTGCCACCTTTTGCTGCGATTACAGCTGCAAGTCGCTTGGGGTATCTATCAGTTTTGTACATCGAGAGACTGAAAT
Source organism: Dendrobates tinctorius (assembly GCF_039654945.1). Lineage (NCBI taxonomy): Eukaryota > Metazoa > Chordata > Amphibia > Anura > Dendrobatidae > Dendrobates > Dendrobates tinctorius. The sequence continues at coordinate 754,662 of NW_027361832.1, read as the reverse complement.
TCTTGCCCATTCTTCCTTAGTAAACAGCTCGAGCTCAGTGAGGTTGGATGGAGATCATTTGTGAACAACAGTTTTCAGCTCTTTCCACAGATTCTCGATTGGATTCAGGTCTGGACTTTGACTTGGCCATTCTAACAACTGGATAAATTTATTTGTGAACCATTCCACTGTAGATTTTGCTTTATGTTTGGGATCATTGTCTTGTTGGAAGACAAATCTTCGTCCCAGTCTCAGGTCTTTTGCAGACTCCAACAGGTTTTCTTCAAGAATGGTCCTGTATTTGGCTCCATCCATCTTCCCATCAATTTTAACCATCTTCCCTGTCCCTGCTGAAAAAAAGCAGCCCCAAACCATGATGCTGCTACCACCATGTTTGACAGTGGGGATGGTGTGTTCAGGGTGATGAGCTGTGTTGTCTTTACACCAAACATATCGCTTGGCATTGTTGCCAAAAAGTTCAATTTTGGCTTCATCTGACCAGAGCACCTTCTTCTACATGTTTGGTGTCTCCCAGGTGGCTTGTTGCAAACTATAAACGACACTTTTTATGGATATCTTTGAGAAATGGCTTTCTTCTTGCCAATCTTCCATAAAGGCCATATTTGTGCAATGTACGACTGATGGTTGTCCTATGGACAGACTGTCCCACCTCAGCTGTAGATTTCTGCAGTTCATCCAGAGTGATCATGGGCCTCTTGGCTGCATCTCTGATCAGTCTTCTCCTTGTTTGAGATGAAAGTTTAGGTGAACGGCCGGGTCTTGGTAGATTTGCAGTGGTATGATACTCCTTCCATTTCAATATGATTGCTTGCACAGTGCTCCTTGGGATGTTTAAAGTTTTGGAAATGATTTTGTATCCAAATCCGGCTTTAAGCTTCTACACAACAGTATCACGGACCTGCCTGTTGTGTTCCTTGGTCTTCATGATGCTGATGGTGCATCATACAGAACCCTGAGACTATCACAGAGCAGGTGCATTTATACGGAGACTTGATTACACACAGGTGGATTATATTTATCATCATTAGTCATTTAGGACAACATTGGATCATTCAGAGATCCACAATGAACTTCTGGAGTGAGTTTGCGGCACTGAAAGTAAAGGGTCTGAATAATATTGCACGCCCTACTTTTCAGTTTTTGAATTTCCACAAAAATTTAAAATAACCAATAACTTTCGTTCAACTTCACAATGGTGTCCCACTTGTTGATGATTCTTCACCAATAATTTACATTTGGTATCTTTATTGTTTGAAGCATGATATGTGAGAAAAGGTTGAAAAGTTCCAGGGAGCAGAATACTTTCGCAAAGCACTGTACATTTCATTAGTATTAAAAATGCCTTAAAACATTCTCTCTCATCATTCTGGCACTTGACAAATTATGGTAATCCTAACTGACCTAAAACGGGAAAGGTTTATTCTGATTTCATGTCAGATATTGAGGAAAAACATGCATGTGTGTCTTTTTATATAGTGTATGTAAGCTTCTGGGTTCAACTGTAGATGAGACCCTGTAGAGTCAGATTAGACAGCAGAGATAATGAGGTAGGTGGTTCCTTGCAATTTAACACCCCCCCCCCCCCCCCGAGATCAAATTATCCCCTTTTCTATAGATAGTATTTCAGGCATAACCCTCTTTACATAAATACTACTGCAACCTCCTACCACTCTCGCACACATGCAATCTATCCTCAAGTCTGCTGCCCAACTAATCCACCTGTCCCCCGCTATTCCCCAACCTCTCCCCTCTGCCAGTCCCTTCACTGGCTCTCCAGAGACTCCAGTTCAAAACCATAACCGTGACGTACAAAGCCATCCACAATCTGTCTTCTCCTGGTACTTTCCTGCACGCAACCTCCGATCCTCACAAGATCTCCTTCTCTACTCCCCTCTTATCTCCTCTTCCCACAATCGCATACAAGATTTCTCCAGCGCATCCCCCCCACCACAACATATCAGACTCTCGCCTACCATGGAAACCTTCAAAGAGAACCTGAAGAAATACCTCTTCCGACAAGCCTACAACCTGCAGTAACCACCGATCCACCAAACCGCCGCACGACCAGCTCTACCCTCACCTACTGTATCCTCACCCATCCCGCTGTAGATTGTGAGCCCTCGCGGGCAGGGTCCTCTCATCCTGTACCAGTCGTGACTTATATTGTTTAAGATTACTGTACTTATTATTATGTATACCCCTCCTCACATGTAAAGCGCCATGGAATAAGTGGCGCTATAATAAAGAAATATAACAAATTACAGTATAAACAAAAATCTCTACAATTTTCGGTTCCTCCGCATTTTCAGCTTTGCTTGCCCGTCCATGAATGAAAACACTCATTTAGCTCACAGAGCATTACCAAGAAATGTCTGTGAATGTAAACAGATTGTAGCAAACCCCCCCCCCCCCCTAGAGAAAGGTGAGCAGGTGGTGATCTATTCAGCTCACAGAGCACTGCCTAGACTGAACATAACCGGATCCAGTCCTCGACTCAACGCAGGATGCCCTGTACACGGGGTCTGCAACCTCCGCATGTAAACACGATGGTTCTCATTCATAGACCGCAAACATCTTGAAAATAAGAACCTGATAAATAAAATATATTAAAGTGTTGCAGGACATTAAGAGTGATTAAACCAGAAGACTCCTTTAAGAAGAAGTGTGTTTATGGAGGTCAGAAAGCCACACTTATGGAATTATCAGTGGCTCTATGCACAGAGAAGAGCCAGAGGCACCGCCACTGGAGTGCATGGAAGCTCCTAACCTTGGTTGTACCAATGCACAACAGTAACCACCAATACATGAGAACCAATACATGCTATAGTGGAAGTTACACATAAGGCCGCCTACCTGATAACCTTGGAAGAAATTCAAAATCTCTTTAACGCCAGAGTTGTAGGCCAGTCCTTGCATGCGGACCACTGCACCGCCGTTGTGAGGGGGGATACTGCTGGCACCGGCTGTGGCTGGGAAGAATCCAAGGTTGCTTGGAGAACCTGGAGGGCTGAAGAATGGAGAACACAACATGAATGAGGGAGAAAAAAAAAAAAAAAAACCTTATTGGACATTTCATTCATATAAAATATCTGCTGTCCCTCCATGACCAGTGAATCCTAATGTTTACACAAGAGACTCATTAATCGGTCAGCTTCAAGGGAAATCCCAATCCTCATTTCTAGAATGCTGGCCTTTAGGCTATGTGCCCACGTTAGCGTTTTTTAAACGCTCAGAAAACCTGACTCCTTCCCAGAATCCGCGCGTTTTATTTCCGCGCGATTTTTGCACAAAAACCCCGCGTTTGATGCGTTTTTCCCGCGCGGTTTCTGGAAATATTGGAAATGGCTAAAAACGCGGAGCTATGCGGAAATTAATGAGAATGCTGCGTTTTTAGCCGCCAAGCGTTTTCTAAGCATTTAAAAACGCATGCATTGGCACAAAAAGCCAAAAATGCATTAAATTTAATGGGAAGCTTCTTTTAAGCGTTTCTGCAGCGTCTGATCCGGCTCAAACACTGCGGAAACGCTTACAAAAACGCAACATGGGCACACGGCCTTAAAGTCTTTGGTCATTCTGGAGATCTCAGAGGGTCTTTATGCTCTTCACATGGCTCTTTATAACTTGCACTGTAGGAAAATGCTGATGCACCACCAGGGGGAGCACAGTATACAGATTTACTGTTATATTTAGGAGCATCTTACTGCATAGGGGTGTATTCAGCCAGCTGGTGGAGGCATCTAGATATACTTTTATTCTGCAATTTTCAGGTTGTCATCTGTTTACCCCAAGGGGCACCAACATACTTGGAAACCCCTTTGTAAAGACTTTTGATGCCCCCATGGCTCCACATTACATTTGGTGCCTACTTCTACAATTGAAGGCACAGCGCTTTTCTCTTGCCTAAAAATTAAATTTTGGGGCAAGATGCAAAGTAATGTAAAAGCCTACATAGGCTAAAAACAAAGGGTGGGCTTTACTAGAAAAAAAAAAAAACAAAAATGAGTAAAAAACCCTTAGGGACAATCTTACTTCAAAGTCAGGTAGCAAAACCACCACAAACATTCATATACCCGTCCACACCTTACAGAGCGAATGGCAAGAGGAAAGTGTGAGAATGTTATTTTGCCTCTAGTCAAATGACCCACATTCATAAAGACAGGTGCATAAGGAAACAAAAAATTGAGTTCGGCCAATTAGTAAGGAAAGGGTAATGACACCTATGCAGATAAACAAAAAAAAAAACCCTAGCAGTAGTCAGGATCGTTCAACCACCTAATGTGTATGGTGGGGTGGATGGTGGGAAGAGGCATACTCCCAAAAATCTTTCGGGGAACATGAGGATGGGTGGTTGGAATTCAATGCCGTAGATCTTAAGATACACAATTTCTCGTGTATGGGGTATTGGCAGAGATCGCCATCAGCCCAACAATCGGACGGCTCAGCATTTCATGGTTGAGATGGGAATAACTCTGCTGATCCCGTAATTCCACCTCCAGTGATAGGAGTAGAGATGGAAGAAGCCCTCTACTAAATTTTAGTTCAGCAGCATCTGTGTATTTATCAAGAAATACATTTAAAAGGGATATGTTGTGCATGGAATGTTAAAATACTGGAAAATTATAGAATTTAAAGTCTTTCTCAAGATCGATGCTCGCCGTCACTGACTGTGAATCTTCATCGTTCACCTTTGTGGCCAGACAGAGCTGTATCTTGTAAGGAAGCCTCAGAAAGAAAAAAAGTGTATTTAAAAAAAAAATAAAAAAATAAAAAAAAGATTGTTGCGTAAATGGAGAGTTATCCATTTTTTTGCTGAAACTGTAATACCTCCAAAGAACGCACCACCAAACGAGAAGGTCTACTGTGTCCTAAGGTCTACCACGCCCCAGGAGCTTTGGAAAGTCTCCTACATAGGCAACATTCTTTGCTCTGTACAGAAGCTGCAGACCTAAGAAACAAAGCCTGACCTTGCACACAACTATCTTAACTCCAGGGCAACAATTTGGCAGGTTGAAAGATCTTACTCGTTACAGAAGCCTTTACTGCTGGAGATTTATTGCCGCTCGCTCACCCATTAACCACCACTGCCGCCTTATGCCCTTGAATTTAAATCTCCAGGGTACGTCCCACTGCACACAAACCCGGGGGGGGGGGGGGGGGGGGGTGGGCTACTGTAGGTGCACAGTTGTAAGTTTAAGCACTACAAGTCCCAGAGCCGTAATCGATCGGTGATACCCATAGTGCATGCATAGCTAACCTGTCGTCGGTGCCAGTTCACACTGTTCCTGGCCATTCGTACCTTGGGTAGTAAGCAGTGTAGTTCATGAAGAGCTGAGCGCCAGCTGGGTAATACGCTGCCGATGGCTGCAGGGCACGTGGATTGAGGAGTAAGGAAGGCTGGTACAGGGCCGCTGCATCAGTAGGAATGACGGCGGTGGGTGCTGGAAAGGTGTATGATGGAGGAGACAAACCTAGAGGAAGAGTGAAATGCATCTATGAGAGAAGAATTCTGGCACAGGGCATCTTTGTTTCTGTAGAGGAGGCCCATGAAATGTAATAGCCCAAGCAGATTAAGGGGAATCTGTCAACAGGTTTTTGTTATGTAATCTGATAGCAGCATAATGTAGGGGCTGAGACCCCCGATTCCAGTGATATATCACCTGCTTGTCTGCATGCTGTCATTTTGACACAACCCTTTTTTCACCAACTGCAGATGCGTGGTTGGACCAGGAGGCACGAGACAACTAGTCATCTAGTGATGATCTCCTGCTGATAAAACACTGACTTTATTGAAATAGCAAAAAACAGCCTAGTGACACATCGCTGGACTCAGAATCTCTACCCCTACATCATGCTGCACCTAGATTACATAACAAACAACTGCTGACTAATCCCCTTTAATTTTTATTTTTCAGCCATCTACACTGTGAAATGGCTGATGAATTCTCAGCTGCCGATCGTTGGCTGCAGAATTGGTTAATGTAACAAAAGAGGCGATAAAGAAGATTTTGCAGAATTTTTAATAAAACCCAATTGCAAAAATGATTTGTGGCCCATTTGCATGCATTTGAATTAAAAGAAAAAAAACAAAATAAACAGGGGTTGTCCACCACCTTTGGGGCCCAATTTTTAAATGCTACATTCACCTTTATGCTTTCATTTTTACATCCATAAAAATGAATAATTTTCTCCAAAAATTAAAGGTCTTCAGTTTTCGCAGCTAGTTTTTTTCTCAAGTATTGTTTTTGTCAAACTGAAAAAGGAAGATTTTTTTTTCGTTGTGGACTGCAAACCGATGAGAGAAACATTATCTGTAAATGTAACTCTGGAGGATTGTCCGCGCTCTAGAAATGTCTGTTTGTAAATACAAATACTTGTATTCCCCATGAAAATAGCTTTGGCTCATCTTTTCTTAAAGCCTTGCGCCACTACTCTGTTATTACTCCTGGAAAGGTATAAAAGGCCAACTGGGCGTTACCATCCCTATTGTCGCACTACTTCATCGACATGGGATATGTAAAAATTTTTACTATAGTCACAAATTTCCTAAAACAAAAAACAGAAATGACAAACAAAAATGAAATAATGTAAGGGCAGGCTGGATGGATCGGGTGATCTTTTTCTGCTGTTGATCTTGCATGTTTAACCCCGATGCGCTGAACAGGTTGGGTGGCGACTGGATAACAGCAGCGACTGAAGCCAGCTCCAGTTGCTGCTATTTAGCCATTAAGTTGCCGATCTTGATGCACTCAAAGCCCAGCCATACTACAAGCTCCGTAGCAGATCGGGTTTTGCAATTTATAGCACAAAGTTAAGAACATTGCAAAATATGATGAAATTATCCTGTTTTTGTGATTGTGTCGACCACTGCCAGCAACTCCAAAAAATAAAAATAAGGAAATGTGAACAGCCCCATAGACTATACAGGTACAAGCTCCTTCCATGAAAAACAGACCGATTTTGTAGCCAAATTAGCTCTTAGAAGAATGGAGGGGGGAAAAAAAAAAATTTTGCAAAAAAAAAAAATGCTGCATAGTTTAAAGATTTTATTTTATGAGCAAAGTTAGCTTCTAATCAACATTGTAATCATTAGATCGTTGAATAATATTAAATTGCACAAGTGGGGGTGTTAAAAAAAAAAAAAAAAAAGGAGAATAAAACAAAAGTAAATTTGAGAAATTTATTCCAAGATCTATTAATTAAAAAATTCTTTTTCCAACCATATCAGCTGGACATTTGTCACAAGCATTTAGTAAATCACTTTCAAGCTCCTTGAGAATTGTTTTTTCATGGGGAATACTAGTAAACAAAAAAAAAAAGTAAAATAAAAACCTGCTATGTATGAGGAATCACTGTGGAAGTGGGAGACACTATCTTCCCTCCTCCCTTCACCCCTGAAATCGAATGCTAATGCTATGAAGGTATGAGACCCACAGGGCACACACCAGAACCTAAAACAGGAGTCAACTTGAAAAAATAATATACAACAGGAGAGCTCAGATTGCTGAGACTGTCAGTCTTCCAGATAACTTCCACAGCTCCGTTTAAAATTACAGCTCTACAAAATAATTGTGGACTACGGACCCCGAAGCATAACTACGGGTGAGTACAAGTCTCGGTGCCTCAAGGGGCCCATTCTGGCTGGAGCCCCATATATCCTCTCCATGTCCATCAGGAAATTGCATAGAATGCAATTCCTCCTCGATATACTTTAGTACAATATGGTTTTAAATATTATGGTTTTAAATATTAAGTCATTAGTGACTCCTTATTTTTCATTGGCAAATCAGTAGCAATCAAATGAGAATCTTAAAAACATATGTTTTTCTAAAGATTTATGTAAATATTTTCAATCGCGTTGTGAATGAAAAGTTATCGAGTGTCAGCGCTCCACACATGTTTATTTTAATAAATACTTCTAATTCTGGAGCTTACTTTTCCTATAGCTCTGAATTGTGCAGTTCCTCCGGTACTCCTTCTGAACACTCATGAACAAATGGGTGGAGTTTCCATTCCTGTTGCAAGGGGGGTGTGTCTCTACATAGCAAATGTCAGCCCTGAGTGGACAGTCAGGGTACACAGGGACACACCCTCAACTGGTAACACCCAGTTGTATATTCAGTCATAAAAAAAATTTTTTTTAAGAGGAATAACGGGAACGGAACACCACACAAGTAACACCAGAAATATTTCCTTGGGAAAAGAAACTAGCTTAAAAAAAACAAACAGGCATTTACTAAAATAGACATGTAAGGATTAGCAGCAGGTCCTTATTGAATTGCAAAAAAAATAAAAAAAATAAGATATATACTTATTCCGGTGACGCAGCACTAGTCGCTCCCAAGATCAGCATTGAAGATAGTAGAAAAATGAAGTAATTTAAACAAGAAAAATCAAAAGATGCAGTTTTGCCTCTGCTCCGGGAGAAAGCTTCTAGACAAGTAAAGGCACTTAAAGGGGAACTAAATCCAAACCAAAAAAAAATTTAAAATAGAAATAAAAATAAAAAGAGTTGCTCTTAAAAGGGAATCTCCTGTTTATATTTAAACAGGGTACTATAACAAGCAAGAAAATTAAGTTTATAGTCAGTGACCTACTGCCCATTAATAATCCACAGTCTATCGTCCGGTCCCTAGACAAAAACGAGGGTCAGGAGATACACATCAATGATCAATCGCTACTCCAACCTTAATGGACTTCCAGGGAAATGACAGCACGTGTTTTACTGTGGGTTTTTCAGTGTATCATGGTGTTTAAAAAAATAAAATTATACAGTACATATATATTTTTGCTTTATTTTTAAACTGATGGACTAAAAAAATTGGGGAGGAAATTTCCAAGGGGAGTGGTACTGGAGGGGAGGAATTAAGAAAATCCGGAAATCCAGTAGTTCCGCCATATTTTTTTGTGTGTGTGAAAATGGCAATTTTGTTGTAAGAGTCTCTAAGATTATGGTGGTAAAATATTTCCATCTTTTACTACAAAAAAAAATAAAAAATTGGCTATAGACCAATAATGTTAGTGTGTTTAGGTTGATAGAGCTTTTTTGTCGAGCAAGCTGTAGTCTGCAGTTTTTATCCTTGCCACTTGGGGTACATATAATACTGACCTTTTAATTCCATTTTTTCTGATAAGATGTGTAAAAAACTCAATTCTGACAATTTGATTTTTTTTCCCCGTTCCGTAATATATTCTATATGATTGCACATACATACCAAACTGAGGCTGAGGAAGTTTCTTGGGAGTAATTCTTTATATTTCTTTATTTAGATTATGGAAAAAAGGGTGGGGGGGGGATCGAGTGAAAGTTATACTTGATCGCCTATACAATTCAGTACTGAAGTCTATTGCTTGCCCCCCCCCCCCGCAAGGAAAAGAGAAATAAAGGGGGGGGGGTCTCATGGCAAAACGGGCCCTAGTGCTATAATATATATGATAGTCCAGGTCAGGTGGAGGCCACTGGTCAGTTATGAATGGGTTTTATCTGGCCATAACCAGTTTATTGGCGCCCTTTTTAAAGGTTTTTAATTGGTCCGGTATATTGTAAATTTAAACCCAGCTGTTGCTGCATTGTTCCCATTGTCTGGACGCCGCTGAAGGAAGATCCCGCCCTCCCTCCCCCTTTTTAGTTTTCGTCGTGATGTTTTTATTTGTGGGTAAATCGCTCTAATGGTGGCTTGCTTACTGGTATTTAAGTTATTGGTTAACGGAGGTTTGAATTATTTATTTGGTGAATTCAAGTATTTATTACATAAGATTTCAAGTAACCCTAAATAAATCATCACGGCCATTTCATGCAATATATCCGTTTTAGGTCTTTATTTCTGGGTAATTGTGGGTCATGTGTTGCCATGTATAGTTAGTGGTCTCCTATGGTGCCCAGCCATAGGCTTCAAAAGGAGTGGAACATGGCAGAGAGCCCTTCAGCAGGTCCCCAAACATTATGAGAACCCATCAGTAACTTACAATCACACCATAGGGGAAACATTGGGTGTCAGAAGTGACACCGCTCTTCCTAACCTCCCAAATCCAACTGTCAAATTTGATTGCATGATATGAGAGGTTCCAAGAAGTTACTTTCGAGGGTGTTGGCTGTATACTGCAGCCGGGAACTGCACTACGTGGAGTGGTGCATTTCCGCCACACAGCTATGCCGCACATTGCCAAGGAGTTAAGGGGAGGGTATAATGGTTTTGGCAAACAAAAGTTCTCTGTAAGATATAATAGCGTAATTTTTCATCAAATTATTTAAGGTTTTCAAAATCTCCGCTTTCAATCATTAAACAGGAACCCTCAGTTAACGTCACCGGGGGAAGAGCCTGTTACTGTCTAGTCAGAGGGTTAATCAGCCGTGTACCAGAATCCACAGATTTTTTACAGTAGAAATAAACCGTGAAGGATCTTATTGAATGACAGCAAGTGGAGATCTTACACGAGCATCAAAGCTCCGGTTGTAGGATATGCGCTCGATATCACACTGACTGGTAATAAGAATGAGTGGAGACCCAAAGCTTTGTGTTCAAACTTCTCCTCGCAAAAAAAAAAAAAAGTCTGTAGTACATCTCTATTGAAGTGTTCATGGAGGCTTCATTCTTTGGGTCAGTTTTGCTTTAGTTCCCCTTTAAGAAAAATACAAAAAGAATAAAAGGCTGCAAAAACATCCCACCGATGCCCCAAAATCTCTCACCACCAAGGAATTGCAGATGTTGATTTGCTATCCCCCCAACTTCATAAAGTATAACCGGCCAAATCCCCACAAAGAAGGAAGCAGTTCCAGCACCTACCAGCTCAAAGCGCAGAGAAGCGGCAAGACCCTCAGCCCAAACTTACATGGTAACTTACATGGCGGTGGGGACAAGCCATTGCGATTTAAAGTTCCCCCCATTAAGACAAAGTTCATCTCCTCTGCAGAACACTGAAACACCTCCACATATCTGTCCTTCATGGTCTTCTTGTGACACTTCTGTGAGGCCAGATAAGCCCTCTCTGCCGACTTCATCTGAATGAATGAGTCTCCCGATGGCCGCCCCTGGAGAAAAGAAAAGAAATTACAAATGGCATCAACTTATCAGATGATCACTTTTGCTAAGGGGAATCAAAAAACAAAGGTGGAAAGAAGCATGGTAGCTCAGTGTTTAGCTGTTGCTTTGCAGTGTCGGGGTCCTGGGTTTAAGACCCACCAAGGACAACACCGGCAAGCACTTTGCATGTTCTCCCAGTGTTTGCGTGGGCTTCATCTGGGATCTCCAATTTCCTCCCACGTTCCAATGATATACTGATAAGGAATTTAGATTGTGAGCCCCAATGGGGACAGCAATGCAGAATATGGCTGATCTATACAGGGTCATACATAGAAATCATGGCGTCCCATAGTAGAAGTTTTAATTGGCACTCCCCATAGTCCTCCATATAGCTCCCAGGGTATGGAGGTACATAGAACAGCTAGAAGAAACCAGATAGCAAAGCTGTGTATTTTGATGCATCGCAGGGGCCCGGTTGGTTCCGAAGATGTCAAAACCACCTATTAAGGAATTATGACCCATAATTGGGAGTTTTTAGCTGCAGAGGCAAATGAAAGATTTAGGTTTAACCCAGAGGGCAGTAGGGGAGTGACCCAAAGTGGATAAAGGCTAGTGTAAGGTCATGTGGTCTCTCTCTGGTATGGTTGCTGGTCACTTCAAAAGTGGGGGTTGCGTTGCGTAATGTGCCAAGAAGGGACCAAGGAGACAACTGTCAGCCCATGCTCCTTGCGGCCCAGCGCGCACACACGGTCAAACGACGCAGTAATTGACATGTATTCTGCTTATATCTTTTGACCTACCACTATCTGTATTTGCATATCTGACCATTGCGTAAAATGTGTATTGTCTAGTGTGCCCTTAAATATATAATTTAATCTTGGGCTGCTCTTTTACATCGATCAATGAATCCACAAGTCCATTGCGCGGTTTAACTTTCCATGCTACCTGTGCCCGTTTCTGGCACAATATATAATGCAGTTAACGTACCGGGCTTATGTATAAGGAGGAACTGGTGACAGGCCTACCGGACTGGCAGCGCTTGGTTTCACTGATGCTAGTGAAAGGGGCCTGTCAGGGTTGTGGGTGAGTGTGGTGCCAAATCAATCCTTTCCGTGTCCGGGCAAGGTATCCCGTGTTGGGTCAAATTAAGCACTCAGACTAAAAAGGGCCCTTTGCAGCCCAAGAGCTTCTAAAAATGGAAAACTTAGTTTTGGAGGTAGAAATGTACCCCCTTACCTCTTGGGCCCCTGTGCGGCAGCACAGATTGCACCAATGATATGTCCATCCCTGCGTCTGCTGACTCTCCCTCTTTCATTTTTACTTTCAACTGTATTGGTGCTGGCACTGGGGCTCCCCCGGCTCATGGACCCCATGCGCTATAATCCCCACCCTCTGCTCCTTGACTCACAGCCCACACTGTACACGCTGCAGACTAGGATGTCCATCAAGGAGCAGAGGGAGATTTTGTGGCACGTATTAATACTGTGGTGCTCAAGTTTGTGCAGCCTTCATAATATTCCACATTTCTGCATAAATTCAACCTAAGACGTCGGTACATTTTGACAAGTCCCATGATTAGATAGATTAACCAAATCAAAGAAGTTAATAAAAATTAGACCTTCATTTTGTTAAATGAGTAAAATGACCCAACGTCACATCTGTGAGTGGCAAAAGTATGTGAACCTTTAGGATTAGCAGATAATGTGAAGTTGAAATTAGAGAGTCTGGCATTTTCAGTCAATAGGATGACGATCAGTTGTGAGTGGGTGACCTATTTTTTTTTTTATGTAAAGAACAGGGTTCTGAGTCTGATCTTCACAAGGTTCTCCTCCTGCACTCATGAGCACAGCCTTTGTCAAAGACTGCACAACTTTCAAGGTTCTAAAAATGGCTACTGATGGAGGAGCATGTGTGATCAGTCTCTTCCAGTAGAAATACAACTAAAGAAGGCCAAATCGGGAGTGAGCGGTGATCCAAGCTGCTTCAAAGCAGCGCTTGCATGCTCTTTTGGAACATGCTTGTAAGCACTGGGCACGTTCAACCAACGCTGCTACAGTGAAGCAAAGGCCAGTTCCAATTAAAAAGCAGCAAACTTTAAAAAACTCTCGCGTCCCAAGAACAGATTTTTTTAATGAGTATATGGAAAAGTTAATTGTTAAAAAAAAATATACATGTCAATAACTTTAAAAAAGTGAAAGGACTGTCTTATTGCACAGTGTTATTGATTTTTTTAACATAAATGTACTGTACATTTATTTTTCTTTCCTGTAAACTGGGGTGAGCGCTGCAGTCCTGGGTTGCTTGGATTGATGGGTTTCAAGGTGCGGTGCTGCTGTCATGACCGGTTACAGCGAGATTGCTAGTCTTACAGCGGTCAGCTAACAGGAGGTGGTGCCAAACACCGACTTGCGGTCTCTGGCGCGGACCTCAACCCAACCTTGCGGTTACTCTATGTAGAGAGCATGTCGTTCTTCTAAATCGGAGTATAGCGAGAGGCACTTTTGCATCTCATGATGGCATTTCTCCTCTTTGCAATAAACTCAGATACATTAACTGAAAAATATGCAAAGAATCAAAGCTGCTTTGAATGACTAGCATGCTTTGAGGTCCTGGGTGCTATAAAAACCCAATAAAACCAATATTTTACGCACAGTACTGTAGACAGTCTGCAGCCACAACTACCCCACAGTTAATATGAGCGTTGAACTGTGGCCACATTTCCTATAAGAAGCGGTCACAGTCACCCAAGAGGCACTAGAGAATACTGTAAAGTGTGCAGATCATTCTCTCCAGGATTTCCATTTGTCACCGCTCCTTGGCGTTCAGCCGACAGGAAATCTAATAATGCATGTATGCCACAATCTACACCTTACATAACATCACTAGTTTCTGCAGTGACTGTCACTTAAGTGAGGGAGTGTGCGGAAGTAATTAAAGCTTTGTCATTAAGTAAATGGGAGGTGCCCGATGCCAAGCATGGCATTTGCTTGGTGACCTTGGATAAGTCATTACACAGAGACTGCAGCATCTAGACTCCCCGTGTAGAAGGGACGCTACTGCGATATACCAATAATGGAGGCATGCTCTATATCACACACTGCCCGTGATCAAGTAAAACCACAAAATACATAACTAAAGTGACAATCAATAGTGATGATCGAACGTGCTCGGAAAAGGTGTTACCTGAGCATGCTCGGGTGCTAACAGTGACTTTGGCGTGCTTGAAAAGTATGTTCAAGACCTCATGGCTGCATGTCCGACAGCCGCAACACATGCAGGGATCGTCTGACAAACAGGCAATCCCTGCATGTGTTGTGGCTGTCGAGAGACATGCAGCCTCGGGGACTTGAACATACTGTTCGAGCACGCTGAAGACACTCGGTTAGCACCTGAGCATGGCGGATAACACCTTATTGTTTGCTCATCACTAGACAGTACTGCTTTATCTGGCTTGCACAATTTCTACAATGAAGCAGTCTCGACTCCCACAACTTTTGTATTGGTGCCTCCTTTCACTCCACCATACCGCGCACACCCCACCATCCTACCCTACACCTGAATATTTACATCATGACCTGCCCCAGACATTACTACACCTATACCACATCACTGTAAGGCTAGTTTCACATTAGCGTTTACGGCCGCAGCGTCAAGCTGCGCACGGCCGCCGCTAAGCCCCGCCCCTGCCGCGCCTCCGCCGGTAGCTCCGCCTACGGACGCATGACACTGCATGCATCCCCTATCTTTAGCACTGAGGACGCAGGCCGTGCGCAGTATGCGTTTGGCTGTGCATGCGTCCTTTTGACGCTGCGCCGAGCGCACCAAATTGCAACCTGTTGCGTTTGGCGCTGGTCGAAAGTTGATCTACAGCACGAATACAGGGCGTCATTTATACAATTTGCTCTTTAGAGACGCTGACCAGTACAACGCAAGAGCAGAATGAAGCCATATAATGCCCATATACGTAAATAATCACAGGAAACAAAAGGAACTGGTTTACTTTAAGCCATTTGACATGATCTGGCGTGTGGAAGTGGTTACACTGGTTTTACGTCCTCGTTTGAGCAAACACCAAACATATCGCAAATCCCACATTCACATACATATTTCCTGGAAGTATTATTATAAATTTTAACTCTACCATTTAGAATCAACCCACTGCCTACTTAATGTCAACCTACAATTAAGGAAATCACAGAAACATCAGCCAGGACCTGTGCTACGTAGCAGAAGGTTATAGATACCTCACAAAAATCTTTTTATAGGCGTCGTCCTCAGCTTTTTACTGTGTGCGCCTCTAAAGTCGGAGTGTGCATAGGCTCACTCAATTACGTCATTCTCCATAAAATCCTGACTGCGTACACAAACTAGAAATCTCACAGGATTAGATAAAAGAGAAACAACACACATCAGATGGACAAACAAACTAACAGCTCTCTCCCCCATACACTCAACTATTCTGTCAGCAGCACTCTCCTTAGGATTCTATTTTGTCAGTGAGGGTGATCAATGAGTGGAACAGGCTGCCACGAGAGGTGGCGAGTTCTCCTTCAATGGAAGTTTTCAAACAGAGGCTGGACATACATCTGTCTTAGATGGTTTAGTGAATCCTGCATTGAGCAGAGTGCTGGACACACTGACCATGGAAGTCCTGTCAAACATTCTACAATTCCTAGAGAATGATCCGTCTGCAGCTCATCGCCGGACAGACCAAAGAGGAGCAGACATTGAAATGCCTATGGTTGAATGCTTCATAATCAGACTACACTTGGGGGAAGAGACAATTGGGAGACCCCTGCACACAGACATTGACCCCCCCCGTTATTTAACTCCATGCAGAATTATTTTGGGTCTAAGAGTTATAACAATGGCATGAACACACGACACGAGAAATCCCTTGGATGTAAACTTGCGCTGCCGAGAATCCATTATACAATAGACCACCTGTAGTATGGAGGTGTTTTTTTTGCCGTGTTTCGAGGTGATCATACGTCATCAGGACAAACCACAATGATATGCCTTCATTGTCACCTATTGTATATTGGATTCTCGGCAGCGCAGTTTTATAGCCACTTTAATCTCCAAATTTGCTTACTATCGGTTCGATGGCTCTGCAGCAGCAGTCATGGCTTACAAGCAAAGTGGTTGTGGATTTCACAACGCGATCCAGGTGAGAAAATCCATTTTATTCTTTTGTAATCCGGATAAGACCCTATTGCGCTTATTGTTATTCCAGTTTTTTTTACCTACACACAAAACAGTCTTCATGACATGTCTCATGATACATACAGGCGAGATTCCACACTTTTTACCAAATTTCTTGAATATTGCTTATGTCAATCCAGCCTTAGTAATTACATTTCTCCAGGTTCACAGAATTTACCTGATGATTGAGTACCATGTGGACGCCATGTGTCCGGATATCAACCGAGAATTCACCAAGAAACTCCAAAATATCCTCTATGGTTGCAGCATATGGAAGCCCTCGAAGACGTATGCAGTCTCTGACATTGACCGGAGGAATGAACGGCTGAGGTAGTACAGGGATGATTGGGGGTGTCGGGAGTGGGATTAGAGGTGTAGAAGAGTATCTGTTCAGAACCTGTGGGAACATGAAGCATATCTTATC
The DNA here is from genome assembly GCF_039654945.1 of Dendrobates tinctorius. Classification (NCBI taxonomy): domain Eukaryota; kingdom Metazoa; phylum Chordata; class Amphibia; order Anura; family Dendrobatidae; genus Dendrobates; species Dendrobates tinctorius. The sequence goes on along the minus strand of NW_027361832.1, from coordinate 738,015 downwards.
AGTTTCAGCCCCTAAATAAATCCTAAAGAGAAAAAAAAAAAAACACTTGCTGAAATGTAGGACAACCTGAAGCTGCTGACAATGGATTGGTTTTAACATCAGAGAGAAACAAAGAATGACACGGCACTAGACTATTCTTCTATTCCATCTAGTAATACCACTATTTTTCATACCTCAAAAACAATTGTTGGGTTGGGCTGAAGGGCGTGAAATGTTTCACAAAGTTATCAGTGACAGTTTTTGTGCTGGATGAAGACGCAACACATTGCATCCTTAGTCTAGTAGGTGTACGGCACTTGGGTGGAACAATGGTGCGTGCGGAGGTAGAAGTCTTCGCACATGAATGGTGGTGGTTGGAGATTCCCCCATAGCTCCACACCCATATTATAAAGGGCAATGCTAGGTGCCTGGGCTGAGAAGCTGCACATTACATGTACGAAGACACAGATATTGCTTGGTACCTTGCTTATACTACTATACGATATGCCCTAAAAAAAAAAAAAAGTTAGGTACCTGGTTCACCAACTGGCGGACCCGAGATATTGGTGCGCCCACTGACTCCTACAGCTCACATATCAAATATATAGTAAATTTCACCCCATATCAACCCAATAGAAGCTTCAAATGCAATAAATCATACAAATAGCCGACATACCTGCTGCACCTCCGCTGCCGTGCTCCTGAACAGCTCAATATATCGCTTTCCCAGCAAGTCCTTGTGCTTCTTTAATGCATTCTGTGCATATTCCTCACAGGCAAATAACACGAATGCGTCTCCTGTCGGCCGGCCGTCAGGGTAAGTAACAAACAAAATCCCTTCTTTGCCCCCAGTTACGGGGCAGTGTTGACCGAAGAACGTCAGCACTTCCTCGGCGGTGGCAGTGAACGGCAGCCCCCTCATGCGTACAATCACTTGGTTCTCTTTAGACAGAAACTGAGCAACTTCATTGGATGTGCCTAAAGGAAAAAAAAAAAAAAAAAAAAAAAGGAGGAGACCTTTATTAAGGAGCACTCACCGGCCGGAGGAATACATCCATTATTATAGACAACCAATATATATATTTATGGATACCATGCCATGTTCTGCTGGAATTAAAACCAGTATAATATACATTACTAATCCCATATTGGCAACAGCTTATCCATATATCCATCCCCTTCCCTCTCAAAAAAACAACGCCGTTTCCAAAGGGTCTTCCTCTTGGAAAACGCAACAGGTTCGCCTGCCTGAAAAAATGATCTAGTGTGCACATAGCCTTATAGTGAATATTTACCTCCAGCTATTTTCAGGAAATCCTCTCCAGTTGCTTTGTACACCTAGAATAATAAAATAAAATTAGTTAAAGTTTGTACAGAAGATTTAAAAAAAAAAAAAAAAAAATATATATATATAAAATAAAATTTCTGGAAGCGTACCTCAATGTATCTGTTGCCCATGTGATGTTTGTGTCTCTGCAGCGCCAAATCTCTGTGTTCCTCGCTGACAAATCGGACCAAAGCTTCACCATTTCTTCTTCCCTGGGCATTGAGACACAGAGCAGCTCCACCCCTATACATGCATTTACACAGGAATTATACAAGGGGACACACAAGAATTACAAAGACCCCTTATTGAACCGTGCAAATATGTCAACCCATATGAGAGGTGGATGAGAATGTGGAACAATGAGCTCAGTTTAAAGACCATAGTTCACAGTCATTAAGGAGAATAGGCAACCCGCTAAATCAAAAAGATCCAACCAGCAAAAATAAGTTCACAGCAAACTAAAAAAAAAAAAAAAATTAAAGTTATTACATGCAGAGATCAAATAGATCATAGTACCGTCTACAAAATTATGCCAAAAAGGAACAAGAACAGAATTTAAAACCATACTAAACACTGCGACCAGAAAAAGTGGAGAGGGGGTGGAAAAACGCACACACGCCGCTGAAAAACCAGTAAGGCATCTTGTTTAGCAGAGACCATAACCTTCCTTGTAACCTGCGCTAATCTTACCTTCTGTAACGCAGGGTGTATACAAACCACCCCTTTAAGATATGGGAATTTCCCAACTGGGAAAAACAAAAAATAATAAAAAAAAAAAAAAAATAACTAAATCACATACACAGCATAAAATACAAAAGGAATTCAGGACAGAAGTTAAAAACTAAAATAATGGAGGAGGGAATGGAAGGAGCAAAAACTCACTTTGCAATATTTAAGCCCTTGAAAAACCGGGCAATGTCCTGGTCCGATGACTGCCATGGTAAACCTCGTGCTCTGATTATGGTGTTATCATCAATTATTTCCAGTTTGCTGCTATAAAAAAAAAAAATAAATAAGTAGGCAGAGTGTATCAAGAAGGAAGAAACAGAAGCGGGTCTCCATTATCAACACAAACTTAAAAACGGTCCTTGTTGCCACTGCCAGCCAGAGTAGATTCCCCTTGAAACCCTATGGACTTAAAGGGAATCAGTCACCAGGTTTTTGCTATGTAATCTGAGAGCAGCATGACCTAGGGGGTAAGACCCCAATTCCAGTGATGTCACTTACTGGGCTGCATGCTGTAATTATAATACAAATCACTGTTTTCTCTACTGTAGATCTAGCCCAGAACTGTGTATAAACCCACCCACACCACCGATTGGCAGCCTTATGTGTACACTCCGCATAGGGATAAAGCTACCAATCAGTGGTGGAGGGCTGAGTTACACTGAGCAGATGATTAAAGGGAATCACCCCGTTTTTTCGAATAAGAGCTGCCAGCACCACCATCAGGGACTTAGCTTCAGCATTCTGTAATGCTGTAGATAAGCCGCCGATGTAACCTGAAAAAAGAAAAGTTAGATTATACTCACGGGGGGGGGGGGGGGGGGCGTCCGGTCCGGCACCTCCCATCTTCAAACAATGCAGTCCTCTTTCCTTCCTGTCGCAGCTCCTGCGTAGGCACACTGCTCTGCCACAGGAAGGAAAGAAGAGGACGGCATCATATGAAGATGGGAGGCGCCGGACCGCAAAACCCATTGGACGAAGACCGGACATCAGAATGCTGTAGATAAGCCTCTGATGTCTGTGCCGGCAGCTCATTCGAAAAAAAGGGGTGACAGATTCCCTTTAAGAGCAACAACACACCTGGTTCTGTAGTGATAATCTCCTGCTAATAAAGCACTGGATTTTAGCGAAACAGGAAAACACAGCCTAGTAAATGACATCACTGGAAACAGGGTCTCTGTCCCTACATCATGCTGTAAAACGAAAAAAAAAAGTGGTTTGGTACCGTGCTAGCCAGTAGGAAAAAAAAAAAAAAAAAAAAATTATATATATATATATATATATATATATATATATATATATATATATATATATATATATATATATACATACACACACATATATACATATATATACACACACTCTCTCTCTCTATCTCAGTGAGAGAAACACAGAGCACTTTATATATTTATATCATGCTGCTCTCAGATTTCATAGCAGAGACCTGCTGGCAATTCTAAAAAAAAAAAAAAAAAAAAAATCAAAGCCAAGACTTAAGACTTGTCAGTCACCATAAACGACATTTTTTGCTACCTGGTGTAAGTGCTAGTATTCTCCTGAATCTGGCATGGTTTTTCCTTTGTTTGAGATATAACACTCAGGAGAACAGCAGCATTTACACCAAGCTAAAATATAAATAAATAACTTCTAACAAGAGAAAGGTTCTATTTAAAAGAGATTTAGGGCCTCGCTCTTGCATTGAGACATGTAAGGTGCTACTGACACTGTCAGCTGCCACCTGCCCACCTGACTGGTATTGTGCGCCTGTCCTGCTAGAAGAGGATGCGTGCACAATACCTGGCAAGTGTCCACCGATTCAATGTTAGAAGCGTCTCTCATTTCACCACGTGAAAGTGAGGTGCTGGATGACCCCTTTGAGGATTTCAGCCAATTTTTGTAAGGCAATTGCACATTAGGCAAATTACAAGATAAAAAATTTTTTTTGTAATTCAATATGTGACCGTGGTGCTATGAGCCGACATCATCTCACGTGATGTAGACGTAGCAGATGGTTTACTTAGTTTCTCTAAAAATATAACTTTAGTAATTAACATTATGACTAACAATTAAAACAGAAAAATATATGAGGACTCACCAGGTACCAGACTCAAATTTGTAGTTTACTCTTTCAGGGTCTGAAAATTTGTGACCTAAAATTGTAAAAAAAAAACCAAAAAAAAAAAACACTGATTTACAGAAACCATTAGCTCTATTAAGTTTCGAACCAAAAGAAAAAAGGTTCCCAAAAGACAGTTATTTAGCAAAGGGGTGAAATTACTTTAGTACCATAGAGGTTTGGCAAAAAAAAAAAAAAAAAAAAAAAGCTTGTTTTATATTTCCCCCTTTTGGGAATCCTGAGTGATTTTTCATCCCCCCTTCAGGACCCTCTTATCCATGCACTGACGTGGTGTGGAGACCCAATATTTCCCCATGCATCACACCGATAGCGCAATGATTTTCACAGGATCTCTATAATCCTTAAAAAGGATCAGTAGCCAGACTTCACAATACAAACTGCATGCATTATATTATATATTGATCTTAGACCTGATGGGGCTGGTGTACTCACTTTCGAAGACCAGTTCTAGCGGACATTGAAATGCTCAGGATTAAACAGCCAGTGACTGACCTGGATTTTCAAGTTGCATACACCAGCCTCACCTGGTCACAGACCTTTATAAGCATTGAACGCAGTTTGTATTTTGAATCTTATGACGGACCCACTTTAAAATTGAAAAGTTGCTTGCTTTTACAATTATTCCAATTTAAAAAACAGCGGTTAAAGAATAAAGGGATATATAGAAAATTTGATTGTTTAAGTTACCAACCCCAGCTGTAGTCTAGCAGGGTGGCCAAGCCATTTTCAATAGAGCCCTGTAAGCACTGACTTGAACTTTGTAGGCGCTCATGATCTAGACAGCTTTAGGGTCCCTGCCTTATTCCGATGCTCCTACAGCATCAGGGTAGATCAAAGTACAGACGAGAGGAGCAACCGTGCTGTTAATGTTCAAGAGCGCACCGTCACTAGCAAACAGGAAGCTAGGAGGCAGAGGAGCAGTGCTCTCCCAAGGAGTAAACCTGAGAACAAACCTTTACATTGTACATACATCGCTCCCCCATTCGATTGTCTTCGATAGCCGGGACTTTAAACAGCAGGATATCCTGTCCTCAGCTTATTGTTTTAAAGGAACTGTCAGCACAGAATGACTTAAATATTTGGTCATGTCACAGACCAAACGTCTGTACTTGGTTTTAAGTGTGCCTTCCCAGCCACTTGTTTTTCCCTCCAACTCCAGTCTGCTCTGACAACGGAGATAGATTGAGAACAAGCAGGTGGGAAGGTGCACTGAAACGTTTGGCAAAGTCAAGGGTGCACCGATCACCTGTGCCTAGTTTGAACAGTCATTTAGAGTCCCTTTAACTCATTCCCTAAACATTTTTCTTTAACTTTAATTACAATGTTTTAGGGCCCGGTTAACAGTTCTGCCTTCACTGTCCAAAAATTATCAGAGCCTCAAAATTAGGGAAGCCATCATGAAATACAACATCATGAACATGGACAATTTTTTTTTTTTTTTGGCCTGGCATCAGATCAGAAGGTAGTTTTGGTGAACAAGGCGTTTGCAAGTTAAAATGGAAGAAAAAAAAAAAAAAAAAAAAAAAAAAAAGAAGCCTGTCTCCTCCTGTTACAGAACAAAAATTCACTACAAATGTGCCGGTGAGGAAGAGTAACGTCTGCCAATCAAAAAAAAATTATTTTGGTGCAAGTAAGTTCACACGTGGCAGTTCTGCGGTAAACTTGTACACACGATATGTAGAAATCAGTGCACATGTTGTAGAAGCAACCTTGCTCGTATGTATGGAACAGATCTAGAAATAGACAAATGTGAAGGCAACTTACTGTAAGGCTTGGAAATCAGTTTCGCAATAATGTCTCCCATAGCGTCCATTTCTGAGGCTCCATGGGGCATCAGCATGTCCTGTTCTTCCAGACCTAAGTCTGAAGATATCGGGTTAAGGAGAACTAGGCAGCAAATCCCGCAATAACCTTTTTATCAGTGATGGGAGAAGGTAAGTAGCTGCAAGGTGACAATGTGACATGTCTGGAGCAAAAGGCGTTAATCTTTGACTACTTTAAATATCCCAGCATAAATACTAAGCATAGGTGAACATTTAATACAAGAGTCTAAAGGAGTAACATTTCTCCTTGTGGAGAGTGACAAGACATGTAAGGAGACTTATAGGCCCTGCAATACGCCTCTGAAAAATTAAATCTACAAATTGCATCTTTAGAGAGGAAAAAAGAACTAGAACTTCGTGCCACTAATTAGAAATAGAAACCCTAAAAGTTAATATCAACCCTTGCCAGAACTTCGGATAAAAGCCAATCCAGAATCTCAATTCTGAGTTACGTGTTTCGGAGGTGTTGCTCTTCCTCAGTACAAATTATGAGATCTGACCTGGCTGTATGATAGGCCTCCGGCTGGTTGCACATCTAATACAAGTTCATCAGAAAGACCCAGAGCTGTAAGGCTATGTGCGCACGTTGTGGATTTATTTACTTGTGGACATTTTTGTGCGGTTTCTGCCTCTCTTGGCAGAAAATTCTGTTGAAATTCCACACAGATTTGTATGCATTTTTTTCTAAGCTAGCTCTCATGGCAGTGCAGTATTTATAAACTGACAGGAGGTAATCCCTCCCATAGTGTATCGCTAGTGGCCGAATAGAGCAGTCACATCTCCCGATTCGACTGTTCTACACATGAGATCGCCATGGGACAAATTGGAATACCTGGACTATGGTTGACTATGTTGGTTTAGTATTTTACATTATTTCTAGGAGACAAGGGCATTGAGGATTTGGTGTGAGGCGAGTATTAAATGGTTTTTATTTTTATGTGAATATGTATGCAATAACTTTTTTTTTTAAACTGAGCACAGGCGCCGGCAGATGATACTACTCTCCCATTAACGGCACCTGCTGTCACTTATCACTGACAGCAGACATAGCCCGATGGGAGCAGTAGTCTCATCGGCCCATGCCTGCTTTTTTACAGCAGGTCACCGCTCTGGGATCACGCTGACATCTTCCAACATCATCCCGCAGCGCTGTGACAGACAGTATCGGCGGTAGCGTTACCACACACACTGCCCACACTCTTCCTCCTTCTGATATTTCCTTCTCTGCAGTGTTTTTTTGGCAGCACATCTGCAAACCTTTTTACACCAGTCAATGGGTGCAGAAACGCTGCAGATCCGCAAAAAAGAATTGACATGCTGCGGAAAATAAAACGCTGCAAATAAAGACTGAAATTTCCACAGCATGTGCACAGCAATTCAGGAATGCTATTGATTAACATTGTTTAAGTAATCACTTGTTTTTGGAGCATTTCCGCACGGAAAAACAAAACTGCAAAATGTGCACATAGCCTAAGAAAGCCCCTATGTACAATTTCTAAGTGGGGGCCATATTAAGTGCCATTTATAAAACTCAAAAGACCGTAAGACACCAGGGCACTGATGCAACGACTTCCTGTGCACCCCCTGTACAGAGCTCTCCTCCAGAAAAACTAGTATAACAGTTCTACTGAAATGCTATCTTGCATGGATCTGTAATGCACAGACTGTTCTCAGTCCATTCAGAATTCCCAAGTCACTGAATAGAGAAGTCATCAATTTGCTTATTGTTTGGGGAAAAAAAAAAAAAAAACAAAAAAAAACAAAAAAACACGGTAGGAAGGAATTTTAACCACTATCAAGCCAAACTAATCAACTCAAACTTCTTAAGGCTTTGCTTATGGAATGGTTTTCAGGAGCCATGACAGACTAACAAATCTGGGGGTTCTATAGTGAGGAGGAGTGTATGTAGCGGTGCCTCTCCATCCAAAGCCAACTACAATGCTCTGCAGCTTTGCCAGCATGGCTTTAAACAGATCTGCAGAATGCATGTGTAACAAGGTGGCCCAGGGTGGTAGTGCCAGTCGAGACAACTAAGCCACAGTTTGTGTGCACCAACGGACCTTGTACAGAAATAAGCAGGACACACGCAATCCAGACAGTTGCAGTCCAATAGGGAAAAGATTTAATAAAAGGGGTAAATAAAGTGCATGAATAACTTCCAGCTCTCTCTCCAACAACGTCCACACCCACAGCAGCCATCGCCACCGAAAGAGAAGATAGTCCATATGCTGGAATCTGGATGCTTGAAGTCCCTTCGGCAGGGCATTCACTTAGTCCTAGTGCCCGTTGTGCTGCCCAAAAGGTCCAGGGCAGCACTTTCTCCTCCTGGGGTCTGGCAAGGCTCCCAGCCACAGCTGAGCATCTGCCCTGGGCAAAGGTGCCTGGGCTAGGATGTGGAAGCAGGAGCTTCCTGTTTCCTTTGAGGCTGCTGGCTCAGCCCACAAAGTTAACCATTGATATCCCTAACTCTACAACAGTACATACAATGGGTAAAATACAGGAACATTATTTAGGACATTGCAAACAGCACAATAATACATAATGCAATACAAGAGTCACAGTACACGTATTATGTTCATAGGTACGCCATTCGGGTACCACACAGGAAAGGGAGAGCAGGGAAGCAATGAGGCTCTCCGCCACTTCCTTACACATGTGGCATTCAAACTCTATGGAGGAAGATCGTGGGGACTCAACCACTTTTTTAATGAGTGGTACGAGTACTGTGGATGGGAAATTGTGTTTTGGGTGGGGTATGCCTTGAACAGTGGTTTTACATAGGACGGCAGGTAAGCCTACTAAAGAATCCAGGCAGAGTTCACAAATTCCACTCTGCTACATCCAAGACTAAAACTCCGTACTTATAAAAAAGATTCTAAGTGCAATTCATCAGGAATGTCAATTATTAATCTTTAATTTTTAGCCTCTCTTCATAGGTTTATGGCCAGTCTTTAAAATTCACTGTGCGGATTGAAGAATATTAAAAAAACCTAAAAAAGTACAAGATGTAGTGGGAGTGGAGCGCCCAGGACGAGATCTACCCAGACATGTTCTCGGCATAACACATTAGCATGTACTGGGACCCAGCCCTTCCCATTATTACAACCACGTATCGTGTCGCTGCCTGTACAAGTCAAACATCAATTGGGTTTTCACGATATTTGTTGTGCAATGATGCAGATAAACAAGTTTTGTTTTTTTTCTTACTCATCATCTGGCAGCTTAACTAGGAGCCAAAATGTTAATCTTGGCTGGGAGAATAAAGACCAAGTGCATCTTGACATGCAACCAAGCCTTTACAATGAAGGAGATCGAGATAATATAATACATATACACACACATATCCAAGAAGTATCATTTCTCCTTGCGGAGAATGACATGCTAAGCATGTCGAGGCGAGGAGACTTAAAGCCGCAATGCTCCTCTGGGAAATATGCTAATTATGCAAATTGTCTCTTCAGAGAGGAAGAGGACTAGAACTCTAGTGCCACCTATTGGAGGTAGCAATCCTAAAAGTCAATGTTGACCCTTTAACGAGCCTGGTTACATGACTTAGGATAAAAGCCAAGCCAGAATCTCCATTTGCAGACACTGTTTCGGGGTACTGCCCCTCATCAGTGCAAAGTGGGAGATCTGGTTTGGCTGTGAGAGGCGTCTGACCGATATACACACACAGGCTCAGTGGTTAGCACTGCAGCCCCAGTCCTGAGTTCAAATCCCACCAAAGACCACATCTGCAACTGTAAGGAGTTTGTATGTTTGCCCAGTGTTTACATGGGTTTCCTCTGGGTTCTCCGGTTTCCTCCCACATTCCAGAGACATACTAATAGGGAATCTAGATTGTGATCCCCAATGGGGACAGTGACGACAATGTATGTAAAGCGCTGTGGAATATGATAGCGCTACATAAGCAAAGCATAATATACATACAGTTGTACAGCTTTCTGTCATGTGTGAATACACCTTATGGCGGCTGCTCGTTGGATATGAAAAACTACAGGGACAAATTTGTATTCACTCATATGGTACTTTGGATTTTAAAGTCTTTGTATTGCTACCGGCTGAACTATTAAAAAAAGAATCAATCTCCCATTACATTGAGCTCAGATGGCTCATTCGGCAACCAACAAAGAGGCAGGACAATGGAGGAGAAAAGTTCAATGAAACTATTTAAAAAAATACGTAAAAAAAAATAAAATTTAATAGTCACACCCTGGTCCTGATGTTTGTTTAGACTACTCTACCCACAAGACAGCACTACTATCCTAAATAAGTGGTGCGCCTAAAGTGTACCTCTGCACCCCCTCCAAATCCATCAGCACATGTGACAATCACAGTATGAATGTCTGACTTGAAAAATTACACAGGAACATTTGTCTTTCTTGTCCACCAGGGCAAAAAACTGGTTGGTGTACTAACACTAGCCAAATCTGCTGACCATCTAATATGTATGGCAGGGCTCCTAACTCTCCTACCCCACAACATCGGAGAGACCAGAATCAGAGAGTTGGTTTTCAACATGCCTAGTACTTGTGTCTTCAGATACATTAGCGACTTACTACCTTCTTCCTATTGAGAACATTTGTAGGCTGGACTGCGCGGAGCACGTATGGGTATATAGGAGGGAGGGGAAAAATAGCCACGTCCAGCCCAAAAGTCTTCTGAAGTATATTGTCACCTTCCGTCTCAAAACAAAAAGCTTCCAATGTGACACCTAAAAGGAGAGAAAATAAAATTCTCACATCTGCTGACGCGGTGAATAAATTGGGTGGATCACAGGGATCCAATTACGCACTTAAACATTTTTTTCTTCAGGGAAAGGCGGTTGCAAGCTAGGTGGAGTGACTCACAGGAACAGCCAAGAAAAAAAAAAAAATAAAAACTAAAACAAAAAACCTCTACTCACCCCGCCACAAGGCATCTATAAACAAACCAAACTTGCTCAGCAGGCTTGACATATATAGGACCTGTCATGTTGAAGGCTGCGCTGTCCCTACCCAAATGTCTCCGGTAATCCATCAGACATAAAAGTACCTGAAGGGGGTGCAAGACATTTACCCCCCATCTTTCACACAGAATATAATACTGCCTGGTTATAGTACCATAAGGAGATGGAGCCTCAAATCCCATCTAGAACAGATAACCAACCAGGGCTCTATTTAAACCCCAAAACACGACCGCTCCATAGTCTGTGCTCTACATGCTAGTACCCTGTTCACTGAAGAGCAAATCAACAGAAATAGGTTCCTTTCCTGCTTGTCAGAAGAGGAGAAGGAGTAAAAGAAACTAAGCAGGGATTATATTGCCAGCTGCCAGAGGGTGGAGAAGACTGATTATAGCCAGAAGCCTCACAAAGTGGCACAAACATGCAGCACATTACCAAGATGGGCACATGAAAACATAAATGAATCTTTGCAAGTCATCTTAAAAACGCGAGAATTTTTAATCAGCTAATATTTTGCTTTCACAAGTCCCTCTTGTTGGTGCTGCTGCTTATCTGCACCGCTTTTGGAAGTTTATGGATAGAATCAATCTCCTTAGCCCTCTGGCAGCTAGCATAAAAACCCCCCACTATTTTGACACTGAGCACAGATATTTAACCCCTTAGTGAGAGCCAAATTTTAAAAACCTGACCAGTTTCACTTTATGTGGTAATAACTCTGGAACGCTTTGACAAATTCTAGTGATTTTGAGATTGCTTTTTCGTAACATTATAATTTATGATAATGGTAAATTTAGGTGGATATGTTGTGCTTATTTATAAAAAAAAAAAAAAAATCAGAAGTTTGACAAAAATGTAAAAAAAAATTAGCAATTTTCAAACTTTGAATGGTTATCCCTTTTAGTCATACCATAGCAAAACATTAATAAATAATATTTCCCACATGCCTGCTTTACATGAGCACCATTTTTAAAATGTTATTTTGTTAGCCTTTTAGGTTTAAAAATGTAGCAGTATTTTTTCATTTTTTCATGGAAATTTACATTTATTTTTTTTAGGGACCTATCCAGGTTTGACGACACACACTAATATATATAAAAGTGATACCATTTTAAAAACCGCGCCACCTGACATATTGAAAACTGCAGTCAGGTAGTTTATTAACTGTTCAGGTGCTTTTCAGGAATTAATACAAAGTGGCATGATAGGTGGTAAAAATCAACTTTTTCATGCCTAAAAGGTCACTGACTTTTGAACAGGTCACTACAGCCGGCAGATGCTAAGGACGCCATTTGCTCGTGAATTGCCATGGCAAACATCAGGACAACACAATCATGACCTCAGAGTGCCGAAGGGGATAAAGAGGGAGAAGCCACACGCTTTAAAACATTTATATGATGGTCATTTTTTAACAGCAGCATCTAAGGGGTTAAACAGATATGGACGGTGCCAGCACTGATCGTGGCTGATGAAGCAAGTTGTCGCCTGTAGTGTACAGCCGACAGTTGCTGGGTTGTAACCTGTATGGGGATAATATTCGCTTATCTCACGTCAGTTAAAAGACATATTGGCTGTCATTAAGGGGTTAAACCAAAGTTCAGTTTATGGGAACGAAAAAAAAAAAAAAAAAAAATAGTTCAGGACACATCGCATGAAGATACTGATTATATCCGAAGGGCCATTGACCAAGGTTTGTCTTGTTTCCATTATTTAGAAACTTTTTTTTTTCTGCCAGAATTTGTGCCCAGAGCATCCGATATAGATGGTTAAGTCATTTATGTATCAGGAATGAATGCAAACATCTCCATAATCATTATTGCTGGTGCCATCGTTAACGGAAATCTCCTTTGAGCCGCAAATGTTGTTTACCAGGCACAACAAATATTAGGATAATAAATATTCTTCTTCCTTACTGAGCACAATGAAGACCTAGTAGTAGTGAATACTTTTTAAAATCCACTACTTATATACACCTGGGGATTAAGATATGTTGGAAGGTTTCTTTCTAGGACTTGTGTTTTTTTTTAGGGTATGTGCACATGTTGCGGATTTAGCCCTGTGGAGCCGCAGTTTTCCATGCAGTGTACAGTACCATGTAAACCCAAATCCTCTGTGCACATGTTGCGGAAAATTCCATGCAGATTTGCAGTGGTTTATTTTCCGCTGCATGTCAATTCTTTGTGCGGATTCCACAGCATTTTTCCACCTCTTGCATTATAGGAATCCGCAGATGTAAAACCGCAGGCAAAATCTGCACAAAAATCTGTAGATAATCCACAGGAAATCTGCACTAAAGCGGCAGGTAAAACACAGGTCAATTTATCAGCGGAAAAATCCGCAGAAGGAATCCACAACGTGTGCACATACCCTTAAATGCAAAAACCACGTTACAAGAAGAAAAAAAAAAAAAAAAAAAAAAAAAAAGCCGAAACTAAAACCAAAAGGTGGAAACTCAAACTGGAAAACAAAACTGTCGAACATTAGGCAGGGATGACAAACATGGAAAAAACTAGATTTACTCGAAGATTAAATCCATGGAGTCAAGAACCAACATCAAGACTAGCACTTTTTTTTTTGCCTCGAGGAAGCCACCCGGAACATTTCTTTACAAGAACACTCACTGTGCAAACAAAGAACCAACACATCCGGGATGTGACAACCAAAAGCATTTAAACAAAAAGACACCAATAGAAAATAGGTATAAACTCGAAGGATTATAGTCAAAAGAACATTCACGCATATATAACTAGTGCAATAAAAAAAAAAAAATTAAAAAGGAAAAGGCTTCGCCAATATGAAGTTAAAAATATGCAAGTAGCAATGCAGGTTTACTTTGCTGTAATTCTAACAAATTACTAATTTTCTATGAGATATCGGTATATGAAATAAAGGCCCGATTGTCTGTATAGAGGCTTGAAAAGCCGATTGGCTCCAGAGTAAATAGCTTCTGCAGTAACCGGCTCTGCCAAGAGATAATGCAATAGAGGTAAAGCAAATATAATCTCAAGGTGTGGATTTTTCCTGCACTTTGAGAAAATCCACCCTAATGTTTTTCTCCAGTAGCTCAAAGTTCCATATTGCATAGGAGGACAGATCTTATTAGTCCTTGCCATTAAACCCCGACTCCCAAGCTCCATTCTGTGTCTGGATAATTATTATATGTGGCCGGCCAGTCCAAACAGAACATTAAATGACGAGTTAGACGGTCGTTTATAACAGCCGCGACTGCCATGTAAGAGGGCAATTCTTCAATATAGCCTACTTTATGTATAAATTATAAAATAAGTTACACCCTTCAGGGATCTAAGCCTTCATCATTTCTCAGGTGATGAGAGTGATACAAATGGTTTAGGCATTCCCATATTCAATATTTAATCTGCAACCATGAATAAAAGATGAACTTCAGGAATTGGACGATGCTCAAAGAAAAACACATTGTCCCAGAGTTGTTTGATATTTTTTACATATTTAATATTTTTAAATAAAAAAAAAAAAAAAAGGACAAAAAAACACTTCTAAATTATTTTAAGAAGCCTGTACACATTATAAACAATCCCCAATTTATTTAATTTTGTACCACATTATAAGTTATGAATATACAAAAAAAAAAATAAAAAATCTGATGTCCAAGATCCTCTTAGGTGATGGCAAAAAAAAAAAAAGTTTTAAAGTTCTCACAAAAACCTTAATACCCATTTATAAGTTATATAAAAATTTAAGTTTCAACCAAAACTAGCGATGGTCAGGTGGTTCGGTGACACGAACAATCATCTGTTTCAATCAATGCCTGACCACTGAGCGCTCATTATTGAAAACACAGTCAGCAGTGTTGAATATTTTCCTTAAGTCCTGGCCAAAGAAAGTCCAATGCGAGATGGTGTTTTTTGCTGCTGACGAACAACCATTTATTGGCCCTTTTCTTTTTTTTCTACGGTGTAAAGGAGCCTTTACTAAAAATCTAGATATAGGCAGGATTTAATTGTTGCAGGCAAAACCAGATACGTCGGGCGACCAGCAACCTTACCGATATGTGACCACATCGACCTATATAAGCCTGCTAGCCACCGATAATTCAAGCAGTGACCAACATTGAGGAAACTCGCAGCGATATCTCTATGGCAGCTAGTTGGCTTGCAATGGAGTTATTTAGTGTGAGCCTTTCTTACAGATGGGCCACATGGCAGTAACGTCAATTCAAACATGCTAGGCGACTCTATAGAGAGACGCCATAACCAAATTTTTGGTGGGACAATAACCACATTGCAATTATGTATTTAACAACTCTGAGAAACGTTGGCTTTTGTACTGGGTACTGCCGGGGCATCACCCCCCTCACCACCGGCAAGACTGATGTTACAGCCCTGGATGGAGACAATGGGATAATGAATAAAGCATGGCTGACTCCGAAACCATACAAGCCAAACCTGACCTCATTGGCAGCCGACAGCAGTAAAAACAGTGGTATGTGGACAAGTGGGACAAGATTCTTGTGTGACAATGAACTTGTTAGTGACATTTCAATGAAAAAAAAAATTCTCCTAGAGGCGACAGCATTTTAAATCCCTTGAAGTCAGAAATGCAGTAATTTATGGTTTGGGGTTTTTTATTTGCTGCAAGCCAATGGCTTACATACCATAAATGCTGCAATGGGGCGCTTAAAGATGGAAATCCCAGCTCTAGAGTCTCAACCCCCTTTCTTATTGGGTAGTGAGAACCTTTGCAAGGTCCTAGAAAAAAAACCCAATATATATATTTCACAAAAGAGTGAAACCATAGCCCCCTCTTCTCCACACACCCCTTGAATAAGCAATTTACAAGCTCTGCAAATGTATCTTTTATTAAAATGTAACACAAATTAGGGAACCGGTCCTTAAAAAAAATTAAAAAATTAAATTTCAAAATGTAAAATAAATTAAATTATTTTTGTGCAGTGTATAAAACGTAGCTGTGGCATATGACGCTGATAAGTTTGCACTGTGACAATTCCTGCCTTCATAGGGATTTATATCATCTCCACCTTTAGGCAATTGTCATTTCAGCAATTTCTTCATTTGTTAGGTCTGGCTTACTAATATGAACCATTTCAAGAAAAGAAAAAAAAAAAAAACCAGAAAGGAAAAAAAAAAAAAATAAATAAATAAATAAATAAATAAATAATAAGCAGTACACCTTTGCAGGACAAAGAACACGGATATAGCACATGACAAAAATCAACAGAGGAGTGTCGGAGCTGAACTCTTATTACAGGCTGCGAACACGACTGCAACACTTTCCAGATATTCACTAAATTAGAGATTACATTATAAGAGCAAATAAAATGTGATAAAGACACTTATCTTTTAACTTTTTTTTTTTTTTTTTTTAAAAACACATACATAAGGCCAAATACTGACACCTTAAAGCTTGAGAGTCATTGTGAAAAATCTAAAAATCTGTGATCTGTGCCAGAACCCCCTTGACTGTCCCATGCCCACAGAGCCCAGACACAAGCAGTATATCACATTAGCAAGATGGCCATTTCCAAGGTTGTAATGATTTATGAATCGCCCATGCACCGGCCATTTAAGACATTGAGGTTCTCTTCTATGGCACCCGAGCCGTCTCAGGTTGACTCGTGTTCACCAAAGCAAGAATCACCACTACTCAATGGCTCTCAGCTCTGGCTTCAAGATTGGCCTTGATGGGCGAGCCCTCTGCTTCACCTAGAGGAACTCTGCATCCGACAAGCAAATGCCGTCCTTGCCAGCCATTACCAAAGTAAATCCACCATTTTTTTTTTGTTAGGACTCAGACATACAAAAAAGGATACAACTTGCCATTGCTGTGACATCAAGTTCACCCGTTTCATCGGATCCCGGGCAGCATTTCATGAATTCTTTCCTCAAGTCAAAGAAGGAGTAAAAACATTCAGGAAGAAGGATATTCTGCAAGGAATAAAAATGTAAAAAAAAGCATAGTCATAAATTATGCATTTCATGACATTATTTATTCCAGTCTCCAAAATTTCTGCCATAAATTGTCCACGCGAGACTTTATAGTGCATTTGTTTGGAGGCCTGGGCAGGTAGGCATCTTTGCTGGATTTCCCCCCCCCACAAAATCCTCCTTTTGTGCTATTGCTGTCCACGAAAGACTTTAGCCTAAATCTTACTTTATCTATTAAAAATATAATAACTGCAAAACTGTAGAGCAGCTGGTTGTAATGTTACCTTCTGGCATAGTGGGCCTCACCATTACATGATACTGCCCATCTTAGGGAGGAGGAGCTGTTATCAATTACCCAGTGTCAGATTATTGCCATGTGATCACTAAATTATTTGGCAGCATATTAGGCTTGGTGGTCAATTTAAAAAAAAAACAAAAAAAAAAACAAAAAAAAACAAAAAAAAAAAAACACAACTTGTATTTTCTTACTGAAATTTTTTAATGCACATATGGAAAAATTGAAAAGGAATAGGCGTCTTTTTTGAATATATAAATAAAAATTCATTTTCTAATGATACATTCACTTTAACAAAGTAAGACTACATAGAAAAAAAAAATCCTGAGGTTAGTTGAGTTTATTTTTATATCAAGGCCTTAACATCTTTAAGGCCAAGTTGAGACAAGCTGCAAACTTGTAGACCAGTCAAATCTGCAAATATTGGCTGCAATTTGCTCTGTGCAGCTACGTGCTCGACTGTGTAGCCGAGAGGTGCAGGAGCAGACCGCTATTTACATACATTAGTTTTGTCTGTAAATTGCACCTGGATAGCACATTCTGTAATTTATCTAATTGGACCTGAGATTTATGGGGAAGTTAGAATATAGGCCACAATTGCACACACAAAAAACACATCACATTTGTGCGAATTTAGCCTTGGGCTATATTCTCATGGTGACAATTGTAGTCAAAAACTTAATGTGGTTTTAGCAAAAAAATAAAAAAAATTAAAAAAAATAGAACTCAGTAATTATTTTTCTTCTTCATTCCCCGCATGTGAAAATGGTCAGAGGTCAACGGCACATTTTAAATACATGTTTTAGCAAAGTTTTTTTTCCCCCCCAATCCCTCCTAATTATGGAAGTTTGTAAAATACTTCCCAAGTTTACATCTTCCCGGCTTCCCATCGCTGCTCTGCTCCTCTTCTGGCCCACATGACCTACAAAGCTGACAAACTGGCTGTGCGGAGTAAAGTTGCTTTCTTGATACAAGGCTATGGAGCCCAGTATAGAGTCTTATATTTGACTTGTATAAGACAACACTGACTCACACAGTGTGAGCTGCCAAAGTTTAAAAAAGCAGTCATGTGGGTGAGCAGAGGACCAGAGCAGCTCTGGAAACCTAGGAAGATGGTGATCGGTAAAATATTTTGATAAACTTATACTATATTGCATACACAATTAGAAGGGATTATGGGAGAGGGAAAAAAAAAAAAAAAAAAAAAAAGATTAATGAGGCTACAAATTTAACATGGAATCTGCAGGTTTACATCAGATTCCCGATGTTTTTGCCTGCAGATATTGGAACTCTGAACAGAACGAGGCCCAGATAAGAAAGAAGCCAGAGGGCCACTTGCAACTATACAACTGATTGGGAAAAAGAAAAAAAAAAAAAAAAAAAAAAAAAAAAAAACACACATTCAACTGGCAAGTCCTTCTACACACATCATGTAACAATAGCCCATGAGCCAGATAAACTTCTCTTACATTTACACAAGCGTCACATAGACAAGGCAAGGTTACTGGTCTCCTGGAAAATGGAGGACCCGTTGGAAAAGAGCAGTGAGCAAGCAATCCGATCACCTGTTTAATTTTTCATACTTCACGGAGAATGAAAACATACAAAATGGCAGCATATTATGGGGAGGATGTCCGTCAGAAGCAATATTTATAAAAGGAGAATCTTTAATACAGAGCACAACAGAACACTAAATGTTTCTTCTGTCAGATTCATAGAATTTATCTGTAAAAAAAAAAAAATCCTTAATAAAATAAAATTGTTAGGTGCAAGTCCTAAATAGATTGGTCGGGTTGTTCATGTTTATGAGCAACACATTAACAAGAGCGCGAACACTGAAATGAGGATGGGATCCATAACAGCTCAAGTGAAAGCCATCATATTACCAAGGACAGGTGTCCTAAGAAACAATTCTATCCATTCCCAAGTACGTGACACTTAACTTAAATCTGCAAATAGATCTATATTTTCATAGAAATACATGAAGCTGTCACGCTCGGGAGACCCACTGGCCAGTCCATGCCTTGCAGTCAGATTTATCTGACTGCGCCCCAATTGTCACTCAATTCATCATGGTCATCCATCATGGCGATGGAACTGTAAACTATTTAATAGTGAGCTTGCGTTCATACTTTTGCAGCCAAAGTGTGATTTGCCACAGTTTTCCAAAATAGCCATTGAAACCACAAGAGAATAGCAGCTGCAGCATGTAGACAAAATCTATGGTGAATGCACACAGTGTACTTGATGAGAATTTTCTGTGTAGATTTCCACGTGGAAAATCCACATCATAAAAAAATATTTTCCACGTAGCTGGTACTGTAACTCAAGATTTTTTTTGTAGAAGATTTTCTTTGCAAAATCTGCAACCACGTGAAAATCTGGTTCAGCCCAAAGCCATCTGTCCACTACTCCACTGTAGGGGGTCAGTCCTTGCTAGGCACTAAATGACACTGACTTTAAGAGACCATGCTGCCCTCTGATTTGTGTGCACTTTGACTAGTTTTTTTTTTTTCCTCTCCTGCAGTTTGTTGTGTGCTGGTTTTGGACGAGAAGGAATGGAGAAAAGCCTCGTGTCTGAGGGATACTGGGAGGACTGTTAGGACACAGAAAACAATGAGAGGCTGACAAATGAAGTAATGGCTTCAAAGGATAAGATAGTGCCAGAATACTGCAGTATTGATCACCAGGACAGTATCCAAAAAGGAAAGAAACGCATCGCACAGCCAGTATAGTTGTCCCCGAACACTTGTAACCTGAGAGAGAAAGTAACACTGGTTACAGTCATCTCTCAGCACTGATAGTGGGATCGAGACTTGTCTGGATCTGGAAGAGATCAGTTAATATGAAGGAAAAGCTCAACACAACTTACTCTGTTCCAGTACATCAGGATCAAGCAGCAGCTATAAGACCTAAGTGCTACAGAACGGTGAGTGAGACACGGGTGTTAACAGTGTTAGGGTGTAGAGCACGTTTCTTTAGCTAGGGTGCTGTAGCAGTAATGCTCCATCAGAAAACAGATAGGGAGTAAGAGAAGTTAGTGAAACTTGTTTATACTGTTTACATTGAACTTTGCATTGCCACAGCTGGAGTGCACCTTGTGTGACACGCTCCAGTTATCACAGCTTGTATTATTGCGGTTATCATTACAATAACTTAGTGTTATTTTTCTGGCATATAATCCTGTTTTTCAATAAAGTCGGTGTTTTGTTTCTGCCTCCTCGTCTATTGTACCGTATTTGCGTCCTGCCTGGCGGTGTCATTCAGGCCGTGCTACACCACCACACATGAATGCTGTGTGTGGCACTTATGAAGGCCCTGCTGAAATGAGATGCCCCCAATTCAAAGGGTCTCAAGATTTAATTTAGTCTGGGACTCTAGTACATTTTTTGCATAAATTTACAACACTTTAGTCCCACAAATTTTGAAGAATTTTCCAGGCCACGTTTGACACACCCCATCCAAGCTCTGCTCAATTTGGCTGAAATGGCACAAAACATTTTTTGGCAAACTTTTGAAATGTCAAACATTTAAACAAAGTGCTTATATACAAGCAAAAACACCCTTATGAATTGGACTTGAGTATTTAGTCTTTTCTAAACTAACTTTGAACAATGGTACAGACTATAACGTGTACATTTTTCTGACATTGAAGTGTACCGCTATGCGTCTCATTAAAACTAGTGGAGCGGGAGAAAAAAGTGCCATTAATTCCACAGTGCAGACATCACTGTCCCCATTGGGGCTCACAATCTAGATTCCCTATCAGTATGCCTTTGTAGTGTGGGAAGGAAATGGGAGAACCCAGAGGAAACCCACACAAACTTCTTGCAGATGTTGCCCTTTGTGGGATTTGAACTAAGGACCCCAGCGCTACAAAGTAACAGTGCTAACCACTGAGCCACCAATGTAGTCAAAAGAATATTTGATTATGGGTAATATGCTTCTACATTACACCCAAATTGCAAAGAAACAGTATTCAAATGTATACGTAGAGCAAAATGCCTTGCCCTGTATAAATATAGCTTTAGTTGGTCAGCAGATTGTACCAACCTTAATCTAATGTGTATGGGGGCCTTTAAGATGACTAATCTTTAGACAAAATATGCAACGTATGATTCATGGAGATTTACCACCATCAAGACACCAAAATACACATTTACCATCCATCCTCTGATTAGGTTATAAATGTGCATTGTTCTACCTCTTTCAGGCTTCGTTCCCACGATGAACTTTTGGAGAGTTCTTGATGTTGCAGAATTTCTGCATCTATTATGTAAATTAGGTTACTTGCGTTTATGTGGATGCCACAGCGCAGAGGAGGAGGACAAATTGTTGTCTTAACTTCACCAAATATTTGGTTAAGTGTAAGTGGTGAAGCAAACGATGGAAGGACCGCAAGTTACCGATGAGTCACTGCACACCCGTTAAACTGTCTGCCTTCATCCCCTGAAGCACGGCCATATGTACTGTAAGTCTACACCGGAAGTCACCGCTCATGCGAATGGCCCTCTTCAATGGTTGTCTCTCAGCTCTGTTCCCTCGACTTGGATCTCTTAGCTCTAGTGTCCGGTAAAGGCTACACAGCTCTGGTCACTCACCAAATTCTGGTTACTCAATTCTTCACTCTGGTCTGGGCACTCGGTATGGCAACCATAAGCCAACCTCACAGCAACATGCGTCCGTCCTGCTACAGGATCCCAGCAAAGAAGGTCGCCTTGTCGATAGCTGCTGAGCACACATGAATTGGACAATTTATGCACCAAGTATCTTCAATTTTAATATATGTGCATTACTATAGCAGTAATGCAATTCCAATGTCATATATTCCATGTTTGCTTACTATAGAATTAGGCTGGTTTCACATTATCGTTTTTTTTTTTTGCGCAGCGCATCATCCCTATGTTTAAGATGGCGTACGCATGGTCTTGTGTTTTGCATGCGTTCGTCTGCGTTTTCGTGCACACGCATTTTTTCAAGGTGTGCGTCTAGACGCGCCAGACGCAACCTGTTGCATTTTTGGGTCCGTCCAAAGGAGTCAAAAAAACGCATGCGTTCGCTTGCGTACGGAATGCGTCATAACGCATTACAGTCTATGGGAATGCAGGCGTTCGCATGGACATGCGTACGCATGCGTTTTATGAGTAAACATGTGTAGAAACAGGTTTAACACCTAGAGAACGAATGCGCATAAAAAACGCAAACGCATGCAAAAACGCATGATGCGTTTTTGCATGTGTTTCTACTTGCACATGATGCGCTGTGCACAAAGACGCAAATGTGAAACTAGCGTTACAAAGTGCAGCTTTAATTTGTTGGTCTGCTAAAGGTTGAGGCGCCAAATTCTCCCCTTTACTGCCCTCTTGAGCCTTTTATAATTACTAACTGTGCAACAGCTGTCGCCTGGCCTGGTGTCTCCTTCAAACTCTTCCTCTCAGGAATCAGACCCTTTGTCATGCAGTTCCTGCTGATTCAATTTTTTTCCATTTTTCCTTGTCCTACAATCTTTGGCCAGTAAATGGTGGCACTGCCTTGGGGACCTTTTGTTATACATTAACTGTGGAAATCTTCCATTTCTACATCTCCTTATATGTGATCACTGCAGGTTTAACCACCATCAAAACCCCAAAATACACATTAACCATAAATCCTTTGGTTAGGTGATAAACCATCCCACCATACGCTTTTGATGTTGCAGAATTTCTGCACCCATTATGTAAGTTAGGTTATTTGCGTTTTTTTATTTATTGCGTCTTTGAGGCTGTGGGTTTGTTTTTAATTCCTGGTATTTGTCTTTGACAGAATTTGACAGTCAGGTGTGTGAGGATTCTTAATGTGGAACGCACTAAAACCACGTGCACTTTTTACCTGTGGATTTTCCATATCTAATGCAAGTTTATGGGAAAAATCTGCACAGAAAACTCCACAAGAGAAGGTGATCTGTTGTATATTTAAACAACATGCACTACAGGCAAGTTTACACTAAAAAAAAAAAACAAAACAAACAAACCCAATGAGTACAAGACATCTAAAAATCTCATCTAGTTCACTGGAACTGTAAAGATGCTGCTATTTCAATGCAGCAAAAAAATATACAGTGTTAGAAACTCACCAAAAACGTATCTTGGAAACGCAACCCGAGTCAGCCCTATGTGCTACCCAACCTTGGATTTGCTTCTAAAAACTTCCACAACAAATGTCCACCAACTAACGCTGGTGACATTCCCTCATCTCAGAATTCAATCTCATCTACCTGAAAGGAACAGTAATATCTTTACATGTATTCCAGTAACTACTATCCATTGACAGATCAGTGAATTTGAGTCATCATTTATTCCACCACACCCTAGAGAGATTCCATAGAAGCTAAATAAAAGCTTTCCGCTCCTCCACTGTACATTATGTGCACAAGAGGGGGAAAAAAAAAAAAAAAGCCATAAGATCACCATATGCATAACGTTAGGCTATGTTCACACAGAGTTTTGTTGAGTTTTTGGATCAGGAACTCAGTTTTAGAGGTGTTTTGAGAGTTTGGTCTGCTCCAAAAACTCTAGGTACAGAGCTTTCAAATACAAAAAGACACAAACAAGGATTTAGCCTGCCTGGTCTCCATCCTTTACCGAGCAAAGTCGTAGAGATTTCTGCTACAGTAGCTCCTCAGCCAAAAAAGGGAAAAGGCTTCATCCCCAAATTTATATCACATACACAATAGTTGGAGAGGAGAAACCAAATGGATACCAAGGGCGGCTCAGTGGCTCACCGGTTAGCACCATTGCTTTGCTGGGGCCCAGGGTTCAAATCCCACCAAGTACAACATCTGCAAGGAGATTGTATGTTCTCCTTGTGTTTGTTTCCTCCGGGTTCTCCCGTTTCCTCCCACACGCCAAAGAGATACTGATAGGGAATGTAGATTGTGAGCATGAGGAATTGGTGCTATATAGGTGAGAAAATAAAATGGCTCCAAAATAAATAAAAAAAATAAAAAGATTCCTCACCCCACCCCATGAGTTGACAGACACACAGGTCTTTCAAGTTGTCATGAAGGAATATTCCAACAAGACTACTGTCTACTGTGTAAAGTTTAAAAATGTTGTTTTTCTCCTTTATTCAGACGTCCTAGAAGGACAATAAAAACAACCAAACGCACAGATTTGCTGGAGTCGCCTCTGCATAACGCTGGCATCAGCTACAGATAAAAGAACAGTCCTCTTTTGTGTCAGACGCGTTTTCAGGACGTAAAGCTTATTTTAACACTACGCCAAGCAAAGAAACCAGTCATGCTTGTCAAACCCGCTCTGACTATCTCACTTTTTGATGCACCTGCTTGAATGGCCAGAGCCAGGGAAATAGAGCTATGGTGTATTTCTCCACGTGGCCGTCTCTGGTTACACTGACTATTCTCTCTAGATATATCTAGAGCTGATAAATTTACCAGGAGGGCAAAGAGGAGGAAAAGGGAGAAAGGGGCACAGCTATAAGGATAAGCAGAGAGTTTGCAGTCGCTTCAGGTTGCCGGTACCTGAATGAGTCTAAAATATATGCGCTACAGATTCTGCATTTATGTCCAGGAGCTTTAAATTGGTACTTTTCACAAACACTGGGTTCTGAGACCCTCATTGAAGACCCCAGACACTGCACTGATGTTATTACTCTTGCAGGAGCTTGTCCACAAATATACCGTATGCAATTTCAAGAAATGAATGGGGTAGTAGAATACAGATTGCCCAAATACACAGCTAATATGGAGACAGCCCCACTTTTAGGACCATTCGTGGATTCATGGAACTTAAAAGGGGAAAATCAGTCAGTATGCTTTTACTGAAACTGTATTCCCCTGATCAAGTAAGGCGAAACGTGAGTTGGGCGTTTCACCATTACAAGGTGTGTGTGTGTGTGAATATGTTTACTTATTTTGTCATTCTGATCCAGTATATGATAAGGGGATTACTACTTACAAGTATCGATTTAATACATAATACAGCAAGTTTTAGGCTACATGGCGTCATGTTGTGTGACACAAATAGCAGCGACACAAAGCAACAATAGATGTACAGATTACCTATGCTGTAGTGTTGCAACCTGCATCATACTTCGACAGTCAAAGGTTTCCACATGTGTTGGATTTTCTGTCAAAGGTTCAAGTGGCACGCAACACACTTCCGTGCGATACAGGTCACTGATGTATGCACATAATACATAACCTGAGTGGTCAGGAGTAGTTTATATTGTCTGCACATATATTAATCCTATAGGACCCTTTAATGGCTTCCTTCGTGTAATTCTCTCAATTTTTCTTCACATTTCAAAGTGTAAGCCACTTTAAAAAAAAAAAAAAACACAAAATTGCAAGATATATATTAGTCCCAATATTTTTATTCTGTATAGCGCAATGGTGCTTTTTTTGTAAAGTGTAAGGCTGTGTGCACACGCTGCGGATTATGTGCGGATTCATCCGCGCGGATTTTGTAAAATCCGCAGGTGAAACCGCAGGTCAAAAGACCTGCGGTTTTACCTGCGGATTGCTCTGCGGTTTTGCCCTGCGGTTTTTCATCTCCTCAATGGAGGAGATGGCAAACCGCAGGAGAATCCGCAGAAAGAATTGACATGTCAATTCTTTCTGCGGATTGAAAACCGCAGATAATCCGCGCGGAAAATTCCGCACTGTCTGCACTGCGGTTTTTGATTCCCATAGGGAATCATGGTACTGTACACCGCAGCAAAATCCGCAGCGTGTGCACACAGCCTAACAGTCCTGAATTG
The DNA here is from genome assembly GCF_039654945.1 of Dendrobates tinctorius. Lineage (NCBI taxonomy): Eukaryota > Metazoa > Chordata > Amphibia > Anura > Dendrobatidae > Dendrobates > Dendrobates tinctorius. The sequence continues at coordinate 712,102 of NW_027361832.1, read as the reverse complement.
GACACAATCTTTGGCTCTCCTATAGGTGCTTATTCATGTAAGGAGGTGTGGGGGATCCGCAATGCTCCCTCTCTCCTTTACGACAGGCACGTGTCCCCCATGCGGTGCCCAGACGGTTTGTTATAACTACTGTTTTATCAATGTAATATGCTGTGTCTGTAATATGTTCTCCTAATGTATAACCTGTATTGTATATGCCATCTGTTTTGTTAGGTAAGGGATAGAAAGAGTAGAAAGAGTTAATAAGAGGGGCCAGTCCAGCCAGTGGTTAACAAGGAAGAAGTTCCTGCTTCTGGGCAAAGCCCAGGCAGGACGTCTGTCCCAGTCTGGGACAGAAGGGACCTCCGTCTGGAGAAATGTGTCCCCATCTGGTACAGAAGAGACCCCCAGCTGGAGAATACAGGCTGCCAAGGACTATCGGGCAGCGGAACAGGACACTGGGATAGGGGGAGTGGCCACTGAAGGACTTTTGTGGCTCTTATCCCCATATGGGAGCTGGAGATGCTGGACCAGCTGATGAAGTTGTAGGGACAGAACAGAAAGCATTATTTGATGCACAGTAAACTTTTCCCTATTGGAGCAGAACTGTGCCTGTTGCGTTTTTCCTGGATCCTCACTCTCAGTGGCTGCAGTGAGTGTGGACAGAAGGTAACTGACCGTGCTGTAGGATTTGGACCGCACCTGTCTTTCATGTGCAAGGGGTCTGTTCATGGACTGTTGCTTTAATGGACTCTGTAACAAGGTGGCATGGGGTGGTAGTCCTGACATTCATTCATAGCTTCTCATACTGAAACTAGGGGAATGGCTGGATAGATCCTAGAATAATAGTTTAACTACAAGACTGAGATCACTTATCGTGAGTCAGTGCTGAGAAATGGTGCTTTGAAGCCACATGCAAATCATCCTAGAAGCGCGTATGGGGAGTGTCTGTGCCATCTATAGTACGCCGACACAACCCCAATTCAATTTATGGTTAATCTGCATGTGGCCTCAAAGCACAATTTCTCTGCGATGGCACAACAGGGAACTAGAAGTCTGAAGAAGTTTTACTCTTGTACTATGACCTATACAGCCATACAATTAATTTCAGGAGAAAAAAAAAAAAGTTGACAGGTTGCCTCTAAATGCATTTTCTAGGTATTTGATATTGAAAGCCCATGCATCGTACTGTACATGGAACACCCGGTAATTAGGTGAATGGATGGGGGTTTTTTTGGCTTAAAAAAAAAAGTGAACATTGCAAAGAGTTGCTAGAGTAAGGTAAATAGTTTTGCAAGGAATGTGTAAAAGTATAGACTGTTCAGACACGAAATCAGTTCTGTTGGCTGTATACATTACATATCAGAAAAGACCTAAGGGCGAGATCTGAGAAGAGCAGAAAGTGGAAGTAACTGACATATGAGCAGCACTATAATAAAGTCTAGGAGGACTGTCAACATGATAAGACGACACAATGACAATAAGGATCTGTTCATTGTGGGGTCAATATCATCGTCAGGAATACTTTAAATAATGCAAATAGAGATGTAAAAAGAATAAAGACAAAATACTAGTTAACCCAGCCATGGGCATAGATAGTAGCTGAAGAATAAGCCCCCACCATGAAGAGAAAACAAAAAAAACTACTATGAAATATCCAAGAGCATGTACCGTATATAGTCTATTCTGGGGTCTGAAATTACTGCAGGTGTGGAAAAAAAAAAAAAAAAAAAATATAAAAAAAATAAAAAAATATACACACACACACACACACACACACACACACACACACACACACACACACACAGTGGGAAACTCGGTACCGGGTCGGTGTCAGTGGGATGTGTCACAGCAGCAGCGGTGACCCAGTCCGTGGTCCTGGGCTCCCAAATCAATGGTAGTTTGTAGTTAAAGTAGTTTAAGTGGAATGGAATAGTTCGTGACGCCACCTGTGGTGTTTGGCAAGATGTTAAGCCAATGCTGCGTGCAGATCCTCTGGGGCTGATGGTGTAGCTCCCCACAGGTGAAGCTGTAACCCCAGGGCAGTGTATAGGCGCAGGCGGTGTGAGGAATGTTGGTACCCAGATGTAGCAGTGCTGGCGGCGTTGGCGCACAATTGAATGGAAGACACCAGGGCTTGTAGTTCCAAAGCTTTACTCACAGTCCGTGGTACACACTGGTGCCTGCCTCCATACCGTGTCCTCCGGGGCAGAGACTCAATCAACCTCCTGGGCAAGTCAGGCTTCTCCTCTCCAACACTCCGCCAACATGTACCTTTCCTGAACGACTCCTCTATTGCGCCTTTAGTGTGAAGAGCTCCAGTACCGTGGTACTCTGAAGTTCCTCCTGTCAGATGTTCCTAACAACTCTTCCTTGTACGGCAGACAGCTGTAGCCTCTATCAAGGACTCACTTCTCCGGAGTCCTGGCTCTCTATTCAGTTGCTGTTGTGCCCCAAGTCTTGGATGGGAGTAGTGCATTTACAGCCAACTACTCCACCAGCATCTGCTGCAGAACCATAAGTGTCCATACAACCTCGGGGACCGGGCCCCGGCCTTGCGCTGAGAACCTATAGGCAGGGTTCCTCTTCTGTTCTCCTACTCCTTCGTTCCGCACTGTTCCTTCGCTCTCTTATGGAAGCTTAGGTTGCAGTTCTACGTCTTTCTTCTGTTCCTTTCCCATGCCAGCTGGCTCAGATTACTGAGGCAGCTGCAGCACTCCTTCCTCCATCCCTCCTCCAGGGATACATCCTCAGACTCTCCTGACTGACCTGTCATTCTAAACCTTCCCAACCTTTTATATATCTTAACTCCACCCACCTCCCAGCACATCTCGTGTTACGAAGCGAGGACCCACGAAAGGTGCTCTGCTACCCTCTAAGCATGGAGCCGCAATCTGGTCCATTGCTGAACTATCCTGTGTGTGGGTGCAGGTGTTGGAGTGTGGAAACGAGTTCCCAACTTACATAGTTGGTGGGGCACTACACCTTAGGAGAAGGTGCAGTACCTCTGTGGCGACTGAGCCTCAGGGGCGCCACATATATAGTATATATAACAAAATAATGGAAACACCTAACGTTTTGGCATCATAATCTTCGAACATGTTATAAACATGCAAACCGTGACATATGGTAATGTTTTGTAGTTGATTATTTGTGTTATGTGATATGTGTATGTAAATTAACTGTTTGTTTTGCAGAATTGTAAGAACATTGATGAAAACCTGATACCAATGGCAGACCTCTCGGATTTTCAAAGAGGCCAAATTGTTGGTGCTTGTATGGCAGGCGCTGGTGTAACAGAAAGTGCCTGAATGCTTGGCGTGTCAAGAGGTACTGTCTCCAAAGTAATGACTGCGTTTGAAAGAGAAGGAAAAACGTCAGTAGCAAAGCACAGGTCCGGCCGAAAGTTGAAGTTGACCGAGAGAGACCGTCGGACTCTAAACGAGTTGTGAGAGAGGATCGCAAGACCACGGCTCCGAAAATCACTGCTGAGCTCAATGAACACCTACAGAACCCAGTTTCCACGAAAAATGTTCGTTGGAAGCTGCACAAATCTGGATTCCACGGAAGAGCTGCAATTAGAAAACCGCTGCTCTCAATGACAAATGATTCCAAGCGTTTAGAGTGGTGTAGAAACCTCCAGAATTGGTCCCTCGAGCAGTGGAAACGTGATATTCTCAGACGAATCATCGTTTACCCCAATTACGACCTCCGGGCGTGTGCACGTTTGGAGACAGCCGATAGAAGCATTCCATCCAGACTGCCTTCTCCCAACAGTAAACATGGTGGAGGTTCTGTGATGATCTGGGGTGCTATTTCGTGGAGATCCGCCGGGCCAATGATATCCCTTCGTGGAAGAACAGCCACGATTATTTAGGCATTTTGGGCGACCAAGTGCATCCTATGGTTCAAGCACTGTTCCCGGAGGGGAACGCCATCTTTCAGGATGATAATGCACCAATTCATACAGCTAGAATCATTAAAGCATGGCACAAGGAACATTGTAATGAAGTTGAGCATCTCATCTGGCCCCCACAATCCCCAGACCTCAACATTATCAATCATTTATGGCCAATTTTAGAGATTCAAGTTAGACGTCGATTTCCGCCGCCATCGTCGCTCAAAGAACTGGAGGGTGTTTTAACTGAAGAATGGGCTACAATTCCTTTGGAACCAAGTCACACCTTGTATGAATCCATACCTCAGAGAATTGAGGCTGTAATCGCCGCAAAAGGTGGACCTACACCATATTAAACTAACTCTTGTTGAGGTTTCCATTTTATTATTATGCATTTATATAGCGCCATTTATTCCATGGCGCTTTACATGTGAAAAGGGGAAATATAGACACGTATAATAAACACGTGTAAGACAAGGGACACACAAGTACATAAGGAGAGGGAACCCTGCCCGCGAAGGCTCACAGTCTACAGGGATGGGTGAGGATACAGTAGGAGAGGGTAGAGCAGGTCGTGCGGTGGTTCAGTAGACCGAATATCATTGCAGGCTGTAGGCTTGTCGGAACAGATCGAGAGAGAGATGTTAACAGGTGTTGGCAATAACCAAGTCACACTTGCAGCCAGTTGGCATGGATTAAAGTTGACTCAACCTCTGTCCTATGTCCTTGTGTGTACCACATTGAGCATGGAGAAAAGAAAGAAGACCAAAGAACTGTCTGATGACTTGAGAAACCAAAACCAAACCAAACCAAATTGTGAGGAAGCATGAGCAATCTCAAGGCTACAAGTCCATCTCCAAAGACCTGAATGTTCCTGTGTCTACCGTGCGCAGTGTCATCAAGAAGTTTAATCCCATGGCACTGTGGCTAACCTCCCTAGATGTGGACGGACAAGAAAAATTGACAAGAGATTTCAACGCAAGATTGTGCGGATGTTAGATAAAGAACCTCCACTAACATCCAAACAAGTTCAAGCTGCCCTGCAGTCCGAGGGTGCAACAGTGTCAACCTGTACTATCCGTCGGCGTCTGAATGAAAAGGGACTGTATGGTTGGAGACCCAGGAAGACCCCACTTACCCAGAGACATAAAAAAGCCAGGCTGGAATTTGCCAAAACTTACCTGAAAAAGTCTAAAACGTTTTGGAAGAATGTTCTCTGGTCAGATGTGACAAAAGTAGAGCTTTTTGGGCAAAGGCATCAACATAGAGTTTACAGGAGAGAAAAAGAAAAAAAAAAAAAAAAAAAAAAAGAGACACGGTCCCTACAGTAAAGCATGGCGGAGGTTCCCTGATGTTTTGGGGTTACTTTGCTGCCTCTGGCACTGGACTGCTTGACCGGGTGCATGGCATTATGAAGTCTGAGGACTACCAACAAATTTTGCAGCATAATGTAGGGCCCAGTGTGAGAAAGCTGGGTCTCTCTCAGAGGTCATGGGTCTTCCAGCAGGACAATGACCCAAAACACACTTCAAAAAGCACTAGAAAATGATTTGAGAGAAAGCACTGGAGACTTCTAAGGTGGACAGCAATGAGTCCAGACCTGAATTCCATAGAACACCTGTGGAGAGATCTAAAAATGGCAGTTTGGAGAAGGCACCCTTCAAATATCAGGGACCTGGAGCAGTTTGCCAAAAGAAAAAAGGTCTAAAATTCCAGCAGAGCATTGTAAGAAACTCATTGATGGTTACCGGAAGCGGTTGGTCGCAGTTATTTTGGCTAAAGGTTGTGCAACCAAGTATTAGGCTGAGGGTGCCAATACTTTTGTCTGGCCCATTTTTGGAGTTTTGTGTGAAATGATCAATGTTTTGCTTTTTGTTTCATTCTCTTTTGTGTTTTTTTCATTTAAGACAAATTAAATGAAGATAATACCAAAGAATTTGTCATTGCAATCATTTTCAGGAAGAAACTGAGTATTATCTGACAGAATTGCAGGGGTGTCAATACTTTTGGCCACAAGTGAGTGAATATATATTATAATCATGGGTGTTGAATATATTTAGGGGACAATTTCAAGCATCAGCCAAGGAAAACCTCTATTAAGTTGACATCACATTCCAGAGAACTTTTACTGTAAGATAGGGCCCGACGCTAAAGATCGGTTTTATAATATGTATGGTTGTTTTGTTTTCATTATGTTTTGTGGTTTTAGCCAACATCACAACTATCTGGAATACATTTTTTTTTTTTTTTTTTTTTTTTTTTTTAAGGCAGTGCAGTTTTTGGATGCAAAGAAGAAGAAAAAAAAAATCTTAACTATACCCATTTCCAGGAAGGTATTACATACACTGGGAATAATCTGTCATTGCCTGACAACGCTACATGTTCAAATGATATGGTGCTCAGTAGTCAAGATCTGAAAGCTTGATGTGTTTCTTGTAAAATGTGGTCACTGGACATGTAAATGGGGGGGGGGGGGGGGGGGATTATCAGCAATAGGATTAGACAATAACTGTAGAATTATTGCGAGACTGTAAACAAAGATCATCTCACATCTCGGTCCTCGGGGACCGCTGCCTTGTAATAAATTATAATTAGAGATTCTATTTTTAAGCATTTCATGTTGTCAAACATCTAAATGTCGCATTTATCCAGCACAACGTTTCTTTTCTAATTAAAACTAAGCGACTGGTTCTAATGAGGAAAAAAAAATATAAAGTCAATAAATCCGGGAATATCTTCAATAATTGAAGTTAGTTAATTCCAGTTAGTGTTAATAAATACTCAAGGATTGAATGCCCCCTAATCAGTACACGCCACAATTAGGTAGAGTTTAACAAGATTTCACATTTGAGCTGTCATACATCAAAAACCTAGTTGCTCATTAAAGCCCATGTACACTTCCACAATTGTTAATTTGCTTCTGATCTCCAGCTCCTGGCTTTGACTACTCGCGCTTTTCATTCTCCGTGCAAGTGAGCAGTGAGACAGCCATATAGCACAGACGACAATCACATTACAATGCTCGGACTGGCCGGCGGGTCTCTTGACCCGAGCGTGACAGCATGATTTCTATGCAGCAGTCACACCAGGAGAGCCGCCGGCAAGTCCACACATTGAGATTCCATAGTCATCCGTGTTAAACAGCTGTCTGACTGCGGCCTTAGGCCTAGCAGGGTGAAGGAGTGGGGTAGTATACAGGGGAAAGCATTTCAAGTTTTATGGAGAACAGAAACAGTCTATAGACAAGATGGAAAGCTAACGGAGAGGAAATAAGTGCAGGATAGATGCTGTGTTGATATATAAAAGCACATGAAGATCGCTCTTCAAATCCAGCCTATATTAAAGAAAGGGACACTCGCACAAGGGAAAAATATGAAACTCTGATCAAGCAGCAAACTAAATATCAGCGGGTCTGAAGATGAATGGAGAAATGAAGATGGCAGATTAAAAAACTTAGTGCAATTTTATTAACTAAAGGTTTAAAACTTTCATAGAAAAAAAAAAAAAAAAACAACACCAAAAGGTGTCCAGAGCCTTTACAGCTCTACAAAACCCAATAGATATATTTGATTAACTTGTCAATGTCTCCAAGTGCCACAATTAAGGTTCTGTGTGTCTGGTGCACTGACATCCAACACCACCCTTGACATACACCAACCTTTCCACGTTTTGTCTTCTTTTCAATGGCGCCTTGACAATCAGTATTAGATAAGCTAAACAGCACCATTTAGGTCTTCATTCAGATTTATACTCCTAAGCTTATTTCCTTAGAGAGCAATGCAATTTTGGACAATGTAAAAACTTCACCCCATTTGCCTGCCCCAAGCTAACGGTATATGGCTTAAAAAGTGAGGACTTCCAAGAGGTCATATAGGAGATGTTGCTTGCGATTCATTACGGGTTAGGAGACATGCTTTTACACATGGTGGACCATGTTAAGTTGTCCTACTATAGAGGAAAAAAGGATGAGCTGAACGGAAAGGCCATTTTATGATCAATTGTTATTATGGGATCAGCTGCATAAACAAGGGTGAAGCAATTGAGGGCGTCGAGACGGAAGTCACACCTGGACCCCAGAGACGTCCATATCAGGCAACAGATTGTAAATATAAATTTATACAAATTAATTAGAACAGATATGCATGTAGAGAAAGCGTGCACAATACCTTTTTGGAGGCTTCAGGGTGTAACACTTGTCTGACGTGGAGCTGTCCATCAGTGCACAAGCAGAAAGAGGTCCCCACACCGATGTTGATCTCATTTCCTACTGACTGGTTGAACTGTAAGGCAAGATGAGTGAACGTAAGATCCAGTGATTAGGAACCAAGTGTAATGAGCATATTATGCTTAACACAAAAGTACCTACACTTCGTCCTCAACACAGTCAACGTAGAACAAAAGTGTTGTGCATGCTCTACACCAGTGGTCCACAACCTAAGACCTCAACACTTGCAAAACGACAACTTTTGGCATGCCATGACGACCACGAGTAGGGTTGGAAAGCCACTTTAGTAAAGACATATTATCGCTCTATAATGAGTAGTAGTGTGTAGGATCTGACTCCTACAGAATTTTGACAAGGGATCACCCAACTTTTTGAAAATTCACAATTATTGATCAATTGAAAAATTTTAGATATTTTTCTGCACTTAGAAGGCGCAAAAGTACCGTAATGCGATATTTTTAAAACGTTCATGCCCACCTTGAAAGACTGTCAGAGGACCGCTGACCTCCCCAAGCATCTACCTACAGACTCAGTTTGGCCACATAACCATGTGTTCTTGGTGCGGTTTACCATGAAATTTAAGTAATCAGATACTGAAATTTAACACTCCTGATCCATCTTTCTAAAGTCAGCTGTGGGAGGCCTTCTCCCCCATAAAAGAGGTGACTAGTGTCAGTCTTTGCTCATATTTTTGAACAAGGTAATATGAAGGAAGCCCTCCTATATTGTTTGGTTTCCAAATCCACTAATATGTATCCTAGGCATTCTGATGATCCCCAGATGTGTAGCTGTAGATGTAAGATGATCACAAATATACAGTCACATTGTATATGAATTCACATGCAGATTTGTTACAGAATGTCCTGCAGAATACCCATATGCTTATGGTTAAAACCACCCTTTTCACACTTGTGAAAGCTCAGTTCAGTGCCGAAACTTCTGCCATATTTCCTGCCAGTGAACACAACTTCAGAATACTACTATACAGTTTATCACCACATCTAAATGCAGCTTTGAGCAGTGGCCTCAGCCATATTGGCCTTGGTTGATTGGCAAGAGCTCCATAATTAGGGTAATCTGCTGGTCAGAAGAATGGAATAAACGCATTTAGGGATTGGAGTCAATTTTGAAAAAACTGACGGACTTACCTTTTTACAAATAAAAACGCAACCTATTTATAAAATACATTTACTCGCCGCATGATGTGCCATAATGGTTTCCTCCCTCGCCCAACCGTATTAAGATTATCTGATAAAAGTTTCAAATCAATTTATTCTGATTACTAATCAAAATGTGCATATTGCATTTATTCAATGCAGATACATTTAATCTACATACAAAGCGTTCACCAAAATGATGCCCTGAAGGCATCAGAGACACCTGTACTAGGATTGTGGATGCACCAATGTTATTATCTAGTCTAACCACTTGGAGAAGCAGGTTTGGGCATATACAAGCCAATGGAGCGCAAAAAAAAAACAAAAACCCTCCTAAAAACAGGTACAAAAAAAAACAAAAAACAAAAAAAACAAACAAAAAACAAAAAATAGAATTAGACTTACCGGTAATTCGGTTTCTAGGAACCTTCCATGACAGACACCTTGGAGGTTGTCTCCCCGCCCTAATAGGGGACAGGAACACAAAGGGGTTAACTAACCCTCCCCTTCCTGCTGCCTCGGTGTTTTTTCTGCATGTACTAGCATGAATAGTTACCGCCAGTAGAGCAGGAATCAGATATTACAGTCATGGCCAAAAGTATTGACACCCCTGCAATTCTGTCAGATAATATTCAGTTTCTTCCTGAAAATGATTGCAAACACAAATTCTTTGGTATTATTATCTTCATTTAATTTGTCTTAAATGAAAAAACACAAGAGAATGAAGCAAAAAGCAAAACATTGATCATTTCAAACAAAACTCCAAAAATGGGCCGGACAGAAGTATTGGCACCCTCAGCCTAATACTTGGTTGCACAACCTTTAGCCAAAATAACTGCGACCAAACGCTTCCGGTAACCATCAATGAGTTTCTTACAATGCTCTGCTGGAATTTTAGACCATTCTTCTTTGGCAAACTACTCCAGGTCCCTGATATTTGAAGGGTGCCTTCTCCAAACTGCCATTTTTAGATCTCTCCACAGGTGTTCTATGGGATTCAGGTCTGGACTCATTGCTGGCCACCTTAGAAGTCTCCAGTGCTTTCTCTCAAACCATTTTCTAGTGCTTTTTGAAGTGTGTTTTGGGTTATTGTCCTGCTGGAAGACCCATGACCTCTGAGGTAGACCCAGCTTTCTCACACTGGGCCCTAAATTATGCTGCAAAATTTGCTGGTAGTCTTCTGACTTCATAATGCCATGCACACGGACAAGCAGTCCAGTGCCAGAGGCAGCAAAGCAACCCCAAAACATCAGGGAACCTCCGCCATGTTTGACTGTAGGGACCGTGTACTTTTCTTTGAATGCCTCTTTTTTCTCCTGTAAACTCTATGTTGATGCTTTTGCCCTAAAAGCTCTACTTTTGTCTCATCTGACCAGAGAACATTCTTCCAAAATGTTTTAGGCCTTTTCAGGTAAGTTTTGGCAAGCTCCAGCATGGCTTTTTTATGTCTCGGAGTAAGAAGTGGAGTCTTCCTGGGTCTCCTACCATACAGTCCCTTTTCATTCAGATGCCGACAGATAGTACGGGTTGACACCGTTGTACCCTCGGACTGCAGGGCAGCTTGAACTTGTTTGGATGTTAGTGGAGGTTCTTTATCTAACATCCGCACAATCTTGCGTTGAAATCTCTTGTCAATTTTTATTTTCCGGCCACATCTAGGGAGGTTAGCCACAGTGCCATGGGCTTTAAACTTCTTGATGACACTGCGCACGGTAGACACAGGAACATTCAGGTCTTTGGAGATGGACTTGTAGCCTTGAGATTGCTCATGCTTCCTCACAATTTGGTTTCTCAAGTCCTCAGACAGTTCTTTGGTCTTCTTTCTTTTCTCTGTGCTCAATGTGGTACACACAAGGACACAGGACAGAGGTTGAGTCAACTTTAATCCATGTCAACTGGCTGCAAGTGTGATTTAGTTATTGCCAACACCTATTAGGTGCCACAGGTAAGTTATAGGTGCTGTTAATTACACAAATTAGAGAAGCATCACATGATTTTTCGAACAGTGCCAATACTTTTGTCCACCCTCTTTGTTATGTTTGGTGTGGAATTATATCCAATTTGGCTTTAGGACAATTCTTTTTGTGTTTTTTCATTTAAGACAAATTAAATGATGATAATAATACCAAAGAATTTGTGTTTGCAATCATTTTCAGGAAGAAACTGAGTATTATCTGACAGAATTGCAGGGGTGTCAATACTTTTGGCCATGACTGTATATAGGGAGGGAAATTAGTGCTGTCGTGGAAGGTTCCTAGAAACTGAATTATCGGTAAGTCTAATTCTATTTTCTCTAGTCACCTTCCACGACAGCCACCTTGGAGTCATGCCAACGTTAATTTTTTAGGGAGGGACTACGGCTTGCAATACGCGTCTGCCGAACGTCAGATCCCTATTGAAATCCAGTCTATAGTGTCTTGTAAAGGTGGCCGCTCTGCATATCTGCTCAAAAGATGTATGTCCTCTTGCTGCCCAGGACGTAGCGACTGATCGAGTGGAGTGGGCTTTTAACGATCCGGGAGGAGAGAGATGTCTTGAAGAATATGCCAGGGAGATGGACTGCTTGATCCAACCCGCTATCGTGTTCTTTGCCGCTTTCTTCCCCTTATTTCTTCCCAAATACTGAGGGAACAGGTACTGATCGATTCTCCAATCCTTGGTTGCCTCGAGGTAGTGGAGAACTACCCTGCGGACATCCAAGGTATGAAATTTTCCTTCCTTTGGATTAGAAGGATTTGGGCAAAATGAGGGCAACACGATATCTTGACTTCTATGAAAGTCTGACACCACTTTGGGCATAAAGGAGGGGTCTAGATGCAGTACTATACTGTCTGAATTGAGTAGGAGGTAAGGTTCCTGTACTTAAAGGGCCTGTAGTTCCCCCACCCGTCTAGCCGATGTGATTGCCACGAGAAACACCGTTTTAAGTGTGAGAATTTTTAATGGGATTTCTGACAGGGGCTCAAATGGGGCCAGTGTTAGGCTATTGAGTACTAAATTAAGATCCCGGGGAGGAACCCGATTAGGGAGCGAAGGGCGAATTCTGCCTGCCGCTGTCTTGAACTGCTTGACCCAGCGGTGTTTGGCTAGGTCTTGGTCAAAAAAAAGAACTAAAGGCAGATACCTGTACTTTCAATGTACTTTGAGTAAGCCCTAGATCTAACCCTTTCTGCAGGAAGTCTAGTATTTGGGTGGGTGGGGTCAGGGGCCCCCGGAAGGCACCAGGAGGAAAATTTTTTCCATACTTTGCCATAAGTTGCATTTGTTACCGGCTTTCTACTTTTTTGAAGGGTCCGGATTACCTCGACAACCCTTTGGCCCTCAGAATGTTGGCCTCAATAACCAAGCTGCTAGACATAACTTGGTTGGGTTCGGGTGTAGTAATGGACCCTGAAAAAGGAGGTCAGTCTTCTGGGGTAGAAGCAAGGGACCTTCCTGGGCCATGTCCACACACAGAGCGCTGTACCAGCTTCGTCCTGGCCATATGGGAGCCACCAGGATTGTCGTGACCCCGTCCGCTCTGATCTTTTGTAACGTTTTTGCCAGCATCGGGATTGTTGGAAAGGAGTAGGCCAGTCTGAAGACCCATGGATGGGCAAAAGCATCCGTCCCCTGGGCTCCGTACATGGGACTGAGGGAGAAATAGGTCGCTGCTTTTGTATTTTGCACATTCGCGAACAGGTCGACCTCTGGGTCTCCCCATCTCGAGGCTAGAGCCTGGAAGACCTCTTTGTTTAGACACCATTCTCCTGGATGGACGTACTTCCTGCTCAGGAAGTCTGCCTGGATGTTTTCCAACCCCTTCAAGTGTACCACAGAAATGGATAACAGGTGCTTCTCTGCCCAGAGAAAGATCCTTGCTGCTACCTTCTTTAGACTGGCATACCTTGTGCCCCCCTGGTGTCTGAGATTGCCACCGTGGTCACGTTGTCAGAGTATATCTGAACATGATGGTTCTTGACAAGGCTTGATGCGGCCTTCAGTGACTCTTCCACCGCCAACTCCCTTAGGTTCAAAGATCCGGATCTTATGTTCTGGGGCCACTGCCCCTGGAAGTATGAATCCTCGACCACGGCTCCCCAGCCTCTCAGACTGGCGTTGGTACATAATATTCTTAGAGGAAGCTGATCCCAGCTTACTCCTCGCTTCAGGTTTCGGTAGCTCAGCCACCACCAGAGGGTCGATTTTACATGTCCTGGAAGTGGAACCCTTTTTGATAGGTTGTTTGGGTACTTCCTCACGTTTATCAGGACGTATGACTGGAGGACTCACGTGTGAGCTTGTGCCCAGGATACCGCCTGAATGCACGCTGTCAGGGAACCCAGGATGGACATTGCATCCCTCAGCGTCGGTGCCCTTTGGTCTCTGAACCGGATTATTCTCTGCCGAAGGTCTTTTTGACGATCTTCGGGAAGAAAGGACGTCCTCATCTCTGAATCCAAGAGGATCCCCAGGAATTATTTCCTCAGGGACGGATAGAGGGCCGACTTCTGGAGATTCGGTATCCACCCTAGGGTTTCGAGTATCTGTAGGGTTCTTGATACGTCCTGGTTCAGCCGGGTTACAGATGGAGCGACGATCAGCAGATCGTCTACATACAGCACAATGCATATCCCCTGAAGCCGAATGGAGAGGACTGCTTCCTTCATGATCTTCGTGAACACCCTTGGCGCTGGGGATAGCCCAAACGGCAGGGAATTGAACTGGAAGTGGCTGATTCCTCGGTCGAGGGAGATCGCGAACCTCAGGAACTTCCAGTGGTCTGGATGAATGGGAACGTGGTAATGCGCATCCCTTAGATCTATTGTAGCCATCTGCCAGCCTCGTCCAATAAGATCGCTGATTTCACGGACTCCATCTTGAACCTTCGGTACTTGATGAAGTGGTTCAGGGGCTTTAGTTTTATTATGAGCCTGTGCTTTCCTGAGGGTTTCTTTATCAGGAACAGGCGAGAGTAATGTCCTCTGCCCGCCTCTTGTGGAGGTACATACAAGACCACTCCTTCCCGTAGAATTTCTTCTATCAGAAGCAACAGGACTTTTTGCAGGCTTGGGGACTGTGTGAGTCGACCCCTGACCCGGGAGTCACTGCTTCTCCGGGGGCTGCTACTGTTGGGGCACAAGGATGTTTCTTCCTTTATCCCCTTTCGGGTAGCTCCAACGACCCGTCTTGCCCTTCCCTCTGAATGCCTTCTGAGAGGTCTGTTCTCTTGAGGGACGAAAAAAAACCACCTTTTGGTGGATTTCTGTTCTGGCAGTGACTAATTCTTGTCGGAAGCCCTCAAGGATCTCATCCAGGACAGGCCCGAACACGTGGTTCCCCTGGAAGGGGATGGCGCAGAGTTTCGTCTTGGAGGTGATGTCGCCCCCCCACGACTTCAGCCACAAGGCTCTCCTGGCCGAGTTTGAAAGGACTAGGGGGACCTTGCTGCCACCCGTACCATTTCTCCTGAAGCATCAGCTAAATAACCTGTTGCCTTCTGGAGGATTGACAGGGAGTCTAAGATTTCCTCTCTTGGGGTACCCCCGATAGGTGGTCTTCCAACGTACGTAGCCAGAAAAACAAAGATCTGGCTACGCAGGGGGAAGCAATATTTGCCTTGAGCAGGTTCGTAGAAGCTTCCCAGGACTTTTTAAGGTGGCTTTCTATTTTGCGATCCATCGGATCTTTCAATTGGGAAGCATCCTCAAAGGGCAAGGACGTTTTCTTAGTGACCTTAGACACTTGGACGTCTATCTTAGGGATCTCCCAAATAGAACTATCACCTTCTAGGAGAAAACGATTTTTTAGCTCAGAAGGCACCGTAAGTGCCTTCTCGGGGGAGGACCACTCCTGAGCCATTAGGTCCTGTATAACCTCAAGAACTGGGAAACCCTTTGTACCTCTGGGTTTCAACCCTCCAAACATCTCATCCTGGACTGAGAGCCTGGCCTCCTCCAACCCCATGGTATTTCTTACCATGGAGACTAACTCCTCCATATCCTCCGAGGAGAAATAGTATTTATTTGCATCATGACTGGAGGCGGACGTGGAGCCCTCATTTTCCCAAATATCCTCCGATCCTGAGAAACGGACTTCTCCCGAGTCTGAGTCGGCTTCCATAGGAGCCCTTTTCCTCTTTTTTGGGGCAGGGCCCTAGGCCACCGGGGTTTGGGCTGCTATGGAGGTTTGAACCTCCTGCCTAATGAGAGTTTTTATGCTGTCAAACAGGGAGGGTTGCTCGGTACGCAGGATATTTTGAGTACAAGGTTGGCATAACTTTTTTGTAGTCAGAAGGAAACCTGGCACCACATATACCACACTTGCGGGGGGTTTTAGGGGCAGAGGCCTTGTCTTCCTGCAAGAAGAAAAGGCTTATGTGGCACCCCTGAGGCTCAGGCGCCACAGAGGTACTGCACCTTTTCCTAAGGTGTGGTGCCCCACCATCCAGGTAAGTTGGGGGCTCCTGACCACGCTCCAACACTCGCACCCCACACAATAGAGTAGTTCAGCAAAACCACATTGCGGCTCCTTGCTTAAAGAGAGGCAGAGCACCTTTGGTTTTTCCCTGCTTGGAACACTAGACGAGCTGGGAGGTGGGTGGAGTTTAGAATACCTATAAAAGAGCGGGACGATTCCGGCATTAGAGGTTCATATGAGTTCAGAGGTGGAGTAGGAGAGAGGAAGCCACTCGGGAGGAGTGGGGATCCCTGGAAGAGGGATGGAGGAAGGAGTGCTGCAGCTGCCTCAGTGATCTGAGCCAGCTGGCACGGGAAAGGAAAGAAGAAGGACATTGAACCGAAGCCTGAGCTTCCATAGAAGGGAAAAGACAAGTACGGAACGTAGGAGTAAAAAGGAACAGAGGACGTGGGTTACAGGAAGAACCCTGCCTAGAAGTTCTAAGCGCAAGGCCCGGGCCCGGTCCCCGAGGTTGTATGAACACTAATGGTTCTGCAGCAGACACCGGTGGAGTAGTGGGCTGTAAATGCACTACTCCCATCTAAGACTTGAGGGCACAACAGCAACACGGATAGAGAGCCGGGACTCAGGACTAGAGAGTCCCCAAAGCAGGCTACAGCTGTCTGCCGTGCAAGTAGAGTTCTTGGGAACATCTGTCAGGAGGAACTCCAGTGTAACACAGTACTAGGAGATCTTCACACTTAAAGGCGCTATAGAGGAGACGTTCAGAAAAGGCACATAAGTTGGCGGAGTGTGGAAGGGAGCATTCCATCTTGCTTGGAGGTTGACCGAGTCCCTGACCCGGAGGACACGGCACAGAAGCGGGCACTACAGACTGAGTAAAGCTTTGGAACTGCATGCCCTGGTGTCCTCCATGCCTTCCTGCGTTCGTCAGCCTGGCACTGCTACATCCCCTGCGCCAAACACTACACCATCTAAGTGTCTCCACATCTACACTGCCGTGGGACAACAGCCCTGCCTGTGGAGGGCTATAACATCATTGCTGCACCACACCATCTTTCCCGGAGGATCTGTCTGCAGCGTCAGCTTAACACCTCCCTTGCCGAACACCACAGGTGGCGTCACAAACTATTCATTCAACTACATTCCACCATTCACATCTTCCTATTACTTGGGCGCCCAGGCCACGGTCCGGGTGACCGCCGCTGTGACATGTCCCACCGATACTGGCCCGGTACCGTGTACCCCACGACTCACTTACTCAGACCTGTGTCACCAACTATTTGACAGGCAAGGGACCGGCCCTGCTACTCACTGTAGGAGGGGGAATGCTGGGCTCCGCAGATGCTGCAGTTGAGGGCTTCTCACCATCCATGTCTGCACACACCACAGACACACTGCACTTACCTGGAGCTGCTGCACCCCTTTTAAGGATGATGCCGCGTTAGTTTGCTGGGTGCTCCTCCCTCCCTCCTCCCCCGTCCCTGGGGAGGATACCGCTAGTCCCCCGCCGCCATTGGATTAATTTCCCGGGTGCCGGCGCGCGTTTCCCCCTCACAGGACGCCGGAGGCTGCAAACCAGAAGTGTGCGTCACCGCTACTTCCGGACGAGCGCGCGGCCTCCAATGCAGCGCTGGGAGGAAGTAGGAAGCCGGGGAGCTATGCAGGACCCCGGCAGGCACCATACCGCCCCGCTTTACCCCGGAGGGCGCAGGAGGGGCGGCAGAAGTCCCGAGTCACACCGCAGTGGAGACGGGAGCAGCCCATGGAGGAGGAGAGGCGAACCCCCCCGATCTTGGCTGCCCAGCTCGGTGAGTACATAGGGGCTCCACTCGCTGGCCACAGCAGCCCCTTGTGACCTCTTCATGCCCCGATAGGGGACAGGAAAAACACTGAGGTAGCAGGAAGGGGAGGGTTATTTAACCTCGGTGTTCCTGTCCCCTTTTAAGGCGGGGAGACAAACTCCAAGGGGGCTGTCATGGAAGGTGACTAGAGAAACACACACTTGATGGAAAAGACAAATGTACATACACACACGTTGAAAGTATTTTGCACTATACTGTTCTATTTCATAATGGGTGTCATATCACCCATTAGATTTACTGCATATATGGACAATTCAGCCATCTAATATATAAAGCTCAATGTGTGTGTATATGTTTGTATGCAAGTATGTGTGTATGTCCAGGATTGGCATCTGCACCACCGCAGCTACAGCCACACGTCTTGACCCCCAAGAGCGTCATAGGCTATGCTGTGATGCAAAATTTTAACCACGCGTATTCCAATTCACCAATTTGGCCTATTATTCTTATCATTTCTATGGTGTTCTCGTCCTTCTGTAAAGCTGGAAACAATTTATTACCGTTCCAACACAGACCACCCTCTGGCACAGACTGCAGGGGGAACCCAGTATCACAGGATAGGATTAGATACACAGCTCAGCAGTCAGTATCACACAGGATAGGATTAGATACACCGCTCAGCACACAGTATCACACAGGATAGGATTAGATACACAGCTCAGCAGTCAGTATCACACAGGATAGGATTAGATACACAGCTCAGCACACAGTATCACACAGAATAGTATTAGATACACGGCTCTGCAGTCAGTATCACAGGATAGGATTAGATACACGGCTCTGCAGTCAGTATCACACAGGATAGGATTAGATACACAGCTCAGCAGTCAGTATCACACAGGATAGGATTAGATACACAGCTCAGCACACAGTATCACACAGAATAGTATTAGATACACGGCTCTGCAGTCAGTATCACACAGGATAGGATTAGATACACGGCTCTGCAGTCAGTATCACACAGGATAGGATTAGATACACAACTCAGCAGTCAGTATCACACAGGATAGGATTAGATACACAGCTCAGCAGAAAGTATCACAGGAGAGGATTAGGTACACAGATCAGCAGACATTATCACACAGGATAGGGGATACACAGCTCAAACAGGATGTGCAAAAGGAGAGGACATTTTCATTCCAAGAATTCCATTCATTCTGATTTGTTTTTTTTATTTTAAACGCCTCCAGTTTCCAGTTCAACTGCTATTTGCAATGTCCATTAACAATGCTCAGGGACAGTCCTTGAAAGTAGTAGGGATCGATTTGCAATCTCCATGCTTTTCTCATGGTCAACTTTACGTGGTCTGTTCAAGAGTTGGAACTGCCAAAAATTTGTTCATCTTTGAACCCAAAAGAAAAACCAAAAATCTTGAATGAGTTGAAAATAAAATACTATCAATACTTGGGTAATCGTTTAGTTAATTTGTGTTGCAAATCTGTAGTGTTGAATATATGATGTGAAATGTTTTTAATGTGCAATATAATGATAATTTGTTAGAACTAACCACAGTTGGTTACTATGCCCAGGCAACGCCGGGCTCTTCAGCTAGTATGATAATAATCGTGAATAAACCCATGTGAGGGAGATCTTAAAGGCAAAGCATGCCTTCACCCAATTGTTTTTTTTGCACTATTAATTTGCTTCCTAAATGCAAAAGTTAAACTCTAAACCTGACAGCCAATATGTACTGTCCAGTCCATGGGCAGCATGTATCAGGAACCTGCTGTATCTCAGCCTATAAAACACCAATGTTTCATAGAAAAATACAAAACCAAAAACACACTTTAAACGCCATCGGTGACAGAGCTGCACTGGAGACTAGTCCGACAGATAGGTCCCCAGTGACTTCTCCCTACTCACTGCCCTGAAATGAAAAGGTCTCTGCCTTACTCTGCACAAATAGGGAGACACCTGTGACTCTAGAGGGAAGGTGGTCGGGGAGAAGCCCGTCAGACTAGTCTCCAGCATGGCTCGGTCATCAGTGGCTTATAAAGTATTTTTTTTCTCCAAAACACCTTAGCATTTCAAAGATACCTGGCTGAGATCATACAGCCATTGTCTGAGGCCAACCTTGGATTGAATTGGGCAATGTTTATCAGTTGTCAGGTCTCCTCTAAACAACTTTTTAAATATTAAAAATAATTTACTATTTTTCTGCTGCAAAGTAACCAAGTCCTTTATCTTTTAGATACCACGCCGGCAGTCGCTTCAGGAAAATACCAGCGGAAGTTTTCCAGAATCGCCTTTGCTAGTGGTCTTGCCATCATTCTTGAGGCGGCTCCACCGATTGCGTTTTACACTCTACTCTGAATTAGAGAGCATGGGTTGCTTATCAGAAGCTGTCCGAAGAACGAGCATGTGTCGCTTAACTGCTTCAGGCTTTCCAACCCTGAAAAACGGTTAAAAGCAACACAAGACTAGGCTTTTGGGGCGCGTTTACAGGAGGAATTTGAGCTAAATGCACCTTAAAAAGACACCATGTACACATGGCCATAGAGCTCCTGCTCCATTCTGATAGAGATTGTTGGGAGTCAAAATGTGTTAAAGATGCAGCAGGGAGAAGGAGGCAGGAAATGTAGTAATTTTATGAACTAAGGGAAAACCAAGCACAATGTCAAGAGAAGTGTACCCATGTCTCCAGAGTCCAGTGATGCTGATACTTGGCATGTGTTTCGCTGCCTGTCCTAGGAATCACGATCTATTAGCCTCTTGATAAAGCTCTGCGGTAGGCATAAAGCTGCATTCATGGGACAGCCGTGGATCTCCTGACCCAAACTCAAAACCTTAATATATGCCTATGGTTCGGTTGGGTTCAGGTCAGAACACCCAAAGTAATCCCTTTTTCAGCTTTTGTGTGGCCTACTGTCCTGCAACTGAACTATTCATCACTTTCTGCAGACGGGGTAGCAATAGCAGGATGGAAATATTAGAAAATCATCCTCTGATCAGTCCAGTTTATTGCTCGCTATTCTTCTATATATCTACTAGCTGAAGAGCCCGGTGTTGCCCAAGCATAGTAACTGCCATCCTGCTCTTTCCCTCCGCAGTCTGGCTCTCCACTCGCCATCCCACTCTCTCCCTCCAAAGCCCAGCTCTCCACCTACTGTCCCGCATTCTCCCTCAGCAGCCGCGCTCTCCCCCACAGTCCCGATCTCTCCCTCCACAGCCCCCGTCTCCACTGGCTGTTCCGCTCTCTCTCAGCAGCTCCACAGCCTCGCTGTCTCCCTCTGCAGCCCAGCTCTCCATCTACCGTCACGCTCTCCATCTACCGTCACGCTCTCCATCCCGCATTCTCCCTCCGCAGTCCCTGTCTCTACTGGCCATCCCGCTCTCTCCCTTAGCAGCCCAGCTCTCCAACCGCCTCCCGCTCTATCCCTTAACAGCCCCGCTGTCCACCCGCAATCGCTCTCTCCCTCCACAGCCCCGCTGTACATCCATATGCCGCTCTCTCCCTCGCAGCTCTGTTCTTCACCCGCATCCCGCACTTATAGAGATCACGTGGTTATATGTGTGGCCAAATAAAGCCAAAATCCACTAACTTTAGGACGAGATGATATACACAATATACGGACATTGGTAAAAACTTGTTTGTGCTCCTGCGAAACAAGAGACCTCTTAGATGAGCTTTCCTTCCTTTTCCCAATGAAATAGTGTTTATATGTATGGAGGATTTGGGAGAGAAAGTCATTTACCAAATAAGAGTCCCATGGAGAGCTAAGACCTTAAGCACCCAATGTATGTTGAATTGCTGTCTGCCAAGCAATGGTTTGGCCAATCGTTCATATGGCAGCCATTTTGCCAAACTATGCCATACACTGGAGTGCTCACCCCTCCAAGCACTCCTGTATTCTCTATGCAAGAGCTACTGCCAGACATTTCTGGCGTTGACTTCTCATACTATTGATACTGAAAAAAAAATGACCAAGTATGAGGCCCAACCTAAACGTAAGGTAGATTCATAAGAGGCTAAGTGATCGTACTCAGAGGGGTAATAAATGCACATCCAATTGGAAGAGTGCTTCAAGTGAGGTACCCCACAAGGCACTGTCCTGGCCCCAGTGTTGTTCAACATTTTTATAAAAGATCTAGATAAGGGAACCAAAAGGTAATCAATCAAATTTGCAGATGATGCAAAGCTAGGAGGGATAGCTAACACTAGAGAAGACAGAAAGGATTCAGAAGGATCTAGATAAGCTTGAACAATGGGCAGCGACTAATTTAACAGTGAGAAATATAAGTTTCTACATCTGGGAAAGGAAAACGAAAATGACATCTACAGAATGTGAAGAACAGAACTAAGAAACAGCACGTGTGAAAAAGACTTGGTAATAGATCACAGACTGCACATGTATCAGTGTGATGCAGCAGAAAAAAAAACAAAAAAAAAACAGGCAAACCGTTATGCAATGTATTGAGAAGCATAGCATCTCACGTGAAATAATTATCCCCCCTCTACTCCTCCTTGGTCAGGCCTAATCTGGAATGGCGTATCAAGTTCTGGGCACCTCATTTTAAAAAAAAAATAATACGTTGAAAAACTGGAGTAAGTCCAGAGAAGAGCTACCAGGATGGTGACTGGACTGCAAACTATATGCTACGAGGCATGGTTAAAGGTTCTGGGAATGTTTAGCTTGCAAAAACGAAGGCTAAGAGGAGCCTTGATAGCGGTCTACAAATATCTGAAGGGCTGTCACAGTGTAGAGGGATCAACATTCTCATTTGCACATGGAAACACGAGAAGAAATGGAATGAAACCAAAAGGAAGACACAGATTAAATATTAGAAAAAACGTTGACAGTGAGAGAGATCAACGAGTGGAAGAGGCCACCATGAAAGGTGACGAGTTCTTCAATGGAAGTCTTCAAACAGAGGCTGGACAGACATCTGTCTAAGACGGTTTAGTGAATCCTGCAGTGAGCAGGGGGTTAGACAGGAAGACTATGGAGTTCCCTTCCAACTCTAGCATTCTATGATCTCTGTAAATCTGGTATTGTGGATCTTCATCTTCCCGACATCACCTGTTGGGAGACCTATTGATAACTAGTTTGCCAGACGTTCGACTACTGTGTACCAGAGCCTTTATTTTCATGTCAATACTTGTATTCTAAAAACCAAGACTGTAAAACTAAGACTATAACTGAACTTTTTACACCTGAACTGATCTGCGCTCTGGGTCAACTCCCGACTGACACAAAAATACTGATGTGCGAATAAGACCTAAGTCTGCATTCACACATGTATCATACACATCAGTGTCCCGTCCCTTTTTCAAATGGATGGTACAAGTACCCATAGGATGTCATTGATTTATACATACTCAAGCATTTCAAAAACTGATCCGTGTGGCTGGACCAGTGGTGTAGACCTTTTCTCCAGCCCATGGGCCTTTAACTCCTTCTTGCTCTACTGATCATTGTGAAGCATGCAATGAAGGATTTTGTCTCGATTCTGGCTAGTGCATTCTTTTGGGGCAGACAGCATGCAAAATGCTCCAGTACCACGGTTGAAAACATCAGTGGCACCCCTAGTGCATTCTGTCTGAGGTCAGTCTCATCATCTCTTGTGTGAGGCCTATGCTCCAGTCTCAGTGTCTCCTGTGTGAGGCACATACAGCATACTGACTCCTATGTGATTTATTTAGAAGACCTCCCACTGTTTGAGTTCCATAATGTGAGCAATGACTAATTTTACACTTTGAAGAGACATTTAGTGTAATATATATCTGTATTTGATGCAAGTTACTGCTGCAAGTTCTTTACAAAACATATTGCAGAGTTGATTGTGCTCCAGGCCAATGTAAACCTGGAAAAGCAGTTGTGAGTAGCAGCACAATACCCAACATTAGGGCCTCAAAGACAAGCATTTCCAGCCATCATATTAGGGGCGAGTTAATTTCGGTAAATGTTTGACCAAAAAGAGCAGGGTAATTTTATATGGCCCCCGAGTGACAGTATAAATATCCAAAAGTGCCCTTGGAATTGAAAAAAAAAAAAAAAAAAAAAAAAAAAAAAAAAAGTTCCCCAACCGTGAACTAAACTCAGACTTCGAGTATGTACTATTTGGGTACGTGCACACGCTGCGGATTGGGGTGCGGATTTTGTAAAATCTGCAGGTCAAAAGACCTGCGGTTCTGCCCTGCGGTTTTTCATCTCCACAATGGAGGAGATGGCAAACCGCAGCGGAATCCGCAGAAAGAATTGACATGTCAATTCTTTCTGCGGTTTCAAAACCACAGGAAAACCGCGCGGAAAAAAACCACACCGTCTGCACTGCGGTTTTTTATTCCCATAGGGAATAATGGTACTGTACACCGCAGCAAAAACTGCTGCGGACCCGCAGCGGCCAAATCCAGCAGAATCCGCAGCGTGTGCACACACCCTTCATCTGTTTTGAGGATCACACTGCCATTAAAGTCAAAGGAAACCCTTTAATTTTTAAGAAAAAAAAATTAAAGTTTAAAAATGGATGTAAAAACAGACAAAGGGATGAAAAAAAAACCCAGACAAATAGATGATATGAGCGACAAATGGTTCATTTTTTGATGGATGCAAAAAACAAACAGATGTGTGATTGCAGTTCAAGGTCTATGGACATCTTACGGCCTAAGATGGTCTATGGATGAACTCTTTATGCATCAAATGGTCAAGTTCTCCAAAAAATATGACATAGTTGTCATGGGAGATTTCAACTATCCAGACATTTGTTGGGAATCTCTCTCAGGCAAAACAAACAGGTCAAGGAAATTCTTATCCTCTCTTGCTGACAACTTTATCTTCCAAAAGGTAGGGGAGAAAACAAGGGGAACTGCTACCTTGGATCTAATCCTTGTAAACAGGGAGGAAATGGTTGAGGAGGTAAAAGTGGCTGGGACCCTAGGAGGTAGCGACCATGCTATTTTAGAATTTTGGATAACTAGAGGCGGAAGACCTGTGAAGACTCAGACGTCAAGGTTAGATTTCAGAAAGGCAGATTTTAAGGGATTCAGAAAGAGAATTGGAGGGATCCAATGGCTGGATATCCTTAAAGACAAAAATGTCCAGGAAGGATGGGAAATCTTGAAAAATGAAATTCTCAAAGCACAGTTGTTAACAATTCCGAAAAGAGGGAAGAATTGGAAGCATTTAAGGAAACCAGGATGGATGAACACAAAACTTAAGCACATGCTAAAAAGGAAGAAAAAAAATGTTTATAAAATGGAAAGAGGGAGGCATATCTAAAGAAGAATATAATGCTGTTTGCAGAACCTGCAGGGCACAAATCAGATTATCTAAAGCTGAAAATGAATTGAGGCTTGCAAGAGATGTCAAAAGCAATAATAAAGGATTTTGGGGATATGTCAAAAGTAAAAGGAAAGTCAAAGATGCTATAGGATTTTTACAGGATGAAAATGATGAAATGGTAAGACAGGATGTTGAGAAGGCTGAACTTTTAAATTCCTATTTTGCATCTGTTTTCTCTCAGAAAGGAAATGTAACATCAACTGTTATTCACTGTCCTATTAAGGGAATAGAAGAATTCAGGATATCTATAAACAGAAAGATAGTGAGGAAACACTTAGCTAACCTAAATGAATTCAAGTCTCCAGGTCCAGATGAATTACACCCCAGAGTACTGAAGGAGATAGCAGAAGAAATTTTTGAACCCCTCTCCATAATCTTTGAAAATTCTTGGAGAACAGGAGAAGTGCCAGAAGACTGGAGAAGAGCAAATGTTGTTCCTATCTTCAAAAAGGGGAAGAAGGTGGACCCAGGCAACTATAGGCCGGTGAGTCTGACTTCTATACCAGGAAAGATCTTTGAACAAATTATTAAAAAACATGTATGTCAATACCTGGATAAGAATGAAGTGATTAAACAAAGTCAGCATGGGTTTGTAACTAATAAGTCATGTCAGACTAACTTAATTTCCTTCTATGACGGTATCACTGATTGGGTGGATCAAGGAAATGCTGTAGATATAGTATATCTTGACTTCAGCAAAGCATTTGACAAAGTCTCTCATACAATCCTTATTGAAAAAATGACTAAGTATGGAATGGACAAGGCAACTGTTAGGTGGATTCATAACTGGCTTAGTGATCGGACCCAAAGAGTGGTCGTAAATGGCTGCACATCCAGTTGGAAGAATGTCTCAAGTGGGGTACCACAGGGCTCTGTCCTGGGCCCTGTATTGTTCAACATCTTTATCAACGATTTAGATGAAGGAATTGAGGGTAAACTGATTAAATTTGCTGATGACACAAAGCTAGGAGGGATAGCTAATACTAGAGAAGAGAGAGAGAGGATTCAAAAAGATTTAAATAAACTGGAGAAGTGGGCAGCAACTAACAGAATGGTTTTTAGCAGGGAGAAATGCAAAGTACTACATCTGGGCAATAAAAATGAAAAAAGCATATATAGAATGGGAGGAATAGGGCTAAGTGACAGCACATGTGAAAAAGACTTGGGTATACTAATAGATCACAGACTGAATATGAGTCAACAGTGTGATGCAGCAGCAAAAAAGGCAAATGCAATTCTAGGATGTATTAACAGAAGCATACAGTCTAGATCACGTGACATAATTATTTCCCTCTACTCCTCTTTGGTCAGACCTCATCTGGAATATTGTGTCCAGTTTTGGGCACCACATTTTAAAAAAAACACATCAACAAACTGGAGCAAGTTCAGAAAAGAGCGACCAGAATGGTGACCGGTCTGCAAACCCTGTCTTATGAGGAAAGGTTGCAGGATTTGGGAATGTTTAGTTTGCAAAAGAGAAGACTGAGAGGAGACTTAATAGCTGTCTACAAATATCTAAAGGGCTGTCACATTGTAGAAGGATCAACTTTATTCTCATTTGCACAAGGAAAGACTAGAAGCAATGGGATGAAACTGAATGGGAGGAGACACAGATTAGATATTAGAAAAAACTTTTTGACAGTTAGAGTGATCAATGAGTGGAACAGGCTGCCACGAGAAGTGGTGAGTTCTCCTTCAATGGAAGTCTTCAAACAGAGGCTGGACAAACATCTGACTGGGATGATTTAGCGAATCCTGCTTTGAGCAGGGGGTTGGACCAGATGGCCCAGGAGGTCCCTTCCAACTCTACGATTCTATGATTCTATGGGTCTTTTTCTGTGTTGACCCACAAAAGCATCTAGTCCACAAGACAGCTAGACACAAAACTCAATTTTCTTTAATGCATACGTGAAAAAAAAAAAAAAAAAAAAAGGATTTTTATTTCCAATTCAGCAGATTTCATTTTTTCATGTACTAGTGCTATTAAAGTGTCACAATCATGTGCCAAATATAAGCCTGCACCATGAGTGACACTGATCAACTGCACATTTACACAGGCTTTCTAAAAATATCCATCAATAAAAGGTCATTCTAAGCATGCACAAGTTTGAAATTGGGCTTTCCTATAATCCCACAAAGAGTTAACATATTAGAAGTATTGAATACAATGAGGCTGGGTAGAGTTACACATTGGGTGCCAGGTAGTTGCTCAGCACAACATACAGTGTACCAAACAAAATACTGAGCACGTGCCCCAAACCCTTTTCTATGACTGCAATGTAACCCTTTATACACATTCCACATGGTAAATACTTCAGGCTCATCTGACCATGCACACTACAGTCATATCAGAAACAGCTTCATCTAAGCAAGCATGAAGACAACACACCAAAGGCAAAAAAAAAAAAAAAAATTTCAAAAGTTATATCAATTCACTTAAGCTTTATTCTCACTATAGAAATACGGTGCAGAGATCCTCAAATAAGCATTTATTAGACAAATTGCATTTACGCAACAGTTGCTACAATAAGTAGTGGCGTACAGGTTCTCCTTCACTGCCCTTCTTTACATTGTCATACATGCACCTTTAAAATAGCCATGTATATATAGCAGGAGAGCATTGTCAGTACTACCTGTAGGAAGGGGGCTGGCTGACTGTTTCAAAAGCTTAACCAGCCCATTTCTCTGTCTGCCCATTGCCTGTGACAGAAGATTGCTAGCATGGCTGCTGAAAAGGTCAGCCAGCACCCTCCTCTGTCACACCAATGCATAGACACAAGGAGTGTAATCAAGCTATTGAAAAGTAGCCAATTTATATTTATTTTATTAAAAAAAAAATATTCTAGAGAAAGTGGCCAAATTGAACGGCTGTTAAAGCACCTGTGCTAACATCTGTATATTGATTTAAGACAGTGATTTTATGTTGGAAAGTTTAGGCACGTTTGGAGATGCAGCCACAATTTATAGACCAGGAGTCCATAGCTGGTCACAAATGTAGTGGGGATTTTAAATCAAGGGGACATATATTCAAAATGATTTTCTGGCACATCACAGATACATCCCTGAAGACCAACACCGGACCACAAATTAATTCCAAAATAAATGTGCTTTATAGGAGGTCAAAAAATATGAAACAGAGTGACTAATGGGGGCAAACACACTGCCGATAGGTGGCTATAGTGAAAATTGGAATGATTGTTGACATCCACAATTTTGCATGTTCAATATTTCCATGGACAATGTATATTCTGGCCTACAGTCAAATGCAGTTGGATTTTTCTTGGAGCATACCTATGGGAATGATAACCCTAATGACACACTGGATAAATTTTGCAGCTTGTAGAGGATTCACATGTAAAAACCATGCTTCCACTCAGCGCAAACACTGCAGGGTTTTTAGCTTAATTTTTCCTGTGCAGAACATCTGCTGCACTTAACTGTTCTTATGACTTCATGAAGTGTCATACCCATTGTGATTTTAATCAAAGACGCAGTTAAACTTTTTTTTTCCCCTCCATGGACATCTATGGGAAACCAGAAAGAGTAAAACGCAAAGGCTTTCTGTACAAAAAAAAAAAAAAGGATATTTTGGCACAAACACTTGCAGAAAACATGGGGTAAAAAAAGCATTGTTCATATTATTCAAACTCTTAATGTGTGAATATATCCCTATACCCGACCTGCAAACTAAACATAGCAAAGGGCATATTTGCATGGTGGTGTTAAATATCCAGTTGCCTTGGAAAAATCTTATGTTAACAATAACAAATGACAGGGTAGGGAAAAAGATAGGAAGAAGAAACATTAGCGCTCGCATTAAAAACACTGAAAGTAGTGGGTAAAATATATACATTTTATACACACAGATACACATTCTGCAAACTGTGCTGTATTACAGTACTAGAATACATAGGATAAGGACGACGTGCCATGTGCCCACTACCAGAGAATAAAACCTCTGGAGACTTCACGTCCCAGAGGTGTGAAATAGTCATCCAGAATAATCTGTCCCACCTCCAGGAAAGGCGGCACCACCCGGATCTCTGCCCTTGTGCGGTTACGAGCTACCAACAGACGGATTATGGGCGGATAACGCCACAGCTGTAGTTGTGCAAAGCCACCTGTTTAGTTAATGACTTTCTGTGGGCGGAATGACACTCCACACATGAAAAAAAAAAAAGAAAAAAAAAGTCTCAAAAACCTGGTCAATAGTGTGTGAAACAAAAAAATAAAAATATTCAGAGCTTATGAAGGTAAACTCTACAGCTGGTGTCCAGGACATAACCTTACCATACATATATTCAGCAGGTAAAGGGTTAGTCACAGAGCACGAGCGTGGCAGACGGCACTGACAGCCGCCATGTTCATAACCTGCGCATGAGGAAAGGCTATCTGCAGTGAAAGCGTTAATGTGAGCACACTACACTTACTAACAAGGAAGTCCTCACAACCGCCATGACTATTACTACTCCAGAATAACCAGCATGTAGCCATACAAAGAATGGGGAATTGCCAAAAATGGACGCTTTTGTTGATGTAACAGGAAGGCGGTCTGAAAATGACGCCAGATATGGCGCAAAACTTAATTTTTCCTGACATTATAAAAAAAAAAAAAAAAGTTACCAAAACGTTGCACCAAGGAAGACAATTACGACGTTTGGTGAGGAGAATTGTGGCCAGGAATACAGGAACACACAGAATGTTACTGATACGTGTTACACGTGTGACTGAATTGGTTTTCTTCTTCCCCCCTTTCTAAAGCAGATCGAAAACCTCAGCCAAAGCTTGACGCAACGCTACATACACGGTGCCGCCATATCATTCCTCGTTTACCGTGCCGGGCCTGACCTGTCCGCCATCCTTGGAGAGTTTACCTCAGGCAGAACTCTTCCCTGACTGCTGGGGGGCCGATATACGCTCCATCTCTGCACACGCCTCAGTGGAAGGAGGGGGCATTTCACTTTTTTCACCTCAAAACAACAAAAGGACTACGGCTTTCCTCACACAGTTTAATTACAGCTTTTTAAGAGAAAAAAAAAAAAAAACACTTCATAAATTTAATAGTTTTTGGGCAATTATTTGTCCCCAGACCTGCGTTTTTCCAAGTCCTATATAGAAACCTACATGAAAGCACCTGTTACACACCAGCACAGAAATTTTGGACACTAAAGGCCTCATACAGATGTCTTTTTTGCCATTTTTGGTCAGTGTCAATTTCTAGAGGGGCGGGGGAAGGAAAGAAAAAAAAATAAAGAGAAACTAAAAATAAATAAATAAATTAGAAGTGACCGGCACCCCATATTTTTATTCATGGGTCTGTTGCTTTGAATGGGTAAGTTTGACCCTTGTCTGTTTTTTTTTTGTGGTCGTATTGAAGTCCCCCCCAGAATAACACTCCCAAACATACCCGTGAACTGTTCTAGAGACTATAAAGGGTACATTTTCTAGGTGTGGAAGAAATACGTACGTGAAGACTGGGTCTACAGTAAGTAATGAAGGGAAGTGACATATTCACCCCCCAAAAATTGGGCAGTTTATATGTATGGCACAGGCCGACAGTCATTTTATGGAGCTCTACAGGTTGACACATGTGAGAGATATATATATATATATATATATATACACACACACACACACATACACGCACACACGTAGTATACATAGGAGGCACTTTGGTATCAGGATACATTTGGCAAGCGCCATGCTGTCACTATACCCCCTCCTCAGGTGGGGGCTGCCTGGAGGCTCAGGGGGCTCCTCACCTGCTGCAGGGCTTGCTCCAGCTGCGGGGCCAGGTACAGGCTCTCGGCCTCGATCTTTGTGGCTTCTTTGCATTCTTCGGTCAGGTCCAGGTGGTCGGGTCTGACCTTCACGTCGTGCAGCTCCCCCACCTGCAACAGAAAAGCAGCACAGAGGAGCTTCAGCAATGGCTCTGCCCTCACCAATTATGGGCACTTCTTGCAGGAGGGACTGGTGCTCGGTGTCTCCAGGGCCCAGGTGCAGCTCTCCAGACTCCATTTTGCAGATGCTGTGCCCCATTCTCAGGTGTCCTTCCTGCTCCCGTCCCCAGCAGGTATAGGGGGGCTCCAGGGTGGGCACTCACCTTCCTGTTGGCCAGATCTATCACTTTCCACAAGAGCTGGATGACTTCCTTCTCATCAGAGCCCAGCTTAGCACAGTTTGCACCCGCAGTGCTTGTGAACAGAACCACCAGGTAATCCGGGGAAGCCGCAGTCATGATGATTAACAAGTGGCAAAACAATTATTTACAAAACTATATAGAGGAAAAAAAAAACTTTCACCTTCCCCCCAAAAAAGTGAAAGAAAAGCCCCCCCAACTACAGCACCACCCTACACCTTGAATCACCTCCACCTATAGATATGGAAGAGGACACCCTGGGGACCTGCACTCACTCTGCAGGAGGATCCAGGTTGGGGGGAGGGGAGGGAGAGGCCGGTTTTGCCTCTTTTTTGTTTTGCACTCCTGGAAGGGAACCAATACAATGCAGGCTGCGCCCCTAGCAGGCGCCCAGCACTGGCTGCTGACTTGTCATTGGGATGGGCAGGCGCCGCCCCCTTCCCACGTGGTCTCCAGGTAAGAGATACCTGGCCAGGTCGCTTCGGCTATTTTCGTACAATTCCATTCGGCTGCTCTCGGCTGCAGTCTCTCGGGCTCCCCCTACAGGCACTGATAAAAATGTTTCTGCTACCAATCTGTATAGTACACGTCAGATTAATGGTCACATAGGGGATCCAATGACTGTAACCCTCACTAGGCATGTTATAATGACCAAAGCAAAGTAAAAACAATGTATGATTGGTCGCAGGAAAAGTGTCTTTTTTTTTGTGAGTCTCTATTGAAAAAATATAAATTTAAGGCGTATGTTTGCGCACGGTCTCATGCAGATCAGACGTGTGCAATGTGATATTTCATGTATCCGTAGACTTATATGCTATGTGATTTCTGATCAGACAGCACATGGACCCATGTTATTCAATAGGGCTGTTCAGGCTAATGATTTTTATTCCCTCCGGGATCCGATTTTTACGGATATATTTTCTATTACAAATGAAGGAAACTGTGTGTGATCATGTATAGGCTTAATTATAGTATGAAAGCGGATCGCACACGGACGTAAAAAACGGACACGCGGGTGAAAATTAGATGACAATCCTCCGAGTTTTCTGGATGATTTTTCACACGCTCATCAGTTGCATTTCAGGTGCATTGACCATTGTGTTGCAGGGTGGCCAACTGTGTATAAATTCATGGACCGTCCCCCAAAAAGAGGGAACTTTTTTCCAGTGTTCGAAATAGTAAAGTGAAATATACCGTATGTCTTCCTATAAGTATTATGGCCGATAGACAGATATCACTTTATCATCTCTGAGTCCGAGGAAAGACAATGTGCTCACCTAGCTTCGAGAGAAAAAAAATCGGACATGTGAACGGCCCCATAGAACTCAATGGTCCCATTCAGACAGGTTTATAATAAGAACGCGCGCTCTCAGCACACTGACTAATGTAAATCAGTAGGGCTGATCAGATGGCAGTTTTTGCACAGGGACCGAGCGTCTTTGTAAAAAAAAAAAATCATAGCATGCACTATTCTCTCGGATGATATTCCCCCATACAAGTCTATAGGTGCGCCAAAAAAAAAAAAGTATCCCATACACATTATTTGTGCTACAGTCACTTTTATGTATTCTATTCCATTTTTAACCTTGTAAACTATATTTGATCATGTTCATTTTAAACTGTTGATGGATGTTACATGAGTGTCACATGTAAAATACGGACACATGGATGGAAAATATGGACATATAGAAGACAATACGGTTGAAAAGTGTCCAAGGTTTCTGGATTTTTCATGCCCTCATCTGAACTCGGCCTTAAAAACCCATGCATGCTCTTCGTAGTCAGGAGAGATAGCTGTCAATCAGGCGACTGATTGGTTCACTGTTACCTATGGCCTTATTCAGATGTCCATTTTTCATGTATGTGTACTATTCGTGTTTTTCATGGATAGAATAAATACCCATTTTCTTCAGTGGAGCTGTTCACATGTCCATGATTTTTTTCAGACTGTGCATCCACAAAAAAATCACAGAGACGTCCGCTTTTGATCCGAGTCGAGGTACAAAAACACCCATATAAGTCTATGGATCCATGAAATATCACAGACACTCCACTGATGCGATCTGTGTGCAATTTGTGTGTTATCCTATGTCGTAAAGTTGGTGGATAACATTATAATTTAGGATAAACGTGGCAATTTTTGGGGGGGGTTTATGAGAAAATCACTGATGGTAGAAACTGACCAAACACTGTGGAAAATCTGATCCAACAAACAGTCTGTTTTTTTCACGAATGAGAATAAAATGGTCATCTGAATGAGGACTAAGGTGTATGGGACCACTGAATGGCCATGGCTCCTCAGGCACTATCCTAATAATGGAATGGTCAGTCGGTCTATGGCAGTACCAGTTTTTGGGCTTATACTCATCTGTGAGGAAAACGAACAAGTGCAATCAAGATAAGACACCCCCATTACTAAGCCAATAGTGATATTATATAAAAAACACACATACTCAGAATAAAATCCTTTAATTGAAATAATGACACAGACTCCTTTAATGAATCTAAATTAAACCAAACCAGTTATACTCATGTCAATGCCAGGTCCACTGAAACCAATGTCTCCTGTAACAGAATTAAAATAATATACAACCATATACCTCACCTTTCCGCAGACCTGATAATTAATTTGTCCTGCGACGCATCTAGCTCTGCTACTTCTAGATGTCAGGCTGCATTGTTGCATGATGCAACTATACAGCCTGCCATCCAACAGAGACACTGAGCTGTGTATGCTTGCTTAGCTCAGTGCCTCACAGTGAACTCCTTTCACCTCACTGACATCACCGCGAGCGTGAGAAAGTTCTCATGCTCACAGTGCCATCAGAAAGGACCTGGGAGTTCGCAGCCAATGAACTCAGTTTAAATCACTGACATCAGCACGAGTGCCGTTAGAACTTTCCCACGGCGCTCACCCGTGTGTCCTTTTTTACCATCAGTGTGTTACCCGTATCTCAGTTTTTGTCATCAGTGTGTCACCCATGTGTCGTTTCTTACCATCAGTGTGTCTCCCGTGTGTCCTTTTTTACCATTAGTGTATCGATCGTGTGCCCTTTTTTACCATCAGTGTGTTACCCGTATCTCAGTTTTTGTCATCAGTGTGTCACGCATGTGTCGTTTCTTACCATCAGTGTGTCTCCTGTGTGTCCTTTTTTACCATTAGTGTATCCATCGTGTGTCCTTTTTTACCATCAGTGTGTTACCCGTATCTCAGTTTTTGTCATCAGTGTGTCACGCATGTGTCGTTTCTTACCATCAGTGTGTCTCCTGTGTGTCCTTTTTTACCATTAGTGTATCGATCGTGTGTCCTTTTTTACCATCAGTGTGTTACCCGTATCTCAGTTTTTGTCATCAGTGTGTCACGCATGTGTCGTTTCTTACCATCAGTGTGTCTCCTGTGTGTCCTTTTTTACCATTAGTGTATCCATCGTGTGTCCTTTTTTACCATCAGTGTGTTACCCGTATCTCAGTTTTTGTCATCAGTGTGTCACGCATGTGTCGTTTCTTACCATCAGTGTGTCTCCTGTGTGTCCTTTTTTACCATTAGTGTATCGATCGTGTGCCCTTTTTTACCATCATTGTGTTACCCGTATCTCAGTTTCTGTCATCAGTGTGTCACGCATGTGTCGTTTCTTACCATCAGTGTGTCTCCTGTGTGTCCTTTTTTACCATTAGTGTATCGATCGTGTGCCCTTTTTTACCATCAGTGTGTTACCCGTATCTCAGTTTTTGTCATCAGTGTGTCACCATTAGTGTATCGATCGTGTGCCCTTTTTTACCATCAGTGTGTTACCCGTATCTCAGTTTTTGTCATCAGTGTGTCACCATTAGTGTATCGATCGTGTGTCCTTTTTTACCATCAGTGTGTCACCAGTGTTTTTCACGGCTGGATAAAGAAATAAATAAATTACAACACTTCTCCTATTCTTTCCAATGTTAATCACGGACAACACACGGATGTCATCTGTGTGCTGTACATGTTTTTCAAGGGGTCCATAGACTCATCCATGATGCCAGAAAAAAATGGTCAGGTCTTCGTGTTTTTTTGCACAGACACATAGTCCGTCAAAAACAAAGACATGTGAACAGCACGATAGATTATGATGGGTATGTGTTGAATACATGAAAAAAAACGGATACCACAAGTAGGTGCAGCCAGGAGGTGTGAATGAAGCCATAGCAGAAGTGCTCAGTACAGGAGTCGTCCATAACCCCGTAGATTGGTCGCAGGGACACATCACTTTCCTGGAGTTGGGTGTGGGCATTCTCCATGAATTGTACTCAGATGTCTCTGACACAACTTTCGTTCTCGCTTTCGCTGGGCTCATTATGTGCTTATGCCGATGAGCTGTGCCGCTGCTTTGAAAGGCATTATAGTCTCATGCTAATCACAGGGCCGGGCCTCATTACATTGCCATTTTATTAAGGCAAGCATTGTAATATATATTCCTGACGTGTCACCAGCATAGATTAGAAGGATCCAGTTGCCGGTGCCCCATTGATCAAGACCAACAGGTTCCTGTCCCTAATTTGCCCTGTAGACTTAGGGATATGAAGCTTCCTCTATAATAAATATGATGCCCTAGTTTTGGGTGTGGGTTACAGATTCCAGACTAGAACTAATTAGACAAATTTACAAAAGTTTTTTTGTGGGAATTTTTACGGTGTCCATGAACTGAAGGTGTCCTCCTCATATGTAAAAGTACAATGGTGGCTATTTATCAAAAATGCTGCCAAGCAGCAGTAATAAACGTATTCGTTTAAGACAACCAATCAGCATTCACCTTTCATTTTTCACAGGCTCGTTGCACGGTGAAGGAAGACGCCTGATTGGTTGCCATGGCTCCACTGTGGGAGTTCTCCTTTATGGGTAATATCTAATATATTTATTATCCATATCCGTTTGATTGCTTCCCCAGTGAAGTAAAAGTATTTATACTGCTGTTACAATACTACTCCTCAATTTACTGTCTCTAAAGTGGAGGAAGGGCCATTGCTGAATTTGCTATGTGGCCGCAGATGTAACTTGAAGCTCTTGGGCCCCAATGGGTAATCTGTAGCAGGGCCCCATCTGGGTGCAACTGCTATCTCTGCTCCCATGACACCTTTGGGATAGGTCTATTATCCTTAAATTGGATGACAACCCCTGTGGAATTTTAAAAGCACCGATGTTGACTTTCTCTTCAGCTTTAGACCTTAGGGTACAGTTATACTTAGCGATGCACCAGCGATCCCGACAATGATATGGATCGCTGGTGCATCGCTAAGTGGTCGCTAGTGAGCCGCCACACAGGCAGATCTCACCAGCGACATCGCTGGGGACGGGGGTCGCTACTTACCTGTCAGACGCGGCGATCCTGACGTTCTCCCGCCCGCGTCCACGTGTCACTCGTTGGCGCCACAGGAAGCCCAGCAGGAAGCTGACGACGAGAAACAGTCCAGGACGTTCTTGCGTGATCAGCGATAATCAGTGACGTTACAGCGATATTACTAGCGATATCGCTATGTGTAACGGGCCCTTCAGACATCCATTTTTTTTTTTACTTCTGAGAAAAACAGACCAATTATTTGGATTAGAGTTTGATCAGAGTGTGATCCAAGCGCCATCAGTTTTATTCTGAGGTGGAGGAAAAAAAACTTCTCCATCTTCTCCTTCCTGACAGTCCGTGAGAAAATCGGACCACATGGAGTGCGGTTTGATTTTTACATAGACTTGCATTGCCAATTTTGATCTGACCCTCGTATCAAAATCGGACATGTTGTTTTTTTTTTTAACAGACCACTCAGTCCAAGGAAAAAATCGGACATGTCAGTAGCCCTATAGAATATCATAGGTATGAGTGCTATCCGTGAAAACCACAGATAGCACTCATACAAGAAAAACTGATGTCTGAATGAGCCCTTAAATGGTAGGAAGTAGAGTTGAGCGACTTTGGTCGGATCGGGTTTCATGAAACAAAATTTGAGTCGGATGAAACTGGTCCGATTAGGGCAAAACAAAGTCGGAGTTTCGTCCGAAACTCGACCCCAATGCAAGTCAATGGGGAATAAAAGTCGGCATTGAGTGGATGACATTCATCCACTCAATGCCGACTTTTATTCCCCATTGACTTGCATTGGGGTCGGGTTTCGGACGAAACTCCAACTTTTTTTTGCCCTAGTCGGACCAGTTTCATCCGATTCAAATTTTGTTTCATGAAACCCGATCCGACCAAAGTCGCTCAACTCTAGTAGGAAGAAGTTATTATCACCTATGCATGGGATAATGTATTGCTTGATGGGGTTTAGACAGCTGGGACCACCTACGATCGCCAGAACAGGCCACTTTTATCCCCGTAAGAGTGCAATCAAACGTCAGTATAAATCGGACCTCAATACTCTTAGGCTGTGTGCACACGCTGCGGATTTTGCTGCGGTTCCGCAGCGGTTTTGGCCGCTGCGGACCCGCAGCAGTTTTTGCTGTGGTGTACAGTAGCATGATTCCCTATGGGAATCAAAAACCGCAATGCAGATGGTGCGGAATTTTCCGCGCGGATTATCTGCGGTTTTCAATCCGCAGAAAGAATTGACATGTCAATTCTTTAAGCGGATTCTCCTGCGGTTTGCCATCTCCTCCATTGAGGAGATGAAAAACCGCAGGGCAAAACCGCAGAGCAATCCGCAGGTAAAACCGCAGGTATTTTGACCTGCGGTTTCACCTGCGGATTTTACAAAATCCGCGCGGATGAATCCGCACCTAATCCGCAGCGTGTGCACACAGCCTCACTGGCCTTGTTGTAGATCGGAGGGCATCTCAACAGTTGGGATATCATCTATCCTGTGGATAGGTGATCAAGATGTCCTACCAAATATCCCCTTTAAGGACATGTTCACATCAAATTATGGACCTGTGCTTTTTGTATTCACCGGGAAAAGATCCCTGTGTGTGAACCAAGGGCATTATGCACCCGACCAAGGCCAACAGTGCCCTGAAGCCTCTATCAGGCTGGTACATCTTATTATTTTGCGGAATGGAATTATATAGAAGGCTGTGCTCTCCCTCCATGTTGTCAATTTTCACTTTTTAGCTTTGTTTTTTTTCTTCATCTTAACCATCTTCCAAGAGCCATAACTTTATGTTTTCTGCTGCTACATAGCCATATGAGTTGTAGGTTTTAACGACACCATTCATTTTACCAAATAATGTACTGAAAAACAGGAAAAAAAAAACCAAGTGCAATGAAATGATAAAAAAATAGTAACACTTCCTCTATTTTTTTATTTTGTTCAATGTGAGGTACAAATGATCTAGCCACATGATTCTTTATGTACAATTATGGTGATACCAAACTTGTACATTTATTTTTACATTTTAATTGTTTAAAAAAAATCAGACATTTTCTGAGAGCCATAACTCGACCAATGGAGCAATGTGAGTGCTTGGCTTTTGCCATGGTGAGCTGTCGTTTTCACTGGTGTCATTGGTACGTAAATGGTTTAAACTGTTTTTATTGCATTCTTTGAGGGAGGTGCCCAGAAAAAAAAGCTAATTCTGGCATATTGATTTGTAGCAATTTGGCCCCGGGGATGTCATGGTTATAACATTGAGTTCTTATTGTGTGACAGCAAAATTTCTCAGTAAACCTTTATCATACAAATGCAAAGTTTTTGTAGCAACCGACTAATTAGCTGTCAGTCAGGTCTATTTGAGGTGAACAAGGATTCTATCCTTCAAGGTGAGAAGTCATTGTGTTGAGTGTCTTGATCCCTGAATATACTGCAGCTTGTATATGCTGCTGCTTTAACACTGGGATATTGTCATTTTTACTCTTTAGTCTTCGATTAAAATGCTATTGGCAGCAAATAATGAAGATTTTTTTTCCAAACACCCATTATAATACAGTACATACTCATCAAAGACAGAGCAAGAAGTGCCAAGGTTCTCCAAACCTGGGCTTACATTTAGTCCTAATACCGCAGTGGCTCACTCTGAGAAGTTAGGGTGCACAGCTGCAAAATTTGTTTGGGAATAGGAAACATTGATCCTAAAGACCCCCCCATACATGTTAGATGGCTGTCAGCCGAACGATGGTCCGGCCGACCGTTTGGCCTGCAGCTCTCCCATACAAAGGATTGCTAGCTCAGGCAGGTGCTCCTGTATTCTCTATAAGTTTGTAGCGACTTATCTCTTAGAGAACAAAAGAATCAACAGTCCAAAATCAGACATGCTGGATCCTTATCTCAACGACAATCAATTGTCAGGGGCACCCATACAGATTATTCAAGCCAACCCGTCAATACTAGTGTTTTCGGCTGACGCTGGTCTAATCTCCTTAGGGACCTTAGCATTTAATTTTATCTTCCAATCAGATGAAGACGTGTTCCGGCATCAAGTAGATTCTAATACTATGGATACCAAAATGTTCAGATACGATGGACCTGTCCAGAGCCTCCACTACTCTTCGTCTGATTAGTAGAGATAAGTGGTTTAAATACTGGACCTAAAAACCAAAGAGCTGGTGCTACAGAGTAATGATGCCATAAAAGTCCATGTACATAAGAACACTTGTTCCTGATTATTGCCCCATTGTATAGATTCTGCAGGTCAGCCGACAAGAGAGCAAAACTCTTGCTCATCAGCTGATCAAAATGTTTCTGTAGGTCATTGCATCATCTTTGTGAGAAGCACGTCACCCCGTGTAAAAAGGAATGGGCTGCTAACAATGTGCATGTTGTATTGGGATAAAAAGAGATTAACAATCGCTATGTCCCTGTACAGTTTGTAATGGCCTCCGAGTGCTGATTGACTTAGATAAACTAGGACCAATCTACTTTATCTATCTAAATCAGTGTTTCCCAAACTCCTGTCCTCATGGCCTCAACAGGTCATGTTTTCAGGATTTCCGTAGTATTGCACAAGTGACGGTAGTATGATCAAGGCATCTGGAATTCTCTCACCTGTGTAATACTAGTAAAACTATGGAAATCCTGAAACATGACCTCTGGGGGGTCGTGAGGACTGGAGTTTGGGAACCACTGGTCTAAATGAACCTTCAGGGATCGTTCAGACGAGCATATAACCAGTCCGTGTGCTGTCCATGTGTGCCACAGACCACACACAGACCCATTATAACCAGTGTACTAGTGCATGTGTCATTCCACTGCACCACAACCCCTGGGACTGTGAGTGCCAACACTGCTGGAACGGAGCCGGCATGGGAGGTGAGTATAGGTAGTACAATGCATTTCCTGTCGGCAGCACTGGGTTGTACTGTATGTCAGGGTCTTCTTCATACAATGAGTTACATGGATTTGTAGCCAAGGCGCTGGTGTTCGTGGTGTGCAAACTACTTAATCTGCAGTTGCTAGCAGCTGCTTTGTGGTGGGAATCCTTGATGGAAGCAGGCTCAACATAGGCAAAACTTGTGGGCTCAACTTTTCTGCTATGAAAAAAATAGAATCAGGGTTGCCAATAATTCCAGGACAATCCATAAAAATATTTAAGCAATGCAATCTCGGGCAGCCGATGGTCTGCTATGAAGGGGCTCGTCCCTGCTGTGATCTTATTTGTGATATCCATCCTGTGA
Organism: Dendrobates tinctorius; assembly: GCF_039654945.1. Lineage (NCBI taxonomy): Eukaryota > Metazoa > Chordata > Amphibia > Anura > Dendrobatidae > Dendrobates > Dendrobates tinctorius. The sequence continues at coordinate 671,591 of NW_027361832.1, read as the reverse complement.
CTGGCATCCTAGACTGGGATTTTCACTATATACAGCAATAATCTAAGGCTGTGTTCACACGTTGCGTTTTTTTCGCGTTTTACCAAATAAAACGCTTAAAAGAAGCTTCCCATTCATTTTAGTGAATTCCGCACTTTCTGTACATATTGATGCTTTTTTTCCGCGAAAAAAACGCATCGCGGAAAAAAACGCAGCATGCTCATTAATATCACGGAAAATTCCGCATTTCTAGCTATTTTCTATGTGACTGGGACCCCTCCGGAAAAAAACGCATTAAAAACGTGCGTTTTTTGCACAGAAAACGCGCGCTATGTGCACACGTATGCAGAAAATTTCAGCATGAAAACCTGACTCCTTCCCAGAAAACGCACGTTTTTTTCTGCGCGTTTTCTCTGCAGCTTTTGCGCAAAGCAGAGCGGTCCCAGTCACATAGAAAATAGCTAGAATTGCGGAATTTTCTGCAAAATTAATGAGCATGCTGCGTTTTTTTCCGCGATGCGTTTTTTTCATGGAAAAAAACACATCAATATGCACGGAAAGTGCGGAATTCATTAAAATGAATGGGAAGCTTCTTTTAAGCGTCTTTTAAGTGGTTTATTAGGTAAAAACGCGAAAAAAACGTGAAAAAAGGGCAACCTGTGAACACAGCCTAAGTGTATAAGAGTATGTGCACATGTTGTGGATTTGGCTGCGAATCCGCAGCGGATTTGGCCCTGCAGATCCGCAGCAGTTTTCCATGCGGTGTACAGTACCATGTAAACCTATGGAAAACCAAATCCGCTGTGCACATGCTGCGGAAAATTCGGCGCAGATTTGCTGCGGTTTATTTTCCGCAGCATGTCGATTCTTTGTGCGGAATCTGCAGAGTTTTTACACCTCTTCCATTATAGGAATCCGCAGGTGTAAAGACACAGGTGAAATCCGCACAAAATCTGCAGAAAATCCGTAGGAAATCTGCACTAAATCCGCAGGTAAAACACAGATCATTTTACCTGCGGATTCTGCAGAATCCACGCGGCAAAATCCGCAATGGAATCTGCAACATGTGCACATGCCCTAATAGTACAAGTGATAAGACTATCTATCGTAGGTTCAAGTCTCGTAAAAAAAAACAAATAACGTAAGAAATATAAGAAAACGTTTAAAAAATATGAAACTTTGAATCACACCCGTTTTCCTCAGTTAACAATAATGAAATGTAAAAAAACAAACAAAATACACATATTTGGCATTGCTGCGTTCAGAAAAGTCTGATCTATTCAAATTTGCTTTTTTTTACCATTTCACCTTACTTTCATTTTTTTTCTATTTTTTTGTGCACTGTATGGTGTCTTCCAAAACTACAACTTATCCTTCATAAAACAAGCCCTCATACGTCTAAGTTGAAGTAAAAATAAAAAGTTATAGCTCTTTGAAAATGGGGGAGGCAAAAATTAAAAAGCTAAAATGAAAATTGACTGTGTTGTTAAAGGGGCCATGTCACCAGGTCAGAAGTGAGCAGGGTTTTTTTTTAATCTGTCTTACAGTTCCAGAAATACGGGCCTTTATAGTTAGTGCTAATTTTTATAGTCTTCATCAACAGGGTAATAATGTAGAGCAGCCTAAAGACCCGCCCACGAGGATCCTATGAGCACCACCCCCCTGATATAGATCATAAAAATTGACAGTAAATAAAGGGGAAAAATAGAAAAGACAGCCAGCTGTGACAAGCAAGGAGACAAGAGGAAAAGACGAAGATTCCATATTCTGGTATGAATGGTAAAAAAATGGGTATTTATTTAAACTTAAAAAAAAACATTACAATCAAGCAGGGAGCATGAAAACACATCTCAATCCAACGTTCTTCCTCAATGTCTTCCTCTATTCCTACTAAATAAAAAGGCACATAGCTCTGAAACAGCATGGCAGATTTAAAAAAGGGCTGAAAAAACAGCATACTCCTGAGAGCAGCAGGAATAAAATAAAATAAAAACCCGGCCATTTTTTGATGTTGTGACAGGTCCCCTTTAAGGGATTAATTAAGTGTTAATTATCAGTCTAAGGCTGGTTTTACACTAGCGTTTTTTTGCGCTGCGTTTTTGCGCATGCATGCATCCTTTTCCCCTATCTTTAACATGGGTGCGCATGGTCTAGCATTTGCACGCGTTCGTACGCGTGCATGCGTTTTTTTGTAGTGTGCACCCAAGCGCGCCGGACGCTACCTGTTGCATTTTTACCTGTCTCAAAAAAACGCATGCGCACAAAAAACATTACAGTCTATGGGAACGCAGATGTGCGCATGGATATGCGCACGTCTGCGTTTAAAAACACATGCGTTTTAAGAGTAAAAATGGCTAAAAAATGGTTAAAAACACATGCGCAAAAAAGCAGCAAACGCATACAAAACGCATGATGCGTTTTTTGTATGCGTTAGCACTGCGCAAAAACGCAGCGCAAAAAAAACGCTAGTGTCAAACTAGCCTAACAAACACAAAAGTGTGAAATGAGCATTAAATGTATTTTACACGCAATGAATAAACCTAGAATCAAGACTTTTTTTTTGCACAAAATGTCTCAATTGCAATCTACTGGTCTACTGAAATCAGATATTTAAGACTATGGTGTATGGCAGGTGTGCACTACTCCCTCAAATCCAACACGTTTATTCATGTTTATAAAAGCGTGTGTGATGAGATTCACAAAGAACATTCCTGCAAAAGAAAAAAAAAACAGGAAAAACACCTAAAATGTCTTCAGACATTATACAGTCATGGCCGAAAGTGTTGACACCTTCGAAATTGTTCAAGAAAATGAAGTATTTCTCCCAGAAAATTATTGCAATTACACATGTTTTGCTATACACGTGTTTATTTTCTTTGTGCGTATTGGAACAACAGAAAAAAAAGGCAAATTGGACATAATTTCACCCAAAACCCTAAAAATATGCCTAACAAAATTGTTGGCTCCCTCAATTTAATATTTGACTGCACGTCCTTTGGAATAAATAACTGGAATCAAGCGCTTCCTCTAACCATCAACAAGCTTCTTACGCCTCTCCACTGGAATTTTGGACCACTCTACTTTTGCAATCTGCTCCAGGTCTCTCATACTGGAAGGAGCCTTCTCCCAACACTGGTGTTCAATGGGTTTTAGATCTGGACTCATTGCTGGCCACTTTAGAACTCTCTTTCACTATGTTTCATTCCATTTCTGGGTGCTTCTTGAAGTGTGTTCGGGGTCATTGTCCTGCTGGAACACCCATGACCTAGGATGCAAATCTAGCTTTACCAAAAAGCTCTATCTTCATCTCATCTGTCCACAAGGCACTTTCCCAAAAGGATTTTGGCCTACTCATGTACTTTTTGACAAACTGCAGTCTAGCATTTTTATGTCTCTGTGTCAGCAGTGGGTCCTCGTTGTTCTCCTGCCACAGTGTTTCATTTAACTCAAATGTCGACAGAAAGTTTGTGCTGAAACTGAAGCACCCTGAGCCTGCAGGACAGCTTGAATTTCTTTGGAACTTGACGGAGCTGCTTATCCACCATCCGGACTATGCTGCGTTGCAACCTTTCGTCAAGTTTTCTCTGCTGTCCTCGTCTAGGGAGCTATAGTGCCATGTGTTGTAAATCTCTTGATTATGTTGTGCTCCGTGGACAAAGGAACATCAAGATCTCTGGAGATGGACTTGTAACCTTGAGATTGTGATGTTTGGGTCTCAAAAACTCACACCGTTCTCTTTTCTTTCTGTTCTCCCCATGCTTCAAAGATTGAGTTAACTTCTCCCCATTTTATCTGGTTTCAGGTGTTATTTTCATATTGCCCACGCCTGTTACTTGCCACAGGTGTGTTTGAATGCACATCACATGCTTGAAACAAAGTTTTCAAAGTTTCAAGCATGAAAAGGTGCCAGCAGGAGAATTTCACGGTGACCTGCGGTGAACTCACTTAGCTGAACTGTGGTGAACTCAGTGACTTTTTCTCATGGTTCTCAGGTCACCACAGTTCAGCCCGGCCGGGGCTGATGAGATTACTGCTGCTCACTGATGTTGTACTCGCAGCAGCTCATTCATCAGTGGTTCTCAGCCTGAACGGTTAGTTCCCCAGACATGGAGTTCAGCATGGGACAGAACGACGGACAGGTGAGGGATGTGGTGGTTTTTTATTTTCTATTTATTATAGGAGATGTTAGCTTCAATGGATTGGATGTAAGGCGAGTACTAAACAATTCGGGAGTGTTGGCAGCGGATTATTCAGGATACTCTCCAAGCGTGTGACAACAGAGCTTTTTTATTCAGGAACAATATATAAGCTTAACAGATCAGGAATAAATCATTTGTGTGTCTCTATCTGTGCAGCATCTACAGCAGGCTGCTTCTCTCATACACAGACACAGGAAATACAGTCACATGTTATCCCTGTGTGAGCCTCTGGGAGTTTTCTTTTTTTGTTCTAACTTTATGAACAGCATACAAATCTAGCAAATGAACACTCATAGACAGGAATGGAGTTGATGAACCAAACATATTCCAACAGGGAGACACTTTGATCTTACCATTTTTTTTTAGATAGAACTTTGTGTATCAACTATCTATCATGCCAACAGAGTATCAGTTCAGAATTGGCCACAACCAGGTTTATTATCTTTATTCACACACTAAAGCAGTTTTTCAACAAAGTGCATGATAAATCCTTGGTTGTCTGGCTACTACTTAAGCATGAATGTGAAGTACAATTGAGCAAAATGATTCACAGGACCCTGGTCTAGTGGCCACGTTGACAAGGGTATGGGAAGTTGTCATACATTTTTCTAATTTTCATCCTTGTGTCCATTCTTCACGTCCCTGTAACATCCATGTGGTGTCCATGTGCGATGCATTGTCATACATCTACACTAGAAGACGTACACGATCAAATACAGTTTCCAAACTTTAGAATAGAATTGTATCTGTAAAAATTGGATGCCACACGGATATTCTGTGTGGGAGCCATTTTTTTTTTACGCATCCATAGACTTGAATGGGCGAGTCTCATCCGAAACTCAGAAGAAATGCATGTTGCGATTATTTTCTCATGGACAGTCAGACTGAGAAAAAAATAGTTAATCTGAATAGCCCTTTTGAATAACATGGGTCAGTGTACTGTCCGTGTGTACGCGTCTGATTTATAAGCTCATCTGCATGAGACCTTATACTGCGGTTGCTGGAACAAAACTCTGTGAACCTCCTTCTAGCCTCTCTGGCACCTCTCCTGATTAGTAGGTTCAGCACAACCTAATGAGTGCGTCACACCGCAATGGTGATATCATGTCAAACCTTCTAATCAGAAGGGGCACCAGCGATACCAGCAGGTAGGAGGAGGTAAGTCTCTGTTTGTTTGGCCATAGACCACCAACGTGCCCGCTGGCCCGTGGTCCTGTGACTCACCTCTAATGTACAATGTTCCTAACACAATTGGTTCTCACCTTTCCTTGCTCCAGCACTGAGCGCTCCTTCTTTCTCATTCATGGCTCTCTGTTCCCTTGCTCGCTCCAGTAACTTCATCTCGCTAGGTCATTCAAGCCAACTTAGGCAGTAGGACGCCACCTGTGTAACTGGTATTGGCATCCTGCAACTATAATGTACTGGACTTCTCTCTGCTACATAGTGGTTCCACTCTATGCCAAATCTGCTACATCAGTCACCGCTGAGCCAGCTTTGCTAAATCAGCTATCACTGTGCCATCTGGGCAACATCAGTCACTGCTGTGCCTCCTCTTCTACATCAGCCACCATTGTTCCAGCTCTGCTACATTATCCATCATTGTTCCAGCTCAGCTACATCATCCATCATTGTTCCAGCTCTGCTACATCATTAATCACTATTCCAGCTCTGCTACACTATTTCACCTCCTCTACAGCCTATTACATCTTTGACACCACTTCACCCCATCTCAGACGTTCTGCTGCATCGGCGTCTGCAGCGCTGAAGAACAGCTCATTCGGACCAGGGCTTCGTAGATCCATCTCACAAGGTATGGCTTATTGATGATGACTCATACACACGGTGGACTTGCCTGCTTTTCATGCTGAGAACCAAGATGTGTGAGCGGCACACTATTTTAAGTAACCCTAGCAGGGTTCTCCTGATGAACTCCAAACCCTTGACCAACTAAAATATGGAGTGGCGCCTTTTCTGAACTTTTCACTCCAAGAAAATATATCTAATTTATTATCATAGTAATAGAAAGAACAGAACTTACTGCTTTACTCACTGGACTGGAAGGTATAACTTCCAAAAGTTACACCCCATGAAGATTTTTGCTAGTAATCTTGGAACTCATAGAAATATTTTCAAATTATTTTATTATTCAAGAGCAGGTTAAAAATTATATCATATTATTAAAGGGATCTTCTCACATCAAATCACCTTGATAGCTGCTCACCTTGTGAGGTTGTGTGATCCACAACGAAAATTAGTGTTTGGAAGGTAGCAATGCCAGCTGCTGAAACCCCAATAGGTTGGAGACTCCAACTTGGTAGTCAGGTAGTGGAAACAAGTGGGTTCATCTGCGCTGCTGGTTCTGTGATCACAATAAAGGTCTTAATGCAGTTTTAGGATATCCATGTGGTTTTTATTCTCAACTTGTTTTGAAGTTAGCAAACTTCTTCAGCAGAAGAACCACAACAATTGTGGTCAAGAATAATAGCCACATGGATGTCCTTTAGGCTGTGTACCCACGTAAGCATTTTTTTTTGCGTTTTTTAAGCGTTTTTCCCGGGAAAAAAACGCTTCAAAAACGCATACAAGAAGCATGCCATTCTTTTTAATGAATTCCGCAATTTTTGTGCGCATGATGCGTTTTTTTTCTGCATACGTGGGTACATAGCCTAAATCACATGATGCCCCAGACCTAATGGAAAAGAGAAGAATTAGCCAGGTAGAAAGGGAAAATTAGCAATTGTAAGTACACAGTGCTGTATAATATGATGATTGCAATATATTAAGAGGATTAAAACGTTAATGGGAGGAGGCTGAGGACTTCAATTAACGGAACCTGTCAGGTGATTCATGCTGCCCGAACCTTGAGCAGCAAGAATCAGAGGCCGAGTCCTCATTACATATATCCATGTCATACTATGCAATGCTGCGGCATTTCAGAGAAATCATATTTTGAGCAGGGAGCTGTGGATACTGTAGGCAACCAGAATAATCAGATTATATGGCTGTAGAAAGGAAAGTATGCTAGAACTATCTCTGCAGAGCAATTTACAACACTTTAATTTTCTATGCGGCAGCATTTGGCTGTATTAAGGAACTCTCCTTGCACTGTTTATGTGGGACACACTATTAATTGGGGACACTCTCCTAATACTTTTTATTGGGAGCATTCTGTTTATTGGTCACTCTACTAGCACTGTCTATTGGGGACACTCTACTAGCACTGTCTATTGGGGACACTCTACTAGCACTGTCTATTGGGGACACTCTACTAACACTGTCTATTGGGGACACTCTACTAGCACTGTCTATTGGGGACACTCTACTAGCACTGTCTATTGGGGACACTCTACTAGCACTGTCTATTGGGGACACTACTAACACTGTCTATTGGGGACACTCTACTAGCACTGTATATTGGTGCATTCTTCTAGCGCTATTTATTGAGGGTACTATTCTTGTGCTGTGTATTGGGGTCACTCTGCTGGTCTTGTTCATAGCAGCACTATGATAGCACTATTTGCTGGGGTCACTCATCTTATACTTTTAATGGTGTTATTCCAACCCATGCCTAAAATAGTTCTTTAAGTTATGTATGTGTGGGTAAAGATCCTATCAGGCATTTCCGGAACCAGTAAATTGGCTATACTAATCAAACAACTTTCTCATGTACTGTAGGTCTGAAAGTGGCACCGATCTAATCCTCATAACTTGGCCGAGGATCGCAACGCAATGCTTGGATTGGCCGTCAGCTCTCCGGATAGGTGTGTGACAGCATGTATTTCTAAGCAGCTGTCACGCTTCGGTCAGGAGAGCCAATGGCCAGTTCGAGGATTGCATTGTGATCCTCAGCCGAGATACACAGCCATGCGACTCGCCCCTCAAGTTTTGGACCTGCATACTGGCAGGTCCCATTTTGGTGCTAGGCACAGGTGAGCGTTTCTGGCTGCGGCTCGTCACCGGTGCTGTGTGTGAAGGAGGCTGGCTGACTGCTCCGTTAAGTCAGATTCCTTCTTTGTCACCTTTAAAGTATAATAATTAGTAAGTTACAAAACTTTCCAGCTTAAGAACATTTGTTTTGCAGAACAACAAATTGTTGCAGGAACGAAAACTCAGATCAAGAACAAAAACAATCACTGAATGCTTCAGAAAGTGCCCTGCGGTGTCAAGGGGGGAAACCACACATTAACATTGATTTCAGTGAGTCTGGGAGTGCCTGAAATTGCTGTGCAATGTGTAATACGCCTCCAGGATGAGTCCATGAAATGCGTGTAGATGTAGCAAGCATTATGAAATGCGCAGAGTAGTACCTGGAGCGAGGGGTAAAGTAATACCTAAGGTTTAATGATAGGATTTTCTTTACCATGGTTAAGATAGCATATACACAGGCAGCAGAATTAAACAGTAACGAGAATTTGAAAAAAAATAAAAAAAAAAATATATATATATATATATATATATATATATATATATATATATAATTGGAGATGCTATGCCGATCAGCAGGGGGTGTATGACCTGGGCCCACCTCTGATCTGTCAGAATACTGCTATGAAGTGCACACCTCCTACATGAGCTTCATGTATAGAGTGGTGTTCAGGTTCAATAGTCAGTCTAAAGGTCCGAACACTGCTGTGGTCCCAAATCCCCAACAATTGGCAGCACATGGCAGTTTCTACAATATATATAGCAATTGGAAATGATCGCTCTTAGTGTGTGGTACAATTCTAAGGCTAGGTTCATACGGCCATGTTTTCGGTCGGAGTGCTGTCCGTGTAAAAAACTGACCTCACACAGACAGCACTAGGACCAGTGTTATTCAATTTGGTTGTTCAGATGACAGATTTTTTTAACAGACTGAGCGTCGCAAAATTTTCACAGCATGTACCATGCTCGTCTGTATTTTGGATGAGACTCGCTTGTTCAAGTCTAAGGGTGCGCAAAAAGGTTTAGATCCCATATATATCAACCATATAGCATTTGATTGTGATACTTGACGCAGAAAATTGTATTTGTTTTTTTTTTTTTAAATGCTCGAAAAATATGTTCGAGTCTCCGCGGCTACATGTCTCGCCGCTGTTCGACAGGCGCAACACATGCAGGGATAGCCTAACAAACAAATCCCTACATGTTTTGCGGCTGTCGAACAGCTGCGGGGACTCAAATATATTTTTCAAGCACGCCGAAGACACTAGGTTAGCACCCGAGCATGGCGGATAACAACTTCGCTCATCACTACTAAAAACAAATCCTTTACGGATGACAATACATCTGAAAAATCATCCATTTTTTTATTGACGAAAATCGGGCGGTTTTTTTTTCCAATTTTTATTTTTTATATAAGCTCGTAGCCTAAGGGTGTGTGCACACGCTGCAGATTCTGCTGCTGAATTTTCCGCGCGGATTTTGCAAAAGACCTGCGGATTAGCCTTCAGTTTGACACCTGGACAATGGAGAAGGTGTAAAATCGCTGCAGATTCCGCACAAAGAAGTGACATGCTGCGGTTTTGAAACTGCAGCAAATCCGCGCTGACAATTCCGCACTGTGTGCACTGGGGTTTTTGTTTTCCATTGATTATAAGGTACTGTACAACGCAGCAGAAACTGCTGCGGATCCGCAGGACCAAAAGTGCTGCGGATCCGCAGCAGAATCCGCAGCGTGTGCACAGACCCTTAGTCAGTTTTTGATGTAAGAACCAGAAACAATCATTGATGGACGACACCAATAAACAAAAGTCTTCAAAACTTGAACTTGTGATCGCAGCCTTAAAGCCCCTTTAAATATTAGATTAAAATTAGCCGAAACTGCCAATTTCAGCCAGATCAGCCACACAATGTGGTCTGTATTGGGTTCCCCGAATTCTTCCCTAACAGATGCTGATGGGGAAGATAAGGATCGGGCAGTCTGAATTCAAACACTGGTTCTCCAGGCAGATGAGCCGCTGTCAGTGGAGTCTTACTGTACTGTCCCCATAGGGAACACATGAACACTCAGCTAAAGCCCACTTTTACACAAGTCAATTCAAGCCATGAAATGACCGCTATTTGCTTACTGACCTGTTGAAACATGCTGACGAACAGAACGATCATTAAAGTAATATCGGCAGCACATCTCCTGTTTCATGTAACAATGTGCTGCCAATAATGATGATTTTGAAGTCAACCATCTGGTGAACACGTGTTTTACTAGTTCATAAGGTGATTACCCGCCTGTTTACACTGTTCTACAGCCAAATTGGTTCAGGGACAAAAAGAGTTGAACTCAACTAATTCTGTGGTGTTGAAAACGAATATGACGCTTACATTTGTTTATTGGCTCCAGGGATGAACTGGGACTGAAATTCAGTCCTGGCATTTGAAATAACATAGGCCCAAGCTGTCCTCGCCCCCAAGCACCAGATAGGGATATATTACTAATATTACCCTGCCTGGCGGAAATCAAGATTTACTACAAGACCAATATTTCTAATAATACCAATAATATTGCTATATAAGATTAACCCCTTAGTGACACAGCCAATTTTGACCTTTAATGCCAAATTTTACAATTCTAACCAGTGTCAATTCGAGTGGTAATAACTCTGGAACGCTTCAACAAATCCCACCGATTATGAAATTAATTTTTCATGACATATTGTACTTCATTATAGTAGTAAAATTTGTTCGATATGACTTGCGTTTATCTGTGAAAAAAATACAAATTTGGGGAAAATTTGAAAAATGTTGCCATTTTCAAAATTTTAATTTTTATGCCCTTAAACGAGTGAATTATGTCACACAATATTACTTGATAAATAACATTTCCCACACGTCTACTTTGCATCAGCTCAATTTTTGAAAACATAATTTTTTTTTCTTAGGACGTTAGAAGGGTTAAAAGTTGACCAGCGATTTCTCATTTTTCCAACAAAATTTACATAACCATTTTATTTGGGACCACATCATATTTGAAGTGACTTTGTGGGATCTATATGACAGAAAGAACCCAAAAGTGACACCATTCTAAAAGTTGCACCTCTCAAGGTGCTCAAAACCACATTCAAGAAGTTTATGAACCCTTCAGGTGCTTCACAAAAATTAATGGAATGCAGAAGGAAAAAAAATGAACATTTAACTTTTTTTTCACAAAAATTTTTACTTTAGGTCGAAACTTTTTTTATTTTCACAAGGGTAACAAGAGAAAATGGACCACAACATTTGTTGTGCAATTTTTTCTGAGTACGCCGATACCCCATATTTGGGGGAAATCTACTGTTTGGGCGCATGGCAGAGCTCAGAAGGGAAGGAGTGCCGCTTGACTTTTTGAATGCAAAATTGTCTGGAATCGATGGTGGGGTACCATGTCGCGTTTGGAGACCCTCTGATGTGCCTAAACAGTGGAAACTGCCCACTAGTTTTGCCGTTTTCGAAACCATACCCCTTAAGGATTTTATTCAGGGGTATTGGGAGCATTTTGAACCCACAGGTACGACACAGAATTTGATAACATTAGGTCATCACATCGAATAAGTCATCATTAGTGTTGACCGCAAGTGCTCGCTTGTTGTGAGCTCATCTGTTCATTCACCTTTTGTGTCCGAGGATCTCCCTCTTCTGGTGAAGGAAGGTAGTGAGGCTGATTTGGATGAAAGAAACCAAACACCTGATCAGGTGGATTGTGACTGGGTAACAGGAACTTCAGATTGGATATAAGGCAGCCGACGCCCTACTGAGAGGCTGGTGATTTCTCTGCTGGATTCTTGGAGACCAGTCTGATTCCTGCTTCCCAAAGAAGTTTTTGCTCTGCTATTGAACTTATTAGTTTTGGTTTTGTTTACCTTGTTTTTTGAGTTCAGCCATCCTCGGCCGGGGGTGTGCTGGATTCTTATTCCTTGATCAGTGTTCTCTTTTGCTCTGCTTTCAGAATATTCTGAGTGCTGATATAGGGTTTGAAGTCTAGTGACTTCAGGGTCTTTTTTGCTTATCAGTTGTATTGGTAATATTTTTAGCAGGGTTTTCTCAGATTGCAGACAGCAGCTTTTCTGTCCTGTCCTTTTTAGTTAGCTTGGGCCCCATCGTTTGCTCAAACTATCTTTCTATCTGTGTTAGTGTTTTCATCTTGTTTCACCGTCATTATATATTGGGGGCTGCCTATTGCTTTGGGGTCTGCTCTGGGGCAGTCAGTTTTTCCTTTTTCTCTCTTTAGGCTTAATTAGATCTCCCGCTGTGATGAGGTGTCTAGGATCACCGTAGGAACACTCCACGGCTACTGCTAGTTGTGTGATAGGATTAGGGGTCTGCAATCCGCTAGTTTCCAACCTCTCTGATTTTCTGGGCTGAGCTTGTGTTTTGTTTTTTCCTCCTCGGTGACTCAATCATAACACTCGCTACTCCAGTTTGCATCGGGTGCTCGGGTATGCACCAAATATCGCGGGTGCTTGAGTGACATGCTCAAGCCTCCAGTCTGCATGTTTCATGGCTCTTAGACATCCAAAAAAATACATTCAGGGATCCGCGACACTCCACGCATACCCAAATACCCGATGCAAACTTGAGTTTCGAGCACTTGTGCTTAACACTAGCTGTCATATCGTCATTTTTTTTTACTTGTAAAAAAAAAACAATTCTAGCTCCAACCCTAACACAGCCCTAACCCCAATCTTGACTCCAACTGCAAAGAATCGAAAGAATGAAAAAAATGTCTAATTTTTATATAACTAAGGAGGTGACAAAGTTGGATTTGATTTACTAATTTGCTTTTTTTTTATCACTGTGAAGGGGTCTATCACAGTGATCAACAGGAACCAATAGGAAAAATTCCCTATTATTGCTGGGTACCGACCGGCAGATCTCGGTGGACACACTGCACATGCGCCCACCATTATTTCCAGGAAGATGATGCGGAGACCTGGGGGACAGAGCAGGAAGAACTGGGGATGGCTTAGGTACCGAGGGGATCAGGAGACATAATTTCTCTCTCCTCTGACATGTATATCATGTGAAAAGCGAGAGTAGTCATTGTAACAATGGGCACAGGTTTTTTTCCCCCATGATCGCCGTTATTCACTGAATAGCTCCAATGTAGTATGTTGGTATCCGCAACAGCCCCCATATAGTATTACCTCATAGCCACCTATAGAGTATGATGGTTCACCTCACTGTAACCCATATAGTATGAAGGTCCTTCCAACAGCCCCCTATGTAGCATGATGGTCCCCCCAACAGTACACTATATGGTACGGTGGTCCACCCCACAGTCCCTTATATACTATGATGGTCCAACTCACAGCACCCTATATAGTGTAATTGTCCCCCACAACACCCCAAAACTAAAAAAAATCCCTATACTCACCTAATCCAGACACCTCATTCTCTGCAGAACCTTACTCCCCTTATATCCATACTCACAGTGGATGCAGGCGGTGCGATGCAGTGACATCATTGCAGCATCAATGTCCCTTTCTGGTGCTGGGCTCCAGTGACCTGCTGTGGTAAGTGACGGAGCCAGCGACTTTGTGCTCTGTCACAACTGTTAACAGTATGGCATCTTGAGGATGCAGATTCTGATAACAATGTAGTAGGCAAGGCGGCAAACGACCAGACAGGCCCTTCTGGCATCTGCCAGAATTGTCAGATGATAGCAGAGAAAGGTAGTGAAACCTGGTGTGTATAGCATGTGGGCGAAAAAAGGTTCAACAAATGTGATCAATTTGAAATTAGCCACCCACATGAACACCTCAGGACTATATGACCAGTTGTAACCAACAACAGCACACGGGGGGAGGACGAATCCAGACAACAACTATTGGTCTTAATAAAATTGCTTAATTCAACACAGTGAGGCAAGGTACAAATACAACGTGATGAAAAGCCATAAAAATATTAAAAACAGCGAATAGGGACACAGGGGCCCTAGTAGCCAGAACTGCACATAAGTACATGAAAAATTGCACAATAATCATGTGTACCCAGCAATGCAGTATCTATTTATTCTGGTATTCATGCTATACTAATGGGTAGACAGATTGAATAATAAAAAGTCCAGACAACAGTCAGAAAGTATACATATACAGTATGTGTAATACCTGGGCAAAGATGCAGCTGGCAAACACAGGGTCCCGGTGTCCGCCCCAACACGCGTTTCGGAACACCTTCGTCAGGGGGCGCAAATAGTGAAATGAAAAACGCTGATTTTATAGCGGGCATAAACTGAAAATGGGACTCATGGCGAAACCGGAAGTGGTCATCGGTTCCCATGCCGACGCGCATGCTATTGCGTGCATGTATAGTGCGCATATGTGGCAACAAGGTCCGGTGCCTGAGGGACACACACGCCTCTCCAGGCTTGACAGCAGGGAGGTGTGACGCCGAGATCCCGCGAGGCCCCACAGGACCGGACGTCCATAACCCCCAGCGTCAGCACAGGAAGTGGCGAGGGAGCCACACAGGCGCAGTGGGGAGTAAACAGTCAATGCCACCATATTGAAAAAGGGCAAATACCCATCAATTGCCACTGATGACCAGGGACGGTTAGAAGCCCCTCAAAACAGAGGGATATGTCAAAAAAATATATATGAAAATATAGCATGAGATAGAACTAGCAATCAAAAATTGCCAAATGCTAAAAAAGTTTTTACAAATAGTACAGATACGGTGTCATCATATATATATGACTAAACATAATTTAAACACAGAAATTTTGCCCCCAACTATAAAAACTGTCAAAAGACAGCACCTAAATAGCAGATAGAGTGCTTGACAGAAAAAATTATCATACTCTAAAGAAAGAGAAAAATATCTATAACATTGTTTTTATGTGGTGCCATACTAAAGTTCGATATGATATAAACACAAAGATATTGCCCTCATGATGACTATCACAGAGCAGCATCAAGATTTGGAAGCAAACTGGATACATTCCAAGTAATGTTATAATAATCCAAAGATAAAAGTATCCATATGCAATCATTATGTTTGATATTCCACCATATACCAGATGCCGAATCGAGAAAGAGGGGCGACCCAATATACATTGGGTATAAGTAAATCAAAAACACATATACAGCACAACATACAAATAAAAATAAATATGCAGAACAAAAATTCCATATCGTCATAATGATGAACGTCCCTGAGGAGGAAACCGCAGCACACCAACGTTGAGAGAAAAAAGCTTCATAACAATGTCCATCCACACCAATGGATCCCACCGATATCCCGCAAGCAAGAAACGATCTGTTAAAAGTAAATAAAAATAAATAAAATCAATACACAGAACTAAGGACAATACACCACCTGGGATTCCACAAAGAACCTTAATCGAGAAAGGGGGCAAAACTGAGATTCTCATTTAACCCAAGGGGATGCACAGTTCTCAGTGTCCAAATCCACCGGGATTCAAGACGTGCCAGTTTAGTAGATAACTTACCGCCTCTAATATTACCATCAAGTGCGTCAATGCCTCTGAATCTAATCAGACTCCCATCGCTCGCATGGCAACATTTAAAGTGCCTAGGAATAGTCTTCAGCAAGGATGCATCCACCTGGCCAACTGACGCCTCAATGCCCAACACATGTTCACGCACACGCACCTTCAACTGACGTGAAGTGAGTCCAATATAGATAAGGCCACACGGACATGTAGCATGGTAAAAGACATACCGTGTATCACATGTAATAGATTTCTTAATGTTATAAATCTTACCCTGCTGTCAAGCCTGGAGAGGCGTGTGTGTCCCTCAGGCAACGGACCTTGTTGCCACATATGCGCACTATACATGCACGCAATAGCGTGCGCATCGGCATGGGAACCGATGACCACTTCCAGTTTCGCCATGAGTCCCATTTCCGGTTTATGCCCGCTATAAAATCAGCGTTTTTCACTTCACTATTTGCGCCCCCTGACGCAGGTGTTCTGAAACGCACGTTGGGGCGGACACCGGGACCCTGTATTTGCCAGCTGCATCTTTGCCCAGGTATTACACATACTGTATATGTATACTTTCTGACTGTTGCCTGGACTTTTTATTATTCAATCAATTATTCTACCCATTAGTATAGCATGAATACCAGAATAAATAGATACTGCATTGCTGGGTACACATGATTATTGTGCAATTTTTCATGTACTTATGTGCAGTTCTGGCTACTAGAGCCCCTGTGTCCCTATTCGCTGTTTTTAATATTTTTATGGCTTTTCATCACGTTGTATTTATACCTTGCCTCACTATGTTGAATAAAGCAATTTTATTAAGACCAATAGTTGTTGTCTGGATTCGTCCTCCCCCCATGTGCAGAATTGTCAGATGGCCAGTCCGGCCTTGATTAGCTCTCATTTTTAAGATCCAGATGAGGTTGTAATTACTTATGACCCCATTCATGCAGGCTTATAGAAAAACTAGATGGTGGCCCGATTCTATCGCATCGGGTATTCTAGAGTCTCTGTTAAAATAAAAAATAGTTATACACTCACCTTCCGACGGCCCCCGATCTCCACTCCACGCTCCACGCGCCCGGTATCTTCCGTTCTCTTCGCGCTCTCCTCTGGACCCTGGGTACCATCCGCACATTGAGCGCTGCGCCCAACTGTGCCTGTCGCTGATTGGTTGCGGCCGCCAGGCTGCGACCAATCTGTGACGCGGGATTTCGGTTACAGACAGACAGAATAAGACGATTATATAGTAGATTGTTTCTTTATTTCATCATCATCATTACTGTATTGTTATTAGTTTGTCTGTTACATCATCTATTTAGTCTCTTGAGCCTTCAGTATTCTATCATCTTAGGGTGACCAATCAAAAAACACCAACTTGGCTGCGATGATATAATCCTAATTACAGCTGCATCACCTACTTTTATAAATGCTTTCTCTGTGTAAGGTATACAGTTTTAGGTATTCTTAGCTTAGTTTCTTAGCATATTGACATGTTTGTATATGTTGTTTCAGATATGCTTTGTTCTTGCATTAACAAAGCGGACAGTTTTTGCTATGTATGAGGTGAAGTCACAATTTTGTCACAAAGGTGAAACTTGACTACCATGATAAGGAAGGCCTACAGCCTGGCTGCAGAATATGAGAACAAGCCTAAAGATATCTTACTGTACAATGGCAATGTGCTACCTTCAATTCCAGTTGGTTATACAGTCCACATAAAAGAAACCTATGACAATATGAAATAGCTGTTGAGGTGCCTGAACTATGACCAACATTTGTGGTCCCTCAATGGTGGTTGCCATCTTACTTGGTCTTCACAATTGACATACAAAGTACTGATGTGATTGGGCTAGTCATGCAAAAGAATATCACTACAATAAGGCCGGATTTGGTTAGTACTTTACATCAGTATTTGTAAGTCAAAATCAGTAGTGGGTGAGAAATACAGAAGTGGTGACGTGTTTCTATTATACTTTTTGTTCCACTCCTGATTTTGACTTACAAAAACTGACGTAAAATACTGACCACATACTGAACTTGTGAATTTGGCCCAACAGAGATTGGCCTCTCCGACAGTCATGTCAACCAGTGAGTAAAAATGTCCGGCATCCAGCATTTGTTGACCCACAGAAGATTTTGTTTCCACCGTTGCATATCAAGTTGGACCTGATGAAGAACTCTGTAAAGATAATCGATATAAATGCAAAAGTATTCAAGTATGTCATTGAGAAATTTCCAAGGTTGAGTGAATCAAAGATAAAGGAAGGTGGAGTCTTTATTGGATCTCAGATTCATAAGCTTCTTAAAAATGAGGAGTACTCCATTTGTTGCATGGCAGGGAAAAGGCTGTATGGGTAGTATTCACATTAGTAGTAACTAATTTTTTGGGAACTCAAGAGCAGATAACTATGAAGAGTTTGTGGAAAATCTCAAAACCTATAAGGATCTTGGCTGTAACATGTCCTTAAAAATTCATTTCTTACATTGTTTTCCACCAAACAGCGGAGCAGTAAAGAGCTATTAAGAAAAGATATAATGGAATCCATCAAAACTTGCAGATTACTGCTGGACAATTATAAGAGATGATCTGATGCAGGAGTACAAGAGACAAGCAAAAAAAGAGTTGTCTCTGAAAGAGGAGCAAATTTTGTAGTGCAATTTCTGTAACGGTTTATAATTCGCAGTAGTATTTAGACACACTTTAGTTATTTGAATAGTTCATAAGTTTCCTCTAAATAAATATCAGAAGGTTTGCATAAAAAAATATTTTTCATCTTTATATTTGCAAAAAAATAATGTTTCATTATGCTGAAACTTTTTATTGCATTAATTATATAGCTGTAAAAGGAAAACTCTTTGTTATCGTAGAAACAAGAGTCAAAAAATTTTCATTGTCAGATTTGAATTCAGGAGATCAAAATCATTAAGAAATGGCTAATTTTATAGCTGAACCTGACAACTTTTGAAAATATGTAGAACAGTTTAATCGGGAGACAAGTATTCCTATGAATACTCGTCCCCGATTACTGGTTTGTCTAAATGGGCAGTAAGTCATCTGGGATGTATGGGAACTTTTTGTATGGATAGTACAATGCACAGTATGTGAGAGATGAAATATAGGGCTGCAGGTAGACCCACAAAATTAGGTGAGTTATCATGTTGCACATTTCTATGATAAATTCAGTTCTGTTACATTTAGCCTGCATTCACACGTTGCGTTTTTTTCGCATTTTCACAGCGATTTTCCGCTGCGAAAACACTGCAAAAACGCTAAGAAAATGCATCCCATACAATCCTATGGGATTCCGCGTTGCTGTGCTAATGCTGCGGATTTTACTGCTGCGTAATCGCATCGCGGTAAAATCCGCAGCATGCTCATTCTTTTTTGCCGAATCGCGGCGATTCCGCACCCATAGGAATTGATTGATCCGCTTACTTTCTGCATGTGGCTATGCCCACCATGCGCAAAGTAAGCGGATCTTGTGCGGATGGTACCCAGGGCCTGGAGGAGAGGAGAGTCTCCTCCAGGACCTGGGTACCATAATCATGTAAAAAATAGAATAAAAATAATAAATAGTGATATATTTGACCCTCCGGCGGCCCCCGGAGTCCTTCCCGCCTCTCACCACGCTCCCAGCATCTTCCGGTCTCAGTAAAGCTTTGCGCGAATGACCCCGAAGACGTCACGTTCTCGCGAGCGTGACGTCATCTCAGGTCCTTCGCGCAAAGCATTACTGGGACCGGAAGATGACGGGAGCGCCGCAGAGCAGATCGGGGGCCGTCGGAAGGTGAGAATAACAATATTTTTAATTTTTTAAATTATTTTAACATCCTACCTATCACATTCCAAGTGATGCTAATCGCTTGGAATCAGCAAGCGGAAAACTCTTGCAAAACCTTACAGAAAAACCTAGGATTTTAATTAAAGCACCATTCTACCATTCTTTTTTTGCTGCGCTGGAGTGTTGCAACTGATATAAGTTCCCTGCACTTAGGAGGAGGCGGATTTGGGCTGGGAATAGAGCTGCAGTGACGGAGGAGTCAGATCTACCACAGCTTTTTAGCCTCCTTTGCGTATCAATTCAAAAGCTGATTTTTTCAATAATGTAGAAACAGACTGGCCATCTAAAGGTATTGCTAGACTTGTCTTTGAAAGAGCTACATCTGCATTTTAATAGTTTGGGAGCTGAAATCCTGGTGACAAATTCCCTTTAATGTCACCCACAAATTCCCTTTAATGATACCCATAACCAAATCCACTGAGAAATAAACTGAAAAAATTGAGTGGGAAACAAAAATAACAAAACTAAAATAATGTGGTTGCATAAGTGTGAACACCCTCTTGTATTGGGCATGTGGTTGTGTGTTCAGAATTAGTGAATCACATTTCCACTCATGCTAAATAGTACACAAAAAATAAAGCTGCACTCTGTAGCGCTATAGCATGAGAACATAAAATATATGATATATGAATTGCATTACTGCTCTAGAGAATAGGAAGAATTGAAAATATTTGGCACCTAAATTGGCCAATTCACGTGTACCCGGATGCCACGATAAGGTGATTCTCATTGCTGGGAACCTGCCTAATGTGAATCCTCTCCTAGGCTGATGTCTGTATTTATGTGAGTAGATAGGATCTTGCTACGATTAAAACTGCCAGAGGTTGATGGGTTGAATGCTCAGTCGGAGAGCCTATGTATACAAAAAACAAAAGACTGACCGTCACTTTCAAACAGAAAACAGGTGTGTACAGGTGTAAACTAAGAGTAGCGATCTTCATATATAACCAACATATAAAGTTGGTTATACATGGAACAGTAATGCAATTCATATTTCATTTCATATTTGCATGCTATAGTGCTACAGAGTGTAACTTTATTTGTTGGTTCTATATGGAGATGGCTGTTCTTAGTTTACACCTGTACACACCTATCTTCTGTTTGGAAGTGACGGCCAATCTTTTGCTATTAGTCAGTACACATCTGTCATCAAATAATGCTATTAGCATGCAGATGAAGGTTTAATCTGTAGGTTAATATAATTAGAAAGTTGATTGGCCACTGTACTGAAAGAGGTGGCTATTAGTAAAAGTGTTGGGGTGTGAAAAAATTGATGACATGACAAGATACTTGGTCAAGAGTCAAGAGGCCTACAGCAACATTAAATGAACAGCAGAAATTTCTGCCAAGTACTGGTTGTGTACTGCCATGTGACAAAAATGTCCCGTATTTTTCATATGTCTGACCTGTGGGGTAGGGTGGCTAGATGGGAGCTTTTTTTTAACAAAGAAAAACATTTAAACTTATGTTTTGCTAAAACCAACATGGAATCTACCAAAAACATGTGAGAAACTATGCTATGGTCTGATAGGTTGAACTTTTTTGCCATAATTCTAAAAGGTATGCTTGGCGCAAATGTAAGGGTCGCCAGGACCGTAGTCGTGGCCGAGGACTCTGGGACAACGGTGTCCTGGCTTCCCCTCACATAGACATGACAGCTTTCTGTCAGCATACCTGCAGCTCCATTCTTCTCAGGGCTTTCTGTATTGCGCTGCACGTTCTCCTTAGACGATGTGGAACAAACAGAGTCACAGTCCTTTTCAATTTTAACAATAACATCTTTACTCATTTTCGTACGCAGCACATCCATTTTCTTTACAGTGGTTACTTCAGATTCCACAGTGCACAATTCTGTCACTTTCCCTATGCTTTCACTGCCTTCTTTCAGCATATCTCCAGGATGTCCCGTCCCATTCAGCATCACAGCATCCTCTCTGTCCAGCTCCACCATTTTTGGGAGTTCCCCTGTCTGTTTTGCCCCAGACAAAAAGGCGTCTGCCCATGTAGCAAGCTGCCTCATAATTAGCTATCTGTGCTGCCGTACCGCTGCAAACTGTCTCACCACCATCTGTAGTGTAGTTATCTGCACTGCTATGTTCTGTGCTGGTGTGAACTATGCGGCTGTGTTCTGCAGTGTTGTCATCTTTGGCCCTCAGGCCCTGGACGGCTGGGCCCTTGTCTTTAACGTTACAGAGTTGACTGCCCTGATAGGGCACTCCCGCCCAACTGATTTAAATCTCAGCCCCTCCTCAGCTTAACCACCATTAGCTCATCCTACTTTAACTCTTTACAGGCTGAGTATGCGCTCCACCCCCATCTAGTGGCCTGTAGTACTGGGGTACTACACTTTCCCTACAACTATAACAGTAATTATACATAGCATTAACATAAATATACCGTATATACTTGTGTATAAGCCGACCCGAGTATAAGCCGACCCCCCCCTAATTTTGCCACAAAAAACTGGGAAAACTTACTGACTCGGGTATAAGCCTAGGGTGGAAAATGCAGCAGCTACTGGTAAATTTCAAAAGTAAAAATAGATACCAATAAAAGTAAAATTAATTGAGACATCAGTAGGTTAAATGTTTTTGAATATCCATATTGAATCAGGAGCCCCATATAATGCCCATACAGTTCATGATGGGCCCCATTAGATGCTCCATACAAAATACACCCTATAAAATGTTGCACAAAGGTTAACAATGGCCCCATAAGATACTCCATGCAAAATACACCCCATATAATGCTGCATAAAGGTTAATATTGCCCCCATAAGATGTTCCATAGAATAATATGCCCCATATAATGCTCCATAAAGGTTATGGCCCCATAAGATGCTCCATAGATTATGCCCCCATAAAATGCTCCATAGACTATGCCCCATATGATGCTCCATATATTATGCCCTCATATGCTGCTCCATAGATTATGCCCCCATATTCTGCCCCACAGATTATGCCCCCATATGCTGCCCCACAGATTATGCCCCCATATGCTGCCCCATAGAATATACCCCATATGCTGCTCCATAGAATATGCCCCAGTATGCTGCCCCCATATTCTTCCCCATAGAATATGCCCCCATATGCTGCACCACAGAATATGCCCCCATATGCTGCTCCATAGAATATGCCCCCATATGCTGCTCCATAGAATATGCCCCCATATGCTACCCCCATATGCTGCTCCATAGACTATGTCCCCATATGCTGCCCCATAGACTATGCCCCCATATGCTGCCCCATAGAATATGCCCCCATATGCTGCCCCATAGAATATGCCCCCATATGCTGCTCCATAGAATATGCCCCCATATGCTGACCCCATATGCTGCCCCATAGACTATGCCCCCATATGCTGCTCAATGGAATATGCCCCCATATGCTGCACCATAGACTATGCCCCATAGAATATGCCCTCATATGCTGCCCCATAGAATATGCCCCCATATGCTGCTCCATAGAATATGCCTTCTTATGCTGTCCCATATGCTGCTCCTTAGACTATGCCCCCATATGCTGCCCCATAGAAAATGCCCCATATGCTGCTCCATAGAATATGCCCCCATATGCTACCCCCCATAAGATGCTCCATATATTATGCCCCCATATGTTGCTGCAAAAAATGCCATACTCACCTCTCCTGCTCAGGACCCGGCACCTGAGATATTCATCTGTCTGGGGTCCATCGCTGCTCACCGCTGTCTGCCGCTTCCTGTGTAGGTGACTGTTCAGCCAGCAGAGGGCGCGGCGCGCACTAACCACGTCACCGCGCCCCCTGCTGCCTAAACATCAATGACACAGGACACAGCAGACAGTGGTGAGTAGCGATGGCCCCAGGACAGGTGAATATTGGATATACTTACCCCCTCCTGGTGCGGTCTCTGCAGCCTCACTTCTCCGACTCACACGGTCTCCGGCAGCTCTTCCTGCCTTCAGCGGTCACGTGGTACCACTGATTAAACTCATGAATATGTGCATATTCATGAGTTTAATGAGCGGTACCACATGACCGCTGAAGGCAGGAAGGGAGACCGTGGGAGACGCGGGGGGCTGCAGAGACCGTGCCGGGGGGTCAGTATGCAAATAAAGTCCGTGGAGCCTCATTTAAGAGTCTCAAACACGGGACTAGCCAGATCTTCCTCCAGGGAAGGACCCAGCCAAGGAGTGGTTCCTTTTGGAAACCTCCATTACCACCATATTAAGTGGCCCGTTAAGTCAATATCCAGCTCTTTACGAGTTTACAGATATGACAAGGGAAATACCAAGGCCAGGTATCCATCCACAGACAGCTGTTTCGGGGTATTGCCCCTCATCAGTGTGGAGTAGGATACTGGCTAGGTGGGAGCAATGCCTAGTAGGCCAACATCACGAAACAATCACTGACCTCAGGGAGACCAGTCAAAGAAAACACTGCAGCAGCTGGCAAAGGCGCTCAATCAGTGAAATCCTGGGTGCATTGCTCCCTGGGAAATACGAATATGCAGATAAAGTCCGTGGAGTCTCATTTAAGAGTCTCAAACACGGGACTAGCCAGATCTTCCTCCAGGGAAGGACCCAGCCAAGGAGTGGCTTCTTTCGGAAACCACCATTACCACCATATTAAGTGGCCCGTTAAGTCAATATCCAGCTCTTTACGAGTTTACAGATATGACAAGGGAAATACCAAGGCCAGGTATCCATCCACAGACAACTGTTTCGGGGTGTTTCCCCTCATCAGTGTGGAGTAGGATTCTGGCTAGGTGGGAGCAATGCCTAGAAGACCAACATCACGAAACAATCACTGACCTCAGGGAGACCAGTTAAAGAAAACACTGCGGCAGCCGGCAAAGGCGCTCAATCAGTGAACTCCTAGGTGTATTGCTCCCTGGGAAATAAGAATATGCAAATAAAGTCTGTGGAGCCTCATTTAAGAGTCTCAAGCACGGGACTAGCCAGATCTTCCTCCAGGGAAGGACCCAGCCAAGGAGTGGTTCCTTTCGTCCTTTCGGAAACCACCATATTTCCCAGGGAGCAATGCACCTAGGATTTCACTGAGCGCCTTTGCCGGCTGCCGCAGTGTTTTCTTTGACTGGCCTCCCTGAGGTCAGTGATTGTTTCGTGATGGGGGGGTCAGTATGATCTCTGACACCCCCGATCCCCCTCCCCCGCCGACCCCCGGCTATATGACTCATGTAGAAGCCGAGAGGGGGGACTTTCGGCCCAAAAAAATTGGCTGAAAATCTCGGCTTATACACGAGTAAATACGGTACATTACACTTTTATCCCTTAAGGTAATACACAGAATAGTCTAGCAGTACCTATGTGACACACACAAAATGGTAATACACATGAACATGTAGCAGTACCAGTAAAATACAAGAAAGAGATAAAAGATAGACCAATAACATTTTCCATTCCCTTACACAAAGTCAACATTGCGCATCACCAAAAGAACGCCATCCCCACAGTGAGGCATGATGGCGTCATTTCAGTTTCTAATATCATTCAATTTTGCATCAAAACTGTTAAGCCTTTGCTAAAAAGCTGAAGATGAAGAGGAATTTCACCTTTCAGCACGTCAAAAAACCCTAAACCTTTAAGAACCAGAACATTTTTCATTTTTGATCCTTTGTTTTTTCCTTGCTTGCAGCCATATGAGTGCTTGTTTTTTGCTAGATTAATTGTAGCTTTGAATGGCATAATTCAAAAACGCAATAAAAACGTGTGAAAGAAACGCGCACAAAAACACAATGAAAAAACACAAGTAACTTAATTTCAATAACAGAAGCAGAATTTCTGCAGTGTCAAAAACTCACCGAAAGCTCATTGTGGGAACATAGCCCTGACATCAGTGATCAGAACTAACTCCAGTTGCTGCTGTTTAACCACTTACATGCTGCCGTGAATTTATGTCAGAGGTATTTAAGTAGCTCAATCCCTGTGGTGTGTCTATATGGATGCCTTTCGGCTACCCAATAACGTGACCACGTGGTGTAGATTGGTTGTGTTCACTGGGGGCCTGGTGAAAGACTCATCACTACCATCTTTGTACTCATAAAAGTAGAAGCCAATATAATAAATGTCCCTATGCACTGCAATACTGAAGGTTCTTCTAGAAAGACTTACAAAAATTAAAAAGCAAAAGAAAAAAACAGCAAAACATAAAAGCTTGAATCATCCCCCTTTTCCCAATACAAAAATAAAGAAACAAAAATATGAAAAAACAAGCATATTTGCTTATGCCTAATCTGCAAAAGCCTGATCTACCAAGACATAAAATAATTTAACGCTTACGGTAAAGGTCAGAGATCAAAAGAAATGCCAAAATTGGCATGTTTTGTTGGTCTCACCCCACCCCAAAAAATGCAATTAAGGGCTTGCTCACACAGACGTATATTCTCTCAAGCGAGAGAATTGGGTCAATTATGGTAATGACACTCAGTCTTTATGCTGTGATTCGATTCTCTTGCACTAGAAAATCGCATCACAGGTGTGGAGAAGATGGAGAAATGAATTTCTCCATCTTCTACATTGTCTCTTTGCGCATACATCAGACTCCACTCAGATGACATTAGTGTGCAGTCCGATGTTTCACTCACACATGTCAAGTAGCCAAAATTAATAGGAATGAAAGCAATAACTCACTGTGCAATAAAACAAGCTCGTTACAGAGATGTATGGATGAAAAAAATAAAGAGTTATGGGTATCACAAGCTGGCCACAATTAATGAAAAAAAAAATAAAAAAGTAAAGAAATAAAATTTGGTATAAAAGTAACTGTAACTGATCTGATCATAATAATAACCCAAAACATCCAATTGGCTCTGATCAAAGGTTTACATACCCTGGTGATTTTGACCTGATAACATGCACAGAAGTTTACACTAATGGGTTTGAATGGCTACTAAAGGTAACATCCTCACCTGTGTGACCTGTTTGCTTGTGATCAGTGTGTGTGCAAAAAAGCTGAGTGAGCTTCTGGAGTCCAGACAGACTCTTGCATCTTATCAGGAGCGGTTCAGCAGCACCGCCACCTCAAGTTACAAGGACGCAGACAAAGTGCACATGGAGGACTCTTACCCGCAGCCGCGAGAGTCCGGCGTCTAATGTGGGTATAAGCAGGTCAGCTTAAGGACCTGTGGGAGGTGGAGCAACGGTGAAGAGCTGGGTGCGCACAGGACCTGTGAGCATGTGACCGCGCGTCAGGGAGAGGGGAGGGATTACCACCGAACCCCTGCAGCGCCGACAGTAACACTGATAATACTGTGGCACAGAGGAGAAAACGATAGACAAGTCAGGCAGGCAAAGCGGTCATACACAGGACGGGCAGCGAGGTACAGGAGGGATAATCACAGAGAGGTCAATACGTAGCCAGGGGTCATACACAGAATGGGCGGCAAGGTACAGGAGGGATAATCACAGAGGTCAATACGTAGCCAGGGGTCATACACAGAACAGGCGGCAAGGTACAGAGTCAGAATACAAGAGACGTTAACCGTTACGGGACCTGATCAAGCACCAAGCAAGCATACAGAGGCAGGCATGAAGCACAGACAGAACAGGGTCAGGCACACTCAGCTGGGAGTATAAACGACAGGGGACGGCTCCTCCATGAGGCTATAAGAACCCTCCCCAGGTCCATAGAGAAGCTTCCCATATTAACCTCTGCACCGCCTAACCTGAAGCCTCAGTAAACCATGAGAGTACCCCTCCTTCAACGGGGGGCCTTTGGATCCCCAGGTCTCTCAGGATATCAAGCACGGTATGCCCTAACCAGGCGATCAGCGTGCACCAATCTGGCTGGTACCCACGACCGGTCCTCCGCACCGTACCCTTCCAATGCTCCAAGTACTGTAAAGACCCGCGAACCCATCAAGAATGAACAATGTGTTGCACTTCAAATTCCATATGTCCATCAACCAGTACCGGGGTTGGAAGGGAACCTAGATCCTCCACCACCGAACCTAAAGGTTTAAGCAGGGACCTATGGAAAACATCATGGAGTTTTAACGATGAAGGAAGGCGTAAACGATACGCCACCGGGTTAAGCACTTCAGTTCTCATACGGGCCAATGAATTTTGGCCCTAGCTGTCATGGGAAGCCTAGGTAACTTTAGGCTGAAACCCCGGGGCCCCTGCGGTGTCCCTCAGACTAGGGGAAACCCTGTCTGTCCCTCAAAGCAGGGTTTACACTGAAGGTGTGCCTGCCTGGGCCTCCACCCTGTCCTTGTCTCCTGTCCAGCCTTAAGCTGAACCCACCACCCTCCACCCAGTGAGGAGACCAAACACCAGACCCCACAAATAAGTATGGACAGGGATAACTGAAATGCACCACACTGCGTACACACAGGGGAATACAGTAATGTGCAAGGGCAACCAAATAGTACAACACAGGGAGGCAAAATGGCAACAATGGAATATACTACACCAGCAACCGTATGCTCCTTAGACCACCACTCCAGACCGGTATCGCTTAGCACAAGGCAAGAGCTATAGTCGGCGACGCCCATAGTCACACAGGGCAATTTAAAGACAGAGGGCATGGCTAAGCCCTCAGCCAGAATGACAACCTGGTTAACCCAATCCAAGCCGGATCAGAAGACCAACCAGCGTCGCTGAGAACCATGTGGTAGGATGGGGTATTACCGCTGTCTGCCGGACACCCTGGTGCGAACAGTGTCCGACATGACAGTACCCCGCCTTCTACGAGGGACCCCAGGAACCTCACAATGTCGAGGACCCGGCTTGTCCGGATGGCGGCGATGAAACACTGTAATCAGTCGGTCCGCATGTATGTCCGAGGCCGGCACCCAAGTCCTCTCCTCAGGACCATAGCCATGCCAGTGGACCAGGTACTGTAGAGTGCGACGCACTACCCAAGAGTCAACCACCTTGGACACCTCAAACTCCAACATGCCATCCACCAAGACGGGAGGTGGTGGCACGGGAGAAACATCAACAGCACCCACGACTTTCTTAAGTAACGCCTTGTGAAACACATTATGTATCTTGTATACGGCAGGTAACTGTAAACAAAATGCCACAGGGTTGATAATTGCGGAGATCCTAAATGGACCAATGAACCTGGGCCCCAACTTAAGCGATGGTATTTTGAGTTTGATGTTCCTTGTAGACAACCACACCCAATCACCCACACACAGGTCCGGACCAGGCACACGTCTACCGTCAGCCACACGTTTATACCTAGAACCTACATTCAGCAAGCGCTGCTTTACTCTCCTCCAAATGGATGACAATTGTGCTCCCAACTGGTCCTCCTCAGGGACACCCGCAGAGCTACCTTTGCGCAAGGTACAGAATTGGGGATGTTGACCATAAACACAAAAGAAAGGAGATTCCCCAGACGATTCCTGATAATGATTGTTTATCGCGAATTCAGCCAGAGGAAGAAACGCCGACCACTCTTCCTGATTGTCAGACACAAAACAGCGTAAGTATTGTTCCAGGTTTTGGTTCATACGCTCAGTCTGCCCATTCGACTGAGGATGGAAAGCCGATGAATGAGACAATTTAATCCCTAGGCGTGAACAAAAAGCTCTCCAAAATTTTGCCACAAATTGTGTACCTCTATCAGATACAATGTCAGACGGGACACCATGAAGTCTGACCACCTCGCGAATAAATACCTGAGCAAGGGTCTTCGCATTGGGCAAAGATGGCAAAGCAACGAAATGCGACATTTTAGAGAACCGATCAACTATTACCAGAATGACCGTGTTCCCAGCCGAGGAGGGCAAATCCGTAATGAAATCCATGGAAATCTCAGTCCATGGCTTACTGGGCACAAGGAGAGGATGCAATGTGCCAGCAGGACGGGAGCGTGGTGTCTTGGCCCGTGCGCACGTGGTACAGGCTGACACATATGAGGCCACGTGCTGCCGGATTTTGGGCCACCAAAAACGACGTGATACAAGTTCCAGAGTGCCCTTAACTCCTGGGTGACCCGCCAGGACAGTATCGTGATGTTCCCCTAACACTTAAGCGTAGGTGTAGTGGCACAAACGATTTATTAGGAGGCAGATCCGGTGGTACCTCCTCCTGAGCATCAGCAATCTCTGCCTCAACCTCTGTCGTGAGAGCCGAGACCACAACTCCCTTTTGGAGGATAGGCACCGGATCCTCACGTGGCTCTCCACCCGGAAAACATCTGGACAAGGTGTCCGCCTTAGTATTCTTAGAACCTGGTCGGTATGTCACAAAAAAATTGAACCGGGTGAAGAATAACGCCCAGCGAGCCTGTCTGGGGGACAGGCGTTTAGCAGACTCTAAATAAAGCAGATTCTTATGGTCTGTTATAACAGTAATCTGATGGACAGCCCCCTCCAAGAAGTGTCGCCATTCCTCAAATGCCAACTTGATGGCCGACTATAATGTCATGGGAAGCCTAGGTAACTTTAGGCTGAAACCCCGGGGCCCCTGCGGTGTCCCTCAGACTAGGGGAAACCCTGTCTGTCCCTCAACCCAGGGTTTACACTGAAGGTGTGCCTGCCTGGGCCTCCACCCTGTCCTTGTCTCCTGTCCAGCCCTAAGCTGAACCCACCACCCTCCACCCAGTGAGGAGACCAAACACCAGACCCCACAAATAAGTATGGACAGGGATAACGGAAATGCACCACACCGCGTACACACAGCAGAATACAGTAATGTGCAAGGGCAACCAAATAGTACAACACAGGGAGGCAAAATGTCAACAATGGAATATACTACACCAGCAACCGTATGCTCCTTAGACCACCACTCCAGACCGGTATCGCTTAGCACAAGGCAAGAGCTATAGTCGGCGACGCCCATAGTCACACAGGGCACTTTAAAGACAGAGGGCGTGGCTAAGCCCTCAGCCAGAATGACAACCTGGTTAACCTAATCCAAGCCGGATCAGAAGACCAACCAGCGCCGCTGAGAACCATGTGGTAGGATGGGGTATTACCGCTGTCTGCCGGACACCCTGGTGCGAACAGTGTCCGACATGACACTAGCTTGGCGGAGTGTAACCTTAGGCCTATCTTTCGTGTGGAAAGCCACACCTTATCTCCGCACTGTAACGTCTGACCAGAGTCCCTCTTATTATCCGCGTAATATTTATATTTCCCTTGCGCTCTGGAAATATTTAAACGAATCTTAGACCACAGATCACTAATCCGATTGATACAGTCCTCAGCCCCTGGACAGTTGGAATCCAGACGCGAAAATTCCCCGAAATGGGGGTTTAATCCGTAATTAATAAAAAACGGTGACCTACCAGTAGATTGATTAATTCGATTGTTGAAGGCGAACTCCGCCAACGGTAAGGCATCGCACCAGTCATCCTGTAAAGTGGAAGTCAAACACCGGAGACTCTGCTCAAGCGACTGATTCGTGCGCTCCATCTGTCCATTGCTCTCTAGATGATAAGCTGAGGAAAAAGACAGAGATATCCCCAGCTTTTTGCAAAAGGCCTGCCAAAACTTAGCTACGAATTGTGCTCCCCTATCGGACACAATGTTCATGGGTACTCCATGAAGACGAACAATCTGGGACAGGAAGTGTCTAGACAGGACTTCTGCTGACGGCAGCTTAGCCATAGGTACAAAGTGTGCTAGTTTGGAGAACCTGTCTACAATTACTCAAACTACAGTGTTACCCCAGGATGGAGGAAGGTTAGTAATGAAGTCCATGGACAAACGAGTCCAAGGCCTTCTCGGAATTGGTAAAGGTACCAATTCCCCGGCCGGCCGGCAATGAGAGCTCTTGGAACGGGCACATACCCCACACGCTGCGACACATTTCTTGATCTCAGCAGACATTAATGGCCACCAAAAAACTCTCTTTACTGCTTCACATGTGGCTGTAATACCTGGGTGAGCACCCAATTTCGAGTCATGGAACTCCCACAGGAGTTTGGTGCGCAGATGCTGTGGAACAAACAATTTATGTACAGGTTTGGAGCTAAAGATTGAACCCCCACAATCTCCCACTCCAACTCCGATGACAGTTCCGCAATCACCACCCCGGGTTGAAGAATGGAAGAGGGTGGGTCAGGGGCGGACAGCGGCTCAAAACTACGTGATAACGCATCTGCTTTCACGTTTTTAGACCCTGGACGGAAAGTAATAGAAAATTGGAATCTGGAGGAAAAAAGTGACAAGCGGGCCTTCCTGGGCGTTAGTCTTTTAGCAGTTTTAATATACTCCAAGTTTTTGTGGTCAGTGATGACCGTGATAGGGTGAGCTGCCCCTTCCAAAAAATGCCTCCACTCTTCAAATGCTAATTTGATCGCCAGGAGCTCTCTATTCCCCACATCGTAATTTCTCTCTACGCGAGAAAATTTCTTTGAGAAATAGGCACAAGACCTAAGGTTAGTCAGAGTGGCAGACCCCTGAGACAACACAGCCCCCACCTCTGAAGCATCCACCTCCACTATAAATGGCATAGATGGGTCTGGTTGAATCAACACTGGGGCAGACATGAAATGGTTTTTTAGAACAAGAAAAGATTGTTTAGCTGCAGAAGACCAATTCCTAACATCAACCCCTTTGCACATGAGATCAGTAAGGGGCTTAACTATCTGCGAGAAGCCTTTGATGAACCTGCGATAATAATTCGCGAATCCCAAGAAGCATTGGAGACCTTTAAGGTCCTGAGGTTGGACCCACTCCATGATGGCTTGCACCTTCTTGGGATCCATTCGAAACCCCTGTGGTGAGATTATGAACCCAAAAAATGTTAGTTCCTGGACAAAAAATGTACATTTTTCAAGCTTGACGAACAGCTGGTTTTCTCTGAGCCTTTGCAAAACCGTTTTGACATGCAATAAATGAGACTCCTTGTCAGCAGAATATATCAGAATATCATCTAAACAGTCAACAACAAAGCGGCAGATGAGATCCGCAAACACCGCATTAATGAAGTTCTGGAAGACAGCTGGTGCATTAGTAAGCCCAAACAGCATTACAAAATTTTCAAACAATCCCTCTGGCGTAAGAAAAGCTGTCTTCCATTCGTCTCCTTCCCTTATTCTTATCAGGTTGCAGGCACCTCTGAGGTCTAATTTGGTAAATCACTTAGCCCCTGAGAGCTGGTTACACAAATCTGGAATCAGAGGTAAGGGGTATGTGTTCCTGATGGTAATTTTGTTCAGTTCTCGAAAGTCGAGGCAGGGATGCAGGCCACCATCCTTCTTTTTAACAAAGAAGAACCCCGCTGCAACTGGGGACACTGAAGGTCTTATATGCCCTTTACGGAGACTTTCAGTGATGTATTCTTTCATAGCCAGGCACTCAGGGCCTGACAAATTCAACAAACGGGCTTTGGGCAATTTGGCCCCAGGAATCAAATAGATAGTGCAATCAAATGGCCTATGCGGTGGCAATGCCTCGGCCTCGCTTTCAGAAAACACGTCCTCAAAGTCCTTAAGGTACTCCGGACTACCCTTCAGACTGACAGAAGACTCACAGACAGGTTTTGCGGGTGTCACACAAAGAACAGATTTATAGCAACAGTCAATACAGTTGGACCCCCAATTGACAATTTCCCTTTTTTCCCAGTCAATTACTGGATTGTGCCGTTGAAGCCACGGCATGCCCAGTACCAGCCCTGCTAGCAATTTGTCCATCACAAAACTTCTTATTTCTTCCCGATGAGACGGACCAATTTGTAAAACAAAACTTTCGGAAATATAAAGAATCCCCGAACGGGTGAGGGGGGGAAGAGTCGATGGCCACAATTTTCAAGGGGGTCTCCAGCCTGACTGTCCCTATCCTGAGTTGGGAGACAATACAGGAGCTGACCAAATTGAGGGATGAACCACAGTCCACCAATGCTGTGGAAACAAAATGACAGTTGTCTACTAATAATTCAACCTTAAGTAAGATTTTTGTGCATGAGGAAAGAAGTACCTGAAGGTCTGGGCAGCCTCCTCGACCACTACCCAGACCTAGTAGTTTCCCGTCGCCTTAGAGGATGACGGACATGACGGACAATCCCTTCTCCAATGTCCAGACTCTCCACAGTAGAAACAAAGCTGCTTCTCCCGACGCCTTTTCCTCTCTCTTTAAATGAGGTGACTCCAATCTCCATGGGCACAGGGCTTGCACCGGCTTCCTTACTGCCGGAAAATAGTGAGGCTTCCGAATGCATAACTCCTCTGGCCTTTAATTGGCGATCCATTTGCACTGCTTGGGTCATGGCATCCTCCAGAGTGTCAGGTGGGGGATGCAGGGCTAAAGCATCCTAGAGGCGTTCTGACAGGCCTCTACGGAAAAGCCCCAAAGAGCGGCATCATCCCAGGACACCTGCCGCCCACCGGCGGAACTCTGAGCAGAACCATTCTGCCAAGTGCCGACCCTGACGTGCATTCATCACCATATCCTCAGCCATTCAAACCCTGTCTGGCTCATCATAAATACGACCCAGGGCTTCAAAGAAAGCATCCACAGTCATTCGTTCCGGGGCCATGGAGGCAAGAGAGAATGCCCATGCTTGTAGCGCACCCCGAAGTAAGGAAATAATGACCCCCACCCTCTGAAATTCATCCCCGGAGGACCGGGGTCTCAGGGAAAAAAACAATTTACATCCTTCCCTGAAAGCCCCGAATTCTTTTTTATCCCCAGAGAAGGGATCAGGGAGTTTGACAGGAGACTCAGGGGACATAAGGGACACATCTTTAATCTCAGGACCGCGGGCCCCTGCAGCGACCACCCCCTGCACTGTGTCCACCAGCTGCTGATGGGTATGGGCCATAGAGCGCTGTTCCACATTCATTTTTTGGAACATCTGAGTCAAATGTTTCATTTGATCAGATAGCGCTTGCATGGGATCCATAATATTAATCTGAAAAGACCCCAAACAATCTCCTTCCCCAGCAGTAAAAGAAAAGACAGTACAGGTCGTTTATAATATCAGGAGCGGTTCAGCAGCACCGCCACCTCAAGTTACAAGGACGCAGACAAAGCGCACGTGGAGGACTCTTACCCGCAGCCGCGAGAGTCCGATGTCTAACGTGGGTATAAGCAGGTCAGCTTAAGGACCTGTGGGAGGTGGAGCAACGATGAAGAGCTGGGTGCGCGCAGGACCTGTGAGCATGTGACCTCGCGTCAGGGAGAGGGGAGGGATAACCACCGAACCCCTGCAGCGCCGACAGTAACACTGATAATACCGTGGCACAGAGGAGAAAATGATAGACAAGTCAGGCAGGCAAAGCGGTCATACACAGGATGGGCAGCGAGGTACAGGAGGGATAATCACAGAGAGGTCAATACGTAGCCAGGGGTCATACACAGAACGGGCGGCAAGGTACAGAGTCAGAATACAAGAGACGTTAACCGTGATGGGATCGGATCAAGCACCAAGCAAGCATACAGAGGCAGGCATGAAGCACAGACAGAACAGGGTCAGGCACACTCAGCTAGGAGTATAAACGACAGGGGACAGCTCCTCCATGAGGCTATAAGAACCCTCCCCAGGTCCATAGAGAGGCTTCCCATATTAACCTCTGCACCGCCTAACCTGAAGCCTCAGTAAACCATGACACATCTTTCATCCAGCCGCTGACGTTTCTGGATTGTGAGTCATGGGGAAAGCAAAAAAATTGTCAACAGATCTACAGGAAAAGGTAGTTGAACTGTATAAAACAGGAAAGGGATACAAAAAGATATCCAAGGAATTGATAATGCCAGTTGTCACGAATTCAAAGTGAATATATAAATATATGATTAATTTGTCATGAGATATATCACCTCACAACAAAAGAGAAAACACAGTAGTGGAGAAAAAATTTTGGTGTTATCATTCATATTCTATGAAAAAAGGCCAATAAAGCAAAAGTTTTCCCGGGATATGTAAACTTTTAAGCACAACTGTATGTAAAAACATAGATGATTCTACATATTTATAAAGTTTTAGTTTATGAAAGTTTTAGTTTATAGATTAAAATATGGGAATTTGTTTGCACAAAATAACCTAGTTCAGTATTTCTGAGTTTTCTGCTTTGTCTTGGGAAATGCAAAATTGCTGACACCCTGAGGGAGGTATTTAATGAAAACCTAAAAACTGCTGATCAGACACAAAAGCTACCCAAGAGATAATGTTACATTTTATTAACTATTTGGAGAAATTTCACATAATTCCATGTTTATCAATGAAGTTGAAGATGAAAGTAGAAAAATCTATCTTGAAAATGTATAATGTGAATAGAGTTTGCTTTAGTATGAATTCATTTAGGGCTTATTCAGGCTCTTGAGTGTCTTTTTGGTGCTGTTCAAGGGCATAACGGACAACAAATGGACCACCAGAACCAATTGCAACTAAAGTGCTAGTGCACAATGGAGTTCTTCCAAAAAGACCTATGGTCCACATGAAAAAAATCACAGCATGTATTTAGTCTGATCATCACAGACCAGAATACTGTATGCAATCGAAGGCAGCTCCTGCACTCATCTGAATTTCGTACAAGCACACGGAGCCAAACACATCTACATTTTGCGAATATGACTGGCCCTTTTTTTATACATACCAAGCTAAATAGTCAACCCAATCTCAAACTTTGAGGCTGAGTTCACACAGAGTGGTTTTGTGTCGTTTAGCTGCAAAAGCACTGTTTCCGATGCAGTCTATTTATTGTATCCCAGCACAACTTAATCTTGTAGGGAAAGAGCTTTTGCACTTGCAGTGATATTTGGCTTTTCAGGTGACACGGTTGTTTTCCTATGAGATTAAGTAATTGTGTAGGGAAACAAAAGACTGCAGATAGCGGAAGATGGCTATATTCTTCAGATCGGATACGCTGGGACTGCTGTATGCATCATATAGGAGACACTGAGACTGCAGTATATACATCACATATTAGACACTGAGACTCTTGTATATACATCAAATAGGAGACACTGAGACTGCACTATATACCTCACATAGGAGATAGCGAGATTGTTGTATAAACATCACATAGGAGACACTGAGACTGATGCATATACATCACACAGGAGTCACTGAGACTGCTGTAAATCACATAGGAGACATTGAGATTGCTATAAATTAAGTTCTCCATCTTCTCTGCATCTGGGATCCAATTCTCGCATGCAAGAGAGTCAGATCACAGTAAAATGACACTCTGCTCATTTGCATATAGCGTCTGAGTCTCCCGCCTGAGAGAATCATCGGATGCTATACACTAGTGTGAGCGAACCCTAAAAGAAATATGTAGTAAAGATCAGTGATAAAACTTTGTACCTTCCATATCACAGATTGCTAATTTACATCATGACATATCTAGTTTTATAGAAAATACATCTATCTACTTACGGTATTGTGGCACCCTGAGGCTCAGTCGCCACAGAGGTACTGCACCTCCTCCTGAGGTGTAGTATTCCACTATCCAGGTAAGGTGGAGACTCCTGACCACACTCCAACACCTGCAACCCACACCACAAAGTAGTGTAGCAAAGCACCTTCGGCGGCTCCCTGCTTGGAGTATAGCAAAGCACCCATTGGTGACTCCCTGCTTGGAACACGAAACGTGCTGGGAGGTGGGTTGAGTTAGGTTACATTACAAGGAGCGGGAAGAGTTTATGATTAGAGGTCAGTTGGTTAGAGAGTTGGAGAGAAGATCCCCGGAGGGAGGGATGGATGGAGATGCTGCAGCGGATCCCAGTGACCTGGGTCTGCTGGCATGGGAGAGGAAGAGAAAGCGCAACATAGCCTGAAAGCCTGATTCTCCATAGAAGGAAAGATTAGTACGGAACGTGAGGTGTAAGAGAGAACAGAGGACGTGGGTTAGAAGAGCACCTTTCCTAGAAGTTCAAACGCAAGGCCGGGGCCCGGTCCCCGAGGTTGTATGGATACTAATGGTCCTGCAGCAGACACCGGAGGAATAGAAGTAGTGACCATTTTATTCCCACACAAGACTTGGGGGCACAACAGCAACTGGATATTGAGCCGGGACTTAGTAGTAAGGAGTCCCCGAAGCAGGCTACAGCTGTCTGCCGTACAAGTAGAGTTCATAAGAACATCGGACAGGAGGCACTCCAGTGTAACTCAGTAATGGGAGTACTTCATTTAAAGGCGCTATATGAGGAGACGTTCAGAAAGTCACATGTTGGCGGAGTGTTGGAAAGGAGTACTTCATCTGGCCTGGAGGTTGACTGAGTCCCTGACCCGGAGGACACAGCACGGAGGCAAGCACCTGTTTGTACCAGAGACTGTGAGTAAAGCTTTGGAACTACATGTGTTATGAATGGGTCACCGTGGAGGAAAAAACCTAAACAAGCTAAGCCCCAGAAAAACCAGAGAGGTTGGTAACTATGCAGATTGCAGATCCCTGATCCTAACCACAATAACTAGCAGCAGCCGTGGAGCGTGCCTATGATGAACCTAGACGCCTCGTCACGGCCGGAAGACTAAATAAGCCTAAAGCAAGAAAAGGGGAAAACTAACTGCCCCAGAGCAGACCCCAAAGGAATAGACAGCCCCCACACATGTATTGATGGTGAAACAAGATGAAAACACAAACATAGGCAGGAAAATAGGCTGAGCAAACGATGGGGCCCAAACTAACTAGAAAGGATAGGAAAGGAAAGACACTGTCTGCAATCTGCCAAAAACCCTACAAAAATAATGTCCAACATTTCTGATAACAAAATTAACCCTGAAGTCACTAGACTTCTCCCACTATATCAGCACTCTGAAATATTCTGAGGCAGAGCAAAAAGAGGCCAATCTAATAAGGGACAAAAAGCAAATTAGCAAATACAGATAAGTAAGAGTGGAAATTCAGCAGAGCCCCAGCCGGGGCTGACTGACCACACAAAAAACTGAATAGACCAACAAAATCAAGTGTGAACATTAGCAGAAAAACTTAGCTTGAGCTGACTGGAACAGAGCTGAGTACCAAGACTTGACAAGCCAGAAGGAATCACCAGCACCAGAATAGGGCGTTGGCTGTCTTAAATCCAGTCTGAGATTCCTGAGGTCCAATTGTCATCCTCCTTATCAGGTGGCAGATCTCCACTGATTAAATCAGCCTCACTACCTCCTGTTACCACCAGAGGGAGCCTGGAAGGAGAACTCGCAACTGGTAGACCAGAAAATGAACTCACAACATACATGCCCTGGTGTCCTCCACTTATTCCTGCGCCAACCTGCCCAGCACTGCTGCATCCCTTGCGCCAGACACTACACCATCTACGTGTCACTTCACTTACTCTGCCCTGGGACTACAGCCCTGCCTGTGGAGGGCTATAACATCACTGCTGCACCACACCATCTGTCCCAGAGGATCTGTCTGCAGTGTTGGCTTACATCTCCATTGCCGAACACCACAGGTGGCGTCACAAATCACTTATAAAATTTCACCACCACAAGCACACTGCAACAACCCCCTTTTATAATGGGCTCCCAGGGCCACGGGCCGGGTCACAGCAGCCATTGAAGATCATCGGGCCCGGTACCGAGTACCCCACAGCCCTGGGTGTGAAGGCGACCCAGTATATTTAGATGGACGCACTCTGCTGCTTCTGATCACTTCTGTCACTATATTTGCATATACAGAGGCAGAGTAGTGGAGGAAATTACCATAGTTCGTTATTAGGCTAGGTTCACATTGCGTTTGGGGCATCCGTTTAATGGATCTGTTAAACGGATGTGCTAACGCTGATGTCAATTTCGACATCTTTTGTGCCCTAGCGCTAACATGCGCTAACCCATGGTAGCAGTTCGTTACCATGCGCTACCATGCGTTAGCCCATACAGGTCTACGCACAGCGAACGCATCCTTTCGCTGTGTGCTAGACCAGATGCACCCTCGAACGCTGTAGACCGCATTCAAGAGTGCGTCATGAACTAGCGCATCATCGCTAATGCATGCCGATTTTGGCATGCGTTAGGTTGCGCTACTGTTATTGCGGGCAATGGGTGCATTAACGCATCCGTTACATAACGTTAGTGCCGCTATGTAACGGATGCTGTCAGCGCATTGCTCCTAACGCAATGTGAACCCAGCCTTATATTCATGAGCCATGTTCACTTTTTTTGTCCAACATTTTTGGTAGCATTTCAATCAATAATTTTGGGGCACGATACAAATTTTCACGCAAATATTGACAAAAAAATTTTTGTGACAAAATACCCAAATTTTTACTTTTTGGTCAAAAACTCAAAATGCTTGCACCAGAGTCATAAATATGTCCAAAACTAAGACTGCAAATGCAAGTTCTAGACATTAGAAGCTAAGAAACATTTCATAAATATGCCTCAATATTTTCATCTGATGGCCTGTTTAGTTGTAATACTTTGGTCACTTTGAAGT
The DNA here is from genome assembly GCF_039654945.1 of Dendrobates tinctorius. NCBI lineage: Eukaryota > Metazoa > Chordata > Amphibia > Anura > Dendrobatidae > Dendrobates > Dendrobates tinctorius. Next base: position 631,881 of record NW_027361832.1, on the reverse strand, counting down.
AATCACTAATCTACATACCTAAGGGTTCGTGCAGACAACCATATTTTTTTTTCCATGTTCTCCACATCCAAGAAAATTGGATCACACTGTGACCAAACTCTGAGCCTGGTCAGTAAGACAGACACCATCAGGACAAAGCCTGTAGGACACAATAAGAACAGGTTATGGGGGTTAACAGCATGGAGTGACTGTAAGGACACGCTGTATGGGATCACTTAGGTACTGTATCCGCTGTGGACATATTAATTATAGGTATTGGAAGGATGACAGGTTATATTGTTCTCAGTGAATGACTGGTGTTGCTTAAAACTTTAAAACTGTGGGCAAAATGTTACTATTATCATAATTAGTAAAATTAGCTTTGTCCTGTTAGTAGTTTTTACAATTTAATGAGGCTTTGCTTCCTTCAAGAGTCTGAGCTGTACTATCAGCTACAAGCGCTACTGCTACTAGAAGAAGACATTTGTTCCCGGTAAACCATGAACTGGATGTAGTTCTTACTGACGCCTTTCCCTCCACTTCAACCAGCTGATTGGCAGGGGTGTCAGGATTCAAACCCTCACTGATCTGATATTGATGGCTTATTCTTAGGCCACGGTCACACGTTCAGTCTTTTACCTCAGTATCTGTAAGTCAAAATCAGGAGTGGAACAATCAGAGGAAAAGTATAATAGAGACACCTCACCACTTCTGTATTTATCACCCACGCCTGATTTTGGCTTACAGATAATGGGGTAAAATACTGACCGAATGCTTAATCTGTGGAACGTGTGAACGTGGCCTACGGGTGAGCCAATGACTTTATGTGGCTGGACAAAATACACATTAACATTGCCAAACCAAGTATAATGCTGCCAACTCTCATGTACTGCTTCTCCCCACCACACTGACTGCTGGAGATGAAAGCAGTGAATCACGCTCAGGTCTGCTATTCTCCAGCACAGGTGATCACTCTGCAGACTGCTTGTCAATACATGTCTCTCATTGAACCTGCAATAAGCTACTGCAGGAGCATACTCTTCTTTGTCCAATGTGTTGTTTATTGGTCGGCGTTAGAACTTGAAGGAGATGGAAGTGAAATCTCTCTGGTAAAAAAAAACTTTTACTAAAAAAAAAAAACTGTTTAGATTCTAAAAATTTTGTTTGCTAACTTCACCACACCAAAAGAGAGGCAAAATAAAAAAAAAAAAAAAGAAAAGTTTAATTCTGTTCTGCAGCACCTATTACATCGTGTGTCCAGTTCAACGCAAAAAATTTGTTGAAAGGGCCTCCTTAATCAGCCATTTGAGGATGCAGACTGCAGTGAAACATGTGAGCACATTGAGTATTTGGTAGACAAGATAGTGGATCTAAGAATCATTGACACACTGGGCCCACCAACAACTATAATTAGCCATTTTCCCCCATCCAATAAGAATATAAGTTATTTAGCCACTTTATTCCACCCGCAATTTATTATAATTACATTTCACCCAATTTGTTATAATTACATGTTCCCTCCCCATAATTCATTATAATATTATGTCCTCTCGCACCCCCCCCCAATTCATTAAATTTAAATTAAAAAAAGACCTCTCTATCCAGGTGATCCTTACTCTCATGACCATCAAGTACATGCTAAATGTTGCAAAGAGGAGAGCTACTACTGTAGAAGTGTTTGTAATGACAGTCACCTTCTTCAGCAACTTCAGCACTGCCCCCTCACCCCACACTGACTGCCAGAGGTAAGAGCTGAAAGCTGTCAGTTAATCACACTCGGGTCTGCTGTGCTCCAGCACATGTCAGCACTCTCTGCAGTAAGGAGAGCAGGCAGTTTGTCAACGCTATAGTGGAGGCTTGTTCTTCTTTCCCCAGTGTGTTTCTTCAGGAAGAAGAAATACCCGCCCTTAGTCAAATATCTCTGGTAATGCCCACTTGTACATAAAAAACTGTTCAGATGCCTAAATCTTTGATCGATAATATCTCTGAAACGGAGAGGTGAAATAAAAAAACAAAACAAAAATGTTTTCTTCTGCTCTGCAGTGCCTGTTACATCGCGTGTCCAGTTCAACATGAAAAACTTGGTGAAAGGTCTTTAAACATCACAAAAGTACGTTTTACAATATTGGATAATGCAAGATTTGATGACCTTATACGCTATAAAAATTTATATAGCCTATATAAAATAACAAAAAAAAAATAGCATAAAAGGAACCAGAAAGCTTTTTACAGGCCAAATACTTTGTGGCATTGATTTCATGTCCTAGTCAGGAATCTATGTACTTTGATCTCCAAATGTTGACTTTTTGTTGCATTGTCCCTCCTAAAACATTCGGTCTGGATAGCAAACCTGTGTTTTATGCCCAGTAACGTGGCAGCTTTCACTACAAAGTTGTAGATTCGGTGTTTTCTACTTTCTTTACTTAGATGATCTTTAAGGTCAAAAGGTTGGAAGAAAGAATTGCAAGTAGTAATGCTTTGAGCTAAGGGTGTGGATCAAATGTAAAGAGCTGGAAAAACCAACCCAACAACATTGTAGCAAGGTAACTTTTTTTTGGACAGTGAGTTTAATTTGTTTCTGTGGTGTTAGGTTTCAAGGAGGGACACTTTATTCGCAGACTACACACCCCAGCCATCCTCAAATATCCCATGATTGATATTAGGCAGACTAGAAGACTTTGCATTACATTTACACCGTACCTTACGTCAATAATGTTCATGGCTATGATTTTTTTAAAAAATAGAATTTCACTATTATTTTTCGCAAATAAACATATAGAATGGCTAACTATTGCACTCTACCAGTGATGTGGCCAGCATCAGTCTTAAGTTTAGGGGAAAATTTGAGTGAGGACTTTAAAGGGGTTGTCTGGGAATTTACTACTGATGGCCTATCTTTAGGCTAGGTCATCAATGTCTGATTGTTGGGGGGTGCGACAACCGGTACTCCCGCTGATCAGCTATTTGGTGGCTGGAACTGCTCAGTTGTAGGCAGGATTACCCTGACAGTAAATACCTCTATACAGTTATGCTCAAAAGTTTGCATACCCCGGCCAAATTTTTGCTTTTTTGGCCTTTCAGAGAATATCAATGATAACACCAAAAAATTTTCTCCACTCATGGTTAGTGGTTGGGTGAAGCCATTTATTGTCAAACTACTGTGTTTTCTCTTTTTATGTTGAATCTATTATTGAAAACTAAATAAACAACAAAGTACAAGACAACAAACAGTGTACACCAAGGCACATGAAGCCACATTATTGCTATACACTCGTAATAACGAAATATCTTCTGGTGCCGCAGAGTCATCAAGATAATTGTATACCAGAGGGCACACGTATACCATCCCGAGGCTGTTGTTCTTAACTATATATACATTTGTCATATATTATTGCGTATACAGACATCAACGGAAAAGATGTCACGCCGCCCCGTGTTTCTTTCGGAACATCAACATCATTAATTAAGAGAGTAGTAACTGCGGGCATGCTTAACAAAGTCTCCATGTAACCAGTGGAGGTGTATGTCAAGAAACAATAAAAAGAATCTAAGAAAAGAAAATAAGAAACTCAAAGAGAGCGTGAAGGGGGGAGGAAAGAAAAGGGAGAAAGGGAGGTGAAGTGAAGTAAGCGGGCCTCTGGCCTCCGTGCCGACCTTTAACTTGCTCCCTCGACCAAGCGAGGTAATTCGGGGGTTTCCTTGAATAGTATCCAAGGCTGCCACACACGAATCAGGCGGGTATTGTCTCCCTCCATTTCGGCCATTAATTCCTCCATACGGAATATATCTGCAAATTCTGTCACCCATTCTGCCATGGTTGGTGTTGTTGTTGTGCGCCAATGGCGTGGAATGACCATGCGCGCCGCAGAAATGCAAAATCTGAGAAGGCTTCTTTTCTGAGTGGATATGGGGCCTGGGAGGATTGACAAGAGGGCAATTTGCGGGGAGGGTGGAACATGTGTTCCAGAAATCTTTTGATACGCTCCAAAAACCTCTACCCAGAAGGGTTGTATAGCAGGACACTGCCACCAGATATGGAAAAGCGTGCCTCTTTCCGTCTTACATCGCCAACAGGTGTCGTCAGCTGACGGATAAATTGACTTTAGCCTGACGGGGGACAGGTACCATCTGGACAGTATCTTGAAATTTTTCTCCTGTGCGCCCCCGGCCGGAGACATTTTATGTGTGAAAAAGTAAGCTTTATCAAGGTCCTCAGATGTAAATTTATGTCCCATCTCCTCCTCCCATGCTCGGATGTAACTTGGAGCCGCATCCGGATCGTCTGAGTGAAGTATCTTATATAAAAGAGAGATCAGGTGAGAAGGAGGATCTTGTTGTGATAATAAGTTTTCAAATCGTGTCATGGGTGGGTGAGAAGAACGGTCGCCCAAATGTCCCCGAATAAAAGATCTCAACTGATTATATTCCAACCAGGAGATTGCTCCCGAGGAGGACCCTTCCCTTAGGCTTTCCCAAGATGGAGCCCTCCCTTCTATCAACACCTGTCCCAAACGCAAGTCAGACCTTCTATGCCAACCCAGAAATTGGTCTCTGCAACACCCTGGAGGAAAATCCGGGTTACCAAATAGTGGAGTCAGCGGGTTTAGGGTGCTGATCAGTTTCTTTCTGGTTTTAACCCGATTCCATAACTGTAAAACCCCACGAGTCAAAACGTCTGTATTTCCCTCAGAATCATTTGTGACCAAGTCATGGCGTCGGATCCATGGGAGATGGCGCAATGGAACCTTATAAGATGTCTGTTCTAGTTGAACCCACTGTTTGGAGTGATGACCAAATTGCCAATCAAATAAGCGTGCCAGTATAGATGCTCTATGGTATAACTCAAGGTCAGGGAGGCCTGCGCCACCCCTGAACTTCGGGGCGGTCAGGGTAGAGTACTTTAGTCGGGGTTTGGAGGTCTGCCAGATAAATCGGATCAATGCCGATCTGATGGTCTGGAAGAAAGTTTTCGGCGGAGTAATCGGAACCGCCTGAAACAAATATAAAAATCTGGGGAGAATATCCATCTTAAATGAGTTCATCCTACCAAACCACGAGATATTTTTTCGTCCGTACTCTCTTAAACGTTTTAAGGTTGAGTCCAAGAGGGGCAGGTAATTTAATTTGTACAGATCATTCATATCAGTAGGGATTTGAACTCCTAAGTATTGAATAGCTTTAAACCTCCATCTGAAGGGAAAGTTTCCCATGATTCTTGTAAGCTCTGTCTGCCTCAGAGATATATTGAGGGCTTCGGTTTTCTGGAAATTAATTTTAAAGTTGCTGACTGCTCCATATTTTTGGAACTCCTCCATCAATGATGGGAGGGTAATATGAGGCTGGGATATATATAGGAGGAGGTCATCCGCATAAAGAGAGACCTTATAATGTACCTGATCTACCCATAAACCGTGCACACTGGGGTTCTTCCTGATCGCCACTGCAAGATGTTCCATGACTATTGCATATAACAAGGGCGATAAAGGACACCCCTGTCGGGTTCCGTTCCCAACGGTTATAGGATCCGACATCGCCCCGTTGACTTTAACCCTCACCGAAGGGTTGGAATAGAGAGCCGCAATCCTTTGTAGGAAGCGATTACCCAGTCCCATTTGTCGAAGGGCCGCAAACATGAATCCCCAGTGTACACGGTCAAAGGCCTTTTCTGCATCAATCGACAGCAGAGCCATTGGTTTCTGTTTTGCTTTAGCATGAGCAGTCAGAATAAGGGTTTTACCTATACCATCCCTTGCCTCTCTTCCTCGTATAAACCCCACCTGATCCGAGTGTACCACCGAAGGCAAAAGAGGGGCCAATCGATTAGCTAAAATTTTTGCATATAACTTTACGTCTACGTTAATGAGAGATATTGGACGGTAGTTGGTCACTATTTTTGGGTCTTTCCCTGGTTTCGGTATCACCGTAATAAAGGCCTCTAAGGATTGTGGAACAAATGGGGAGCAGATCGCGATGGAATTAAACACTAGCGTCATAATGGGATTAAGTTATTCGCGAAACATCTTATAAAAATAAGGGGAGAAGCCGTCTGGTCCTGGGCTTTTACCTGCTGGGGTATTTTGAATAACCTCGTCAATCTCCTCTGTCGTAAAATCAGTATCCAGTGATGACGTCAAATCCGTGGTCAACACTGGAAGGGCAGTGTCATGTATATATGATTCTATGTGTGGTTGAGGGTCTAGAGGCGAATGAGGGGAGCGATCACTATTAATATTGTACAATGTATGATAGTATTGCCGCATTATATCTAGAATTTCCATTGGATTTGATGTTGTCTGGCCATGACGTCGCTGAAGAGAAGGAATATATGTAGTCTGATTACGGGGGTGTAAAAATCTGGCTAGAAGGCGTCCGCATTTATTTGCCTGCCCATATAATATACTCTTAAATCGGTTTCTTTGATGCCGGGACTTCTCATTTAATAAGGATTTCAGATCGTCTCTGCACTTTCAATTAAGACAACGTCTCTGTCTCCCTATCCTTCTTGTGTTTCATCTCCAATGTTGAAATTTTCTCTGTAAGGTCCATAATTTCCCTACTTTTCCTTTGTTTTAAGCGAGAGCCATGTTTAATCAGAGTCCCTCTAAGGATGCATTTAAGAGTTTCCCATTTAATAGACATGGCAGTGGTGTCATGTTTATGAAATTGTAAGAATTCTGCTATGGTGGTCTTAATGTCAGCCACACAGGTAGGGTCTTTTAAAAGGTTATCGTTCAGTCTCCACGTCCACTGTCGTGTCACTGAATCAGGAGGACTAATATCTAGAAAGATCGGAGCATGATCCGACCATAGGAAACCTCCAATAGATGGTTTCGGATCCCATGCCAATGCACAATGACTAAGGAGAAAAAAGTCTATTCTGCTATATGAGTTATGTGGTGTGGAGAAGTACGTATAGTCTTTCCCGTTGGGATTAAAAAGTCTCCAGACATCCGTAAGACGTAAGTTATGAAGGTCTTTTTTCAAAGAGGACAGCTGACGTAGAGAAATGTGAGATCTCGCTGCTGAAGAATCTAAAGTCGGGTTAAGAGTCATGTTAAAGTCTCCCCCTATTATGACGACCCCCTCAGCGAAGTCAGCCATTGTCTTTAAGAAGGATCTAGTGGCTCGAATTTGGTCCCGACCGGGGGCATACCATCCTGCTATAGTGTATGTTGTTGAAAAAATCTGAATTTTTAAGATCACGTACCTGCCCTCCGTGTCGACCAGCGTATCCAACACTGTATGTTGGAGGGATTTATGAAGTGCTATAGACACCCCTCGGGATCGTGAGTCAGGATTGGTGCCATGGAACCATGTTGTATAATGGCGATCATGTAGATTAGGGACATGTCCACTCTTAAAGTGTGTCTCCTGTAAAATCAGCACATTTACTCTTTTCTTGTGCATACCATATAATATTTGAGACCGTTTCTGCGGGATATTAAAACCCCTGGTATTCAATGAGCCTAATATAATCTTTTGTATGGCCTTCTTACCCATCATTCTGTTTGTAGTCCGAAGTCAAAAATGCAGACTTCGCCAATAGAAGTAGGTCAGCCTCGGAGTCCAGTGCCCGCTATAAGGAGGTGAAGAGGGAACTAATAGGAAGAGGTGAGTACAAGCAGAGAAAATGAGTAAGGGTTAAAGAAACAGTAGTAAGAAAAATTAAACTATAACAATACGGATGTGGATAGACCCACTCCGACAAACCGTTAGATCCTAGTGGAGGTTATTACTAAATGCTGCGTGCCTTAATGGTCAAGCAGCCCTCCGGGGGGTGAGAGTACGGCAAAAGAAGAGTCGGAGACGCCGTCCCCTCCGGCGTCCGATCCCATTATGTTACATCAGTTGCAAACCTTTAAAGCGGAGAGCCGGCCCCACACAGCCCCTCGTAACTATGAGTGTATGAGCCATGACCCATCCCACTTTGTAATTACTATCTGTGTTATCCAAATAGAAAAAGAAGCAAAATAGAACCCAACCGAACTACTAATGTATACAGGCATTCGACTTTGTAATCCCAATACAACATAACGTTTAGAGCATAGGTCTACCCTCTAAATTAGGGCACCCCTCTTCAATCCACAGAAAGGAACTTTATGAAGAAAAAAAAAAAAAAAAAAAAAAAAAAAGGGGGGGGGGGAGGGGAAGAGAGGAGAGGGGGGGGCAAAGGATAGGGAAAGGTTGGAGGAGGAGAATCATCCGGTATTGTAAACATATTTACATTTCAGACCTGCATTACTCTCAGCAAAGATCCCCGAATCTCCCCTTCCCCTCCAAACCCATGTAGACCCATGTCCGATCTGGTAGAAAGGAAAAATTTAGTCGAACAATACTGGATGATCAAATTGCTTCTTCCTCTCTGAGATGTGCGCGCCCACGCCCATTGGGCCTTCTTCCTCGTCTGCGCTGACGTTGAGGCTCTGGATCTCCACGAGGGTCCTCCATCCTATAAAACAATGGTAGGGATGGCCATTCAGGAATATCCACCTCAGGTATATCCAAGGTGGCCGAAAAAGCCGGGATGCCCCCAGGGTGGCTCAGTCGGTGTACTCTGCCGCTCCTCTGGACTCGAAGACAAAACGGAAATCCCCATGTGTAGGAAAGATCGTGTCGCCGCAACTCCTCTAGGAGGGGGCGGAGAGCTCTACGCCTCTGCAAGGTCCATCTGGACAAATCCGGTAGAAGTTGTATTCGAGTGTCCGAGTGGCTTATGGATTTTGCCCTCTTAGCTGCTCCCATGACCGCGTCCTTAAGTTGGTACTTATGCACCCTGCATATCACGTCTCTTGGTGGGTCTTGCTCTCTAGGACGCGGGCCCAGAGCTCTGTGGGCGCGATCCAACTCCAATGGGGTGTCTTGGGGCCTATCCAATACTGAATTAAAGATGCCTCTCAAAGTGGAATGTAGGTCCTGGGAAGGTACAGACTCGGGCAATCCCCGTATTCTTATGTTGTTCCTACGCCCCCTATTCTCCGAATCATCCAGCATTTCCGCTAGGGTCTGTATTTGTCTGGCTTGAGCTGCTGTTATATTTTCCTGGGCCTCCATTCTATCACTCAGGGAGGTCAGGAGCTGGTCGTGAGATTCAACTTTCTCACCACATTGCTGGATATCGTCCCTGAGTATGGAAAGTTCAGCTTTATAGGAGGATTCCAAGCGGACAATGTACTGTTCCATATCTTGTTTCGTCGGAATGTCCTTTAGCCTGTTATACAGTAGATTGAAATCGACTCCGATGGGTACTGAGGAGTGCCCCGCAAACATAGGTGCTGGCATCCCATGTTGTAGCATAGATGCACCTGTTAGTTAGACAGACAGACGGTGAGGTTGTATTGGATAACAGTCCAACCTGATAGACGGGCGATGGTGATGAGTAATCTGCTCGTTCTCTTAGTGTGGGGTCCATCTCCCTGTGTATTGCAGAATCCTTAGGGGGGTTAATAGAAACATCCATATCCATGTCTGGGGGATTGGTAATGTCTAGTGCGGGGAGTTCCACAGAAGCCGCTTCAGGGCCCTCTCCTGTCTCAATGGCACCTGGCTGTGCCTGTATGACCGCGGGGTCTCCCTGTGAGAGATGGATCCCCAGGGGCTCAGCGGTCTTAACAAGGGGAGAGTGCCTCATCTCCTGTGATACCCCCGCGGTCGCCTCATCAGATCCCCGAGAGGCTCCCCCGTGTACCTTCTCCCCGGACTTCTCTCCTGCCTCCGGTGCTGTGCCTCCCGCCGCCAGCGGGGAAGGTCGTGCGCCACGCGCCACATCCATCATGGCGCCTGCAGCTCTCCTCTTCACCGCTCCTGAAAAGTAGCGGGAAATCTTCTGAGGAGCTTTGTCGGGCGCCGCGGGACCGGTGGATACACTCCCCTTGCTCTTCCTGGTAAGCATCTGGGTAAATGGCGTTATATCAGGCTCTGTTTGGATCGGTTACCGGGGTAGGAACGGGAGCCTCTTCAAATCGTGTCCTCACTCCTCGCCCGCCATGCCACGCCCCCGTGTTTTCTCTTTTTAAATCATAATGACAACCCAAAACATCCAAATGACCCTGATCAAAAGTTTACAAACCCTGGTAATTTTGGCCTGATAACATGCACAGAAGTTGACACAAATGGGTTTGAATGGCTGCTAAAGGTAACATCCTCACCTGTGACATGTTTGCTTGTAATCAGTGTGATTGCATAAAAGCTGAGTGAGTTTTTGGGGTCCAGACAGACTCTTGCATCTTTCATCCAGCCACTGATGTTTCTGGATTGTGAGTCATGGGAAAAGCAAAAAGAATTGTCAACTGATCTTCTGGAAAAGGTAGTTAAATTGTATAAAACAGGAAAAGAATACAAAAAGATATCCAAGGAAATGGTAATGCCAGTCATCAGCATTCTAACTGTGATTAAGAAATGGAAAATCAGGGGCTCTGTAAAAACAAAACCACGGTCAGGTAGACCAACAAAAATTTCATCCACAACTACCAGGAAAATTGTTCAGGATGCAAAGAAAAACCCCAAAATAGCATCAGCTAAAATACTGGACTCTGAAACTAGAGATGTGGCTGTTTCAAGATGCACAACATACAGAAGAAAGCCATTACTGAGCAAATGCCACAAAGTATCTAATCTACAATAAGCAAAACAGCACAGAGACAAGCCTCAAAACTTCTGGAACAAGGTAATTTGGAGTGATGAGACCAAAATTTAACTTTTTGGCCACAACCATAAACATTACATTTGGAGACAGGTCAACAAGGCCTATGATGAAAGGAACACCATTCCTACTGTAAAGCACAGAGGTGGATCGCTGATGTTTTGTGGATGTGTGAGCTACAAAGGAACAGGAAACTTGGTCAAAGTTGAAGGAAAGATGAATGCAGCATGTTATCGACAATTTTTGCAATCATCAGCCCAGAAGCTGTGCATGGGACGTACTTGGATGTTCCAACATGACAACGATCCAAAACTCAAGGCCAAGTTGACCTGTCATTGGCTACAGTAGAACAAAGTGAAGGTTCTGGAGTGGCTCAGTCTCCTGACCTCAATATCATTAAGCCACTATGGGGAAATCTCAAGCGCGCAGTTCATGCTAGACAGCCCAGGAATTTACAGGAACTGGAGGCTTTTTGCTAAGAAAAGTGGGCAGCTTTACCATCTGAGAAAATAAAAAATCTCATACACAGCTACCACAAAAGACTTCAAGCTGTCATTGATGTTAGAGGGGGCAATACCCGGTATTAAGAAATGGGGTATGTGAACTTTTGATCAGGTTCATCTGGATGTTTTGGGTTGTCATTATGACTTAAAAAGAGAAAAAAACAGTAGTTTGACAATAAATGGCTTCACCCAACCACTAACCATGAGTGGAGAAAAAGTTTTGGTGTTATCATTCATATTCTCTGAAAAAAGGCAAAGAAAGCAAAAATTCTGCCAGGGTATGTAAACTTTTGAGCACAACTGTACACAGCTGATAACACAGGATCCTCCAAACACAATAGATGATGTCACAGCTGACCTGCTTTCCCTTTCTTCACAATGACTTTTGCAAACGCTCATTAGATGCTTCATAGTAACATAGTTAGCAAGGCCGAAAAAGATATTTATCCATCCAGTTCGGCCTATATTCCATCAGAATAAATCTCCAGATCTACGTCCTTCTAAAGAACCTAATAACTGTAAGATACAATATTGTTACGCTCCAGGAAGACATCCAGGCCTCTCTTGAACCCCTCGACTGAGTTCGCCATCACCACCTCCTCTGGCAAGGAATTCCAGATTCTCACTACCGTAACAGTAAAGAATCCTCTTCTATGTTGGTGGAAAAACCTTCTCTCCACCAGACGCAGAGAATGCCCCTTGTGACCATCACCTTTCTTGGTATAAATAGATCCCCAAGAGATATTTGTATTGTCCCCTTATATACTTATACATGGTTATTAGATCGCCCCTCAGTCGTCTTTTTTCTAAACTAAATAATTCTAATTTTGCTAATCTCTCTGGGTATTGTAGTTCCCCCATCCCCTTTATTAATGTTGTTGCCCTCCTTTGTACTTACTCTAGTTCAATATAAAAGATATGGTCGAGATGTGTTCATTGTGGCTATGTACATATGTTGTTTCCTTAAACAATAGGAAGTTAGAGTCTAAACAAGCACCAGTGGTCAGTGTGAAAATTGATCTTTATTTTATATTTTTAATACAGATTATGATGTGTTTTTAAAAAAAAGCAATTATTCATGGAAAACCACTACAAAAATTTTCAACACATTTTGAGCCCACAGCTAGTAAAAGACTGCAGACTTATCAGCTTTATGAGTACTCTTTAGTGATGGACGAACCTGAATCCCGATAATCAGCCTGGCTAACGCTGACACCTAAGGGTTGCAGCCTGGTTGCTGTCAGTTTTGCCTGGCTGGTTATCAGAAATACAGGGGAACCCATTGGTTGATGAGACTACTACCCCCATCAGCCATGCCTGCTCTCACTGATATTAGCTGCAGCAGTCATATGCTGATGGGGGTAGTAGTCTCATCACCCAACACCAGTGAGGTAAACTTTTTACCTCCAGTCACAGCTGCGGGTTAACTCTGCCATTTGACATCATGGGACCTGTGGCTCTCTTACCGGCGGTAATGAGTTTACCTCCGGTAAGAGGCAGTGTTTGCCGTGCCGTCATGCACCAATTATAGCAGACATGGATTAAGGTGTGGGACAATATCAAAATCAAAAAGATTAGGGATATTGTTGTTTTTTAATTTTTATTTATTACAGGAGTCCAGGGCTTCAATTGAAAGGGTGTTAGATGAGTATTTTCGTTGTTTATTATTTTCTGTTTTTTAACAGGTGACCAAGGCTTCAATGAAATGGGCGTAAGGTGAGTACAGTATAACTGTTTGTTATTTTTAAATAAATTTGTAAAACTGTGTATTTTTATTTCAAATAAAGGACTTTATTCAGTGTGGGAACCGCAGCTCTCTGACCGACGGTAATGATTTTATTGCCGATCAGAGGCAGTGTTTGCCGCGCTGTCACGCAGATGACAGCGTGGCAAACAGATGTTCAGGCCCCCCATTCATCTGAATGGGTTTCGGGTTCAGGTTCAGGTACTGTTCTAGTACCCGAACCAAACTTTAACTGTTCGTCCAAATCCACCGGACCGGAATATCCAGTGGTTCGCTCATCACTAGTCCTCTTCATTTTCAGTAGCATGCATTTATCAAATAGTAGGATACAGTTGGAAGAACATATAGCTGCATCAACAGACTACACAACAGGTCTGTTTGTAGTCTGTAACCATAGAGACACACAGGTCTACACTGGAGCTGCAGATGCAAAACAGGAAGACATTTTTTTATTTAGATTCTTTGCAAAGCTGCTTCATTTTTCATCTAAGATGGATTGGAGCAATTAAAAATAGCTTGCAACCAAAATTATCTAATCCAGTCTATTTTGTCCAGTATTTTACCCCTCTTGCTTCAGGGCTAAGTGTGCTTCAATGTTTCAGGCTCCAGAAGACCTGAGGCTTGCGACTGACTGCTCGGAAGATCAAAACTCTCATATTGTAAATTAACATCATCAGTACAGCTCAAATATGCACAGGATGTCAGGGTCCCTGCACAGACAACACAAAAACATCACGTCATTGCTTCATCTGTGCTTGGATACAAAAATAAGAAGACTTGATTGGTGGGGATTTGGGGTTGGGAATTTATAAAGGCACACTCTGTTGGGCGTCGGATTCCGACCTCTGCACAGGAGGAATCCCCAGCCTTGCTTTCTGTGGTCTCCCACTTAGTCCCGACCGCAGAGGAGGCTGCTCATCAAAGCCATCGTTCCTGGCGTCTTGCTCAAGCTAGTGTGGTCAGGTTGGTTGCTGCTGCTGCCACCTCTGGTCCAGCTTTAGCAATCAGCACCGAGCAGCTCCAGAGGCTGTCCTTTTTGCAGCCCACTGAGAATGCCCGTGGGATGACCTCTCATTTGAGGTCGAAGGTCACGTGCTCAGGTCCTCAAGCAGCTCGGATTGGACCATCAGGAAGGTCCCGGAAGGACGCTGCTATAAAAGGTTCGGCCATGCGCTAATATAGACTCTAATGGTTAGTTGTGTGTGTGATGACGGATGTATGAGACTGGTGACTGACTCATTAAGAAACCCCTGCCCTCGGTTGTGTATGAGTTAGGGTTTAAGGAGATAGAGTCAGCGCCAGTAGTGGCATAATCTACGTGCCACAGAGCTTCCCGCTCTCCACACGAGTGTTAGCACCAGATAGCGCCAGTCAGCATAAGGCACCACTGGATCGAATGTGCAGCAGCATTCCTCACAGCGGCGCCGTGCGAAGTCAAGCGCTTACCTCCCCGCTCTGGGTGGTTAGTGGCGTCCGCTGAACTGGTGCAGTGCGCACGTGGTGTGACTATACTATTTAGTTTAGGCATCGCAGTTGTGGTGACAAACGCTAGTGGGACTAGAGGGACTCTAACCCTGCGTCCTTGGGGCAGAGTCCTGTGTCTCTTAACTAGTGTTCACCTTGCCGAGCCCTGTGAGGTTAACAGGCTCCGGCACTTGTGTTCTGCAGCTCTGTGCAGTAACAGAGTTCGCTCCTGTACACACCGGGTCAGCGGTTACCCTGTCGGTGTTCAGTCAGTGTTCGCCATTATCGAGCAGCAGTATACCATCTCTGCACGGTGGACTCCAGGTTGCGAACGCACCTTACTATTATATTTTATTTGGTGCGTTCCACCAACCCTAACACAATCAGGCAATTCCTTTTTTATAGGGGGCACTCAGGCCATTTTTACATTGTGCAATTATTACTTTATAAGGGGGCACTTAGTAGTATTACTTTAATAAAGGGGCATTCCCAGCATTATTACTTTATATGGGGACCCATGGGGAATTATAACCTTCCACTTTGCCCATGGGTCTTCTATGATTTTGTCACATAGAATGTGGCACACAACCATCTGTCAGAGCTAAGTGTGGCTCTCAAGGTAGGAAAGGTTCGGGGGCCCTGCTGTAGATAAAAATGAGAATTATTTCATCCAATGGCAGCAAGCAGAAATTTTAAAAATGGTGAGACCCCGAAATAAAGTATATTAAGTTGGATACATTTTCATTAAACTTTGGGTAATGGGGATGTCTCATTACCACCACCAGTATGGACCACATGCTTCTTCAGGAAGTAACCTATGAATCGCACAGAGGTAAGACCCAGGCAGGGAGCAAAAGCCGACCAATCTAGTAGATCCTGCCTATATATTCAGTCTTTTTAGCATTTTTTTCCTGCGTCAGGTTTTGAAAGATGCCCGGTGATTGAAAAAGGAAGTGGCGGTGGATTCTTTGAAGCGGATCCTGATGGAAAACACTGCAAACTAGGCAAAAATCTACAAAAAAAAAAAGACTCTTCCAAAACCTTTTAAAGATTCTTCATAATCAGTTCAGGAAACAAAAACTCCTTAAAATGCTCAAAGAAAGAACATCTCTTAAAGCAGTTTCCACTAGAAAATTCATCGTTTTTGACTTCCTCAAAAAACTCAATCCTTCTGTTAGATTTCCCCATGGGCATTAGATGGTCTCACGTAACCCAGGTTCCGCCAACATTGATCTACTGTGTATGGGGGGATAGTGGGGTGTAGACTGACATGGCCTGTAAAAAGGGCTTCAACTATGGTGGAAAAAGTTGGTAATCCGTAATAGCAAGTTAGCACAAGCACCCCCATATGGGGCTTATTCACACAACCACTTCTCTGGTCTGTCGCTCCTCTTTGTGATTCCATTTATAAAAATTAGAGAAAACACAAACTGCAGGTATGGCCGTGTAATTGAGCCCAGTACGTTTTGGTATTGTTTTAATATGGCAGATTTATATTGATAATGTAGTGACTGTAGCTCTTGACAATATATGCTGAGTGCCCTCTAGTGGACGTGGAGCGAATATTAGCAGATTATACTCAGTGGTTGGATCTGGTATCGCAACTGCTGAGTGGCGGTCTAAACATTCCTTCCCTTTAGTGCCATCTAGTGGTGAACGTTTACATTTTGCATTTCTTCAACTTCATTGATCAGAAGTGGAGCAGCTGCTAAGAATAAGGGAAAAAAACAAAGACCTTGTGGACATTATGTCCTATATTAAGAAATAAGTTACTAATTTATAACGCCACTTTTCTTTTCTCTGTACATAGGAATATACATCAGCCATATAGCCCCCCTCGATCTTTGCTTTACGATGACACTCTATTGTAGTTCGTAAAATATCTGATAATTGCACTATAACAGTTCTCTAATTCTATAGCATAGGGCATGTGGAAGTGAATAGTGATAATGTATCTGATAAGCTCTATGCAAAAACATAAACTGTCTACATTCCCTCACAATAGCGCCATCTTCAGTGTCCCCATAACAGTTACAATAATAATGAACATCCTCTTTTTTTGTGCAGTTTTTTTCATTGGAGCTGCTGATGGACGTTTTGGGTCACATGCTCCTCCATCACCTTTTTATTTAATGTATCCAATATGCTATTTTTTATGGTCTTCAACAAATGGGCGTATTTCTCCAAAAAAGTGAGCCACGCCCCTTTGTAAAGATAAAAAAATAGCACCAAATAAAAAAAATCCATTATAGAAAAAAGAAATACTCAGGGGAGCAGGTGGAATAAAATAAGCAAAAACTAGACACTTTTGATCTGGTAATAGGTCCTCTTCAAGAGATTATTACCAATCAGAAACTTTTACCTCTCCCCTACACAATAATTATTATTGTGTAGCCCTTTAGGGTGTGTGCAGACGCTGCGGTTCCACAGCGGTTTTGGCCGCTGCGGACCCGCAGCAGTTTTAGCTGCGATGTACAGTACCATTCAAATGAATGGTAACCAAAAACCGCTGTGTAGATGGTGCGGATTAATCCGCGCTGTTTTCCTGCAATTTGAAACCGCAGAAAGAATTGACATGTCAATTCTTTCTGCGGAATCCTCAGCGGTTTCCTATCTCCACCATTGTGAAGATGGTGAATCCGCAGGACCAAACCGCAGGTCTTTTGACCTGCGGTTTTTGCAAAATCCGTGCGGATTAATCCGCAGCGTCTGCACACACCCTTAAAAGATAAGCCAATTGATCCCAAAGAACTGCTCAAGCAGCCAGAAATTGTGTGTTGAAGTTGAGTCTGGAAGTGCATTGGGACTTGATGATGCACTTACAGCTGCTCAGTCTAATGTTGTATCTCCTACCTAGCAGCACCTCCCGTGGCTGATCGTTGGGTCAGTGGCCATTTACCAGAGGAAATGACCTGTCAATCAGCTAGAAAAGGGTGCTGCTAGTCTTAGGTGTCAGGTTCCTGCCACTGCACAGCAGGAATCCAGAGCCTCCCAGCGGTCTCCCATTCTTCTTTGGCCGCAGTGGAGCCTGCCCAGGCCAACTCCGTGGGTTTGCTTGCTACTGCCACCTCTGGCACAGCTATGACAATGCAGGCTGCTCAGCAGCGAGATTCTCCAGGGACTAAGTCCTCATGTCGGGCCACTGAGCATGCCCGTGGAGTGATCTCCCATTGGAGATCGAGGGTCACGTGCTCAGGTCCTGCTCGTGTTCGGATTGGCCCATCCGAGAAGCCAGGAAGATCCCGGATGCCCGTGGCTATAAAAGGTTCGCATGGCCGCTCACCCACTTGCCCATGCGCTAGGATAGACTGTATTTACAGACTATAAGGTGTGAGAGATGTATGCACGTATGAATGTATCTGGTGACTGACTCATTATGAAACCCCTACCCTTGGTTTGCATGTGTTGTGCAGCCTTGCCTGCTAGCGCCCAGGCTTAGGAGTAGGTAGCTCAGGGTTTGAGTCAGACATTGGTCCTCACCAGTGATCCAGCACGCCTCAGTGCACGTGCTCCACACTCCACTGCCAGCGTCTTTAGCGTCTCTCGTGGCAGCGACGCAGCACGCTCAGTGGGCCTAGAGGGACTCTAACCCCGTGTCCTTGGGGTAGCGTTCTGTGGCCGTACACTGTGCTCTCTTTTAGCCGAGCTCTGTGAGCACAAACAGGCTCCGGCGTTTATGTTCAGTGGTAGTGCGGCTCTGTGAAGCAACAGAGTCCGCCCCCGTTCACACCGGGTGACGATAACCCATGTGACGATAACCCGAGTGTGTTTTTATAGTATACCGCCATATAGCATCCGCCATTACTGAGCAGCAGGTTACCACCCCTGCACGGTGGACCCCGGACTGCGAACGCACCTTATTACCATCTTTATTATTTGGTGCGTTCCGCCAGCCCTAACAGCTAGCTAGGGAATAAAGCGTGGGTCTGAGGAGATGTAAGTGCATCCTCCTGTACCTATGCATTTCCAGATACAAATTCAAAACACGATTTCTCTCAGTTAAAGCAGTGCTCCGGGGTCACAAATGGATGAATCTTAATTAAACCATACTCATCAAACGCCTAATCCACCAAAGCCAATGTCTCCTGCACAAAAATATAATAAACCACAATATTCCTCACTAGTCCGCTGAGAAGATAAATCATAATGACCCACGACGATTCTGATCACTTTTAAAGACAGCTGGCGATACACTGACAGGTAGTAATTGCTCCCGCAGTGTATCACTGAGCTGCCGTAAGAGTTCACCGGAGTTCATCAGCTTCGGTGATCTCCCTTACGGCACCACTGCTGGGTGGGAAAGTTCTCATGCAGTGGTGCCGTGAGAGCACCGGTGTTGATCAGCTGATAAACTCAGGTGAACTCTCTCACGGCAGTTCGGTGATACACTGTGGGAGCAATTACCTCTTGTCAGTGTATCACCAGCGGCCAGATAGAGATTGCCGTGGGACATTCGGATTACGTGGACTACGGCGGACAGGTGAGTATATTTTGGTTTATTATTTTACATTTTTTTCTAGGAGACGAGGGCGTCGGGAATTTGGTGAGTATTTATTTTTATGCGAATATTTATGTAAGTATTTTCCTTTTTTTTCTTAACTCTGAGTACATTTGTGGCACCCCTGAGGGTTCAGTTGCCACAGAGGTACTGCACCTCCTGAGGTGTGGTACCCCACCATCCAGGTAAGTCGGAGGCTCCTGACCACGCTCCAACACCTGCACCCATCATCACAAAGTAGTGTAGCAAAGCCACATTGCGGCTCCCTGCTTGGAGTGTAGCAGAGCACCTTTGGTGGCTCCCTGCTTGGAACACAAAACGTGCTGGGTGGTGGGTGGAGTTAGAATACATAAAAGAGTGGGAAGGGTTAGGAGTTCAGTTCAGTTGAGAGTTAAGAGTGGAGTGGAGGAGAGAAGATCCCTGGGAGAGGGATGGAAGAAGGAAGTGCTGCAGCAGATCACAGTGACCTGGGTCTGCTGGCACGGGAAAGGAAAGAAGGAGACAGACATTGAAAAGAACCCTGATTTTCCATAAGGAGGAAAAGAATAGTACGGAACGTAGGAGTAAAAAGGAACAGAGGACGTGGGTTAGAAGAGAACCCTGCCTAGAAGTTCTAAGCGCAAGGCCGAGGCCCGGTCCCCGAGGTTGTATGGATACTAAGGGTCCTACAGCAGACACCGGTGGAGTAGTGGGCTGTAAGTGCACTACTCCCATCTAAGACTTGAGGGCACAACAGCAACTTGGATAGTGAGCCGGGGCTTAGGAGTAAGGAGTCCCCGAAGCAGGCTACAGCTGTCTGCCGTACAAGAATAGTTCTTGGGAACATCTGACAGGAGGAACTCCAGTGTAACTCAGTACTGGGAGTACTTCACTCAAAGGCACTATAGAGGAGATGTTCAGAAAAGGCACATGTTGGCGGAGTGTTGAAAGGGAGCATTCCATCTTGCTTGGAGGTTGACTGAGCCCCTGACCCGGAGGACACGGCACGGAGGCAGGCACCTGTTTGTACAACAGACTGTGAGTAAAGCTTTGGAACTACAAGCCCTTGTGTCCTCTACCAGCACCCCCAACACTGCTACATTGCTGCACCATTCACGTCTCCCAACTATCATCTCCTTTACACTGCCCTGGGACTACAGCTCCACCTGTGGGGAGCTTCAACATCTTTGCTGCACCACACCACCAGTCCCAGAGGATCTGCATGCAGAGTCGGCTTCACATCTCAATTGCCGAACACCACAGGTGGCGTCACAAGCTATTCATTTAATCCACTACATTCCACCATTCAATCTCCCCTATTAATTGGGCGCCCAGGGCCACGGACTGGGTCACTGCTGCCGTGACACATCCAGCTGATACCGGTCCGGTACCGAGTACCCCACAGCCCTGGGAGGGCAACCCACATTCGCCGGCTATGTCTCCCATCAGCGGCAGGTGCTGTCACTATTATCAGTAACAGCAGACGTAGCCTGATGGGAGCAGAAGTCTCATCAGTCCACGCTTCCTGACCTGTGGTAAGCTTTTCACTGCATGCCACCACTGAGGGTCACAGTCACAGTTGCGGGGTCACGCTAGCAGCTAACAGTGTTACCCTGCAGCGCTCTGACCGACTGTCCTAACAGCAGTATCGTTACCACGGGTCACATGCATAGCTGCAAGGTCATGATGACATCTGCCAACATGATCCTGCAGCGCTCTGACTGACAGTCTGCGGTAGCATTGCCACGGGTCACAGTCACAGCTGCGGGGTCACACTGACATCTGAGAGCATGACCCTGCAGCACTCTGACCGACAGTATTACCGGTGGTAGCGTTACCGCCGATAAGAACCACCGCACCGGTGTTTCCCACGCTGTCACACAGATGACGGCGTGGGAAACACCATAGGAAGCTGGTAAAACACAAAACAAAAACTCAGCAAATCCGCAAACGTTTTTATGCCTGCATTTTTGCTGTGGATTTGACTGACTCAATTGAAGTCAATGAGTGAAAAACGCTGCAGAAATGCACAAAGAATTGACATGCTGCAGAAAAAAATGCACTGAAAATACTCAAAGGAAATTTACTGATCATATGCACAACACTTCAGGATTGTGATTGAATTACCTTGCATAAGGATTCCATACCATTTTTGGCCCATTTCCAACTGGAAAAAACACTGCAAAAAAGCATAAAAAATGCACTGTGTGCACATAGCCTAAGAGTATATGCAGGCAGACGTAAACAGAATTAACAGTTATATGCAAGCAAAATTCACGCAATTATCCCTTTCCATGCATAAATTCATAAATTGACAGTGTTGTGCCAGTACTTTAGTAATCCTAGGGGTGGATATACCGCTGATGTAGGGCACTGAGAAATAGTGGGGGAGAACAATGAGGGTGGGGGAGAACAATGATGAGTGTGGAGGAGAGGACACTGAGGTGTGCCGGGGAGACAACAGTGATGAGGGTGGGGAGAACAATGATGATGGTGGTGGAGAGGACACAGGTGTGGTGGGGGAGAACAATGATGGGTGGTGGAGAGGACAATGATGGGGATGGGAAGAGGACAATAATGGGGGTGTGATAGGAGGGGGTAAGGTGCACAGGACCCTTTATAATGAACTGAAAGGTGGGAGAAGACGCTGTCAGGGACTTGTAATAAATTGGGAGGTGGCGGAGGATGCTCAGTACCTGATGGTGTCTTCTCCCACTCCCAAATTCATTATGATGCTATCAAGTCCTTATAATGAATGGAAGGACACAGGACAGGGACTAAAGGCCCCGTCACACACAGCGAGATCGCTAGCGAGATCGCTGATTTTGTGACGCCACAGCGATCTCGCCAGCGATCTCGCTGTGTGTGCCACGCATCAGCGACAGGCCGCCCCGCCGGGTATCGCTGATCGTGCAGGATCGTCCTGGGCTGTTTTTTGATCGTTGGTCTCCCGCTGGCCAGCGCGCATCACTGCGTGTGGCAGCAGGAGAGCAACGATCAGCGGCGCTGGAAGCTGGTATCCAACGTAAACAGCAGGTAACTAAGAGCCGAGCGGCTCTTAGATACCGACTGTTTACATTGGAAACCAGCGTGCTCGTTGGTCCTGATCACTGGTGGGTCTGCCTATGTGACAGCTCACCAGCGATCAGCTATGTTATGTGCATACTTCAGGATTTGCTGTGTTGGCAGAAAGAACGCTGCGTAAAATATATGTATTTTTTCCACATTTTTTCCATGCTTTTGCTACGTATTTTCCCTCACTCATTAGTATAAAAAAATAAGCAATGTGTGTATGATACTTCAGGGATCTTATTCACTTTGCTTGTACTGTAAATCTTGCATACTTTCAGTGGCTTATAGCCTTACAGTTAATTAGGGAGAATCACAGACTGAATAATTTATATTTATTGGGTGGTGGAGATTATAGTTAATGGGGGGGTGCAGTCCTGTTTATCACTTTATTTTTATATTGGTGCATGGCTAACAGTGTATGAATGGTGGGGTACATATCTGTATTCACGGGCGTAGTGTGGGGGAGACACATGTACCATATATATATATATATATATATTATATATATATATAATGTATGTGACCTTGTTATTTTTAGGGCTGCAACGATCATCAAGAAAAGACGATTCGTGGTTGGGAAAAGGAGACAAGAAGATCTGACCAGATGGAGAAAAAACAGCAGAAAACGACTCTAAGGCTAGTTTCACACTAGCGTTTATGAGCGCAGCGACGGCCTGCGCACGGCCGCAGCTAAGTCCCGCCCCCTGCCGCGCCTCCGCCGGTAGCTCCACCTACCGGCGCATGACGCTGCATGCGCCCCCTATCTTTATCACTGGGGGCGCAGGCCGTGCGCAGTATGCGTTTGGCGGCGCATGCGTCCTTTTGACGGTGCGCCGACCTGCGCCAAACGCAACCTGCTGCAGTTTGGTTGCGCCGGCGCACCGTCAAAAAGGCGCATGCACCGCCAAACGCATATTGCGCGCGGCCTGCGCCCCCAGTGATAAAGATAGGGGACGCAGGGCGAATGCAGCGTCATGCGCCAGTAGGCGGAGCTACCGGCGGAGGCGTGGCAGGGGGCGGGGCTTAGCGGCGGCCGTGCGCAGGCCGTCGCTGCGCTCATAAACGCTAGTGTGAAACTAGCCTAAGGCTGTGTGCACACGCTGCAGATTGGTCTGCGGATTTTTCCGCGCGGATTTTGCAAAATCCGCAGGTAAATTCGCAGGTCAAAAGACCTGCGGTTTACCTGCGGATTAGCCTGCGGTTTAGCCCTGCGGCTTCACACCTCTACAATGGGTCAGGTGTGAAACCACTGCGGATTCCACACAAAGAATTGACATGCTGCGGATTTGAATCCGGAGCGTGTGCACAGCGTTTTTTGTTTTTCATAGATTATAATGGTACTGTACAACGCAGCAGAAACTGCTGCAGATCCGCAGCAGAATCCAGTGCGTGCGCACACACCCTAATCAGTCAAGACAATGTCTGCCATATGAAAGATTGTAATACTTAGCAGATGGTTTTAATCCAGAGTAAGTCAAGATATAGCCTATTGGAAACAGTATTTAAAGATAAAACTAATATACTTTATTTTAAAAAAATTCTTAAAACGTCTATAAGGTGCACGTGCAAAAGACAGACAACAGATATAACAAAGACCACACAACTAAGAGTTATATGCACTCACAGAGGAAACATATCTACTTCTACGGCTAAAAAAAACGAACAGTTTTTTACAAATGATTAGAGTTGAGCGAAACGGGTCGAAAAATTTCAAAAGTCGCCGACTTTTGGCAAAGTCGGGTTTCATGAAACGAAACCCGACCCTAGGATGAGGTCGGCGACTTACGCGCCAAAGTCGCGTTTCAAAAGTTTGTTTTGCGCTCTTTCAGCCAATCAGGATCCACGGACACTGTGGGCAACGTGATGACATAGGCAGGGGTCACCACCATCTTTCAGAAGGGCATGCAAGTGATTGGCTTGCTTTGGTGGGCGTCACAGGGGTTATAAAAGGGCGTGCACGCCGACCGCCATCTTACTTCTGCCGATCTTAGCATAGGGAGAGGTTGCTGATTCTGTAGGGAGAGCGTTAGGCAGGGCAGAAGAAAAAAAAAACTGCTTCTGCTGCTAGCGATTTTGCCTGTACAACACACCAGTCACTGTGTGTGCAGTGCAAGGGGAGGCTATATTGTGGTGGATCAGCGGTTTTGGTTGTTAGGCTGCCTTCTAAGGCTTCCTGACAGCTGCATTGCTGTTTACCCACTGCTCTGCAAACTGCTTTTTTAAAAGCAATCCCAATTTTTTTTTTGTCCTGCTGAGGTACTGAGTGTGCATTTTTTCACACCATACAGCGGTGTATGCTCCTCACACAGTACCGTGTAACGGCTGTTATCACAGCCACAGTGAAGCTATCTGTGTGTCACTGTGGAAGGATAAGTAGAGGACTTGTTCCATTCTTACAGACCTACACTCTAGGGAGATTACTATTCTGCCCAATTCTACATACACCTTGTAGTTTGTGATACACTAGCCAATTTCTGCCTGTGACATAGCGCTCTGATATTCAGTGGGCCTCACACAATCCAAAAGTGTCCCGTGTCCACTAGTGTGTGCAGAAATTCAAAATCTCCCTTATCCTGTAGTCACTTTTTTCACACCTGTGCCATCGAGCCTGTGACATAGCGCTCTGATATTCAGTGGGCCTCACACAATCCAAAAGTGTCCAGTGTCCACTAGTGTGTGCAGAAATTCAAAATCTCCCTTATCCTGTAGTCACTTTTTCACACCTGTGCCATCGAGCCTGTGACATAGCGCTCTGATATTCAGTGGGCCTCACACAATCCAAAAGTGTCCAGTGTCCACTAGTGTGTGCAGAAATTCAAAATCTCCCTTATCCTGTAGTCACTTTTTTCACACCTGTGCCATCGAGCCTGTGACATAGCGCTCTGATATTCAGTGGGCCTCACACAATCCAAAAGTTTCCAGTGTCCACAACTGTCTGCAGAAATTCAAAATCTCCCCTGTCCTATAGACACCTTGTACCTTTTTTTACATTACTATATAGTTTGTTGGATTTTGTCTACATTTCTACCAAAAATGAGGAAGGCTGGTGGAAGAGGCCGTGGAATTGGGCGGGGGTTGGCAGCTGGTAATGATGGTGTTGGTGGTGGATCTGATGGTAGTGGCAAGAGCAAAATAGGACCGAATGCAGGAGGTGCTGACCCTGCGTCATCGTCTGGCTACATAAGGCCTCGAAGGCTTAGTTTTCTAGGAGTTGGCAAACCGTTTTTAAAGCCAGAGCTTCAGGAAAAAGTTTTGTCTTACATTGCTGACTCAGCCTCCAGCTCTATCGCCTCCTCTTCTGAAGTTGTAAAAAATAAAAGCACTGAGTCGTCATTGCAGGCTCATGTTCATGAACCACACCTTTCCTTGTGTCCTTCACCCCAACCAAGATTGAAGGATGACGCAGGCCATACTACTGATTACTCCATGGAGCTGTTTTCACATACCATGCCTGGATTATCAAGTGAAATGGTGAATTACCCAGGCCAAGATGAATCTGACATGGAGTGCACTGATGCACAGCCGCTGATAGATGATTCTGCTGGTACATTCACTCAGAGCACTACATTGTCCTCGCAGTGTACAGAGCCAGATTCTGACCCTGATGAGACTCAGGTGCCCCTTCCCGCACACTATACCACCATACACGGTGACACAGAGGAAGGTGCACATGACATTGAAGAGGAGGTGATGGATGACCCAGTTGTTGACCCAGATTGGCATCCATTGGGGGAAGAGGGTGCTGCTTCCAATAGCTCAGATGAGGAGCATCCACAGCAGACATCGACATCGCAACAGCTGTTATCTGGCAGGCCCGGAGCACTCCAAAGACAGGTTCCAAAAATCAAAAGAGTTGCTGGACAGCTTGTCCAGAGGGTCAAAAGATCACAGCGTGCTAGGCCGCAAAATGTCTGCCAAAGTGGGAAGAGTGCAGTGTGGCACTTTTTTGAACAAAATCCTCATGATCAGGCCAAGGTTATCTGTAAGAAGTGCGCAAAGACCTTTAGCCGAGGGAAAAATCTGAAAAATTTGAATACCAGTTGCATGCTTAGACATTTAACCACCATGCACTTGCAAGCGTGGACACAACACCAAACCTCAAGTGCCACATGTGCAACTGATCACAAAGAAGGTAGTCAGCAACGCTACATTGTTTCCCCCACTGTAAGCCCACCGGTTAGCACAGCAGCAAATGTTGAGGTGTCGTTGCAAGGCCACAGCAGTCAGGGAATCCCACTGTTATATCAACGAAAGACTGATTCTAGGCTATCAGAAAGAACACCAACTCCATCACCATCATCAACCCTCTCTCAGTCCGCCCTGTCCACCGCTACTTCCACCATATGCAGCTCTCAAGTCCAGCTCACCCTCCCAGACACTATGACACTATGAGTAGGTCAAGAAAGTACTCAGTCTCTCATCCGCGTACACTGGGTTTGAACGCCCACATTGCCAAACTAATTTCGTTTGAGATGATGCCCTATCGGTTGGTGGAAAGCGCAGCTTTCCGCGAACTCATGGCCTATGCAGTACCACGCTATGACCTACCCAGTCGCCACTTCTCTCGCAAAGCCATCCCAGCCCTCCACCATCATGTAAAAGACCGCATTGTCCATGCACTCAAGCAGTCAGTGAGTGGAAAGGTGCACCTCACAACTGATGCATGGTCCAGTCGGCATGGCCAGGGCCGTTACGTGTCCATCACTGCGCACTGGGTTAATGTGGTGGATGCAGGGTCCACAGGGGACAGCGGTGATGGGACAGTGCTGCCTAGCCCACGGTATAGGAAACAGTTGGCTGTAGGCGTTCGACCCTCCTCCTCCTCCTCCAGAATCGAAAGCTCGTCCACAGAGCGCAGTCGTACGAGCACTCCATCTGCAGCTGCCACTGTTGCACATGAGGTGTCCCCCTATCGAGCAGCTAGTGGAAAGCGTCAGCAGGCTGTGTTGCAGATGATGTGTTTGGGCGACAGACACACCGCCGAGGTGCTGGCCGAGTACTTGAAGCGACAAACTGAGTCATGGCTGGGCAGTGTACATCTTGAGGCAGGCAAGGTAGTTAGTGATAACGGCTGTAATTTTGTGGCAGCCATAGCCCTTTCAAAAAACAGCCACATACCTTGCTTGGCTCACACCTTGAACCGGGTGGTGCAGTGCTTCCTCAAAAATTATCCGGAGTTAACAGCCCTGCTCCAGAAGGTGCGAAGACTGTGCGCGCACATCCGCCGGTCGCCTGTACACTCCGTTCGTATGCAGAAGCTGCAGCGATTGCTCCACCTTCCCAACCACTGCCTCATTATCGACATTGCAACAAGGTGGAACTCCACCCTGCACATGGTGGAGCGGCTGTGCGAGCAGAGGCAGGCCATAATGCATTTGTGGGAGGATACACGGCCAGGCACTTTGAGAGCAGACATGGAGTTGACAGGTGTGCAGTGGTCGAAGCTGAAAGACCTCTGTAAAGTCCTTCAGTGTTTTGAGGAATGCACACGGCTGGTAAGCGCAGACGACGCCATCCTAAGCATGAGCATCCCACTTATGCGTCTGCTCATGCAAACTTTGACGCACCTTAAGGAGCAGGCGTCTGCAGCCAATGTTGATGAGGAGGAAGAGGAGGAGGGAATCCTTGATGACATTCAGCCATTGTCTGCTCAGGGACCTCTCCTGGACGAGGTGGCGGAAGAAGAGGAGGAGGAGGATGATGATGGGGATGATTACTTAGGGGAGGAGGATGCATCTCGTGGGGCAAGTGAAAATGTTGGCGTGGCAAGGTCTGGTACAGGGTTTGTGCGTGACTGGAGGGATGTGGATTTGCCAGAAAGTGCTCCTCCACCCAGCACTCGCAGTGCATCATTGACACCGGGAACATTGGCCCACATGTCAGATTATGCCTTGCAGATCCTAAAAAGGGACCCCCGCATTGCCAAAATGATGAACGATGACGACTACTGGTTGGCCAGCATCCTGGATCCACGCTATAAAGGCAAATTACAAAACATCATGCCACAGGAGAACCTTGACCTAATATTGGCTAATAAACAAGCAACTCTGGTAAATCGGTTGCTTGAGGCATTCCCAGCACACTGCAGCGGTGATGGTTCTCACACGAGCCGTACGGGCCGGGGGCAGCTTGGCAGAGGTGTTCATGGTGCACACAGCAGAAGTGGCGTTGGAGACAGGGATTTCATGACAATGTTGTGGACTGATTTTTCAAGTACCGCTGACACAACTGGTAATACTGCATCGATGGAAAGTGACAGGAGACAGCAGTTGTCAACTATGGTTACAAACTACTTTTCCTCCCATATCGATGTTCTCCCACACAGGTCATTCCCCTTTGACTATTGGGCCGCTAAACTGGACACCTGGCATGAATTGGCACAATATGCCTTACAGGAGCTCGCTTGCCCAGCTGCAAGTGTGCTATCGGAAAGAGTCTTCAGTGCAGCTGGATCAATCCTGACAGAAAAAAGGACCCGTCTGTCAACCCAAAATGTGGATGATCTAACCTTCATTAAAATGAACCATGCATGGGTTTCCAAGGATTTTGTCCCACCTTCCCCTGATGACACATAGGGTGACAGAAAAATGGCTTGCTTTGGTCCACCTCTTCCTGGGACTTGACCTATTTCGCCTTTTGCATCAGCTGAATGTCCAACATCAACATATGCCACTTTCTAAAACTCCCTAACTGTGCTGCCTCCCCCCCCATGGCCGGGGTCACCACCTAGCGCACGACACCGTGCGAGTGCCGTTGCCCTGGACAGGTGGGTAGGCCAACTCTTGGGCGCGGGCACTGGCACAGGGTCCCTCATAGTGCAATCAAGTGTCTCTGACGGTGGTGGTGCACACCCGCCGTCAGACACACCGCCGTACTATGAGGGGCCCAGTGCCAATACCGCCGCCCACGAGTGGGCCCCCCTTGCTTGGGCAGGGCCCCAGCATTTGCAATCTTTACCTCTCCCTGCTCCTCCGCTGTGTAGTCTGGGCCGTCAAATCCATACTGTGCCTGACACCGTCTGAGCCTGCCTCCTGATGTATAGACATATATTTTGAATGTGTACGCTATCCATACATGTTATCCGGGGATACGGTACCCTTTCTCACCTTTGTGCAATCACGTGCAAGCCATACTGTGCCTGACACCGTCTGAGCCTGCCTCCTGATGTATAGACATATATTTTGAATGTGTACGCTATCCATACATGTTATCCGGGGATACGGTACCCTTTCTCACCTTTGTGCAATCACGTGCAAGCCATACTGGGCCTAACACCGTCTGAGCCTGCCTCCTGATGTATAGACATATTGTCAGAGACACCGCACTGAACTTGCTCACTGAGCCAGTGCACGTGTCCTGAGTAAAGCGAACAGTGCGCAAAGCTACCTGTGGAGCGGGCAGCAACCGAATAGATGCGTACTTCAGAGCTGCAGGACCTGAAGCACGTGACTGCTGGGGGCGTGGCCTAAACTCCACAGAGCTAGGAGCTGCAAGACAATTCCTAGCAGAGTAACTGCGAGACAAAGTTACCAAGGGGAATAGACAGTGAGAATAGTCAGGACGTAGCCAATGAGTCACACACAGAGATAGCTGTAGGGTACCAAAGGGGGCGAGCAGAGAGTAGTCAGGTCACATGCAATGAGTCATACACAGATAGTTGCAAGGTAAAAGAGGGGCGAGCAGAGAGTAGTCAGGTCACATGCAATGAGTCATACACAGATAATAACGCAGTACAAAATCAACAGGCAAACTCACAACGGGAAACAGAATCGGGTCAGAACCATATAAACAAGCTATAGCAACAAACAGGCACACGGGGGTCAGCACACTAGGCCAATGGCAAAAGTATAACTGGCAGGGATTGAAGCTACCCAGGGGTTTATGAAGCTCTCCCAGAACCAGAAAGAGGCCACAATCATTAACCCCAAGTGTGCAGGTCAAAACCTGCACAGAGCTCCAGACATTAACCCCCGGTGTGCAGCTCAAAAACCCGCACTGGGATCATGACAGTACCCCCTTCTCAACGGGGGGCCTCCGGACCCCCAGGCTTCCCCGGGTACTTGGCATGGAACTCCTGAACCAGGCGATCTGCATGTACCGAGCGAGCAGGGACCCATGAGCGCTCTTCTGGTCCATATCCCTTCCAGTGGACCAGGTACTGCAAAGAGCGGCGTACCCGCCGAGAGTCCACAATATGTCCGACCTCATGCTCCAATTGACCCTCCACCAGCACTGGAGGAACAACAGTCTCAGAGTTCTCTTTGACAGATCCTGCTGGTTTCAACAGAGACTTATGGAACACATTAGATATTTAAGGAGGCGGGGAGACGCAACCTATATGCCACTGGGTTGACTATCTCCATAATCACGTATGGACCAATGAACTTTGGTCCCAACTTAACTGATGGTACCTTTAAGTTGATGTTACGCGTGGAGAGCCAAACCTTCTCTCCCACCTGAAACATGTCCCCCGAGGCTCTCTTTTTGTCCGCAAAATATTTGTATCTCCCCTGGGCTCGAGAGATATTACGCTGGACCTCAGCCCAGAGGTCTTTTAACCGTTGAACGGACCCCTCTGCTCCTGGACAACCGGAATCCACCCGAGAAAACTCCCCAAAATGTGGATTAAAGCCATAGTTAATCAGGAATGGGGACATGTTGGTGGACTGACTCACCCGGTTGTTAAAAGCGAATTCAGCCAACGGTAAAGCATCACACCAATCCTCCTGTCTGGCGGAGGTCAGACACCTGAGAATTTGTTCCAGGGATTGATTGGTGCGTTCTGTCTGACCATTACTCTCCGGGTGATATGCTGACGAGAAGGAGAGTGAGATGCCCAATTTCATACAGAACGCCCTCCAAAATTTGGACACAAACTGCACACCTCTGTCAGACACAACATTCAGGGGTACCCCATGCAATCGGACCACATGCTGCACAAACAATCTTGACAACGTTTCTGCTGAAGGTAATGCTGCCAAGGGAATGAAATGGGCCTGTTTAGAAAACCTATCCACCACCACCCAGATCACGGTATTGCCCCTGGAAGGTGGAAAGCCGGTAATAAAATCCATGGAAAGATGAGTCCATGGCCTATCAGGAACCGGTAAAGGTATGAGTTCCCCAGCCGGTCGGTTATGCGAGCTTTTGGAACGGGCACATATGCCACAAGCAGAAACAAATTCCTTGACATCGGACCTTAATGAAGGCCACCAAAAACCCCTGGCTACTGCCTCTCTAGTGGCCGTGATACCTGGATGAGCACTCAGCCTAGAATCATGAAACTCCTGCAGAAGTCTAGGCCGCAATGAATCTGGAACAAACAGTTTATCGCTTGGCCTGGTTGCCGGAGCTAGGGCCTGAGCCCTTAGGATTTTTTGTTCCAACTCAGTTGAGACCCCCGCCACTACCACCCCTGGGGGAAGAATGGAGGACGGCAGCTCAGGGGGAGACACTGGATCAAAACTTCTGGACAGGGCATCCGCTTTAACATTTTTGGACCCCGGTCGAAAAGTAATTGAAAACTGAAATCGTGAAAAAAAAAGTGACCAACGGGCCTGTCTAGGAGTAAGCCTCTTAGCAGATTCAAGGTATGCCAAATTTTTGTGATCCGTGACAACCGTGATAGGTGAGCCGCCCCTTCCAAAAAGTACCTCCATTCCTCAAACGCCAGCTTGACCGCAAGAAGTTCTCTATTGCCTACATCATAGTTTTTCTAAGCTGAAGAGAACTTCTTGGAGAAGAAGGCACAGGGTTTGAGATTGGTAAGGGTGGCCGGACCCTGGGACAGCACAGCTCCCACCCCCACTTCAGAAGCATCCACCTCCACAATGAATGGTTTGGACGGGTCAGGTTGCACCAACACCGGGGCAGACATAAAACATCTCTTAATCGCTGAGAAGGATTCCTTAGCGAGTACAGACCAATTTTTTACATCAGCTCCCTTCTGGGTAAGATCCGTGAGTGGTTTCACCACTTGTGAGAAACCTTTAATGAATCTCCGGTAATAGTTCGCAAATCCTAAGAAGCGCTGGAGCCCCTTGAGATCTCGAGGCTGAACCCAGTCAGCGATCGCCAGCACCTTCTTAGGATCCACACGAAACCCCTCACAGGACACAATCAACCCCAAAAAAGACAGCTCCTGTACAAAAAACTAACATTTTTCCAATTTGGCGAACAATTGGTTCTCCCTGAGTCTCTGGAGAACTGTCTTTAGATGTTGCAAGTGAGATTGACTGTCCGGGGAATACACCAAAATATCATCCAAATAAATAATAACAAAACGGCCTATCAGATCAGAAAACACAACATTGATGAAATTTTGGAAAATAGCGGGTGCATTAGTTAACCCAAATGGCATTACCAGGTTCTCAAAGAGTCCTTCTGATGTGAGGAATGCCGTTTTCCACTCGTCCCCTTCCCGAACCCTTATCAGATTGTAGGCCCCCCGCAGATCTAACTTGGAGAACCATTGGGCCCCAGCTAACTGGTTACATAAGTCTTGGATGAGGGGAAGCGGGTAAGAGTTCCTTACCGTTATCTTGTTCAGTTCCCGAAAGTCGAGGCACGGCCGCAAACCACCATCTTTTTTCTTCACAAAGAAGAACCCTGCTGCCACAGGTGACACAGAAGGCCTGATATGCCCTTTGCGGAGACTCTCAGCTATGTACTCCTTCATGGCTTGGCGCTCAGGCCCAGACAAATTGAACAATCGAGCCTTAGGTAACTTGGCTCCGGGTACTAAATCAATGGCACAATCATAGGGTCTATGCGGTGGCAGCGCCTCAGCCTCACTTTCGGAAAACACGTCTTCGAAATCTTTCAGGTACTCCGGAATACCTTCCAGATCGACAGATGACACAGACACGGATTTAACAGCGTTAACAAGATGTCCCCGGTTACCACATTTATTATTGCATCCCCATTGAGTGATTTCCCCTGTAACCCAATCAATGGTAGGATTATGGCGTTGAAGCCAAGGCATCCCCAGTACCAGTCCCGCAGGCAAGTTATCTAGCACCAGACAACTTAGTTTCTCCACATGAGTGGAACCCACTTTTAGAGAAAAAAGTTCAGACCTGCAACAGATACCGTCTTGGTTAAGAGGAGATGAGTCAATTGCCACAAGTTTAACAGGATCATGAAGCCTGACTGTCCCTATCTTATTAAGAGTCATAACCTTGGTATCAATCAGGTTCACAGCCGAACCGCAGTCAATAAAAGCAGTAGTCTGAACAGGACCATAACCAAGTTCCAGTTCCACCTGCAGCACCATTTTTGCACATGAGGAAAATTGTACCTGAAGGTCTGGGTAGCCTCCTCGATTACTACCCAGACCTAGTCGTTTCCCGCCATCTTGGAGGATGACGGACAGGAGGGGCAGTCCTTCTTCCAATGTCCAGATTTCCCACAATAGAAGCACAACTGCTTTTCCCAGCGGCGTCTTCTTTCCTTTCCCTCACAGGTGACAGCGCTCACCTCCATAGCCATAGGAAGAGACTGGGTCTCATCTCCACTGAAGAATAAGGGCGATTCCCATTGCATAATGCCTCTAGCCCGCAGCCTGCGATCCATGCGAACCGCTTGGACCATGGCATCCTCCAGGGAGTCAGGC
This sequence comes from Dendrobates tinctorius, assembly GCF_039654945.1. Taxonomy (NCBI): domain Eukaryota; kingdom Metazoa; phylum Chordata; class Amphibia; order Anura; family Dendrobatidae; genus Dendrobates; species Dendrobates tinctorius. The sequence goes on along the minus strand of NW_027361832.1, from coordinate 598,389 downwards.
GGAGGATGGAGTGCCAAAGCATCCTTCAGACGTTCACACAGGCCTCTGTGGAACAGCCCCCGAAGGGAGGCATCACTCCAGGAAATCTCCGCTGCCCAACGTCTGAATTCAGTACAGAACCATTCGGCCGAGTGCTCCCCCTGACAGACACTCATTACTTTGTCCTCAGCCAACCGCACTCTATCAGGCTCATCATAAATAAGCCCTAAGGCTTCAAAAAATGCATCCACAGACATTCTCTCAGGGGCAGAAGAGGAAAGCGAGAACGCCCAGGCTTGTGGGGACCCCCTAAGCAGGGACATCACCACCCCCACCCTCTGTTTCTCATCCCCAGAGGAGCGGGGTCTCAAAGAAAAAAAAAGCTTACAGCCCTCCTTAAATGCCCTGAACTCATCCTTGTTACCAGAAAAAATATCTGGCAATTTAACCGGGGATTCAGGTGGGACTAAAATGACATCTCTATTCCCCACCTGCTGGAAGCCTGCGGAAAGTACCCCCTGAACTGAGTCCTCAACCCGCTGTTGGGACTGGGCCAGAGCTTGGTGTTCCAAACAAAGCTTCTGCAGTGACTGAGTCAAGCTTTTCACCTGCTCAGATAAAGCACACATTGGGTCCATGCTGCAGAAGTGAGGAGAGAAAAAAAAATTGTAGGCCAGTTATAATGTCAGAGACACCGCACTGAACTTGCTCACTGAGCCAGTGCACGTGTCCTGAGTAAAGCGAACAGTGCTCAAAGCTACCTGTGGAGCGGGCAGCAACCGAATAGATGCGTACTTCAGAGCTGCAGGACCTGAAGCACGTGACTGCTGGGGGCGTGGCCTAAACTCAAGACAATTCCTAGCAGAGTAACTGCGAGACAAAGTTACCAAGGGGCATAGACAGTGAGAATAGTCAGGACGTAGCCAATGAGTCACACACAGAGATAGCTGTAGGGTACCAAAGGGGGCGAGCAGAGAGTAGTCAGGTCACATGCAATGAGTCATACACAGATAATAACGCAGTACAAAATCAACAGGCAAACTCACAACGGGAAACAGAATCGGGTCAGAACCATATAAACAAGCTATAGCAACAAACAGGCACACGGGGGGGTCAGCACACTAGGCCAATGGCAAAACTATAACTGGCAGGGATTGAAGCTACCCAGGGGTTTATGAAGCTCTCCCAGAACCAGAAAGAGGCCACAATCATTAACCCCAAGTGTGCAGGTCAAAACCTGCACAGAGCTCCAGACATTAACCCCCGGTGTGCAGCTCAAAAACCCGCACTGGGATCATGACACATATATTTTGAATGTGTACGCTATCCATACATGTTATCATGGGATACGGTACCCTTTCTCACCTTTGTGCAATCACGTGCAAGCCATACTGGGCCTGACACGTCTGAGCCTGCCTCCTGATGTATAGACATATATTTTGAATGTGTACACTATGCTATCCATACATGTTATCCTGGGATACGGTACCCTTTCTCACCTTTGTGCAATCACGTGTAATCCATACTGGGCGTGAGAACGGCTGGCGAGCTGTTAAGCAAGCTACAGCACCTGTGGTTTGCACACGTAAGTTTTTCATTTTTTCAGGAATGACGGTTAGGCCTAATTCCGGAACTGCGGTTGACCTGCACTTACTGGGAAATCATCGTTCGCGGGTAATAATTGTAATCAGTGATCCCCATCACTAACGTTGTTCAGCGGGTTATCTGCACCTGTAAGCGACAAACGCTGGCCTTTTCAGTGTAGCGCACATGCAGCCACGGACATGTAAGGGCATGACACACCAGTTATTGGCCAATCTCATGTGCCAGAGCCTCACGTGTCCCTCTAGTAAGCCGGACTCGGACCGTGGGGCATGACGGAGTCTCGTTCGTTAACGGAATTAAGCTTGCAATGTGTGCATCTTTTCTGTAGCTGGCATGGTTGAGGTTTCCCAGGTGGAGTCGAATTTAACCATAGGCTCCACTCCTGGTGGTGCCCTTCTGGACATTCCTTTAAGGTTCAGCTTTGCAACCATACTGCCCACGTAAAACAAACACTTTGCCTTCATGAACGCTGTTTGGAGGGTCATGACTCGTGGGAATAACGCCGCCCAATCAGTTAACCTGCTAGAGAGATCCTTCGTTGCTCCCAAGCATGACATCACACTCCCTAGGAGGAAGGTAATGCCACTGTGGCGACTGTACTCCTGGGCGCGACACAAGTGCACTGATGCCCAGCCACTGCTCGATGAATCTGCTGGTACATTGACCCAGACCACTACATTACCCTCGCACGCTACAATGCCTGAATCTGACCCTGATGAAACTCAGGTTACCCTTCCCATATAAAGTTCCATCTTACACGGTGACAAAGAGGAAGCTGCAGATGAAAGTGCAGGTTCGGCCCACCCGCCATCAGACACACCACCGTACTATCAGGGGCCCTGTGCCAGTGCCATCGCCAACGAGTGGGCCCCACCTGCTTGCTCAGGATCACAGCACTTGCAAGGTTGAAATACTGTGCAGTGAGATGGAAGATGGGGACGACGAGGAGTCCAGACTAGTACAGGGATTCCCTAGCGAGGAGACTTATTTGATTGTTTTCAATGTTGGGACAGCAATTTTTGGGGAGCACTATACTCTGGAGAATGATAGATGGGTCCCACCATACACTGGAACATTCCAAAGGTGGACATCAGACACTGGAGCAGCATTTACAGGGCCCATTATACACTAGAGCATTAGAAATGGGGCCCATTATGTTTGGAGCATTATTTGGGCCCATAAGACAGTGGAGCTTCATCCATGGGGACCAACATATACTGTAGCATTATGTGGAGCTCATCATATACTGTTTCAAACATTATATGGGACCAATGATTCTGTATGGAGAAATAGATGGGCCTCATCATGAGATGTAAAAAGTGAAGTATTTTTCATTGTACTATACCGCTATTTCTCTGCCGTATCGGAGCATGATGAGTTGTGGTATGTGTTAAAGGGGCGCTCTTTCGCCCAGGGCACATGAAAACCTGGAGCCAGCCCTACCCCCCCACAACTTTAGCCTAATAACCCCCATTTTTCAGTGCGTAACTTGTATTATGAAGTTAAGGTTGACAAGCTTAAGTAAGAAGAATTGATGCTTTTGGCATTCAAATGGGCACTGTTGGTGTGTTTCCTGTCCTCCTCTCACTGCCGACTTTTATTCCCCATTGACTTACATTGGGTTTCGTGTTTCGGGACGACCCCGACTTTTCCCTATAATCGGCCGATCTTGCTCGACCCGACTTTTGGAAAAGTCGGGTTTCACGAAACGAAACTCGACCCTAAAAAACCAAAAGTCGCTCAACTCTACAAATGATAGATTGCAAACCTCATGTTGGCAGAGGAAAAACTAAATGTATAGGACACGTAGGATATAGCAGGGTATATATTGCATAAAATTGCAGGCAAATGTCATAAGATAATTGCACTTACATAGATTATTGCAGCCTACTAATGCTCATATAAAGAACCAGTTAGCATATTAGTTGGTGCCCCCAAAAAGCGCAAATATCAGAGGCATAGCTAGGGTTTTGGTTCAGGGGGGGCGAAACTTCTGAGTGGGCCCCTAACCAGGTAACCTTGGTTATAACTGGGTGACGCACCTTAATAGTGGAGGAGAACTTCAGCAGATGACCGCGCTGTTACTGAAAATAATGGCTATATAAAGACCAACATTGATATTACCGCCATATGGTCAGTGGTAGATACCCGTCCTACAGAACATACTGTAAAAGAGATCACAGCACAGCTACAGATAATGACTTACCGCTGACGTTCTTTCTGAAGGAACCGTTCACTTTTCACGTCTTTTCCATCTGGCCCAGACCGACATGACAACTTCTCCAGCCAGGACTCGGCTACAGAGATTACAACAAAGGCATGTTTCACTTCTCACATTTTCAGCACTGTTAAAAACGGGACTATCCCCAACCTGCATAAACTCCTCATCCTGCTGATGCCCCAATGCTGATCCGCTGCTGTCGTATGTGACCCTATTAATGCAACTGCTGTGTGGCCTTGCGTGACCTCTAAATTTTAAAGCAACCCTCTAGAAAATACTAAGGCCGGGTGCAAGTGCCCTAGAAAACAGTGCCCACATTTTGTCCCCTAGAACGTAATAAAGCTTTTTTTTTTTTTTTTAACTCTATTTTGTATAATGCACACCCCATAGGCAGACTCTATAGTGTAATGCACCCCACATAGACAGCCTCTGTAGTGTAATGCACCCCCATAGGCAGCCTCTATAATGTTATGCACCCCCATAGCCATCCTCTGTAGTATATGCAACCCCATAGCCACCCTCTGTATATGCAGCCTTATAGCCACCCTCTATATATGTACCCCCCATAGTCACCTTCTGTATATGCACCCCCATAGCCACCCTCTGTATATGCACCCCCATAGCCACCCTCTGTATATGTGTAGGGAAGGTGACCTGACAGACGGACGTGTCAGAATAGAGAAAGATAGGTTTGCACAGTTTAGATAGGTGACAGTTACTACAATGGGGAAACAGCTAGGAAAGTGTAGTGGACATGCAGTACCTGGGTTGACCATTAGATGGCAGGGAGGAGTGTGAGTAAAGGACTTGACATCAGCTTAGGGCTTTAGAAACCGTTGGTCATGGGGGCGGAGTTACAGTGACAGGGGATCGGGAATACTATAAATACTGAGGGAGGGTTCCAGAAGGTTCCAGTCCCCAGGGGGAGCTCCAGTGACAGGAGGACTACGACAGTCTGTGTGCTGTGAGGAGAATCCAAACCAGGGGACTGAGGAGAGAGAACGTCAGGGGGTGGTCCTGACAGGAATACCGCAACAGAGACGAGTAAAAGAGAGTAGGCATACCGTGTTAAGGACGACGTTTGACCAGTGAAAGGACTGTCGGTGATTAGGCCTATGGCAGCCACAGTGTCGGAAGCTGTCAGTGCGTCAGCAAGGAAAAAGGGACAGGACGTATATATACGTCCCAGGCGAAAAACACGGTGTGTGAAGAGGCCCTGGATACGGAGGGCCATGAGTGAGGTACTGTGTTGCAATGTGAGGGCCGTCAGTCGGACAGCGAGAGCACGATTAAACTTGGACCTGTTGTACCCGAAAATGGCCTCTATTTGTCTCTGTTCATCTCTGCGCGGTATGATGAGGGACCACCCCCCAGCTCGGCCACCGACTCTACATATGCACCCCCATAGCCACCTTCTGTATATGCACCCTCATAGCGATCCTCTGTATATGCACCCCCATTGCCACCCTATGCATATGCACCCCCATAGCCACCCTCTGTATATGCACCCCCATAGCCACCCTCTGTATATGCACCCCCATAGCCACCCTCTGTATATGCACCCCCATAGCCACCCTATGCATATGCACCCCCATAGCCATCCTCTGTATTTGCACCCCCATAGCCACCCTCTGTATATGCACCCCCATAGCCATCCTCTGTATATGCACCCCCATAGCCACCCTATGCATATGCACCCCCATAGCCATCCTCTGTATTTGCACCCCCATAGCCACCCTCTGTATATGCACCCCCATAGCCACCCTATGCATATGCATCCCCATAGCCACCCTCTGTATATGCACCCCCATAGCCACCCTCTGTATATGCACCCCCCATAGCCACCCTCTGTATTTGCACCCCCATAGCCACCCTCTGTATATGCACCCCCATAGCCACCCTATGCATATGCACCCCCATAGCCATCCTCTGTATATGCACCCCCATAGCCACCCTATGCATATGCACCCCCATAGCCATCCTCTGTATTTGCACCCCCATAGCCACCCTCTGTATATGCACCCCCATAGCCACCCTATGCATATGCATCCCCATAGCCACCCTCTGTATATGCACCCCCATAGCCACCCTCTGTATATGCACCCCCATAGCCACCCTCTGTATATGCACCCCCATAGCCATCCTCTGTATATGCACCCCCATAGCCACCCTCTGTATATGCACCCCCATAGCCACCCTATGCATATGCACCCCCATAGCCACCCTCTGTATATGCACCCCCATAGCCACCCTATGCATATGCACCCCCATAGCCACCCTATGTATATGCACCCCCATAGCCATCCTCTGTATATGCACCCCCATAGCCACCCTCTGTATATACACCCCCATAGTCACCCTCTGTATATGCACCCCCATAGCCACCCTCTGTATATGCACCCCCATAGCCACCCTATGCATATGCACCCCCATAGCCATCCTCTGTATATGCACCCCCATAGCCACCCTCTGTATATGTACCCCCATAGTCACCCTCTGTATATGCACCCCCATAGCCACCCTCTGTATATGCACCCCCATAGCCACCCTCTGTATATGCACCCCCATAGCCACCCTCTGTATATGCACCCCCAGAGACACCCTCTGTATATGCACCCCCATAGCCACCCTCTGTATATGCACCCCCATAGCCACCCTCTGTATATGCACCCCCATAGCCATCCTCTGTATATGCACCCCCATAGCCACCCTCTATATATGTACCCCCCATAGTCACCTTCTGTATATGCACCCCCATAGCCACCCTCTGTATATGCACCCCCATAGCCACCCTCTGTATATGCACCCCCATAGCCATCCTCTGTATATGCACCCCCATAACCACCCTCTGTATTGCACCCCCATAGCCATCCTCTGTATATGCACCCCCATAGCTACCCTCTGTATATGCACCCCCATAGCCACCCTCTGTATATGCACCCCCATAGCCACCCTCTGTATATGCACCCCCATAGCCATCCTCTGTATATGCACCCCCATAACCACCCTCTGTATTGCACCCCCATAGCCATCCTCTGTATATGCACCCCCATAGCCACCCTATGCATATGCACCCCCATAGCCATCCTCTGTAGGATAATGCACCACTCCCCCATAAACTAAATACTCACCTCTCTTTCTCCTGGTTCCTGCGCTGATCCCGCTCATCTCCGACTGCAGGCGCCGGGTACTGACGTCATCGCGCCCCCTGTCAGTGTCGGCGTCGGTGACGTCAGACGCTGACAGGGGGATGAGGAGAGAAGGAGCGCTCGCTCCTTCTGTCATCAATGTGGTCAGCTGTGTCGGCTACATGCGATGACGGGCGGGGGGCCCACTGCTGGCACCGGGCCCCCCCCCCCGCCTGGTCAGGGGCCCATAGCGGCCGGACGGCAGAGGAGGGAGATTGATTATCCCTGCTCTGCCACAAAATGCATCTGTAGTGTAGCGCCGGGTGGGCCCCCTGAGAGCGCGGGGCCCGGGGCCACCGCCCCCTCTGCCCCCCCGGTAGCTACGCTACTGGCAAATATAGATTATAAAACACTAATATGTCTCAAACATTATACAGACACCACAAGTTCAAAAAACATTAGTCAAGCAACAACATTATCAATTCAAAAAGTGCTGACTATTTAGCCAACTAGTCACAAAACAGATTCAACATCCAAAGGATTTGTGGGGCACATTCCTTATTATGCCCTAGACAATCCTTTAATGCATAGGCTCTTTTATGTAAGCGTCATTGCGACATTAATGTAGAAGGAACAGTCTCACCCGATATGCAGATCAATTGTGGACCCCATTCTCCTAGTATATCCCGCCGCCCGACGCGTTTCGTCTTAGACTCATCAGGGGAGTGATCAGATTTGTACAGATTATCATGCAGACCAATGGCAGACTTATCATCACAACTGCAGATTTCACATTGGTCACTAGATGTCAGCACAACCTATGAGCAGGAACAAAGCAGTTTTCAGCCTGGAAGGTAAACATGAAAAAAAATAGAAGAATAAACCTGGGTGGAAATAAGGGTTAAAAAAACACTGCCATGTAGTGTGAATAAAATATGGTTGCTTATTTCCATAAGCAGCACCTCACCTATTAATAGTTTAGGTTTGGTATTACAACTCAGCAGTCAGCTCTATCAAAGAGAATAGAGAGCTGCAATACCACACACAACCTGTGGACAAGTGTGGCACTGTTTGGGAAGAAAGCATCCATGTTTTTCTAAAAACCCGCACAACCACTTTAAAGGAAATGTGTCATCAGAAAAGACTATCGTATAAATGCATTATTTTAAATGTTTTTTTTCTGTTTACTTTTATTCTCTATATCACTTTTTGTAGTATATAAAATATTTTTATATGGAGGCACAATAGGGCCAATAGTATTACAAGTGCTTCTCACAAAATTAGAATATCATCAAAAAGTTAATTTATTTCAGTTCTTCAATACAAAAAGTGAAACTCATATATTATAGAGTCCTTACAGACAGAGTGTTCTATTTCATGCAGGGCCGGCGTTATGGGCAGGCAGACCAGGCAGCTGCCTAGGGCCCCCGCTCCTTCATGGGCCCCCAGCCAGCGACACATCACACAGCCGCTATGGGGCCCTTGTGAGGCAGGGGTCCCCACCTGCCCCCAGCGCCGACTCCCACCGCCGCCGCTGCACTGAAAGAGGCAGTGATGGAGGAGAGAGCGTCAGCTGACGCTCCCTCTCCCATCATTCCCCGCTCTGCCTCTGACACAGCGGGGGATACGATGACGTCATCGCGCTCTCACCGAGTGCCAGACAGAGCAGGAGAGGAGACAGGAGCAGCCAGCAGCGCAGGCACAAGGAGAAGGTGAGGAATGTTGTTTTTTTTTTTAAATCAGTGTGAGTACTGGACTGTGGGGCCATGCTGGGGGGGGGGGGCTATATACCATGCTGGGCTGTATCATACCATGCTGGGGGGCTATATATCATGCTGGGCTGTATCATACCATGCAGGGGGGGCTGTATACCATGCTCGGCTGTATTACACCATGCTGGGGGGGCTATATACCAGGCTGGGCTGTATTATACCATTCTGGGGGGCTATATACCATGCTGGACTGTATCATACCATGCTGGGGGGCTATATACCATGCTGGGCCATATTATACCATTCTGGGGGGCTATATACCATGCTGGGCTGTATTACACCATTCTGGGGGGGGCTATATACCATGCTGGGCTGTATTACACCATTCTGGGGGGGCTATATACCATGCTGGGCTGTATTATACCATGCTGGAGGGGGCTATATACCATGCTGGGCTGTATTATACCATGCTGGGGGGGCTATATACCAGGCTGGGCTGTATTATACCATGCTGGGGGGGCTATATACCATGCTGGGCCGTATTATACCATTCTGGGGGGCTATATACAATGCTGGGCTGTATTACACCATTCTGGGGAGGCTATATACCATGCTAGGCTGTATTATACCTTGCTGGCCTGTATTACACCCATCATTCTGGGGGGGGGGGCTATATACCATGCTGGGCTGTATTATACCATGCTGGGCTGTATTACACCATTCTGGAGGGCTATATACCATGCTGGGCTGTATTATACCATGCTGGACTGTATTATACCATTCTGGGGTGCTATATACCATGCAAGGCCGTATTATACCATTCTGGGGGGCTATATACCATGCTGGGCTGTATTACACCATTCTGGGGAGGCTATATACCATGCTAGGCTGTATTATACCATGCTGGCCTGTATTACAACATTCTGGGGGGGGGGGCTATATACCATGCTGGGCTGTATTATACCATACTGGGCTGTATTATTCCATTTTGGGGTGCTATATACCATGCTGGGCTGTATTATACTATGCTGGGCTCTATTATACCATTCTTGGCGGGCTATATACCATGCTGGGCTGTACTATACCATGCTGTGCTGTATTATACCATTCTGGGGGGGGATATATACCATGCTGGGCTGTATTATACCATACTGGGCTGTATTATTCCATTCTGGGGGGCTAGATACCATGCTGGGCTGTATTATACCATTCTGGGGGGCTATATACCATGCTGGGCTGTATTATACTATTCTGGGGGGCTATATACCATGCTGTGCTGTATTAGACCATGCTGGGCAGCATTATACCATGCTGGGCTGTATTATACCATGGTGGGCTGTATACCATGCTGGACTGTATTATACAGCCCATCATGGTATACAGCCCAGCATGGTATACAGCCTGTATACTATGGTGGGCAGTATTATACCATGGTGGGCTGTATTATACCATGGTGGGCTATATACCATGCTGTGCTGTATATCATGGTGGGCTGGGCTGTATACCATGGTGGGCTGGGCTGTATACCATGGTGGGCTGGGCTGTATACCATGTGGTGCTGGGCTATATACCATGTGGTGCTGGGCTATATACTATGCGGCTGTGTTATATACCATGGGGGTACATTTTACATTATATTCTAAAGGGGGAGGCTGTGTTATATAATATAGGGGGCTACATTATATTCTATGGGGAGGTGGGCTGTATTATATTCTATTTGGGGCTACATTATATTCTATGGGGGGCTGTATTATATTTATTATATTCGATGGGGGCTGCATTATACTATATGAGGAGGGCTACATTGTATTCTATGGAGGGGCTACATTATACTATATAAGGGGCTGCATTATATCCTATGAGGGGGTTGCCATATATTCTATGGAGGGGCTGCATTATACTATATGGGGTGTGGGGCTGCATTATATTCTATGGGGGATACATTATATTCTGTGGAGTGGCTGCACTATACTCTGGGGTAGCTGCATTATTCTCTAAGGGGCAGCTGCATTATACTATAAGAGGGGGGCTGCATTATATTCTATGGGGGTTACATTATATTGTATGGCGGAGCTGCATTATACTCTGTGGGGTGACTGCATTATGCTCTATTGGGTGGCTGCATTATACTATATGTGGGCTGCATTATACTGTATCAAGGACTATGGGGAATACATTATATGAAGAACTATGGGGTGCATTATGCTATGGGAAGTGAACTGTACTACATGGGTGACTATGGCAGTGCATTATTCTATATGGAGAACTATGAGGAGTGTATTATACTATATGGAGGACTGAGCAGTGTATTTTAATATATGGAGGGCTATGAGGATTTTATTGTACTATATGGAGGACTGAGGAGTGTATTATACCATATGGAGGACTATGGGGAGTGTATTATACTATATGGAGGACTGAGTAGTGTATTTTAATATATGGAGGGCTATAAGGAGTGTATTATACTATATGGAGGACTGAGGAGTGTATTATACTATATGGAGGACTATGGGGTGTAAACTGTAGATGTGCTGCTGATAACATGATACTGTATGGTGATCTGTTAGGGTGTGTGCACATGTTGCGGATTAGTCTGCGGCTTTTTCTGCAGAGAATCCATATCTCTTGGCAGAAACCGCAGGGTAAAACACTTGAATTTTTCCTGCGGATTCCTAGCATGTGTACAGCGGATTTGATGCAGGTTCTAGTGCGGTTTGGCATTGTGGATGAGAGAGAGATTGATTGATTTGTATGTCCCGGAACGTACACTGCAGCTGCGGTTCCGCAAAAAAGAAGTAACATGCTGCGGAAAATAAACCGCAGCAAATCTGCACGGAATTTTCCGCAGCATGTGCACGGCGGATTTGGTTTTCCATAGGTTTACATGGTACTGTACACCGCATGGAAACTGCTGCGGATTCGCAGGACCAAATCCGCTGCAGATCCACAGCAAAAACCACAACGTGTGCGCACACCCTTAGTGATCCATTAGTGATCGTTCTGTCCCCATCATTCTTTCTCAGACGGTGGAAAGAGGCCGGGAAACAAGTATTGAACGACTTCTTCAATTTTGTCAATCATTTAGCGGCCTGAACTCAGCGCATGTAAATACAACTGAAATGCTTCTGTGTGATGTGCAATATGTTAGCATTTGGGGCCCCATTTTAAACTTTGCCTAGGGCCCCACTTTGCCTAAAACTGGCCCTGACTTCATGTGTTTATTTCTGTTAATGCTGATGATTATGGCTTACAGGCAATGAAAACCCAAAAGTCATTATGTCAGTAAATTAGAATACTTTATAACAGCAGCTTGAGAAAATGATTCTGTAGCCTGAAATGTTGGCCTACTGATATGTATGTTCAGTAAATGCACTCAGTACTTGGCCGGGGCTCCTTTGGCATCAATTACTGCATCAATGCGGCGTGGCATGGAGGCGATCAGCCTGTGGCACTGCTGAGGGGTTATGGAAGCCCAGGTTGCTTTGATAGCAGCCTTCAGCTCGTCTGCATTGTTGGGTCTGGTGTCTCTCACCTTCTTTGTCGGCAGAGGGAAGCATGAAGTGCTCTAAAACTTCCTGGTAGACGGCTGCACTGACTTTGGTCTTGATAAAACACAGTGGACCTATACCAGTAGATGACAAGGATCCCCAAACCATCACTGATTGTGGATTCTTCACACTAGACCTCAAGCAGCTTGGATTGTGGCCTCTCCACTCTTCCTCCAGACTCTAGGACCTTGATTTCCAATTGAAATGCAAAATTTATTTTCATATGACAACAACACCTTGGACCACTGAGCAACAGTCCAGTTCTTTTCCTCCTTGGCCCAGGTAAGATGCTTCTGGTGTTGTCTATTGGTCATGAGTGGCTTGACACAAGGAATGTGACACTTGTAGCCCATGTCCTGGATACGTCTGTGTGGTGGCTCTTGAAGCAATGACTCCAGCAGCAGTCCACTCCTTGTGAATCTCCCCAAAATTTTTGAATGGTCTTTTCTTAACAATCCTTTCAAGGTTGTGGTTATCCTGATTGCTTGTGCACCTTTTTCTGCCACACTTTTTCCTTACACTCAACTTTCCATTAATATGCTTTAATATGCTTAGATACAGCACTCTGTGAACAGCCAGCTTCTGTAGCAATGACCTTTTGTGGCTTACTCTCCTTGTGAAGTGTGTCAGTGACTGCCTTCTGGACATCTCACAAGTCAGCAGTATTCCCCATGATTCTGGATCCTTCTGAAACAGACTAAGGGACCTATTTAACCCCTTTACTTCCAGGCCAATTTTTACAATTCTGACCACTGTCCCTTTATGAGGTAATAACTCTGAAACGCTTCCATGGATCCTGGTGATTCTGACATTGTTTTCTCGTGACATATTGTACTTCATGTCAGTGGTAAAATTTCATTGATATAACTTGCGTTTATTTTTAAAAAAGACGGAAATTTGGCGAAAATTTTGAACATTTTGCAATTTTCCAAATTTGAATTTTTATGCCCTTAAATCAGAGATATGGCACACAAAAAACTTAATAAGTAACATTTACCACATGTTTACTTTACATCAGCACGATTTTGGAACCAAATTTTTTTTTTTGTTAGGAAGTTATAAGGGTTAAAAGTTTACCAGCGATTTCTCCTTTTTACACCACCATTTTATTTTTAGGGACCACTTCACATTTGAAGTCAATTTGAGGGGTCTATATGATAGAAAATACCCAAAATTGAGACCATTCTAAAAACTGCACCCCTCAAGGTGCTCAAAACCACATTCAAGAAGTTTATTAACCCTTCTGGTGCATCACAGGAATTTTTTGAATGTTTAAAAAAATGAACATTTAACTTTTTTTCACAAAAAAAAATTACTTCAGGTCCAATTTTTTTTATTTTACCAAGAGTAACAGGAGAAATTGGACTGCAAAAGTTATTGTGCAATTTGTCCTGAGTACGCTGATACCTGATATGTGGTGGGGAACCACTGTTTCGGCGCATGGCAGAGCTCGGAAGGGAACGAGCGCCGTTTGACTTTTTCAACGCAAAATTGGCTGGAATTGAGATCGGGCGCCATGTCACGTTTGGAGAGCCCCTGATGTGTCTAAACAGTGGAAACCCCCCACAAGTGACCACATTTTGGAAACTAGACCCCCCAAGGAACTTATCTAGATGTGTGGTGAGAACTTTGAACTCCCAGGGGCTTCACAGAAGTTTATAACGTACAGCCTGTGGTGTAGTAACCACTATGTCCGCTAGGGGGCGCTGTGTTGAGGTTCCAAGGGAGAGGATGAGTGGCAGAATCCTGAAGGATGGTTGTGTATCTCAAAAGAGGTGGCTTTGAGATGGAGACTTAGTTAATTATGCGTATTGATCAGCAATGGTATTGCTGAGGTGTTATTTCAAGGTATAAGGGAGAAGTCTCTAGGTAACTTGGGAGTTGGGCGGGCCAGTTACCTACAAACCCACCCAGGGGTGTGTCTGAAAATGCCTGTTGTAAAAGGCTATGTGAATGCCTGAAGGACCTGTGATGAGGTCATAGTCACGTGACCAGGTGGGCGTGGCTATGGACCATATAATGTGGCCAGGGTAGGTCACATGTGGTGAATGCTGGGACCTGGTTGGTCCAGAGTGTAAGGTCCCGTGAGGAGGAATGTCTCCTGGCTAACAGCCTGTGTGTGGCTGGGTGTAATGGCTGCCAGAGCCTGAGAATTCCCTGGAGGGAATGAACGTGTGTGGAATGCTGAAGCTGCATGAGGAACCCTGACTTGGGTGAGACAGTTGTGAGGCTAAGAGAGCCTGTTTGCTGGACATTGAGCAACCTGTGTATGCTGGACATTGCTGACAGAGGGGAACTCTGTAATGAACGCTATGCTGGTAATGCTGCTATGAACTGTATGCTGTTTTATGCTGAACAATAAACCACATGGACTGTGATGATATATGGAAATCCTGGTGCCGGATGTGTTTTTGTTCGCTGCAAGTGAGAATCCCCTAAGTAAATGACAGCGCTACCTCACAAGCCGTACAATTAAAAATCATATTTTTTCCACAAAAATGATCTTTTCACCACCAATTTTTATTTTCCCAAGGGAAGCAGGACCCAAAAAGTTATTGTGCAATTTGTCCTGAGTACGCTGATACCCCATATGTGGGGGTAAACCACTATTTGGGCGCATGGCAGAGCTCGGAAGGGAAGCAGCGCCATTTGACTTTTTTGGCTGGAATTGAAATCCAATGCCATGTTGCGTTTGGAGAGCACCTGATGTGCCCAAACAGTGGAAACCCCCAATTCTAACTCCAACCCTAACCCCAACATACCCCTAACCCTAATCTCAGCCCTAGACCTAACCCTGACCCTAGCTCTAACCCTAACCCTAATGGGAAATGGAAATAAATACATTTTTTTTAATTTTATTATTTTTCCCTAACTAAGGGGGTGATAACGGGGGGTTTGATTTACTATATATGGCGGGTTTTTATGTTTGGCAGCTGTCACACAGCAAAAGACGCTTTTTATTGTAGAAATAGTTTTTGCATCACCACATTGAGAGCTATAATTTTTCCGTATTTTGAACCACAGAGTCATGTGAGGTCTGATTTTTTGCGGGACGAGTTGACGTTTTTATTGGTACTATTTTCGGGCATGTGACATATTTTGATCGCTTTTTATTCCGATTTTTGGGACGCAGAATGAACAAAAACCAGCATTTCATGAATTTCTTTTGGGGGGGTGCGTTTGCACCGTTCCACGTGCGGTAAAATTGATAAAAGGGTTTTATTCTTTGGGTCAGTACGGTTACAGCGATACCTCATTTGTCATTTTTTTACATTTTGTCGATTTTATGCAAAAAAAACAATTTTATATAAAAAATAATTATTTTTGCATTGCTTTACTCTGCAAGCTATAGCTTTTTTTATTTTTTCGCTGATGATGCTGTGTGGTGGCTCATTTTTTGCGGGTCAAGATGAGGTTTTCAGCGGTATCAGATCGCTGATCTGACACTTAGAACAGCGCTGTGTGAGATCAGCGATCTGACAGGCGCTGCTGCAGGCTTCCTCCTGCCTGCTCTCAGCAGGCAGTGAGGAAGCCGACTCCATGCAGGACCTGGAGGTCCCCGCTGCCATATTGGATCCGGGGACCTGCGGGGAAGGAGGCCCCTGCAGCAGCGCTGCACATTGCGCTTTTGCGGGGGTCTCAGGGAAGCACGGAGGGAGCCCCCTCCCTGCCGATGCTTCCCTAAACCCCCGGTGCACTGCGTTTGATTGCAGTGTGCCAGGGGTTAACATGCCGGGGGCGGTCCGTGACCACCCCTGACACATAGTGCCGGGTGTCAGCTGTGATAATCAGCTGACACCCGGCCGCGATCAGCAGCGCTCCCCCCGTGAGCGCTGCTGATCGCCTGTGATGTAATATTCCATCCTTGGGACTTAGGTCCCAGGTCACATGGACGGAATATTACGTCCAATGTAGGAAAGGGGTTAAACACTTGGGAAGCCTTTGCAGGTATTTTTGTTAGTTATTCTAATTTACTGAGATAAAGACTTTTGGTTTTTCATTGGCTGTAAGCCGTAATCATCAACATTAACATAAATAATCACTTGAAATAGATCACTCTGTCTGTAATGTCTCTATATAATACATGAGTTTCATTTTTTGTATTGAAGAACTGAAATAAATTCACTTGTTAATGATATTCTAATTTTGTGAGACTCACCTGTACAGGGTGGGCCATGTATATGGATACACCTAAATAAAATGGGAATGGTTGGTGATATCAACTTCCTGTTTATGGCACATTAGTATATGGCAGGGGGGAAACTTTTCAATATGGGTGGTGACCATGGTGGCCATTTTGAAGTTGGCCATTTTGGATCCATCTTTATTTTTTCAATGATGAGAGGGTCATGTGACACATCAAACTTATTGAGAATTTCACAAGAAAAACAATGGTGTGCTTGATTTTAATGTAACTTTATTCTTTCATGAGTTACTTACAAGTTTCTCTTTGCTTACGGCAATTGACATATAGCAAAGGTTAATACCTGAGGAGCGGATAGAAATTGTGTTGATGTTTGGTGAACACAGTACCTGGGTCATTGCAGCAGATTTCAATGCAAGACACCCTACGTAAGAAAACTGTCACCATTCCCATTTTATCTAGGTGTATCCATATAAATGGCCCACCTAAAAAAGTTTGCAATGTTCTGTGTAAACTGAGCGTCCTGCTCCAATTTTTGTTTTGCCCATTCTGCAAATTCAGCGCGCCAATATGGGTCATCCTCGTTGAGATGCGGCAGCAGCTAGATTTTGTAAGGGTGCCATTTGTGAGTAGCTAATAACCACCAAATGGATGTTCAACTCATACCAGATTGGCGTGCAGAATTTGCAGAAGCCTTTACCCTCAACTGGTGAGGTGGGGTTTGCCACACCCCAGGGAATTTTTGTTCGGCTGCCATTCATTGAAAAATGCTGGTATGAGGATACGTGTCTCACTAGCTTCCATCCATTTCCTTGTCAACAGGATGCAAATAAAGAAGTTTCAGGGCGCTACCTTCAGAGGATCTTTTACCCAATTTGGAGCAAGAAGGTTATATAGCCAAATCAGATGATATTTTATTGGCTAAGTAAAATGCAAAATTTTATAAAAGACAATAAAAACATTAAAACATTTTTTGTTATAAAGAAACACAACACGTTTCGGCCGTGTAGGCCTTCATCATGTGTATAAAAAATGATTTTGTTGTAAGCTATTTATACCCCATTTTCCTTGCTAATGGGTGTGGTTATAATAACTGAGGATCCAATCACTAAGGCCGGAGTCACACTACAGCGAGATACGGCCGAGTCTCGCAGGTTAAAACCAAGCTCTGGCACCGGCACTCCGGAGTGGAGCGTGCAGCTCCATGTATTGCTGTGCGGCTGCACGCTCCGCTCTAGAGTGCCGGCCCCAGAGCTTGGTTTTAACCTGCGAGACTCGGCCGTATCTCGCTGTGTGTGATCCCGACCTAATTATCAAACTCTTTAGCAGTTAAAGTACATATATTGTAACTTCATCCCCAATAAAAGAATGTTGTGCACGCATATTAAATAACATCATCCCTCCTTCAGGGTTAAAACAGTATATCTGTAAATTTAAGGCAATCAGACATGTCAGTGTACATGTTCCACAAAAAAAAAGAGAAAAAAAAAAGCAAAAACCTGTTCATATGCCTGATTAAACACCTCACTTCTCTTGGTGCAAGCGGTCAGGCGGTAAACTAGAAGCACTGCAGGTACTAAAGATCATAAATAAATAACAAAAAATATATATTTAAAAAAAAACATCAAAAAAAGTTTAAAAATAATTCAAAAAAAATTTTTTTTCTCTCTTTTCCAAAGAAATTAAAAAAAACAAAACAAGACAAAGGGAGAATCTATTGATTGATCTATACGAGATCAGAGATCTCATTCAGTCCATCAGGGTACAGACTGCCAAGTCTGTATATCCAATAGGACTCTTTGGCATTAAGAGATGCTTTTCTGTTTCTCGTTGCTGCAGGTATTTGTTCTATTGGCGTGACCTTTATACATTCAAAGTTTTTGTTATGTATAAGAGTGATGTGCTTAGATAAACTTTGTTTTAAAAACCCTATTTTCACATTATGTCTATGGCCATTCATACGATTTCGTAGTGACTTTCGTAGTGCGGCTGACATATAAAAGTCCACACACACAGGTCTCCACATACACAACAAAATCAGAACCGCAGGTTAATTCTTGGGTAAAATTGTATGTGGTATTGCTGTTCTTTATATTTAAATTTTTCTTACCATGATCTATAATTTTACAACAGTCACATTGTTTTTTTCCACATTTAAAAATTCCTTTTTTCTCATTTTTTGGACAGATGGCACATTTATTGGTACTGTTTTTTTTTAGGGGGGGTAAATAACTAGGTGCTATATAATTTTTAATCATTCTACCTCTTCTAAAGACAATATTAGTGTCATGATCCATGCTGGATCAGGACTGATAAAAAGCACAGGTAACCTTTTTTTTTCCCTAAGCTGTGCTTAAGGTTGGTTTTTGCCCCGGTGGCCATTAGGAGTATTGCACTGTGGTGTCGTTTGTTCTAAGTTTGCCCCCAGTGGTGGTGAGCTTCATTGCACTCTAGTTTCTTTAGTTAAGTGCACATGATTATAATACAGGTGTGGTTGCTGGCTCTGCTATAAAAGAGTCACAGGTGTTGCAATCAGTGTTGGTGATAGTGTTCATTTCAACCATCCTTGGTGGAGGAAGGAGCTGGAAAGCATTCCTTGCAGCACTGTCTTAGCCCTGGTGTGGAAGGAATCATAGGGGATTTCCATGTAGCTCTGACAGAGCTTGGTGGCAGCGATTCAGGAGCAAGTGCAACAGAGTAAAGCTAAGTGGTGTTTCCCTGTTTGTGTTTTTCCTTAGTGTGTATTAGTACAGCGGTGGGGCCAGTGCCTGCGCCACCCAGCTCCCTAGCAAGGGATAGGTGTAGGGTGTGCTAGGGCGACAGGTCCCTGATCGGCGCCCGGTGCGGAACCGGCATAGGGAACGTTAGGAGCGTTAGGGACACTGACTCAGGGGAGTGCAGGAGGTCTCCACGTCCGCTTTCCCTATTGCAGGGCCCACCATTGTAACTGTTTCCCTACCCCTTGTCTTGTCGTTTTAGTTACTGGCCTGCGAGCCGTGTCACACAGGACAGTATCACGTGACATTATCACCAACTGAACTTTTTTTTCTGCTGACCCATGGACCCAGTTCAACCCTTTGCCCAAATGCTGCAGACACTTACTAATGAGATTAGGGGGCTTCGCGGAGGGTTGGTGCGGCAGCTGCGGCTGTTGGTGGGCTCTGGGAGCTTGGTCCAGGAACAGGTTCAGCCAGAACCCAAGATATCCCTCCCTGACAGATTTTCTGGAGGGAGAGATCAATTCTTGGTGTTTCAACAAGCCTGTAAATTGTATTTCAGGCTGCACCCTCGTTCATCAGGGAGTGAAGAGCAACGGGTGGGAATTATTATGTCCCTTCTTAAAGGGGATCCCCAATCCTGGGCCTTCTCCCTACCGGACGATTCTCCATCTTTAGAGTCCGTGGACGAGTTCTTTGTGGCTTTGGCGCTTGTGTATGGGGATCCTTTTGGCGTCGCCCTGGCGGAATCCTGAATCCGTAGGTGTAAACAGGGAGCCCGGGTCGCTGAGGAATACTGTTCAGAGTTTAGGAGATGGGCCACTAATACTC
The DNA here is from genome assembly GCF_039654945.1 of Dendrobates tinctorius. NCBI lineage: Eukaryota > Metazoa > Chordata > Amphibia > Anura > Dendrobatidae > Dendrobates > Dendrobates tinctorius. The sequence goes on along the minus strand of NW_027361832.1, from coordinate 578,504 downwards.
AGCGGAATGACCCTGCACTTAGGAGTCAATTTGTGCAGGGCTTGTCTCCAAAGTTGCAGGATACTCTGGTGCAGTACGCCGCCCCCAGGTCGCTGGAGGCCGCCATGTCCCTTGCAATCCGGGTGGATAGACGCCTTAGGGAAAGACATATACAAAAAGTGCCCCCTGATGTCCTCGCTAGGGAGGAGGACCCACCAGTGCGGACGGAGGAACCCAGACAGCCCGGTGTTGCTGATACAAAAAGGGGGTGTCTGTGGCTCGTCGTGGTGGGGGGGTATGCTTCTCCTGTGGGAAGCCTGGCCATTTTATGAGAGCCTGCCCAGTTCATGCCAAGTCTCCTGACGAACCCATGCAAGTAGGAGGAGCTAGTTTGTTTTCGGAGCTGCCTACGGTTCGGGGAGTGGTGTCGGCATGTTTGCACTGTGGGCAGACTGGTCATGTCCTGAAGGCTTGCCCATTGCGCGCCAAATTATCTGTGCCATCTGAGAAGCCGCATTCCCCTGGTCGCTTGGAGGGAGGCGACCAGGGAGTATACATTTCCTCCATTTTGCCCTCCCAAAGTACCATGTCAGCAGAGGTCTTGGCTGGCGGGGTACCAGAGGTGATACCGGTGTTTGTGGACAGCGGAGCAGGAGTCAGTCTGGTGGATGCTCGCTTTGTCCAGACTCATCCTCTGAGGTGTAGGACGCTAGCCCAGCCTATAAGCGTCCAGGCCATAAACTCTGTTCCACTGAGCCAGGGGAGCTTGACCAAGGTCGTAGAGAATATCCATCTGCGTATAGGACATCATGAGGAGTCCTTGTCATGCTACGTCTTGGAGGGAATGCCAGTACCTATTGTTTTAGGCCTCCCTTGGCTGAAGAGACACAACCTGGTAATAGATTGGCGGTGAGGGAAGTGGTCAGCTGGGGGCACTCGTGTCAGGGCTGCTGCCTAGGAACTACTGTCCCTGCTGTCTCTCTGCAATGGACCCCTTCCTCTGGTGAGGGCAGCAGATGTGCTGCAGGAGAGTAAGGGCCAATCTCAACCCTCACCTACCCTGGGAGGCGCAGACCTCGTGGTGGAAGGGGTTGGAGGGTGGTGTACCCCTTGGTGAGGTGCAGGGGTGTGAGTGTGGTGACACAGGGGGACACCTCTGTTGTCGATCCCAGAAAGAGTTCTCCAAGTGGTGACAAACGAACGAGTGGCAATAAACGTTCAGTTCCGGACCTGTGTGTGAACGAGCGTGTATGGGTGGCCACCAAAAAACATCCAGTGGAAGTGTGTTGTGGAGTGTTACCAGCTCATACCAAACATACACATACACAACCCGTTCCCCAGGTCAGCGCTTCGGAGATGTGTGTTGCCTCCAGAACATACGTTGCCAATACCAGCGGGCTCGTTTCTCATCAACCTGACATGCAGGCAGTTGCTGGGGTGAACTCTGGGTCTGGGCGTCCCCGCTGTAGGTGGTTCCCTGATGGGGAGCGGTCTTGAGGGTCCAGAGGTCCCTCATTAAGGGGAGGGTACTGTCATGATCCATGCTGGATCAGGACTGATAAAAAGCACAGGTAACCTTTTTTTTTTCCTAAGCTGTGCTTAAGGTTGGTTTTTGCCCCGGTGGCCATTAGGAGTATTGCACTGTGGCGTCGTTTGTTCTAAGTTTGCCCCCAGTGGTGGTGAGCTTCATTGCACTCTAGTTTCTTTAGTTAAGTGCACATGATTATAATACAGGTGTGGTTGCTGGCTCTGCTATAAAAGAGTCACAGGTGTTGCAATCAGTGTTGGTGATAGTGTTCATTTCAACCATCCTTGGTGGAGGAAGGAGTTGGAGAGCATTCCTTGCAGCACTGTCTTAGCCCTGGTGTGGAAGGAATCATAGGGGATTTCCATGTAGCTCTGACAGAGCTTGGTGGCAGCGATTCAGGAGCAAGTGCAACAGAGTAAAGCTAAGTGGTGTTTCCCTGTTTGTGTTTTTCCTTAGTGTGTATTAGTACAGCGGTGGGGCCAGTGCCTGCGCCACCCAGCTCCCTAGCAAGGGATAGGTGTAGGGTGTGCTAGGGCGACAGGTCCCTGATCAGCGCCCGGTGCGGAACCTGCATAGGGAACGTTAGGAGCGTTAGGGACACTGACTCAGGGGAGTGCAGGAGGTCTCCACGTCCCCTTTCCCTATTGCAGGGCCCACCATTGTAACTGTTTCCCTACCCCTTGTCTTGTCGTTTTAGTTACCAGCCTGCGAGCCGTGTCACACAGGACAGTATCACGTGACAATTAGGTCTTTTTGAGACAAGATCTTTGAGTATTGGGTCTTTCCTCAGTAAGTACCAATATTTTTCAAGAATGCAGCGGATGGATTGGTGGCTTCTATTGTAGGTGGTAATGAAGCTATATTTCCACTTTGCTGTGCTATCCATAGGATCATGTTTTGAGGAATGTTTTTTTTCTTTCTGGGAAAGGAAAATCATCTCCATGCTATTACAGACGGGCAGCCCACCCATGGAAGGATCACCCTTGTTTGCAAACTTTTCCCAGTGTTGTGCCTCCTTGCACAACCACACCAGGTGAGCAAGTTTGAAGTTGTATTTTTCTCACCAAACTGAATTGACTCATCCACTACGCTTAGATAGCGCTCTCCCTCTTTTTTCCCCTCTACCTCTCTTTCCCAGGACCTTGTCAACAGGATGTCGTCAAGGCCTCTCTCTTCTGGCCACGCATAACAGAGCTAGCTGTCGCTAAGTGCTGTCTTGGCCTTGCTGAACCCCACATCACCACTCATGTAATTCTTTTTTACACATTTTCAAATTTGAAAACTTCTTATTTTTGCACAAATTTATAACTGAGTTTCTGTTTGTTCGTGATACTTGTGGGTATCAAAAATTTGTTATACTCATGTGTAATTAATCGCCAATAAGAAAACGTGATCTTTGCATTTTCTGTAAAAATAAGAGATTTCTAAACACTGGGGTATAGGAAACCCCACATCACCAGTTGCGTAACAAAAACTTCATCTCACCAGTTGCGTGACAAAAACCCCACCTCACCAGTTGAGGGTTAACTTAAAACATCTCTGCGGCAGCCATAATGGATGCACACTTTTCCTGTCTGCACTGTGTGTAGACGGTGCAGCATAGTGTAACGAATGGGAGCTAATTGACAGAGAACTGTCACAGGCTATTAGTGCCCCTGGGAAGTGATGGACCACAGCCCTATCCACATGAAACCAGACTAACACAGAGGCAGCACGCAGCCTTACCTATGTGTGCACTGTCACTACTCTGATGATTGGAGACAGAATTCTGGTACATTTTACTTAGAAAATTATTAATTATTTCTCTTCTACAGACTAACACAGAATGACCACATTTTTATTGGGATTGCTGAGACCATGACACCAAACCCCTTACATAACCAAAATGCTTCCCTCCCGATAATAGAAGCTCCAGTAACAAACTGGACACATGGCTCTTTTGACGGACCGTGTAGGCCACAGCTTTATTATTCCTTTTATTCTTCAAGAAAAAAATTTAATTAAACCGTAAAACATTTGTAACATCTGGAATTCGAAAAGGTGTGCACCACAGGCTCCCGGAGGGCAAGTTCGTCTTCAGCTACATAATCCCCAAACTGATCAATTTTACTGCCATGAAGGGGCTCCTGTAAACCTACACCGACCCCATCCTTTCTATTTACTCCTCCCTTTCTGCAAGAATAAGAATAAATAGTACACATAGCTTTGGTATCCAGAATGGCACGCGGCAGGGGTGTCCTCTCTCTCCTTCCCTCTTCATCCTGGATATGGAGACACTAGTACAGGGGATCAGGCAAGATCCTGATATACAAGGTATAAAAATTAAACATTCTGAACATCTAGCAGCAGGCTTTGCTGATGACTTGTTACTTATGATAACCAAACTTAAAAAAAATTCCCTAAACTTTTAGATATTTTTGACCATTTCAGTATACTATCCAATTTCAAAGTTCATTTTGAAAAATCTGAAGCTCTCAACATATCTACACAGGTGCCAGATATACCGTACCTTATTTGCAGAAAATAACTCCATTTAAATGGCTCAATAACTTCATAAAATACTTGGGAATACATATCACTAACAATCCTGATTTCTTGTACCAAAGGAATTTTCTACCTCTGATAGAGAAAATAAGATCCCTCCTTAAAGCGTACGACAACCCTCTATTATCTTGGATAGGTAGAAAGAATGTCCCTAAATCATATATTCTTCCCAAGATCATTTTCCATCTAAATATGCTACCTATAAATCTCCCACCTTCCTTCTTTTCTTCAATTAAACAGGCACTGTCTCAATACATTTGGAAGTAGAAAAAACCAAGGCTAGCGCATAAAGTCCTATTCCAACCAAAACACAAAGAAGGCATCAGACTCCCTAATATCTAGGTTTATTATAAAGCAAGTCATTTGAATAGATGGCTTAAATTGGCAAACTCTTCTAAAAATAAAGAAAACTCGGATTTAGAATACCTACTCTTAGGTAAAAATCCTCATAAATACATCTGGACTGGAATGACCCCACCTCCTGAAACATTGGGCAATGTCATTACCTCCACAACATTTGACATTAAGCGAGTCTTAGAAAAGGAACTGTCCCCTAAACTTGCTATCAGGATCCTGACAGCGCCGGCGTACAGCCTCCGCTGAGCAGGGACTCACCCGCACTGTAGGGACCCCTGGGGACAAGAACAGCCAGAAAGTACAGATGCACAGGACCTGAACGCTGAAGTTTAGCAAGCTGGCACAGGACCCACGGTCATGCGACTGCAAGGGGGCGGGGCTTAGCGTCCTGCTTTCAGAGAAGGTAGAAAACTCAGAGTCGGGCAAAACAGAGGTCATACACAGTACGGGCAAACGAGGTACAGGAGGGGTAAACAGACGGGAGGTCAGACAAAGCCAAAGGTCATACACAAGAGGGCGGTGCGGTACCAAATGGATGAGCAGAGAGCAGTCGAGTCACAAGCAGAGAGTCATACATGAGAGAGTGGTGCGGTACAAGAGGGGAAGGCAGAACTCGTAACAGGGAAAGAACCGGATCACAACCAAACAAGCAACAAGTTACTGGCACGAGGCACACGTATACAAGAGGTCAACTAACTCAGCCGAGGGCAGGAGTATAACTGACACCGGACCTAGGTCCAGTGAACATTAAATAGCTGCCCTCTGCCAGAGAGAGGCAGAACAATTAACCCCCTGTCTGACCAGGATGGGCCAAAGCGAAACCCCGTCCTGGATCATGACAGTACCCTCCTCTCAATGGGGGGCCACCGGACCCCCTGGTCTCTCAGGGTACTTGGCAGCGTCGGACTGGCCCACCGGGGAACCGGATTCTCCGGTGGGCCCTGGCATCTGGTGGGCCCTGGCACCTGCAGGCATACAGGGCCAGCAGTTGCCTAGGGCCCCCGCTGCTCCAGGGGCCCCCAGCCACTGGTGTGTCGCACACCATGCAGCTGCTATGGGGGCCCCTGCCAGCGGAGCAGCAGCGGGTGTCAGGAGGCAGGAGCCCCTGTCCCCGCTGCTAAAGAGAAATGAATATTCACTGCGAAGCAGTGAATATCATTTCAGGTCTCCACCCCCAGAGGCCCCGCCCCCAGCCCAGTAAGCCGCTCTGCATCAGGGCCGGCGCCGCCCTCAGGCCCCTCTGCTCCTGACTCACAGCCAGTGCGCGATGACGTCACTACATCGCGCACCCGCTGTGTGTCTGGCAGAGGGGGCAGCTCCTGACACTGAAGCCGGGATCAGCGTGGGAGCGAGGAGGAGAGGTGAGTATTGTTTTGTTTTTTTTTTTTATATCTCTCTCGCTCTCTCTATCTGTCTCTCTCTATCTATCTATCTCTATTTCTCAATATATCTCTCTCTCTATCTCTCTTATATCTATCTTTCTATCTCTATCTATTATCTATATCTATCTATCTCTATATCTATCTCTATTATCTATATCTATCTCTATCGCTCTATCTTTATATCTATCTTTCTATCTCTACATCTATCTCTATA